>NW_027361779.1:43110000-43802500 GCF_039654945.1 Dendrobates tinctorius | reverse complement strand
TGTGCCCACGTTGCGTTTTAAAACGCACACTAAAAACCAGACTCCTTCCCAGAAATCGCGCTTTTTTTTCTGCGCAATTTTGCCGCGATTTTCTCAAGCATTTTCCAAGCGATTTGAAGCATCGCTTGGAAAGTGATTGACAGGTTGGTCACACTCGTCAAACATAGTGTTTGACAAGTGTGACCAGGTTTTTACTATTGAGGCCGCCTATGCGGCGTCAATAGTAAGAGATAAAATGTTAAAAATGATAAAAAAAAATAAAAAAATCGGGGTATATTTACCTTCCCACGTCCCGCTCTGCATTCCCGGGCCACAGCGTTCCCAGCGATTCCTTTCGAGACCTGTGATGACATTGGTCTCGCGTTACTACAGCGATCTCGCGAGACCGCTAGAGTCACGCAGACTACGTTATCACAGGACCTTGCCGCAAGGCATTACTGGGAACGCTTAGGCCGGGAATGCAGCGCGGGACGCCGGAAGGTAAATATACCCCGATTTTTTATTTTTTATTCTTTTTTTTACAGGGGTATGGTACCCAGGGCCTGGAGGACAGACTCCTCTCCTCCACACCGTGGGTACCAACCGTACATGAGACGCTTAACTTCCTGCATAGTGGGCATAGCCACAGGCGGGAAGTAAGCGATTCTCAAGCATTCCTATGGGTGCGGAATTGTGGCAATTCTTTGCGATTCCGCCCAAAAGAAGGAGCGTGCTGCGATTTTTTCCGCGATGCGATTCCGCCGCGGAAAAAAGCGCAGCATTAGCACAGCATGTGCAGAATGCCATAGGAATGCATGGGGTGCGTTCTGTACACGATTTTTAAACGTTTTCGTGCTGAAAATCGCGGCAAAAAATCGCATCGCGGGCACACAGCCTAAAGGTAACCTGTCACCCCCCCCCAGGGCGTTTTTCAGTTAAAGAGCCACTTTCAGCAGCACTAAGGCTGCATTCTGTGAAGGTGGCTCTTATTTTTCTGACCACTAGTAACGCTGAAATATCAACTTTTATAAATAGCTCCTCATACCTTTAATGTGAGCCATAGGTATGGTGTGTCCCCCTGTATCAGCCTCCTACCATCCGTCCATCATGCCTGTCCTGTGTCTGGGCACCGCCCATCATCGGTCCATCATGATGTCCCTGCCCAAGAACAGACTCTGCACTCCATGGGAGACTAGAAGCTGCCATTATCTGATTGCTAGCGCTAACAAAAATGCTCATCTGCTATGAGTGCTGACCACTGGGTGGCACTCACAGCAGTTCGTCAATGAAAACCACAGGGGTCTCCTGTATACCCCTGGTTGTCATGTCAACAAACCATCTCGGCCGCGATCATATGACGGGCGCCAATGCATAGAGCCAAGACGCACATTCGGTTTGCGCGAGTTAAATGCCGCTGTCAGAGATTGATAGTGGCTGTTAAGGGCATATAAAAGCTGATCAGATCAGCTGTTATGTGCCGGAAAAGGTGCAGGCTTAGTGCCGGAATTCGCACCAAAGAGGGGGAGGCGAACTATGACAGATATAAATGTCATAAGTCGTTAAGGGGTTAAGCCCACATAAAAAAAGAAAAATGGCATCAGTGTCATTGTATAGGAAGCATGGTATGGCCGATCAATAGAAAAAAGATAAGTTCTGTTGCTTACACATCCACAAATTAAGCCACAATATCACAATAGCACTCATCACCAAATTTCATTGATTACCAATGAAAATTATATATATATATATATACACTGCATATATAAATTAGTATATATATACTGCAACTGTGGTTTGGCTGGACGGGAGAAGCCCGCCAGTTGGTAGTAAGGTTGTACCTTGTTTAGTTAGTGCCGGACAGGCAAGGATTTATGTTTTTTTCTTTATGCATTGCTTTCACCGTTAATAAACCTGACCCAGTGTCAGTTATACCCGAATCCCAGCTCTGCGCCTGAGTTTCATGCTGAACGCACGTGACCTTTGACCCCAGCAAAGGCGATCCCGGAGTGTTAAATCACATTGTGGTGGAGAATGCGGGCATCACGTGAGAAGCATGAGCATGGAGGACGTGGTGAAAGCGCTGGTACAGTCCACCACCGTCCAGCAAGAAGCTAATCGGGTGATGATGGCCCAGCTCAAGGAGTTGGTGGACATGACAGCTACCGATCGTTCGCTTCTCCAGCAGGTGGCGCAGCGTCTGGCAAGCTTACCTGAGGTTAACCTGGAAGCCGAGTCGAGAGTGATTCACGTGAGCCGGTACTGGCAGAAGATGACGACCGAAGATGGCGTCGTGGCATACCTGACCACGTTTGAACGGACGGCGGTGCGAGAAAAATGGCCAAAGGCACGATGGGCCGGCCTGATTGCCCCGTTTCTTTCCGGTGAGGCCCAAAGGGCGTATTATGACTTAGAAGCTGAAGCTGCGCAGGACTTTGACAAATTAAAAGCCGAGATCTTGGCCCGGCTGGGAGTGACGACCGCTGTCCGTGCACAGAGAGTGCATCAATGGACTTATCAGCCGGATAAACCACCGCGGTCACAGATGTTCGACCTGATCCACGTGACGAAGAAGTGGCTACAACATGAGGCGTTGACAGCACCAGAGATAATCCAGAGAGTCGTCATGGACAAATACCTGAGAGCCCTGCCGCCAGCCCTGAGGAAGTGGGTAAGCCATGGAAATCCCACGACGGCAGATCAACTGGTGGATCTGGTTGAACGTTACTCCGTGGCAGAAGGACTCCGAGATGACGCTACCCCACCTCGTTCTTCATCATCTCCACGTGGAACCGGTAAGACTGTTCCAGGGAGTAGGGGAGAAGGAAAAATCCCTAAGACAGTGGGGGAGGAAAACGGGACTACCCGCACTGCGAGGCTGAGAGTAACAAACTATGGTCTAAGCAAGGGGCCCATTAGGTGTTTCCGCTGCCAAGAGATGGGCCACATTGCTGCGAACTGTCCAGTCACTGCTGAACCCATGCAGTGCGACGTCACAGACTCTAAAAACCGCATGTCTATGGTTGCACAGGTAGTGAGTGTGAATGCTGGTCAAAAGGATGTGGAGAAACACTTGTGTGATTTAACTGTTGATGGAAAAAATGTGGTGGCATTGTTAGACTCGGGATGTGTGGTGACTCTGGTGAAGGCCAGTCTGGTGTCAGCCCCGACTGGACCATCAGACAAATTTTCTGTAACGTGTGTGCATGGAGACACCTGTTGATACCTCACCACGGTCATATGCATTACTACTTCCTATGGGTCTGTGCAACATAAAGTGGGACTCGTCCCGGCGTTGTTGCATAATCTTATTCTGGGCCGGGATTTTCCCCACTTCTGGCAATTGTGGGAGAATCAGTTGATACCCCAGGGTAATAGTGTACATGATTCTTCTCCCAGGGCGCGTGTGGGTCCCGAACCCCTGGAAGAGATCTCCCCGGAAGACTCGAGGGAAGAGTCTGCTGGAAATGACCTGCAGTTCCCGTTTTCAGTCATGGCGGGTGATACGGAGGAGACCGGGGAAGAGGAGGAAGCAGACAGCCGTCCACCTCCCCGTTTGCCGGATTTAGAAGTTCAGAAAGATGACTTCCAAAGCGAGCAAATAAAGGATCCTACCCTTTCTCAGGCTAGGACAAATGTAAAAGTGATAAATGGGGTACCCGTAGAACCTGGCTCTAGGCGGGCATATCCTTACATGGTCCTGGAGAATGATTTACTCTATCAGAGAGAGAAAAAGGGGGAAGACACGGTGCAACTATTAGTCGTGCCAAAACCCTACCGGCGGCAGGTGCTGGACCTGGCCCACGAACATTTGATGGGAGGTCACCTGGAAGACCAGAAAACCACCGAAAGGATATTACATTGTTTTGTTTGGCCAGGCATGCATCACGATATTCGTATATATTGTGAGTCTTGTCCTGACTGCCAAGCCTCTGCACCTAAGCCCCGGTTCTGTAGCCCTTTGGTACCCCTACCTATTATTGAAGTCCCGTTTGAAAGGATTGGGATGGATTTAGTTGGGCCCCTTCCACGGTCTGCACGTGGACACCAACATATCCTGGTCATCTTGAATTATGCCACTCATTACCCGGAGGCCATCCCTTTTCGTAACACGGCCACCAAGACGATTGCCAAGGAACTGGTGCATGTCTTTAGTCGGGTCGGTATACCCAAACAGATACTCACCGACCAGGGGACCCCCTTTATGTCCAGGGTAATGAAGGAGCTCTGCCGATTGTTACAAATCGAACCGTTACGCACATCCGTGTATCACCTTCAAACAGACGGGTTGGTCGCACGGTTCAATAAAACTCTGAAGCAGATGCTGAGAAAGGTGATAGACAAGGATGGGAAGAACTGGGACTATTTACTTCCGTATTTGCTTTTTGCCATCAGGGAAGTACCCCAGTCTTCCACGGGATTCTCGCCTTTCGAGTTATTGTACGCCCGACGTCCTCGCGGATTGTTAGACGTTGCAAAAGAAACCTGGGAGGGTCAGGTCACTCCGTTTAAAACGGTGATAGATCACGTCACACAAATGCAGGACCATATTGCGGCTGTTATGCCTATCGTCAAAGAACACATGATGCAGACTCAAGGAGCCCAAAAAGAATCTATGATAGGGGCGCCAAGATCCGTACGTTTGCACCCGGAGATAGGGTGTTGATCCTGGTCCCCACGGTGGACAGTAAGTTCCTGGCAAAGTGGCAGGGCCCCTTTGAGATTAAGGAAAGAGTTGGTGAAGTAAATTACAAAGTATACCAGGCAGGTAAACGGAAACCTGAACAGATTTATCATGTAAATCTGATAAAACCCTGGAAAGATCGGTCTGCCTTCTCAGCGGAGCGGGCCCGTCCCATCTGCTCGCATACCGTACCGGAGGTACGGGTTGCAGAGACTCTCTCGGAGCGGCAAAAGACTGAGGTCAGGCAGTTTCTACTTCACAACCAAAAGTTTTTCTCAGAAAAACCCGGGCAGACTACGCTAATGAAACATGACATCGTAACGGAACCTGGTGTCACAGTTCACGTAAAACCCTACCGAATCCCGGGAGCGCCGTGAAGCAGTTTCCCAAGAAGTGAAGGCAATGTTAGAGTTAGGAGTCATTGAGGAGTCGCACAGTGCTTGGTCCAGCCCGATTGTGCTAATTCCTAAACCGGACGGCACCATCCGGTTCTGCAATGACTTCAGGAAACTGAATGCAGTCTCAAAATTTGATGCCTACCCTATGCCCCGGGTCGATGAGTTAATAGATCGGTTAGGAAAAGCCCGGTATATTACGACCCTAGACCTAACAAAGGGGTATTGGCAGATCCCTCTGGCGAAGGCTGCCAGAGAAAAGACGGCATTTGCTACGCCGGAAGGTCTATTTCAGCATGTGTATATGCCGTTTGGACTGCACGGAGCACCGGCGACCTTCCAGAGACTGATGGATCGAGTCCTGAGGCCACATAGGCAGTACGCTTCGGCCTATTTGGATGACATTGTCATTTACAGCTTGGACTGGGAGACTCCTCTCCAGAAGGTACAAGCTGTGATTGACGACCTGTGGGAGGCAGGTCTAGCCGCGAACCCCAAGAAATGTCACATCGGGCTAGAAGAAGCCCAGTGTTTGGGGTATGTAATTGGGAGGGGTATTGTTAAACCCCAGCTCGATAAGATTCAGGCGGTTCAGGACTGGCCGCAACCTGTCTACAAGACGCAGGTGCAAGCCTTTCTGGGGATCGCCGGCTATTATCGCCGGTTCATACCCAATTTTGCAGCCATCGCTACCCCCCTGACAGATCTTACAAAAGGGAAAGACTCCATCATGATTAAATGGAGTTTAGAGGCTGAAGAAGCCTTCCATAGCCTAAAACGGGCACTTTGCTCTCAACCAGTACTGGTGACTCCGGACTTCTGCAGCGAGTTTGTGGTACAAACGGATGCCTCTGATACCGGTATCGGGGCCGTACTGTCACAAGTGAGGGACGGAGTGGAACACCCAGTCCTCTATCTCAGCAGGAAGCTGAACAAACATGAGCAAAAACTATGCAGTCATAGAAAAAGAGTGCCTAGCCATTAAGTGGGCTCTAGAGGCCCTAAAATATTACCTGGTGGGCCGAAAGTTCAGGCTGATCACTGACCATGCCCCTCTCAAGTGGATGCACTTGAACAAGGAACGGAATAGCCGGGTGACCCGGTGGTTCCTTGCCCTGCAGGCCTACACTTTTACGGTGGAGCACCGCCCAGGGGTACAGATGGGGAATGCAGATGCCCTGTCCGAGTGCACTGTTTGGCGGGTGTCATTGCTCGACCAGAGTGGTCTGAGCAGAGGGGGGGGGGATATGTGAGAATCATGTGGGAATAGTGGATGAGAGCAGGTATATCTCGCCCAGATACCTTTCCTATGTGGCCTAGTCTGGTCAGTATCGCACCTGGTTACTAATGAATAATGGGAGGCGTATATAAAAGGATGCCAGGTGGGTGTGTGAGGGTCTCAGCCTGGGAACACAGAGAGCCTGTCTGTGTGAGAGACACACGTGAGTGAAAGCAGTGCCCACTGCAACTGTGGTTTGGCTGGACGGGAGAAGCCCGCCAGTTGGTAGTTCGGTTGTACCTTGTTTAGTTAGTGCCGGACAGGCAAGGATTTGTTTTATGTTTTTTTCTTTATGCATTGCTGTCACCGTTAATAAACCTGACCCAGTGTCAGTTATACCCGAATCCCAGCTCTGCGCCTGAGTTTCCTGCTGAACGCACGTGACCTTTGACCCCAGCAAAGGCGATCCCGGAGTGTTTTATCACTAATATAATATTATATATATATATATATATATATATATATATATATATATATACACATACACACACACATATATACACACACACACATATATATACATACACATATACATATATATATATATATATATATATATATATATATATATATATATATACACACACACACACACACACACATACATATATATACACACACACACACACACTGCATATACATAAGCCGACCTGTGTATAAGCCGACCCCCCTAATTTTGCCACAAAAACTGGGAAAACTTATTGACTCGTGTATAAGCCGAGGGTGGAATCCATAGACTATGCCCCCATATGCTGCTCCATAGTTTATGCCCCCATGTGCTGATCCATAGATTATGCCCCCATATGCTGCTCCATAGATTATGCCCCCATATGCTGCTCCATAGTTTATGCCCCCATATGCTGCTCAATAGTTTATGCCCCCCATATGCTGCCCCACAGACTATTCCCCCATATGCTGCAAAAAACAAAAAATAGCCATACTCGCCTCTCCTGGGTCCATCGCCACTGTCTGGCCCTTCTTGCGTCAGTGACTGTTCAGCCAGCAGACGGGCGGCGCGCACTAACCACATCACCGTGCCCCCTGCTGCCTAAACGTCACTGACACAGGATGCAGCAGAGACAGCGGTGAGCAGCGATGGACCGGGGGACAGGTGATTATCGCTATACTCACCCATCCTGCCCCGGTCTCTGCAGCCTCACTTCTCCACTGTCTCCCTTCCTGTCTTCAGCGGTCACATAGTACCGCTCATTACACTCATGAATATGCACATATTCATGAGTGGTAATGAGCGGTACTATGGGGCAGCATCTTATGGGGCAGCATATGGGGCCTATTCTATGGAGCATCTTAAAGGGTAGCATATGGGGCCTATTCTGTGGAGCATCTTATGGGGCAGCCTTTGGGGCCTATTCTATGGAGCATCTTACGGGGCAGCATATGGGGCCTATTCTATGGAGCATCTTAGTAAATCCTGCATTGAGCAGGGGGTTGGACACGATGACCCTTGAGGTCCCTTCAAAATCTAACATTCTATGATTGGCTGTCATGGTCGGGTGACTTCAGGAACGCATTATCGGTTACTGCAACCGGTAGTGCTGCCACTTGAATGGCGACATCTTCCTTCCGATGTAAACGCAGACTACTGTGCGGCCTGTACTGGAACAGGTAAGTGTTGGTATGCGAGTATAGAATCCTTTGTTATTTTGTAACATTCTGAACCACTGATATTTTAATTTTGCCCAAACATCCCCTTTAAGTGTCACTGTAACATGTAAAGCACATGTACAGAAAGTTTATAAATGGTGGCCATTTCTAAACATAAAGGCCTTGAGTCAAAGCAATTTAGCCCGAATTCTTTATGCGACTTTTAGCGCTCTCACACCAGTTTCTCCCAACTCTGCCAAATTGGGTAAACCTGTGGAGGGACAAGGGCATGACGCCACAGCTTGTCTAATTCCTGACAAGCTGCACTGTTACTTACGCCAGAAATCTTACTACAGTCATGGACTGAAGTAAAGTTGCAGGCTCACGCCAATCATCAGAAGCATCCGATTAATTAAAGAGGCATGTGCCTCATATTTAATCAGGAGCATGTAACTCCTACATGCCCCTTCATCAAGACCAGTGAGAAAAATGCTGGTTTTGATAAATTGGAGTCCACGTGTATTATGTACGGTGGGGAAAATAAGTATTTGATACACTGCCTATTTTGCACCTACAAAAGAAATAAAGGTCTATTTTTTATCGCAGGTACACTTCAACCATGAGACAAAATCTAAAAACAAAAAAAAAAAAAAAAAAAAAAAAAAAAAAAAATCACACTGTATGATTTTGACATACCGTATATACTTGAGTATAAGCCGAGATTTTCAGCCCATTTTTTAAGGCTGAAAGTACCCCTCCTCCCCCTCTCGGCTTATACTAGAGTCATTGTCCCAGGGGTGGGCGGGGGTGAGCGGCTGTCAGATCATACTCACACACGCCTGGCGCGGTCTCTGCAGCCCCTGCTTCGCAGATAGTCTCCGGGATCACAGCTCTTTCTGTGTTCAGTGGTCACGTGGTACCACTCATTAAAGTAATGAATATGCGCATATTCATTACTTTAATGAGCGGTTTCACGTCACCGTTGAACAGTGGAAGGAGCTGCTGGAATCGGAGAAGCAGGGACTGCATAGACGTGCCAGGAAGGGGTGAGTATGACGGGGGTAGCCGAGCAATATTCACATGTCCCCGTTCCATCGCCGCGCTCCACTCTGTCCTCCACGTCCTCTGGCTGTGACGTTCAGGTCAGAGGGTGCGATGATGTAGTTAGTGCGAACCCTCTGCCTGAACAGTCACTGCAGACACCCCGGAAGACAGAACGTCGCGCGGCGGTGGAACGGGGACAGGTGAATATCACAGGTGTCGGGGGTCTGAGCCAGCGGCGACTCCGGGCACCTGGCCCCCAGCGACGAGAGGTACAGTTGTGGCCAAAAGTATTGACACCCCCGCAATTTTGTCAGATAATACTCAGTTTCTTCCTGAAAATGATTGCAAACACAAATTCTTTGGTAATATTATCTTCACTTAATTTGTCTTAAATGAAAAAATACAAAAAAAAATTGTCCTAAAGCCAAACTGGATATAATTCCACACCAAACATAAAAAAGAGGGTGGACAAAAGTATTGGCACTGTTCGAAAAATCATGTGATGCTTCTCTAACTTGTGTAATTAACAACACCTGTAACTTACCTGTGGCACCCAACAGGTGTTGGCAATAACTAAATCACACTTGCAGCCAGTTGACATGGATTACAGTTGACTTAACCTCTGTCCTGTGTCCTTGTGTGTACCACAGTGAGCATGGAGAAAAGAAAGAAGACCAAAGAACTGTCTGAGGACTTGAGAAACCAAATTGTGAGGAAGCATGAGCAATCTCAAGGCTACAAGTCCATCTCCAAACACCTGAATGTTCCTGTGTCTACCGTGCGCAGTGTCATCAAGAAGTTTAAAGCCCATGGCACTGTGGCTAACCTCCCTAGATGTGGACGGAAAAGAAAAATTGACAAGAGATTTCAACGCAAGATTGTGCGGATGTTGGATAAAGAACCTCGACTAACATCCAAACAAGTTCAAGCTGCCCTGCAGTCCGAGGGTACAACAGTGTCAACCCGTACTATCTGTCAGCGTCTGAATGAAAAGGGACTGTATGGTAGGAGACCCAGGAAGACCCCACTTCTTACTCTGAGACATAAAAAAGCCAGGCTGAAGTTTGCCAAAACTTACCTGAAAAACCCCAAAACATTTTGGAAGAATGTTCTCTGGTCAGATGAGACAAAAGTAGAGCTTTTTGGGCAAAGGCATCAACAGAGTTTACAGGAGAAAAAAAAGAGGCATTCAAAGAAAAGAACACGATCCCTACAGTCAAACATGGCGGAGGTTTCCTGATGTTTTGGGGTTGCTTTGCTGCCTCTGGCACTGGACTGCTTGACCTTGTGCATGGCATTATGAAGTCTGAAGACTACCAACAAATTTTGCAGCATAATGTAGGGCCCAGTGTGAGAAAGATGGGTCTCCCTCAGAGGTCATGGGTCTTCCAGCAGGACAACGACCCAAAAAGCACTAGAAAATGGTTTGAGAGAAAGCACTGGAGACTTCTAAGGAGGCCAGCAATTAGTCCAGACCTGAATCCCATAGAACACCTGTGGAGAGATCTAAAAATGGCAGTTTGGAGAAGGCACCCTTCTAATATCAGGGACCTGGAGCAGTTTGCCAAAGAAGAATGGTCTAAAATTCCAGCAGAGCATTGTAAAAAACTCATTGATTGTTACCGGAAGCGGTTGGTCGCAGTTATTCTGGCTAAAGGTTATGCAACCAAGTATTAGGCTGAGGGTGCCAATACTTTTGTCTGGCCCATTTTTGGAGTTTTGTGTGAAATGATCAATGTTTTGCTTTTTGCTTCATTCTCTTTTGTGTTTTTTCATTTAAGACAAATTAAATGAAGATAATACCAAAGAATTTGTGTTTGCAATCATTTTCAGGAAGAAACTGAGTATTATCTGACAAAATTGCAGGGGTGTCAATACTTTTGGCCACAACTGTATGTCTTTTTGGGGCATATTTTATGGAGCATCTTATGGGGCCATAACCTTTATGGAGCAGCATACGAGGCATATTCTATGAAGCATCTTATGGGGCCATAACCTTTATGGAGCAGCATATGGGGCCATAGCCTTTATGGAGCAGCGTATGGGGCATATTCTATGAAGCATCTTATGGGGCAATCAAGATATATGGAGCAGTGTATGGGGCATATTCTATGGAGCATCTTATGGGGCAATAACCTTTATGGAGCAGCATATGGGGAATATTCTATGGAGCATCTTATGGGGCCATCAAGATATATGGCGCAGCATATGGGGCATATTCCATGGAGCAGAGTAAACACTGCAGTCAGCTTCATGTCACGGAGTATATGGACACAAGTATTACCATATTTTTTGGATTAGAACACGCACATTTTTCCTCCAAAATGAGGAAAAGGAGGGGTGCGTGTTATATTTCGGATGTGCCAGCTGTTGTGGAGAGGTAGGGAGGTGAGGTAGCGGTTTTGGAGGAGCAGCGGGTCACAGAGGCTAGAGCCGGCTGCTGCAGCTAACTCCTGTGCCTGCTGCTAAAGAGAAATGAATATTCACTGCATTCAACGCCCATGGGCGTGAATGGCAATGAATACTCATTTCTCTTTAACCCTCTTTCTCTTTAAAGCCTTACTGACGGCTGATGGGATAGAATGTCAGCAGTCAGTATCCCCTACTTTGAGGTGGGCTTTGGCGGTGAGCCCACCTCAAAGTCGCGACATGTCAGCTGTTATAAACAGCTGACATGTGCCCGCAATAGATGCGGGCGGAATGGCAATCCGCCCACGCCTATTAACTAGTTAAATCCTGATGTCAAACGCTGACAGCGGGCATTTAGCGATTCTGGCGCCCGGCCGGAAAAGAGTGCATCGCTGACCCCAGTCACGTAATCGGGGGTCAGCAACGCGTTGACATGACAACCAGAGGTCTCTGAGACCTCTATGGTTGTTGCCGGCAGATTGCTATCTCTATGGTTGTTGCCGGCAGATTGCTGTGACCGCCACCCTGTAGTCGGCGCTCATAGCTGTGCTGTATTTCTGCTACATATAGGCGATCTGAGCATCGCCTATATGAAGCAGAGCCGATCAAGTGTGACATGCTTCTAGCCTCCTATGGAGGATATTGAAGCATGCCAAAAGTTAAAAAAAAATAAAAAAAAAGTTTCAAAATTAAAAAAATAAATAAAACAGAAGTTTAAATCACCCCCTTTCGCCCCAATCAAAATAAAAAAATAAAAAATAAAAACCTACACATTTTTGTTATCGCCGCGTTCAGAATCGCCCAATCAATAAAAGAAAAAGGATTAACCTGATCGCTAAACGGTGTAGAGAGAAAAAAAATCAAAACCGCCAGAACTACTTCTTTTGGTCGCCGCGACATTGCATTAAAATGCAATAACGGGCGATCAAAAGAACGTACCGTATATACTCGTGTATAAGCCGACCCCACTAATTTTGCCACAAAAAACTGGGAAAACTTATTGACTCGTGTATAAGCCGAGGGTGGAATCCATAGACTATGCCCCCATATGCTGCTCCACAGATTATGCCCCCATATGCTGCTCCACAGATTATTCCCCCATATGCTGCTCCACAGATTATGCCCCCATATGCTGCTCCACAGATTATGCCCCCATATGCTGCTCCACAGATTATGCCCCCATATGCTGCTCCACAGATTATGCCCCCATATGCTGCTCCATAGAATATGCCCCCATATGCTGCTCCATAGAATATGCACACATATGCTGCTCCATAGAATATGCCCCCATATGCTGCCCCATAGAATATGCCCCCATATGCTGCCCCATAGACTATGCTCCATATGCTGCACCATAGACTATGCCCCCATATGCTGCACCATAGAATATGCTCCATATGCTGTTCCACAGAATATGCCCCCATACGCTGCAAAAAAAAAAAAAAAAAATTGCCATACTCACCTCTCCTGGGTCCATCGCCGCTGTCTGCCGCTTCTTGTGTTAGTGACTGTTCAGTCAGCAGAGGGGCGGAGCGCACTAACCACTGTCTCCCTTCCTGTCTTCAGCGGTCACGTGGTACCGCTCATTATACTCATAAATATGCGCATATTCATGAGTGTAATGAGCGGTACCATGTGACCGCTGAAGGGAGACCGTGTAGAAGCGAGGCTGCAGAGTCCGCGGCAGGACAGGCAAGTATGATCTCTGACAAAAAATAAGCCCACACCCGACCCGAGATCACACGAAAAACGGAGACACTGTGGTCCTCGGAAAAGAAGGATTTTTCGTAATCACCGTAAAATCTCTTTCTTAGAGCCTTCATTGGGGGACACGGGTAACCATGGGGTGTATGCTGTTGTCGCTAGGAGGCTGACACTATGCAAATAAAGTGATAACTGGCTCCTCCTCCGTAGTATACACCCACTGACAGGCAGGAAGTACTTCAGTTAAGTGTTAAAGCAGTAGGAGAAGCAACCAACAAACTCCACATATGTACCGGCTCAACAACCAAGGCACGTATGCCCAAAACCAGTACAAACAAATAGGGAGGGTGCTGTGTCCCCCAATGAAGGCTCCAAGAAGGAGATTTTACGGTGAGTACCAAAAATCCTTCTATCGCTTTATTGGGGGACACAGGTAACCATGGGACGTCCTAAAGCAATCCCCAAGGGTGGGAACAGAAGGACTGCAGAGGAAAAAAAAGGACTGAGGCCGGCCGGTGCGTAACCGCTGCCTGCAGCACCTTTCCTTCCTAGGCCGTCATCGGACTAGACATAAGTATGAACTTTGTAAGACTTTGCCATAACGTGCAAATAAGACTAGGTCGCAGCCCTGCAACCTCTAAATCCGAGGCCTAGCAAGAAACTGCCCCAGGATTTATCCAGAGTATGGACCGGAGAGGGGCAAGAAGGACCTAGAGAAGAAAGGACAATGTCTGCACTAATGTGAAATGAAAAAGAAACGGAGGATGGCAGGATAATGCTGCCAACTCAGAACTCCCCTGATATCTCTTCTTGTAGCCAATAAGGCTAATGGAACCAAATAGTCGTACTTACGCCACCTGAATCAGATATTCATAAACTGTCGTAGAAACTTGAGGATCCAGGTTTTTTCACCCAAACCATGGCCAGAATGACCTGATGGGAAAACATGGATTTTTGGTTCTTACCGCAAAATCTCTTTCTTGGAGCCTTCATTGGGGGGACACAGATTACCATGGGTGTATGCTGCTGCTGCTAGGAGGCTGACACTATGCAAAACAAGAAAATTAGCTCCTCCCCGGCAGCATACACCCACCGACAGGCACCAAGCACATCAGTTGGTGAGAAAGCAGTAGGAGAAGCAACGAGAAGCTCTAAACATATGTAACAACCCAACAAGGGACTCAAAAACCCAACACGGTACAACTTAAACAGGGAGAGTGCTGTGTCCCCCAATAAAGGCTCCAAGAAAGATTTTACGGTAAGAACCAAAAATCCATCTTTCTTTATCGCCTTATTGGGGGACACAGATTACCATGGGACGTTCCAAAGCAGTCCCAAGGGCGGGAACAGCAATAAGGAACGAAATAACAGGAAAGGCTTAGGTCGGCCGGTGTGCCACCGCCGCCTGCAGAACCTTCCTACCAACAACTGCATTAGACGAGGCCTGGGTATGAACCCTGTAGAACCTCGCAAAGGTGTGCAAGGACGACCAGGTCGCGGCCCTGCAAATTTGTAAAGCTGAAGCCTGGTGACGAACGGCCCACAAAGCCGCCACAGCCCGGGTGGAGTAAGCTCACAACTCCCGGAGGGAACCGTTTTTCCTGAAGTTGGTACGCTTCCAGAATGGTAGAACGAATCCAGTGAGCGATCGTGGATTTGGATGCCAGAAGCCCTTTCCGGCGACCTTCAGAGATGACCAGCAAAGAATCGGACTGACGAAAAGAAGAGGTCCTGGCGATATAGACACGCAAGGCTCTAACTATGTCCAGTTTGTGGAGAGACTTCTCAAGAGGGTGAGGAGCAGGACAAAAAGATGGGAGAACAATATCCTCATTGATGTGGAAAGAGGACACCACCTTCGGAAGAGAAAAAAAGGAACGGGCCTGAGGACGACCTTATCCTGATGGAGAACGAGGTAAGGGGAACGACATGACAAGGCCGCCAACTCAGAAACTCTTCTGATGGATGTAATAGCAATCAAGAAGGTTACCTTCCATGAGAGAAGGGATAAAGAAATGTCCTGGATAGGCTAGAACGGCGCCTTTTGAAGAGCGCTAAGGACGAGATTTAGATCCCACGGGTCTATCGGCGAATGATGAGGAGGAGCCACGTGGGCGATCCCTTGGAGAAAGGTCTTAACCAGCGACAAGGAAGTGAGCTCTCTTTGGAAGAGGATAGATAGAGCGGAGACCTGGCACTTGAGGGTACTGAGGGACAGACCCGCCTCTAAACCAGACTGGAGAAAACCAAGTATGGATGAAATAGAAAAGGACAATCGGAAAGACTTTATCGTCGCACCAACGGAAAAAAGCCTTCCAGTACCTATGGTAAATGCGGGAAGAGGCCGGTTTTCTGGCTCTGATCATAGTCTGAATCACGTGGTAGGACAAACCTGATTCTCTCAGGATTGCGGCCTCAATGGCCATGCAGTTAAACTCAGAGACTGAGAATTCTCGTGGTAAAGGGGGCCTTGCGAGAGAAGATCCGGACGGTCTGGAAGCCTCCAGGGAACGTCCGCGAGCATGTTCACCAGTTCCGCGCACCCAGGCCGTCTCGGCCAGTCTGGCGCCACTAGAATCACTGGGACCACGGAATTACTAGGGCGTCGCAAGCGACGGCTAGAGGGTCCCTGGACCTGGCTACGAAGCGCGGAACTTTGTGGTTCATCCGAGATGCCATGAGATCGACATCCGGTGAGACCCAGCGCTGGCATATCTGATCGAAAACTGTGGGATGAAGAGCCCATTCGCATGATGCTAGACCTTGACGACTCAGAAAGTCAGCTGCCCAATTTTCCACCCCTGGAATGTGAACGGCTGAGATTGCCGGAACGTAACGTTCCGCCCAGCGTAGTATCTTGGCCACTTCTGCCATTACTTGCTTGCTGCGAGTGCCCCCCTGGTGGTTTATGTACGTCACAGCCGTGGCGTTGTCAGACTGAATGCGGACTGGCTTGCCGACGAGGAGAGGCTGCCAGCGAAGAAGGGCCAGGAAGATTGCTCTGATCTCCAGAAGATTGATAGGTAGAAGAGCCTCCTGTGGATTCCAGCGTCGCTGGGCCGTTTTCTGATGGAACACCGCTCCCCAGCCTAGAAGGCTGGCATCGGTGGTGATGACTTGCCACTGAAGCGGAAGAAAGGACCTCCCTTGTAGAACTGACGCTGGCATTGCCCACCAAGTCAGGGATTGCCTCACTCAGAGGGAGGAGAATGGGACGGTCCAAGGACAGCGTGGACTTGTCCCAGGCTGAAAGAAGGGATAGCTGGAGGGGACGAAGATGAAATTGTGCAAAGGGCACTGCTTCCATGGAAGCTACCATCTTCCCCAGAACCTTCATGCAGGACCGAAGGGGAATGGGTGCTGGCCG
Organism: Dendrobates tinctorius; assembly: GCF_039654945.1. Taxonomy (NCBI): domain Eukaryota; kingdom Metazoa; phylum Chordata; class Amphibia; order Anura; family Dendrobatidae; genus Dendrobates; species Dendrobates tinctorius. The sequence continues at coordinate 43,786,037 of NW_027361779.1, read as the reverse complement.
TTTGAGGATTTTGATTCCCTTGGAAAGAGCCGTAAATTTTTCCCTCAGAAGAAACACCCGGGCCAGGTTCGTGTCGAATTCCATGCCCAGAAAGGTCAGACGCTGAGTGGGGATCAGAATGGACTTCTCCTTGTTGACTATCCATCCGAGGCGGCAGAGAGTGTCCAGGGTTATCTGAAGACTCTGAAGGCAGTCCTGACGGGACGAGCCCTTGATCAAGAGATCGTCCAGATAAGGGATGATGAGGATCCCCCTGGAGCGAAGGATGGCCATGACGGTCGCCATCACCTTCGTGAAAACACAGGGAGCGGAAGTTAGGCCGAAGGGGAGAGCCATGAACTGGTAGTGATTTTCCTGAATTGCAAAACGAAGATATTTCTGATGTTGCAAACAAACACGGATGTGAAGATAGGCATCCCGTATGTCCACAGAGCAGAGGAATTCTCCAGGTTCCATAGAGGCTATCACCGACCGAAGGGACTCCATTTTGAAATGAAGAATCTTCACGTGGCGATTGAGCAATTTGAGGACCAGGATTGGACGAAGGGAGCAGTCTTTCTTCGGGACTACAAAGAGATTTGAGTAGAACCCTGAAAACCGTTCGTTTGGGGGGACAGGAACAATCACTCCGGTGGAAAGAAGGGAGGAAATGGCCTGAAGAAACCCTGGAATCTGGGACCGCTGTCTCGGAGGTCGAGACAGGAAAAACCGTCTGTTGGGGGGGGAAAGCAAATTCGATCTTGTAACCGGATGCGACGACTTCTCTGACCCAAGCGTCGTCGACAGCAGATAGCCAAGCATCGACGAAAAAGTCTGCCTCCGACCCTGGAAGAACTTCCAGGTGGGGGTAACCCGTCACTTGGAGGAAAACCTGCCGGAACTGGCACCTGAAGACCTGGAGTATTGACCTCTAGATCTCCAGCGGGGAGCGGGTTTGTAAGAAGGTTTTTTTTGCTCCCGCTCCCTAGTGGTGGAAGAACGATCTTGCTGGGCAGATCTTTCCGTGGAAGAGAAGGGACGAAAAGACCTGAACGGCCGAAAACCCTTTCTGTTAAAAAAGCGTTTTGGTCGAGACTGGGGGAGAGAAGTGCTTTTACCACCAGTGGCATCGGAGATTATCTGATCCAGCTTGGCTCCAAAGAGCCTAGATCCATGGAATGGCAGATTAGTAAGCGACTTTTTTGAAGTGGTATCCGCATTCCACGACTTTAGCCAAAGGACTTGGCGTATAGCTATGTTGCTGTTCGCCCTTGCTACGCACCCGGCCGCGTCCAAGGAGGCGGCCAAAAGGTATTTACCCGCATGGTTAATCTGATCTGCCAGATCTGCTAACTCGTCTTGAGGAGCTGTCGCTAAGATGCCCCTGCAAAGAATTTTAGCCCAAGCGGAAATGACTTTCGCCACCCAGGCGGATGCGAAAATAGGACAGAGGGAGGCGCTGGATGCCTCAAAGATTGACTTGGCCAGAGATTCAATCTGCCTGTCAATAGGATCTTTAAGCGATGCCCCATCTGGAAGGGATAGACCTGTTTTTGAGGCTATCCGTGAAACTGGGGGGGATCCACTTCGGGAGCCTTGGTCCACTTTGTGAGCAGGTCCGCATCAAAGAGATACAGCACGTCTAAAGACCTGCTGCCTGAGAAACGTTGCTCAGGGCGCTCCCAGTGTTTGGACAAGGTAGTATCTAACTCTGTGATTGGGAAAGGTTCGAGATGGGGGCCTTGCTCGTTTAAAGAGCACAGAGCATTCCTGAGGGGGAGCCTTATCTTGCTTAATTTTAAGGGTTTGAAAGATAGCCGAAATGAGACTATCGACCATGTCCCGTGTTTTAGAAACGGTGTCTGGTTCTGAACTAGATCCCGATTGAGAGTCATTGTCGGACTTAAGGTCGTCATCTGAGGAAGCGGAAGGAAGCCTGGGAGAAGCAGAAGGACCTTGCGAGCTAGAGGACGAAGTAGACAAAGCTCGCTTCCTAGAACTCCTGCCCTGTCTGTCCCTCTGAAGGTCGCGGTCAGGTGCGGACGACTCACCCTGAGAGGCAGTCGGTGCACAGGTGGCTGTAGATAGCTGAGGTAATCGTTCTAAGACCTAAACCAGCGACTGAGAAACTTTCGTCAAGTCAGAGACTGACTGAGACATTACAACGGCCCAGTCCGGGGGTGGTGGAGTGTCCTCAGCCCGGGACTCGGTGTGCTCCTGAGATGCAGACATAGTTGAGGGACTGCAGGACGGGCAGAAGGGGGGACGACTGACCCGATGACCACTTCTTTTTACAGCGCGCACAGGCGTAATGAGTAGCGGTGGGCCTGAAGCAGAGATCCCCTGAAGGGTTGGGCATAAGTAAACTGCGCTGAATGGCCGCAGGAATGAGGAAAGAACTGCAGAGGTGAGCTAATTTCTTTGCCTTAGAGCAGAGCCTACAGAGATTCAGGCGAGCAGCAGAAACGCCGAAGTGTCCCCCATGCAGAGCAGGAAGAGAAGTGAAAACCCAGGAAATGCCTGATGATGGAAGCGGGGGGCGGAGCCTAGTGACTGAGCCGCAATTGGATAAAAGCGTTGTGGGGGGGGGGGGCGCGGTAAAGAGGAGGGCTGGCTTATCAAAGAGAAATAAGCCCTGTGATGTGCTAGTAAAGGCGCAAAGAAAAAAGTGTGCTCAGAGAGGGAGGAGGGAGCGCACTGAGAAAGCTGAAGCGAAAGTGAAAGTGACGACGGACGCCGCATCCCCGTGCCTGACCTATGGAGAGTGGTTGAACCGCCGATATCAAGTTACCACTGGTAGATTCGCTGCTGTGTTGAACAGTGGGAGCATTGTCCTGAGTGGCCCTGATAGTGCAGAGAATAGAGAGAGAGGCGAGCGGCTGTGTGCGCACGTGACAGGCAGGGGGAAAAAGGGCGGGGGATTTAAACACCGGGAGACCTGTAGTGCTGTGCCGATGAATCTGTGAGGATAATGTGGGGCTGAAGGGATCGTACAGGCACTTAACTGAAGTCCCTGAAGAGAATGACCACAGGGGCCCACGGGGAGAAGGCAAGCCGCTGGGTAGGGTCCTTCTGTACCCGCATTCTGCAGAAGACGGCGTAAATCTCTTGCGACCGCCGTCTTCCTCTCAGCCCTGTCCCGAGAGAGGGGTGAGGAGGGGGATTTGGCAAGGACCAGCCACCTGTCCACAGCCCTTATCACCAGAAGGTGATAGGGAGAAAGTCCTGCCTGCGGTACTGCGAGTTGTGATACCACACTGCTCGCTCAGCCGCCTGATATGGGAAATCAGGGTGATAGCTACACCCTGTTTCCCGACGGAGAACCTGAAAGATAAATAAGAAAAGATTAAAAAGCTCGACTAAAACCCTAAAGGAAAAAAGTAATTAACTGCGGATCTGGGAGATCCCGGTCCGCCTCCTACAGACACTAAGCACAAACTGAGGTGCTTGATGCCTGTCGGTGGGTGTATACTGCCGGGGAGGAGCTAATTTTCTTCTTTTGCATAGTGTCAGCCTCCTAGCGGCAGCAGCATACACCCATGGTAATCTGTGTGCCCCAATAAGGCGATAAAGAAAAACTCCAAAGCTTCAAGGCCATGGCGTTAAACTTAAACGACTGTGAAACTGTGGCGGAAGAGAGGCCTTGCGGAAGAATATCTGGACGGTCTGGAAAGCCCCAGGAGGCGTCCATGGGCATGTACGCCAGCTCCAGGTACCAGGTCTGACTTAACCGCTTGTAGTTGTCAGGACTACTGGAAACCCTTCTGACTTTTTTTTTTTTTTTTTTTTTGACTCTTGTGATTAAGGGAAGAGGTGGGGACAGAAGAGGCATCTGAAACTGGGACCACGGAATCACAAGTGCGTCGCAGCCGACAGCCATCGGACTCTGTAACCTGGTAACGTACCGGGGAACCTTCTGGTTCGTTCAAGTCATTAGGTGGGCATTCAGAATGCCCTACCTCCGACAAATTTAGCCGAAGATGGCGGTGTTGAGAGACTACTCGCCTGACGCCAACCCCCGATGATACAAAAAAAAAAAGGGGAAAAAAAAAAAAAAAAATCGGCTTCCTAGTAGTCTACCCCTGGAATGTGGACGGCTGATATGGCGGGGACATGGTTGTCTGCCCAACGCAGGATCATTGCTACCTCTACCCTATTCCGTGAGTTGTGAGTCCCACCTTGGTGGCTTATGTTCCAAAGACATACTGACAGGGAATTTAGATTGTGAGCCTCATCGGGGACAGCGATAATGTGTGCAAACTGTAAAGCGCTGCGGAATATGGGAATATGCCAGCGCCATAAAAAAACAAATACTATTATTATTACTACTACTACTACTATGTAAGCCACAGCTGTGACAAAGTCTGACTGCGGACTGGCTTGCCTGCGAGGAGAGACTGCCAGCGGAGGAGGGCAAGAAGAATTACCTTGATCTCCAAGAGACAGATGGGGAGGAGGGTCTCATGAACATTCCAGCGACCTTGCGCTTCGAGAATGAGGAAGCCCGCTCCCCAACCCTGAAGACTGGCATCGATGTTGAAGATCTGCCAACAGAGCGGGAGAAATGACCTCCTGTGCAGGACAGAGACGGACAGTGTCCACGAAAAGAGGGACTGCTTCGCATTGAGAGGTAAAAGCACTGGCCGATCCAGGGAACAGTCCAGGGAAACAATTCTCTTGTCCCAGGTAGACCAGAGGGCCAATTGAAGAGGGCAGGTGTGAAGCTAGGCATTACACACCGTTTCTATGACCGCCGCCATGACCTCTGTGAAGAACGTGGTAGCGGATGCCAGGCTGAACTGCTAATGATGGTCCTGTATCGCAAAAGGAACCTACGATGCTGTACACAATAGAAATCTGCAGGAAAGCATTCTGAATGTCCACAGAGTGAGGAAGTCCCCCTGCTCCATGGAGGGGAACACAGAGCGCAAGGACTCCGTTCTGAAGAGGCGAATCCGAAGGTGGCAATTCAACTGCTCGAGGTCAAAGATCGGGGAGAAACGTCTCTTTTCGGGAACACGAAGAGGTTCGAGTAGAAGCCAGAAAACCGTTCGTGCCAAGGAACGGGTACAATGACACCTGAGCTTAGGCAGGGACAAGACGGCTTGGAGAACCCATGAGAGGGTTGAATTGGCGGGAGGGAAAAATATCTTCCTGGGGCAAAGAAAATCCCATCTTGTAGCCGGGTGTAACGATCACCTTGACCCAGGCATCATCGACCACCGACAACCAAGTCTCCGAAAAGAAGAAACCTACCTTCCACCCTGGAAAGAAACCTAGGTAGGAGTAACCCATCATTAGAGGAGAATCTGTGATAGGGGGATCCGGAGGACTTAGAGAGGGGTCCTAGGCCTCCAGTGAGGAATAGCGTGAAGGAAGGTTCCTTCTTTCCCCTTGTGCAGGAGAATGGTGCTGCTGGACAAAACTGCCAGAGGAAAGGCAGAGAGGTGCTTTCACCTCTGGTGGCATCAGAAGGGATGTGAACCAGCTTGGTCCCCAGAAGAGCTAGATCTGTTAGCTCCTCTGTAGGAACAGCCGCAATAATCCCCCGGCGAAGAATCCTGGCCCAGGGCGATATGGCTTTCAGCACTCAAGAAGAGGCAAAATTAGGCCAGAGTGAAGTGCATGGCGCCTCTAAGACAGACACAGCTAAGGCCACAATCTGTCTGTCCATCGCGTCCTTGAGAGACACCGCATCAGGGCTGGACAGAACAGTTTGAGAGGCTAAGCGTGAAAAAAGGCAGATCCACCTTAGGGGGATCGGACCAAATGCCGACACGGTCTAAACTAAAAAGGTCTAGAACGTCGAGACGTTTCCGTCTCGGGAAGCGTTTGCCGAGAAGTTCCCAGTGTCTAGAGGTGGTAGCCTCAAACTCTTTGGGAAAAAATGCTGGAGGGACGTCTCACCGCCTGAATGAAACGGAGAAGTCCTGAGCAGCTGCATGCTCCACTTTTACTTCGAGAGTTTGAACAATAGCCGAAATAAGGTCATCTACCAAGTCCCACGTCCTAGAAGTCTGATCCACCTCCGAGTCAGTCTGACTGAAAAGCTACGTCCAACCAGACGGCCGCCTCCGAGGAGGGGGCGGGTAGAGAGGGGCATTCTGGATGCCGCAGAGGGGACCGGTGAACTGGATGAGGAGCTAGACAGAGTCAGCTTCCTAATTCCTTCTGATCTGTCCCTGTGAAGGTCGTGGTCAGGTGCATGCGAATCACCATTGGAGGTGTTTGGGGCACTGGTGGTGGCAGATAGCTGCGGCATACATTCCAGGACCTGTACAAGGGACTGTAAATTTTCTAGTCAGGTCCGAGACTGACTGAGACCTGGCAACAGCCCACTCCGAAGGGAGGGGAGTGCTTTCATCCCGAAAATTGAATCTACTGTCCGGCTGGAGACCGGCTGGGACATGACATGACAACAGCCCACTCCGGAGGGAGGGGAGTTCCGTCCTCCAGGCAGATGCCGAGGGACCTGGTCTCGCTTCCCTTGTTCCATACCAGATATGTCCTTGTGGACATCGCAGACAGGTGCATGCGAAACACCATAAAAGGTGTTCGGAGCACTGGTGGCAGTAGACTGATGCAAAAGGCGCTCCAGGACCTGGGTCGTGGACTATGAAACCTCTGTCAGGTCGGATAATGACTGAGACATGGCAGCAGCCCACACCGGGGGGCGATTGCTCTCGACCTGGACGTTAGGGGACTGCTATAGGGCAGACACGGTGGAAAATGTGCAGTACGGGCAAAAACAATGCAGACTGGTCAGAAGGCTACTGCTGTTATACAGATGGTGGCCAAAGGGAGAGACGAAGACTGCTGCCGGGGATAGATAAGTCCTTATAAGGTTGAAAAAAAGGCAACCAGCCTGGGCTGGTCCTACCTGAACCGGAGATGGCGTTGTCGCTGCTCAGGCTGCAGTGTCTCCCAGATCCGGTGCCGGATAGAGATGGATGCCTGCTGAGCTCGCTGGAGATCCACAAATCTTCGTCCGCTGCTACAGACGGAGACACACTGCCTGCTGTGCCCTCTGGGTCCTGCGGCAGATGGAGACAGACAGTGCATGATGCCAAACTTGCAGGCCTTGAGACGCTATACTGGGGTCGAGTCTCGGGTGACAGGGAGAGAGGGCTAGAGAGGCCCACTCACTGACTAAAGAAAACAACGAGGCCATCAGGAGGGGGCGTGGCTAAGCCCAAGGCACACGCCGATTGGCCTGGTAATGCTCAGGGCGCGCACTGATTGACTGAGGGACACTGACTGGCTTGAGACGGGCAAGAGAGCGTGGCTACGTGGCCGGGAGAGAAGGCCCAAAGCCAGGGGCTCAATTAGCAGAAGGAACCAGATAGGCCGCGCCATCTCAGGCTAATGTGCCGGCCGGCGAAAAACCAAAGAAAAGAGCCCCTCCTAATGGCTGACACAGCAGGGGCGCCAGTAGTGACCGGACCTGCCAGGGAGAGACAGGTACAGCGCCATGCTGCGGAGCGGTGGGCGTGATCCGGCCAGAGCTGCGCTGGGAGGCGTGTCCTGATCGTAGCCAGGATTATCTGACCCAGCGCCGCCTCCCCTCGGGCACGAAAGAGCGCGAAAGATGAAGCTGTGGCCTGATAGGCTGACAAGCGGAGGAGGCGTGTGTGACCTGCAAACAGCCCAATCGCCGGCGCCGAGGATGACGCGCAGAAGAAGGGAAGGGTGCCCAGCGGTGGAAAAGAGCGAGATAATAGGATGGCATGCCAAGGGGCGTGTCCGGTATAGAAGATGGCTAGGGAAACTAAATACGCCAAGCGGGGGGCGTGTCTGCTCAATAAAGGCGGCTGATAGAGGACATGCCGGAAAGGGGGGCGTGCTCCTGACTTCAAATGGCTGAAGGGAAGAAGAAAGCCTGCAAAATGGCGGGGCCACGCGCTATGAGAAAAAAGGCGCGAAAATTGAACCTGTGTGACCAGGGAGGAAAGAGGCTGTCTACAGCGGGGACCTATACACTGTTAAATGGGGGAGCTGCTTCCGGAGGGAGCTGCTGTGGGGGGGGGGGGGGGGGGGGGAGAGGGGGAAGGGACCCGCTGGCTTACCACAGGCTTGAATCCGGCTCCTCTTGATAGATGATAATCGCATCAGGAGCCCTCGGAAGCGAGAGGATCATGGAAATGAAGACCCTCCTCCCCGCAACGTGCAGAAGACGGTATCGACCCCTTATTAAAAAGGGGGAAGGCCACCACCGGTGACCACCGTCTTCCTCTCAGCCCTCTCCAAGGAGAGGGATGAGGAGGGGATAAGGCAAGGACTGGCCACCGAGAGTCACACTGAACCACCCCAAAAGGGGGACAGGGGACAAGTCCTGCCAGCGGGTCCGAGAGTGGTCGATGCGGGTGACACCACACTGCTCTCTCGGTCGCTTAAATGTGGAAAAACAGGGTGAGCAATCTGCACCCTGTTACCCGACGAGCTGTATCTTGAAAACAAAGGGAAAAGGATTAATAAGTTCACACAGAAACCTGTGAAAGAAAAAACACTGCGGATCTGGTGTTAGATCCAGGTCAGTCTCCTACAGACACTAAGCTTAAACTGAGGTACTTCCTGCCTGTCAGTGGGTGTATGCTACGGAGGAGGAGCCAATTTTTACTTTATTTGCATTTTGTCAGCCTCCTAGCGACAGCAGCATACAACCCATGGTTACTTGTGTCCCCCCAATGAAGCGATAGAGAAATTGAGTTTTTGTCTTTTTAGCAAACTTTGGAATTTTTTTCACCACTTAGATAAAAGAGGACCTAGACATGTTTGGTGTCTATGAACTCGTAATGAACTGGAGACTCATAATGGCAGGTCAGTTTTAGCATTTAGTGAACCTTTCAAAAAAAGCCAAACAAAAATAAAGTGTGGGATTGCACTTTTTTTTCTAATTTCACCACACTTGGAATATTTTTCCCGTTTTCGAGTACACTACATGTTAAAACCAATGGTGGTGTTCATAAGTACAACTCGTCCCGCAAAAAATAAGTCCTCACATGTCCATACTGATGGAAAAATAAAAAAAGTTAAGGCTCTGGGAAGTAGGGGAGAGAAAAACTTAAACAGAAAAAATCTCAGGTCATTAAGGGGTTAATGGCATCCTGGTGTGATGGGCCCCCATCCCTGTCCTGGTATGTATGGTCCCATCCTTTCCTTATCCCTGCCATGTGCTGCTTACAAACAAAGCAGTTGCTGCCATCGGAACAGGACACTGCAGAATAGGGATGAGGGCAATCATTCCAGCCAGGATAGGACTGAGGGGAACATACCTACCAGGATAGGGATAAGGGAGGCATGCATACCAGACTAGGGATGAGGGGCCATGAACACCAGGATAGGGAAGAGGGAGCCATGCATACCAGGGTAGGGATTAGGGGGGTCAGCCTTGCCAGGATAGGGATGAGGGGCCATGCTTGCCAGTCTAGGGATGAGAGGCCATGCACACCAGGATAGGGATGAGGGAGCCATGCATACCAGGGTAGGGATGAGGGGGGCCATGTGTATCAGGATGTGGATGAGGGGACCATATATACCAGGATATTGGATATTAAGTACAGAACTTAACACATTTTTTGCTTTTTTGTTTACCCAATTTCCTCCTCTAAAACCTAAGCGCATCTTATAGTCTGAAAAATACGGTATATCAGAGCTCTACAATCAGCAACCAGATATTGGCTTACCATGTTAAAGTAAGATCGGATCTTGACCCCGCGAGCTAGATCCCAGACTATGACATTTCCATCGTGGCCTGCCGAAAACAACACTCGTGGATCAAATGGATGAGATTCAAGCACAAAAACTTCATCTTCATGACCCTGAAAACATGTAATATAAACTGCTTTAAGTATAAAAAAAAAAAAATTTCTGCCAGAAACACAATTAAATACTTGGGAGTGCTGGTGGGGAGGGATCCAAAAGCTTTATATTCCTTAAATTATTCCTCACTAATCGAATGTATAGAGAAAGAACTGCAGGGATGGGCTAATCTTCCGCTGACCCTTTTGGGAAGAAATCATCTGACAAAAATGATGAGCTTCTCTATTCTCCTTTACCCCTTGCAAACAATCCCATTACTTCTCAAACATACAGACGTAAAAAGATTGACAAAGGCATTCTCTCACTTTTTGTGGAAGTGAAAGAGACCGAGGATTAGCGCTAATAAGTTAATGCTACCAACGGAGAAGGGGGGGATCAAACTACTAAATACTACAGGCTATAACCTGGCTTGCATTTTGAGACATGCAGTTGACTGAATTAGACAAACAAGTAGACACTCTGATTGGACATTAGAAGCCGAATTTTGTAATCCATGGGACCTGAGATCAATATTACATACATCCATACCAAATCTACCCCCCAATATTAAACACTCATTGATATGTAGGGACACAGTAATGACCTGGAAGGCGGTTATAAAAAAGTTTGAGCTAGCATGGAATATTTCAAAATTCATTAACATCTGGGCAAGCCCAGATTTCCCACAGGGGAGGGAAAATAACCTGTTTAGAGAGTGGAGAGAGAAGGGGATAAGGACTTTAAGGAACTTGATGCATGATACAGAGCGGAGATGGATGACGTGTGGGGAAATTAGAGAAATATGACTTGGGCCCATTCCAGACTCTCCAATATGAAAAGATAAAGCAAGGGATAATGAGGAAATTACTCAACATAAACAATGAATATGAGGTAAACCACTTGGACACGATTTTATTAAAGGACATTCATGAGATTACCATTTCGGGTCTCTATAGGGACTTGAGAGAAGCATTAGTTCCCAACATACCAGGGAAAATTTTAGAGGGATGGGCAAAGCAGTTGGGAGACCAAGAAGGGGGAAGAAAAAATTTTGAAAGGGTGGATGGAGATGAGGAAGAAGATGGTAAACGAAATCTGGAGAGACACTCAATACAGACTTATACATAGGGCTATATATGGTTTCAATTTTTTGAATATTAGACAAGACAAACTGGTAAAATGTCAGAAATGTGGTACGGAAAGAACAGACTTACACCATGGGATTTGGCAGTGCAGAAAAATTGAGGGATTTTGGAAGCAAGTTCAGGGGTTGGTTCGAACAATCTGGACTAGAAACATGGAGCTGGACCAATGGCTTAGCTATTCCATTTTCATCAGGAGTGAGGGGACAAAAGGAGGGGGTACAATACCATCTCTCTTCCACGATATAGTCATGATAAGTAAAAGGGCAATTCTCCAGAAATGGTTGGTGAGAGAAATTCCCTCGAGAGAAGAGATAAGCCAGCTGAAAAAAAACGCTCATGCTGGAGAAAGTGGTGGTGGAGAGGAGCAAGGAAAAATCGACAGCAATTTTTTTCAATAAATGGAGAAAGTTCATAAGTGGTACATGCTCAGGATAAGAAATAAGGCAAATAATGTTAACATTTGTATCTACTGAATGGTATATGAAGGAAGATCTGTTAGGATTCATAGGTAAGCTGAAATTATAGGGGGAGGTTCCAAGGCCGAGTCGCATGGGGAGTGGGAGGGAAGGGGGGAGGGGGGGAAGGGATAGGGTTGTTAAGTAAGGTTGGATTTCAGACAAACTGTTGAAGGATGGGAGGAGGAAAACAGGAAGGAAGAATATATATAAGGAGGAGGTGGTGAAAGAGGCAAATTGGAAGGATTATGTGAATTTATTGAGATTCCTTGATAACTATTACAACGTTTGATATATTTTTGTATGCTAATACTTATCCTTTCTATACTATAATTTGTATATTTTATGTAGCAAAATCAATAAAAAGCTGGTTACAAAAAAAAATTTCAAAAACAAAACTTTATATCCCATGACATCATTTACAGTTATTAAACTTCAATGCTTATCTTAAAACCTTGTTAAGAATAAGCATTAAAAGGCATGCCATTTTATTTTTAATCAACTGTATTAGTTACATAGTTTGTACGGATCAAGAAAAGAAGAAAAACATTGAGAGCCAAAATTTTACAGGTACATAATAATTTAACTTCTTGTAACAAATCATCTAAGTTTTTATGAAACCATCAACTAGTTCCCACTGTGACAAGCTGCTAAGGAAGGCTGCTCCACAGAACAATAAATAGTTCTCATGATGAAGAATTATGGGCAATGAACCTTGCCAAAACTAATAGGAGAAAAATGGTAAAGATAGCAGTAATACCTTGTACCAAAATAGCACAAGGTAAGGAGATTTGCAGAAAAGTGTGTAGGTAGCTCAGATAACCTGCTAAAGGAGTGATGGTTCCCCAAGAAACTAACTTTACAAAAATTACCATGGGAAAAAAAACACCATGAAGAGGCACGAAAACCTTAATGCACAAAGAGGGCAGAAGTGATCCTAAGGTTCCACAGAATATCAGCAAAGACAGGTGTAGCAAGCCAATCTCAAAAAAGAAGGACTAACCCCTTATGCAGAAAATCAGAGTGCACGGAAGAAAATACCACATAGTGTCTGCACCCCACTGGATGTGGTTACGGCTAATGCCCAGCAAAAGCCAGTCCAGAGCAACTAGCAGCAATGGGATGGCCTTTGCCCAGGGCAGAGAAGGGATCCCAGAGCAGGAGAGGAAAGAAGAAACATAAAAGGCAGAAAACTCTGAACGAATAGTGAAGAACATGTCCCCTGTAAAGGTCTGTGGGTCCCAAGACCTGCAGTATAGGTTAGAACCCTGACATTGTGGTGGGATGAGAAGAGATGATGGCAGGAGCAGCAAAATAGTTTACTCTGGAGATGTGGACTGCGGAGAACACTGCAATATGACATACTTTGGCTGTGGGGCCCTCTGATTTGTATGCAAGCCACTGCTGATTTCCAAAACAAAGTAAGGCTACTTTCACACTTGTGTTATGAGGCGCAGCGCACGGCCGCCGCTAAGCTCTGCCCCCTGACGCGCCACCTTCGGTCAGCTCCTCCTATGGGCGCATGACGCTGCATGCGAACCGCGTCCCCTATATTTAGCGTTGGGTACGCAGGCCGTGCGCTGGTATGTTTTTGCCGGCGCATGCGCCCTTTTGGCACTGCGTACAGCGCACCAAAATGCAACACTCTGCGTTTGGCGCACGTCAGCGCAGCGCCAAAAGGGCACATGCGCCGGCAAAAGCATACCAGCGCACGGCCTCTGTACCCAACACTAAATACAGGGGACGCAGGTCGCATGCAGCGTTAGGCGCCCATAGGGGCAGCTGACCGGAGGGGGCGCGGCAGGGGCTGGAGCTTAGCTGCGGCCGTGCGCTGCGCCTCATAACGCAAGTGTTAAAGTAGCCTAATTGCTGATTTGATCCGATAATAAGAATGAAAGAGCACGAGTCACAGGCCTACAGAAGGAACTCTTCCAGTTCAAGTTGTGCGACGATGGTTCGCAGGAATTCTGTCCAAAATCATAAACCCTGGTACCAGACTGTCGAGCAGGGCTGTTGAGTCGGTGAGCCAAACCTCAGACTGACTCCACAGCACCGCCTCACTGCTGAGCACGTACATAAATTGCAGCACAGATTCATCTCAACTAAAAGCCGAGATCCTTAGATCAGGAAAAGAACAGACATTTAGAGGACATTTCAAAACTTTCCCAAATTCTTACAAAAACATTTTTTCAGCACAATACTGCATTAAACTACTGTACCCAATTTATTATATATTTTAAGAGTTTCAGTTGGTTCATTTTATACCAACTCCACCAAAATGGATACAGACTAACTCAGACTCCATAGCATTGTTGTTAAGTCTTTTCAAGTCTTGGACAGGTAGGACCTAGCCATCCTTTTATTGGGATCAGACAGGCAGGAGCAGTAACCCTTAACATAGTCAGAGTTTGAAGTAGGAGGACAATGACCGTTTTAGGAAAAGCAGCCATGTCAGATGAGAGGATCGATGGAAAAGCACCTGCTTGGGGATAGCATAGAGAACTTTGAACCTTTAACTATAATGTTACCTCCCTGACCCAGGCATCATGCACTTGAAGAAGCCAAATCCTCAGAAAGACAGACTTTCCTTCACCAGAGATGTAGTTTCTTTCAGATGAGGAATGATCATGACACAAAAGAGGTTTTAAAAGGTGGGAGAGTAGTAAGTTAGGTGCAGGTGTGCCATGGTTTCAGCTAGAATGATCTACTAGGATCAGAAACACAAGAAACTTCTCTTCATGGGAAGAGAAAACAGGAAAGGAACATGACATTTGGGAATGCTTGTGTGAGCATCTACGGTTTTGGAAAGAAGAGCGCATTCACCTCCCCTGTGACATCCAAAGTTATGTCAGTCAGATACTTGTTAAAAGAGACAGCTCTCCATGTAGAGAGAGAAGGCCAGGAATATCCTACAGTTGTGGCCAAAAGTATTGACACCCCTGCAATTCTGTCAGATAATACTCAGTTTCTTCCTGAAAATGATTGCAAACACAAATTCTTTGGTATTATCTTCATTTAATTTGTCTTAAATGAAAAAACACAAAAAGAATTGTCCTAAAGCCAAATTGGACATAATTCCACACCAAACATAAAAAAGAGGGTGGACAAAAGTATTGGCACTGTTTGAAAAATCATGTGATGCTTCTCTAATTTGTGTAATTAACAGCACCTGTAACTTACCTGTGGCACCTAACAGGTGTTGGCAATAACAATCACACTTGCAGCCACCTGACATGGATTAAAGTTGACTCAACCTCTGTCCTGTGTCCTTGTGTGTACCACATTGAGCATGGAGAAAAGAAAGAAGACCAAAGAACTGTCTGAGGACTTGAGAAACCAAATTGTGAGGAAGCATGAGCAATCTCAAGGCTACAAGTCCATCTCCAAAGACCTGAATGTTCCTGTGTCTACCGTGCGCAGTGTCACCAAGAAGTTTAAAGCCCATGGCACTGTGGCTAACCTCCCTAGATGTGGACGGAAAAGAAAAATTGACAAGGGATTTCAACGCAAGATTGTGCGGATGTTGGATAAAGAACCTCGACTAACATCCAAACAAGTTCAAGCTGCCCTGCAGTCCGAGGGTACAACAGTTTCAACCCGTACTATCTGTTGGCATCTGAATGAAAAGGGACTGTATGATAGGAGACCCAGGAAGACCCCACTTCTTACCCAGAGACATAAAAAAGCCAGGCTGGAGTTTGCCAAAACTTACCTGAAAAAGCCTAAAATGTTTTGGAAGAATGTTCTCTGGTCAGATGAGACAAAAGTAGAGCTTTTTGAGCAAAGGCATCAACAGAGTTTACAGGAGAAAAAAAGAGGCATTCAAAGAAGGACACGGTCCCTACAGTCAAACATGGCGGAGGTTCCCTGATGTTTTGGGGTTGCTTTGCTGCCTCTGGCACTGGACTGCTTGACCGTGTGCATGGCATTATGAAGTCTGAAGACTACCAACAAATTTTGCAGCATAATGTAGGGCCCAGTGTGAGAAAGCTGGGTCTCCCTCAGAGGTCATGGCTCTTCCAGCAGGACAATGACCCAAAACACACTTCAAAAAGCACAAGAAAATGGTTTGAGAGAAAGCACTGGAGACTTCTAAGGTGGCCAGCAATGAGTCCAGACCTGAATCCCATAGAACACCTGTGGAGAGATCTAAAAATGGCAGTTTGGAGAAGGCACCCTTCAAATATCAGGGACCTGGAGCAGTTTGCCAAAGAAGAATGGTCTAAAATTCCAGCAGAGCATTGTAAGAAACTCATTAATGGTTACCGGAAGCGGTTGGTCGCAGTTATTTTGGCTAAAGGTTGTGCAACCAAGTATTAGGCTGAGGGTGCCAATACTTTTGTCTGGCCCATTTTTGGAGTTTTGTGTGAAATGATCAATGTTTTGCTTTTTTGCTTCATTCTCTTTTGTGTTTTTTCATTTAAGACAAATTAAATGAAGATAATACCAAAGAATTTGTGTTTGCAATCATTTTCAGGAAGAAACTGTATTATCTGACAGAATTGCAGGGGTGTCAATACTTTTGGCCACAACTGTATTTAGACACTGGACAAACTGGCCAAAGTTTGGATCCGATACAGCATTAAACTGCAGCAGAATGTCGAGGATTGCTGAGCAAAGGCAAACCTCTAAAGAACTGTAAAAGGCAAGTAGTAACAGACAAGATTGTGCACAAAATCCACCTGTTGTGTATTTGAAGTGAAGAATGACTCTGGTTTAAAGAGAAGCTGTCAGCAGGATTATGCATAGTAACCTACACACAGTGTCAGGTCGGCGCCGTTATACTGAATAAAAAGATACCTTGGTTGATGAAATCTGTCTTGTGGATGTTTCTTAATCTTTATTTTCAGTTTTGTGTTAATAATATCTATATTTATACAGCGCCAACATATTCCGCAGCACTTTAGGCTGAGTTCACAAGTGGCGTTTTTTTTCGCGTTTCCGCGGCGGTTTTAACCGCGCGATTTTGCCGCGAAAACGCGAAAAATAAGCATCCCATGCATTCCTATGGGATTCCGCAATGCTGTGCTAATGCTGCGGTTTCTACCGCGGCGGAATCGCTTTGCGGTAAAAAACGCAGCATGCTCATTAATTTGCGGAATCGCGGCGATCCCGCACCCATAGGAATGCATTGTTCCGCTTACTTCCCGCATGTGGCTGTGCACACCATGCGGAAAGTAAGCAGAACAATTGCGGATGGTGCCCATGGTCCGGAGGAGAGGAGACTGTCCTCCGGGCTTTGGGTACCATATCCCTGTAAAAAATAGAATTTAAAATAAAAAGTATTGTTATTCTTACCTTCCGGCGTCCCGCGCAGCATTCCCGCCTCTCTCCACGCTCCGGTCCCAGTAATCCTTTGCGAAAATGCCCGCGAATTACCGCGAGAACGGACGTCATTGCGGGCATTTTCGCAAAGGATTACTGGGAACGGATGCGCGGGACGTCGGAGGGTAAGAATAACACCTTTTTTTTTTTTTTTTTTTTACATCCTATCTTTTACTACTGATGCCGCATAGGCGGCCTCAGTAGTAAAAAGTTGGTCACACTCGTCAAACACTATGTTTGACGAGTGTGACCAACCTGTCAATCAGTTCTCCAAGCGATGCTACAGATCGCTTGGAGAACGCTAGCATTTTGCAAGCTAAATACGCTTGCAAAATGCTAGTTTTTCCGCGGGAAAATCGCGGGAATTTAAAATGTGATTTTCCCGCAGAATGGAATTCCGGAATTCTCGCGGTAATTTCCGCGAGAGTTCCGGTACGTGTGCACTTAGCCTTACAGTTTTTGCACACATTATCATAGCCGTCCCCGATGAGGTTCACAATCGAAATTCCCTATCAGTATGTCTCTTGAATGTGGGAGGAAACCCACAGAAAAATACAAACTTCTTGCAGATGTTGTCCTGGGTGGGATTTGAACCCAGGACTCCAGCGTCATCTTAGTGGAGGACATTTATTTTTCTTCTCCAGCAAGATGGCGCTGCCGGCATCTGCACAACAGCAGCTATCAGATCTCTATAAAACCGATAGCTGCTACTGCGCAGACGCCATTTTCAAAATTACTTTTTTTTTCTTCTTGCTCAAGTAAATCTGCAAAAGGTATTAAGTGCACAGTAACCATGCGATTATGTTGCAGCGCAGATGCTACAGCTGGCACTTGCCTGCAGAAGCGCTTTTCTTTTCTTTTTATTCAGTATGTGATGGTATTCATTATGCAAACTAGGGCGCAGGTCAGTGAGGGATCAGTGACCTGTCAGCAGTCTGCATTATGAATATCTAATCACAGCACCACATACCCCAGGCCCCATCTTAGGACACGAGAATCTCATTAACACAAAACTGAAAATTAAGATTAAGAAACATCCACAAGACGAATTTCATCAACCATGGTATCATTTTATTCAGTATAACGGTGCTGACCTGACACTGTGTGTAGGATATTATGCATGACCCTGCCGACAGGTTCCCTTTAACCATAAAGACCTGGTTATACAGGCATTTCTAACTCCAGAGGCGAAAAAAGCAGGAAGCCGAGCAGTGGTCACCACAGAAGAAACTTACCATAAAGATAAGCAGATTCTGCAGAATAATATAAAAGGGTCCAGCTGATGACTAAGTAAGCGGTTTCTGTAGCATAGGTGGCCAAAATGGAAACACCAGTGAAAGGGTGCTGTCTAGGGAGTTTATGGCTGTGAGGAGGACAGAATTTTTATCTACTAGAGGGCTAAGTAATAAAAGGGGGACCAAGAGAAAAATTATAACTAGGTGCAGGTTAAAAGCCTATCCCCCTAGTTGGCAGACGGGGTGCAGGAAGGAGAAGATGAGCGACGCAAAAAGAGAGGCTGGAAGGAAAACAAAAAAAAAAAAAAAAGGTTATTTAAAGTGACCAATAGGCAAAACAACATGCAATACACAGACAGGGTTGAAGTACTGCCTGTGACACCCCCATGAGCTAAAAAACAAAAAGTTAAACCGCACCCTATAAGCGTCAAAGTCTTTAAGACAGATTTGTAGAGGCGCACGTCAAAACCAGGGAGCCCATCCTGGAGCAAGTTCCATAACAATAGATAAAAAAAAAAGACAGCGCCTCAGACAATGGTGAAAAAAAGTCTTACATTTTATTCTGCCTCCTTTGGCGACGTTTCGGTCCAAAGACTTTTTTCAAGCACACCCTTGAAAAAGGTCTTCGGACCGAAACGTCACCACAGGAGGCAGAATAATATGTAAGACTTTTTTTCAAAATTGTCTGAGGCGCTGTCTTTATCTATTGTTACTCCCATGAGCTAATCATGTGGGTACACGGATTAGGAGGAAAGCTGAAGCTGGGGACTGGAGTAGCAGGCTTTCCGCTGAGCAGGCATCAGCGCATCACCCAATATGACAATTGTCTGGAAAGGTCTAAAAATTGATTGATAACTGGGACTATAAGGTAGCAGAGAGGGCCCGTCCAAAAGGCAAAAGGGGTTGTCAAAAATGCAGGAATAAGCATAGTCTTGAATTATAGAAGAACTTTCTTAATGGGAGTTTGAAAGGGTTTAAAGTGGCCAAGCAAAAGCCAAGACCCTGAAAATTGATGACAACAGCAGCAGCTAAAAATGCTAAAGTAGGAGTTTCTGGTCAAAGGATAACAAAAATGTGAGACCCCAAAGTAGCCTATAGCCAAGGTACTGTGTCTCCCAATATTACAGAGAAAGTCAAATTTTAAACTTTGTGTTTCAACTTACCATAAGGATATGGATGAGCTGTCCAGTGTACGAGTCCCAAACTTTTAAAGTCATGTTATTAACGGCCGTGATTACATGTGTGTCATGACGATCCCAAGCAACCATAGTCACTTTCAGCTTTGTGATCTTGTCTTCCACACCTTGAGTACTGTCCCAGAAGAGAAAATGTAAAAAGAGGTTATTTAATGTAATAGTTTCAGGTGTGACAAACTTTGCAAATACTTAATACCAGCATTACTGCTCATTTTAACTTACCTAGAAGGACGAGTTGCCATGTCTAGTAAAATGCTTCTCCACTCCCTTTTCTTAAATTGCCAAATACGAGCAGTCCCATCACGACTTCCACTTACAAATCTATAAAATGAGATAAATGAAAAGGGTAGTTAGGCAATGCTCAATTTTGCATTAGGCGATGAGTGGTGCAGATGATGTGGCATTACCCAGCTGTACAACCCCTAGAGATTATGAACAAGTCCAAGCAGGTATGTGGCAATTCGAAAACAGCATTGCTCAACCCAAATACAGAAGTGAGCGGAGGCAAACTGCCCCTTTAAGAGAGAAAAGCAATAACTAATTTATAACTTAAATACTGCACTGGAGGCCCCATTTATGGACTGCTATGAATTAGATTTGATGGCAGGAATAGTGATATTCTTTAAGTGAAAGCAATGGAGCCCAAGTAAATCATGAGCATGGTACGATGGGTCCTGCACTGCGCCATGGCTGGGATTACAAATAAGTCACAACATAAATGTGAACATAACCTACTGGAGACTGTATTGTTAGCAAATTATAAGAGATATTACTCCTGATTAATTACCGATACTGCAATTCCTAATTACAGAATACAGGACATCAAATATTTCTCTATATGACGCAGCAATGAACATTCACATTTCGCATCCTACAAGCTTGCTGAATGATGCCTCTTTTCTATTACTTACCGACTACTGTTGTTTGAAAACTGAATGCTGTCAACTTTATCCTAGGTACAAAGAAAGAAAAAAAAAAAAAAAAGGGGGGGGGAGCATATCTTTAAATAGATTTACTTAAAAAGGAAACAGCTTTAAGTCTCTTTAACTTTCCTATTAAAGTGCACAAATAGATTCCCCTAACAAAAAACACAAAATAGTTTCAAAGGACAATCTGCCATAATCTTCGACGTGTGTAAAAACAGGCAACTTTGCAATTCACTTGCTATGAAAAAATCCTTTCTGTGCTCAAATAGTTATTTTGTATTTGATGGTTTGGCTTATCTATAGAACTGGCCACCACTGCAGTGCATCAGCTGTGGCCAACAATAAATTTTTATGTGTACAAGACATGGCACATATTTCAACAAATTCCTGATAGGTCATCCCCTCAATCCTACAGCTGCTGATTGAAAGATATGTTTTCATAATTCTGTGCACAGTAAGAGGGAGAAATCTGTCAGTTAGCGACTAGTGGGTGAAGGGAGTCGGCACGTCATGAATCCATCGAACTCCTTGTTGTTACAAACATATAAGTTCACAAAAACTACCTTAAAACACTGAAACCTGTAACTAAAGTTTTTCTTATTAATCTGTATATATGTGTATGTAAATATACTCCTCTAAAGCCACCTTCTCCCTCCTCTAGCACCGTTTGGACACCTTCTCATTCAAAGAGTTTTCTTTATTTTCATGACTATGAAAATTGTAGATTCACTCTGAAGGCATCAAAACTATGAATTAACACATGTGGAATTATATAATTAACAAAAAAGTGTGAAACAACTGAAAATATGTCTTATATTCTAGGTTCTTCAAAGTAGCCACCTTTTGCTTTGATTACCGCTTTGCACACTCTAGGCATTCTATTGATGAACTTCAAGAGGTAGTCACCTGAAATGGTTTTCACTACACAGGTGTGCCCTGTCAAGTTTAATAAGTGGGATTTCTTGCCTTATAAATGGGGTTGGGACCATCAGTTGTGTTGTGCAGAAGTCTGGTGGATACACAGCTGATAGTCCTACTGAATAGACTGTTAGAATTTGTTTTATGGCAAGAAAAAAAGCAGCTAAGTAAATAAAAACGAGTGGTCATCATTACTTTAAGAAATGAAGGTCAGGCAGTCCGAAAAATTGGGAAACATTTGAAAGTGACCCCAAGTGCAGTGGCAAAAACCATCAAGCACTACAAAGAAACTGGCTCACATGAGGACCGCCCCAGGAAAGGAAGACCAAGAGTCACCTCTGCTGCGGAGGATAAGTTCATCCGAGTCACCAGCCTCAGAAATCGCAGGTTAACAGCAACTCAGATTAGAGACCAGGTCAATGCCACAAAGAGTTCCAGCAGCAGACACATCTCTACAACAACTGTTGAGAAGAGACTTTGTGCAGCAGGCCTTCATGGTAAAATAGCTGCTAGGAAACCACTGCTAAGGACAGGCAACAAGCAGAAGAGACTTGTTTGGGCTAAAGAACACAAGGAAGGAACATTAGACAGTGGAAATCTGTGCTTTGGTCTGATCAGTCCAAATTTGAGATCTTTGGTTCCAACGACCGTGTCTTTGTAAGACGCGGAAAAGGTGAACAGATGGACACCACATGCCTGGCTCCCACTGTGAAGCATGGAGGAGGAGGTGTGATGGTGTGGGGGGTGCTTTGCTGGTAACACTGTTGGGGATTTATTCAAAATTGAAAGCATACTGAACCAGCATGGCTACCACAGCATCTTTCAGCCCATGCTATTCCATCCGGTTTGCGCTTAGATAGACCATCATTTGTTTTTCAACACCAGGCTGTGTAAGGGCTATTTGACCAAGTAGGAGAGTGATGGGGTGCTACGCCAGATGACCTGGCCTCCACAGTCACCAGACCTGAACCCAATCGAGATGGTTTGGGGTGAGCTGGACCGCAGAGTGAAGGCAAAAGGGCCAACAAGTGCTAAGCATCTCTGGGAACTCCTTCAAGACTGTTGGAAGACCATTTCCTGTGACTACCTCTTAAAGCTCATCAAGAGAATGCCAAGAGTGTGCAAAGGAGTAATCAAAGCAAAAGGTGGCTACTTTGAAGAACCTAGAATATAAGACATATTTTCAGTTGTTTTACACTTTTTTGTTAATTATATAATTCCACATGTGTTAATTCATAGTTTTGATGCCTTCAGAGTGAATCTACAATTTTCATAGTCATGAAAATAAAGAAAACTCTGAATGAGAAGGTGTCTCCAAACGTTTGGTCTGTACTGTATGTGGTTGCCTGGAAAATAGGATGGACTTTAGAGCAGGGAAATTGATTTAAGAGTTTTTATAATTAGTTCTCGAGGGTGTTTGTTATTTAAGAATTTTTCTAGATCTAGCCAGGCTGGGGGATTGTTAGCTGAGAACCAGTGTATGCTATGTTTGATTAGAATCGTGAGGTAATGAGCAGTTATATTAGGGATTCCCAGTCCTCCATGTGTTTTCTTTTTAAGGGTTATAATTTGAGGGGTCCTAGGTTTTTTGTTGTTCCAGATAAAAGTTTTGATAGCTGACTGAAGAGTGGTTAGTTGCGATACCAAAATGAGTAGAGGTATAGAGCCTAATATGTATACTATCTTTGGTAGCGTAAAGATTCTCATGGTGAGATTTCTACCCCACCAAGAGAGCTCCTTTTCCCCGAAGATGATATCTTTAGTGATGGTTTTAAGTAGGGCATTAATATTGGTTGTGACTAGGTTTTTAAGAATTTTAGTTATTATTATACCTAAATAGGTGAAGTCTTTGTTGACCCAGTTAAAAGGAGAGATAGTTTTGATTTTGATTTTGTTAATTTGCTCTTTGGGCAAATTAAGTTGTAGGAAACTGATCTTTTTCTCGTTGATCTTGAAATGCGGAAGGTTTGAAAATGTCTCAAGGACGTTATGAAGTTCTTTTATAGAGGTGACCGGGTCAGTCAAGGTAACCAAGACGTCATCAGCGAATAAGCTTGTTTTGTGTTGACCTGACTCCGTTTGATTTTTTCAAAACTCTAAATACTCACTGTGTGAAACTCTAGTTCAGAGAGCTTTTCTGGCTGACCTGAGCCAAAGTAGTAAACCCTAATGATGTGGTCAGTGCTTCCAGTTGCCAGAAACATCCCACCTAAAAGCAATACACAGAAACAAGAAAAATTAAAACAACTTAAATTTGCATGAAAATATTTATTTGAACAGAGCTTAACCCCTTCATGACCCAGCCTATTTTCACCTTAATAACCTGGCCATTTTTTGCAATTCTGACCAGTGTCTCTTTATGAGGTAATAGCTCAGGAATGCTTCAACGTATTCTAGCAATTCTGAGACAGTTTTTTCGCGACACATTGGGCTTCATGTTAGTGATAAATTTAAGTCAATAATTTTTGCGTTTGTGAAAAAAAAGCAAAAATTTGGCGAACATTTTTAAAATTTTGCAATTTTCAAATTTTGAATCTTTATTCTGTTAAACTAGAGAGTTATGTGACACAAAATAGTTACTAAACAACATTTCCACATGTCTACATCAGCACAATTTTGGAAACAAATTTTTTTTTTTTTGTTAGGAAGTTATAAGGGTTAAAAGTTGACCAGCGATTTCTCATTTTTACAAAAAAAAATGTACAAAACTATTTTTTTTTTAGGGACCACCTCACATTTAAAATCACTTTGAGGGGTCAATATGGTAGAAAATAACGAAAAGTGACACCATTCTAAAAACTGCACCCCTCAAGCTACTCAAAACTACATTCAAGAAGATTATTAACCGTTCAGGTGCTTCACAGGAACTAAAGCAACGTGGAAGGAAAAAATGGACAATTTAATTTTTCCAACAAAAATTTTCTTTTAGCATCAATTTTTTCACATGGGCAACAGGATAAAATGGATCTTAAAATTTGTTGGGCAATCTCTCCCGAGTACACGGATACCTCATATGTGGTCATAAACCACCGTTTGGGCGCACAGCAGGGCTCAGAAGGGAAGGAGCGTCATTTGACTTTTTGAATGGAAAATATGCTGGAATATTTAGCGGTTGCCATGTCGTGTTTGGAGAGCCCCTGTGTGCCTAAATATTGGAGCTCCCAAGTGAACCCATTTTGGAAACTAGACCGCCCCCCCCCCCCCCCCCCCCCAAGAAACTTATCTAGATGCATAGTTGAACCCCCAGGTGCTTCACAAACTGATTCGTTTAAAAAAAAAAATAAAAGAAAAAAAACTTTTTTTCACAAAAATTTTCTTTTAGCCTCAGTTTTTTCAATTTCACATGTGCAACAAGAGTAAATTGATCCTACAATTTGTTGGGCAATTTCTCCTGAGTACACCGATACCTCATATGTGGTCATAAACCACTGTTTGGGCACACGGTAGGGCCCGGAAGGGAAGGCGCGCCATTTGACTTTCTGAATAGAAAATTAGCTCCAATCGCGGACACAATGTCGTGTTTGGAGAGCCCCTGTGTGCCTAAACTTTGGAGCTCCCCCACAAATGACCCCATTTTGGAAACTTGACCCCCTAAGAAACTTATATAGATGCATAGTGAAGCACCTGGGGGTTCAAAGTACTAACAGAAGTTTTATAACGCAGAGCCGTGAAAATAAAAAAAAAAAATTTCCATCAAAAAATTATATTTAGCCCGCAATTTTTTATTTTCACAAGGGTAACAGGAGAAATTGGACCCCAAAAGTTGTTGTCCAGTTTGTCCTGAGTACGCTGGTACCCCATATGTGGGGGGGGGGACCACTGTTTGGGCACACGTCTGGGCTCGGAAGTGAAGTAGTGACGTTTTAAAATGCAGACTTGATGGAATGGTCTGCGGGCGTCATGTTACATTTTTCAGAGCCCCTGATGTGCCTATACAGTAGAAACGTCCCACAAGTGACCCCATTTTGGAAACTAGACCCTCAAAGGAACTTATTTAGATGTGTTGTGAGCACTTTGAACCCCCAAGTGCTTCACAGAAGTTTATAACGCAGAGCCATGAAAATAAAATCATTTTTTTTTTCCACAAAAATATAGGGATTTTTGTGTACTCACCGTAAAATCCTTTTCTCCGAGCCAATCATTGGGGGACACGGAGACAGTGGGTGTTATGCTGCTGGCCACTAGGAGGACACTAAGTAAACCAGAAAAAAGTTAGCTCCTTCCCTGCAGTATACACCCTCTCGCTGGCTGAGATTTCTCCAGTTCGGTGAAAAAAGCAGTAGGAGCATAAATAGTCAACAATGACCATAACTATGTCAAAACCTAAGAATGTGAGCCAATAGGCTAAACAGGGTGGGTGCTGTGTCCCCCCAATGATTGGCTCGGAGAAAAGTATTTTATGGTGAGAACACAAAAATCCCTATTTCTCCTATGCCTCATTGGGGGACACAGACAGTGGGACATCCTAAAGCAGTCCCTGGGTGGGGATCATACATCTGCGAATACCCAATGTACCACTGAGTCAACACTGAGGTACTGCCAATTGCAGGCTGCGTCTGCCAAGAGCTGCATCCGCAGGCGCCTGAGAATGAATTAGTCAATGTTTGTAAAGGTATGCAGGCTGGACCAAGTCGCAGCCATGCGAACAGGCCCGAGAATGAATTTGGTAATGTGCTGCAAAAGTATGCAGACTGGACCAAGTCGCAGCCTTGCAGACCTGTCCTGCCGAGGCCTGGCGCTGAATGGCCCAAGAGGCGCCCACTGACCGGGTAGAGTGCACCTTAATCCCCGCTGGGACAGGCACGTTCCTGCCACGGTTTGACTCCTGAATCGCTAAGCGAATCCACCTGGCTAGCATTGCTTTTGACGCGGCTAGAACCTTCCAATGCCCCTCTGGAAGCATGAACAGGGCATCTGACTTGTGGAAGGGAGCCATCCGCGAGATGTACCGTCTCAGCGCCCTAACCACATCCAGGGTGTGGAGGGCCTTCTCGATGCGATGGACTGGCGCCGGACAAAAGGAAGGCAAAACAATTTCCTCGTTGAGATGGAAAGAGGACACGACCTTGGGCAGGACGGACGGGGACATCATGAGAACTACCTTGTCCTGATGAAAATTCAGGAACAGAGAACGGCAGGACAGGGCTGCCAATTCCAAAACGTGTCTGATTTACGTAATTGCCACTAGAAAGACCACCTTCCAAGAGAGGACGGTCAGTGACAAGTCCTGCAGCGGTTCGAAAGGAGCCTCCTGTAAGGCCCCGAAAACCAGGTTAAGGTACCATGATTCCAATGGCCTTCTATAAGGAGGCGCTACATGGGAAACTCCCTGAATGAACATCTTGACCTCAAGTTTGGTGGCAATTTTGCGTTGGAAAAGCAATGACAAGGCCGAAAATTGGCCCTTAAGCGAGCTAAGCACGAGGCCTGATTTTAATCCGGATTGAAGGAATTCCAATATGGCTGGAATGGAAAAATACCAGAGGTGATCGACCATGATCCTTGCACCACGAAAAAAAGGTTTTCCAGGTGCGGTGATAGATGCGCATGGACACAGGCTTCATAGCACTAATCATGGTGGAAATCACGTCGTGAGAGAACCCAGCCTGTGCTAAAATCCAGGATTCAACAGCCACACCGTCAAAGACAGGGCCCCGGAGTTCTGGTGGTAAATCGGGCCCTGCGAGAGTAGCTAGCTCCATGTGATCTGGAAGTCGCCAGGGGACGTCAGCGACTAGTTGTATTAGTTCTGCATACCATGCTCGGCGCAGCCAATCTGGCACGACTAGGATCACTGGTACACCCTCCGCTCTGATCTTCTTGATGACCCTCGGAAGCAAGGGAAGAGGGGGGGGATGTACGGGAGTCGGAACCGGTGCCATGGCAGAACTAGGGCGTCCGCTCCAATGGCGCATGGATCGCGCGATCGGGCAATGAACCGAGGAACCTTGTTTAGTCTTGAGGCCATGAGATCGACATCCGGAGTCCCCCAGCAATGACAAATCTGCTGAAAGACTTCCGGATGAAGAGACCACTCTCCCGAGACAATGCCTTGGCGACGGAGAAAATCTGCCACCCAATTTTCTACGCCCGGGATGTGGATTGCTGAGATGGGTGAATTGTTGGTCTCGGCCCAATGGAGGATGTGACTCACTTCGTGCATGGCCATCCTGCTTCGGGTACCTCCCTGGCGGTTGATAGACGCTACAGCCGTGGCGTTGTCAGATTGGATCCTGATGGGGTGATCTGTGAGGAGATGGTGGAAACTCCGTAGAGCTAATCTGATGGCTCGTATCTCCAAAATGTTGATGGGGAGAAGTGACTCTCGGGTTGACCAACGACCATGTGCCGTGTGGTGACGAAAGACCACACCCCAGCCGAGAAGACTTGCGTCAGTGGTTACTACCAACCGTCTTACTTGGAAACAATACCTCCCTTGATTCATGGAGGACCTCAGTGTCCACCAACCGAGGGCTTGCCTGACCCGCAGGGACAGCAACCGAGGGCTTGCCTGACCCGCAGGGACAGAAGGATCCGACGGTCCAGGGAGAACGGGTTAGCTTGGGACAAGAACAGCAACGCATGCTGTAAGGAACGGAGGTGGAACTGTGCAAATGGAACTGCTTCCATCACTGCCACCATCTTTCCGAGAACTCTCATGCTGAAACGAATGGAGTGAGAAACCGGTCGGGAAAGAGTCCGCGCTGCCTGTTGTAAGGCTTGGTTCTTTTAGAATCATAGAATCATAGAATCGTAGAGTTGGAAGGGACCTCCTGGGCCATCTGGTCCAACCCCCTGCTCAAAGCAGGATTCGCTAAATCATCCTAGTCAGATGTCTGTCCAGCCTCTGTTTGAAGACTTCCATTGAAGGAGAACTCACCACTTCTCGTGGCAGCCTGTTCCACTCATTGATCACTCTAACTGTCAAAAAGTTTTTTCTAATATCTAATCTGTGTCTCTTCCCATTCAGTTTCATCCCATTGCTTCTAGTCTTTCCTTGTGCAAATGAGAATAAAGTTGATCCTTCTACAATGTGACAGCCCTTTAGATATTTGTAGACAGCTATTAAGTCTCCTCTCAGTCTTCTCTTTTGCAAACTAAACATTCCCAAATCCTGCAACATTTCCTCATAAGACAGGGTTTGCAGACCGGTCACCATTCTGGTCGCTCTTTTCTGAACTTGCTCCTTTTCTGGAGGGAGAATGACCAACTCGCGGGAAGTGTCCAAGAACATTCCTAAAAAGGAAATCTGCCGAGCCGGTTTTGGGAAAGATTTTTCGAAGTTTATCTTCCACCCCAGGCAAGAAAGTGTATTTACTGTTATATCCACGGATTTCTCGCAGGCTGGAAGGGACAGACCCTTGATGAGCAGGTCGCTCAGACACGCTAACACCACCACGCCCGAGAGTGGAGAATGGCCATGACAGCCGCCATGACCTTGGTAAGGACCCTGGGGGGGCGGTGGCGAGTCCGAAGGGCAAGGCAATAAACTGGAATTGTTCCTCGTGAATTGCAAAACGCAGGAACTGCTGGTGGGACGGGCAGATTGGAATGTGAAGGTAAGCGTCCTTGATGTCGATGGATGCTAGGAACGCTCCTTTTTCCAATGAAGCGACAACTGTAATGAAATCCTGAGTCCTTTAGGACAGATGTGCTCGTCCATATATATAGCTAGAAATCTAGCATGTAGGCTGTTGGAGATTTCTTCTTTGATGGAATCTTCTAAGGTGTGGAAAAGGTTCCTCATGGTCTTGGTGTCGTCCTCCGAAAAGGCCACTTGTGGGGTCTCCTCCTGGTCAACCGGCTACTCTTTCCACTACTATTGTGCCCACACGCACCCTTTCAGAATTGATGGACTCCAACATCAATTCTTTCAAGTCTAGTGGGGGAATCCCTACTACTATACCCACTGATAATGTTACTCCTAATCCTGCCAATGACATGGCATCAATAATTGATAGAAGGAGATCTTCTTCCTTCCCCCTACCTTTTTTTGATCCCCCACTCACCCCAGCAAAATCAGACACCACTGAGGTCTCTGATTTTGACCCTCCTGTCACCACTGATCTTATTGTCCTTAATGCTGACAACCCTACCACCTCCTACATGGATAAACTCCCTGCTGTTTCCACAGAAAAGAGGTTGATCATTAATGACCAGGTCATTGTTGACAACTATGCTGCTGGTTCATCAGCAGCAGTTTCTTTTCTACCAGCTGCATGCAATCCCATTCCCCAAGCAAAAAAAGATATCACTTTTTTTCAGAAGGTCACACTAAAAAGAAAAAACCCTATAGAGGAGCCAGAGGCCAAGGAGCAAAGAAAAAAAAGGGAAAAGCGACAACTCATGCCAATAAAATCGAATGTTTTTAATTTATCTTCTCACCCCCTGTCCCCAGAGGAGGAAGGGTTGCTAAGCAAGGGACTTTCTTTTTGCCCGACAAATAAAAGCAGTGGTTTTGAATTATTTCTTGATGCCCAGAAATACATTAGGAAACTTACCCTACTGAGACATTTTGAACTCAAAAAAGTTCACTCTAACCCTGACACTTCAAACACTACAGTTGTCTCTTCCTTCCACCTTGATGTCAGAGGGAAATCCTCATTCTACCCACTAGAAAGCAGAGGACATCATATAGAAACATTCTCTGACCTCCTATTGGATCGTCTAAATGCACTACCCACCCAAAATATACCAGTAAAACAAAATTTGTCCTCAAAAGAACGTGTGGCACTGGAAAAATTAGAGAAAAACACTAATATCGTGATCAAATCTGCAGACAAAGGTGGAGGGATAGTGATTCAAGATAAAACTGACTATGTGAACGAGGCTTTTAGAATTTTATCTGACAAAAAATTTTATTCACCCATCCCCCAAGCCACTATTTTTTTACAATGATTTTATTAAAAAGGCGCATGATTCTGGGGTTCTAATGACCATGAAAAAAAGTTTTTAACAGTCAAGAACCCCTCCACTCCCTTCCTGTACCATTTACCCAAAATACACAAGAATACTATTAATCCACCAGGAAGACCCATTATTTCGGGTATTGACTCCCTCACCAGTAATCTATCATTTTACATAGATAGAATCATGCAGCCTCATGTCTCACAGCTCCCTAGTTTTTTAAAGGATTCTACACAACTGATCAATTTAACTAATAAGACACCGTGGAAAGATTCTTATGTTTTTATTTCTTGTGACGTATCTGCTTTGTATTCCAACATTGATCACCAACTGGGTTTGAGCTGTTTTAAAAAATTTCTTTTAACTGACAGTCGACTGTCTGACCCTCAAAAGGAATTTATTTTTAATGGGATGGATTTTATTTTACATAATAATTTTTTTACTTTCTTGGGGGATTTTTATCATCAGATCAGAGGCACCGCTATGGGATCACGGGTCGCGCCAACTTATGCTAATCTTTTTATGGGGGTCTTTGAGAATGCTTTTATTACTATTGATTCATTTTTAGAGGGTATTGTTTTATATAGAAGATACATTGATGATTTATTCTTAATCCTGGACACCAGTCACGTTTCAGTTGATGCTTTTATTTCTTCTATACAAAATAACACATGGGGTTTGGAATTTACCCCCCACATTAGTAATACCCAGATGGACTTTCTTGATATCACTTTTTTTATAAAAAATTCCAAAATTCATACCAAAACCTTTTTTAAGAAAGTTGACTCCAATAGTTATGTCCATTTTAACAGTAGCCTCTATTCTAAATGGCTTTTTAACATCCCTCATAATCAATTTCAGAGAATCCGAAAGAATTGCACAGAGGACGAGGATTTTAATAATCAAGCTGAGGTCCTCAAGGGAAGATTCCTTGCTCAAAAATACCCCTCCCAATTGGTTCATTCTACTTTTAATAATGTTTTTAAAAATTTTAATCAGCAAACTCTTTTAAGTGAGAGATCTAAAGAAAAGGATGCACATGATAACTATCAGGCCAACTTCATCACTACTTATAACTCCCAACATAAAGAGATAAAAAATATGTTAGGTGACCTCTGGTATATTATCAAAAAAGATCCAATACTCAATAAAGTTCTGCCTGATAGACCTACTGTCACTTTTAGGAAGGCCAGATCACTAAAAAACCATCTGGCCCCTAGCAGATTGACCCAGTGTACTCCTGATAACTGCACTGGCTTGACACCAGGCATTTTCAGATGCCTGAAACCCAGGTGCAGCCTATGCAGTAATATTGCTCATAATACATTCATCTTTTCACATCCATTCACCTCAGAAAAATTCACCATCACTAACCACCTGTCCTGTGTGTCTTCCTTTGTCATCTATGTCATCCTTTGTCCTTGTCCTAAATTGTATGTTGGCAGAACCACACAACCCCTTCACTGTAGAATGAATTCTCATAGACACAACACTAAAACTGGGTATCAAAAACACGGTTTGTCACGTCACTTAGCTTTAGAAAAATCTCTTTGTGAAATAAATCAATCATTTTTCCTATAGAACACATCCCTGAACACGTTTCCAATAGAACCCAAGCACTGAATAGAAAAGAGGTCTATTGGATTTATAAATTAAAGACAATTGGTCCCTATGGCCTCAATATTATCAATGATGCTTTTATTTGATAGAAGAGGGGGAAAAGATTTATTCTTCACACCACTACAGTCAAGCTTAATGGTCTAGTGGACTAATACCTTACATCTGCACTTTATAGTCTGTACTTGCACTTCATGAGCCAGGTTCTAATACCCCTTGAGGACTCACCTTTTTTAACTATAGCCATGTTTCAACCTCGTGATCCTTAGCACTCTGTTTCATATTTTTTGTACTTTTACATAATTATATTTTTTCTTTTCTATATAGACTCTTATTGTTTTGTTTTCTATGTTTGTAATTTCATTGTTTTTATTCTTTACCATTTTTGACCTTTGCTTATTTTTTTTTTTTTTCTTCTTCTTCTTCTAAATAAAGTGACAAACAACCCCTCAATTTATTCTTCACACCACCACAGTCAAGCTTTATGGTCTAGTGGACTAATACCTTCCATTTGCATTTTATGAGCCAGGTTCTAAAACCCCTTGAGGACTCACCTTTTTTAACTATAGCCATGTTTTAACCCCGTGATCCATAAAACTCTGTTTTATATTTTAATTTTTTGTACTTTTACATATTTTTATTCTTTCTTTTCTATATATACTCTTATTGTTGTGTTTTTTATGCTTGTAATAAAGTTTCATTGTTTGGTTTTTTTTTTGTTTTGTTTTTTTTTTACCTTTGCTGATTCTGTTTGACCCTGTATTGGCACCTTTTTTGTCTATAAGTATGTTTCACTGTCTTCCAATGTAATCTGCCCTGATGAAGTGAGCCAGCAGGCTCAGGAAACGCGTTGGCTGAATAAAGAACCCTTTACTCTACCAGAAGCAAGCGCAGTCCTTATTGCACTTCCACGTCATTTCTGCAATTCTGTCCTAGGACCCTGTGCAGACTTGCTGCTGCTTCTTAAGCGTTCATGGGTGTTGTGACTTCCTCACAACCCCAATAGGTGAGCACCTTCCTTACTGTTCCACAATTTTAATTGTTTTATACGGATTTCACACAGTGGATGCGCCCTGTATCTCTCCTTTTGACTCCGTCCCGTTGTCGTGGACGACCGCGATCCAGGTGTGGCTGAAGGAAAGTGGGCGACCGCCAACTTTGTCGGTGTCCGCCGGATACCGCAACAAGTCATTGGGTAGATCTATGAGATCTGGCTCCCCTAGATCCAGAAGCCCTAGGCCTGGGTTTCCAAGAGCGGTTAGGTCTGTATCAGACCTGGGAGCCTCTGTTTCCGCGCGGGGACGGAACTGATCCGGAAGAGAAGGTAGAGGAGGACCAACCGAAATTGTTGCGAAAAGATCGAAAACGCGTCGGCTGTTGGTTGCAAAATGGCCGAACAGCCTTTTTTTGAGGAAGGAATTTACTTTTTCCCCCGGTAGTATCAGAAATGAGCTGATCCAGTTTCTCTCCCAAAAGACGACTCGTTTGAAAGGGGAGAGAAGTCAACAATCTTTTAGATGTGGCATCCGCCCGCCAGCCGCGGAGCCATAGGGCTCTTCTAATGGAGATCGCATTAGTGGCAGTTTAAACTGCGCAATTGGCAGCATCAAAAGAAGAGTCTACTACAAAGTCCGCTGCGTGAATTATCTGCCTGGCGACAGTGGTCGCCTCCGGAGGAAGATTGGAGACCTGCAGGAAGTAATCAAGACTTCTGCCCAAGCGGCATTGCCTTAGTGAAACAAATTGCCATGAAAGATGGAAAAAAAACGCTGCTCCTGAAGATTCAAAAAACTGAACGGGAAAGGTAGTCAATTTGATGATCAGAGGGGTTTCTGACTGAGGAACCCTCAGAAACAGATAGGAGCGTTTTAGTAGCAAGACGCGATTCAGGAGGGTCCACCGAAGGGGACTGTAACCAATCCTTCATTAGGTGTAGAGCAAAAGGGTATTTTGCCTGAGTAGACTTTTGCCCTGTGAACCGCTTATGTGGCCGATCCCTATGTTTCTGGACAATGTCCTTAAACACCGGATGGCTGGTAAATAACCTGCGCACACGCTTGGTGTTCTTAAAAGAGATAGGGTGTGCTGGAGCGGGAATATTTTCCTCATCCAACTTCAGAATCCTGTTGACTGATTCTATAAGAGAATCAAGCGACTCTTGATCAGTTGGGGGATGCTGAGGGGCTGACGTGTCAGATTCGAATTCAGAGTCGTGCTCGCTGTGAACCTCAGGAGAGGGAGAGCGAGAGACAGGAGTCGCCGATGCTGAGGTGCGAACGGGATTAGGGGACACGTCATGGGTCCGCTTTCTAGACACCCTTGAACGAGTATGGCCCCTGCTGGTGGACGGTTCCCGGCCGACGCCAGAGCCTTCCTCGGGGGGTAAGGACACTTTCTGGATTAAAGAGTCCTCCCGGAGGGAGAATATAGCCCGGGTCAGAGACTCCAGCGACCGTGACAGGGACGCAACCCACTCAGGGGTTCTAAACGCAGGAGGCCCGTCAGCAGCGGCGGCGAGGGGCATTGTAACGCAGGCCGGGGCGCAGCCCGTGCATAACGGATTAGTCTGTGCACTGGGTAAGGCAGACTTGCAAGTGGTACACACGGTAAAAAACACAGTGTGCTTCTTAGCAGCCCTTAGCAGCCCTTCTTTAGCCTCCTTAGATTGAGACATAGCGCTCCTGAAAGGGTTAATGGCAGAGTGTCTGCAGCTGCAGGGAATGTGTCGGGACGGGGTTAAGCTTTAATCTGAGGGTAGATGCAGCTTACCCAGTGTCCTGTGCTGTGTCCCCCGGGAGGAAAGCGGTGGCCCTGTGGTGTCACCCGGTATCCGGCTGTCCAGAGCAGGCATAGCGCTCATGAAAGGGTTAACGGCAGCTGAGGTAAAAGACATGGCCGAGATTAGAATTGCGCATCTTGTAAGGAATGAGAGGCGCCAAGAAAAGGGGGCGGCGATGTTAGCGCGGACAGCGCTACTCAAATTGCAGCCTAGTAGGCCGGAAAAGCCGGGGACTCAATTTTTGGCCTATATGCAGTAGGCACCGGGGGTTGGGAGGGGGCGGCGCTAGCGAGGGTGGTGCCATTCAAATTGCATCCTAGTAGGCCGGAAAAGCCGGGGACTAAATTTCTGGCCTCCACGCGGTAAGCGCCGCGGCCGGACGCCAGTGTACCGCCGCTGACGCTAAGTCAGCGCTTCTCCTGGGGACAAGGACCCAACCCCATACCTTCACCCCTGTGCTCAGGCAGGTCGCGCGGTCCGGGGTTTTCAAGCTGCAGGTGTCTCATCCTCCGGGCGATGTAGCAGAACTGGAGGTCTTAAAGGGGTACTGCTCAATCGATCCACTCTGTGGCAGGGGGATGGAAAGCTCTGGGGCTGATTCAAGGCATCCGAAAAGCACTGCACAAGTTCTCTCCATGCACTCCTGTGCTTCGTCCTGTTGAACTTGCCCTTGTATCCGTGGAGTACCGACCGTAAGGGAACCATCGTCAGAGGAAAGTGTACGGGGAGGTATACTCCGCGTGCTTGCCTGTTGTTGGTTCGGGGAAGAGCAGGCTGTAGAAAGGAACAGTTGCCCCCTTCACTACGTTAATTAAAAAATAAAAATTATGAGGCGTAGGAGAAAAATTTTTTAGCCCCCAATTTTTTTTTCCCAAGGGTAACAGGATAAATTAGACCCCCAAAGTTGTTGTGCAATTTTTCCTGAGTACACCGATACCCCATATGTGGGGGTAAACCACTTTTTGGGCACACGTCGGGGCTCGAAATGGAGGGAGCACTGTTTGACTTTTTGAACGCAAAATTGGCTGGAATCAATGGTGGCGCCATATCGCAATTGGAGACCCCCTGTTGTGCCTAAATAGTGCAAGCTCCTAAATTCTAACTCAACCCTAACCCCAACACACCCCTAACCTACAAGCCTAACCACAACCCACCCCGAATCCTTATCACCCCTCTCTAACCCTAACCACAAGCCTAACCCTAATCCCAACCCACCCCTAACCCTAATCTTAACCCTAATTCCAACCCTAACCCTAATTCCAACCCTAACCCTAATTCCAACCCTAACCCTAATTCCAACCCTAACCCTAATTCCAACCCTAACCCTAATTCCAACCCTAACCCTAATTCCAACCCTAACCCTAATTCCAACCCTAATTCTAACCCTGACGGAAAAATAAAAATATTTTCTTTATTTTATTATTTGTCCCTTCCTATAGTGGTGATAAAGGGGGGTTTATTTACTTTTTTATTTTGATCACTGTGATAGTTTATCACAGTGATCAAAATGTACCTGCAATGAACCCACCATTTTGCAAGATGACGGCACCCATGAAGGATCCAGGAGGGACACTGGGATGGACAACGGGATGGACACAGGGACATAGGAGGTACCGGGAGGGATCGAAAGGCGGGGGAGCGGAGGGAAGGGGGAGGGGAGCAGATGCTGACGGCAGCAGCAGATCGCCGTCAGTCGTGGGCCGATTGCCCCCGTCAGTCGGTGGGGGTCGTATCGAGGTCTCCAGCCATGGTCGATGATACTGCATGATACGGTCATGGCTAGATTGTAATATTTCACCAA
Source organism: Dendrobates tinctorius (assembly GCF_039654945.1). Classification (NCBI taxonomy): domain Eukaryota; kingdom Metazoa; phylum Chordata; class Amphibia; order Anura; family Dendrobatidae; genus Dendrobates; species Dendrobates tinctorius. Next base: position 43,749,956 of record NW_027361779.1, on the reverse strand, counting down.
ATTTCATGGGTGAAATATTACAATCGCTCTGATTGGCTGTTTCACTTTTAACAGTCCATCAGAGCGATCGTAGCCACGGGGGGGTAAGCCACCCCCCCCGGGGTGAAGTACAAAGGGTCCTGTACCTGCGGGTCGGGTGACCATTCAGTGACCCCGGTCACCAGACCCGCAGGAGGGTGATCAATTCATGACGCCACATAGGCGTCATGGGTCGGATTGGCACCGACTTTCACGACGCCTACGTGTCGTCAAAAGTCGGGAAGGGGTTAAAGGAGTATTCCCATCTCCAAGATCCTATCCCAGTTTGTATTAGGTGTAATATTAGCAAATGCCTCCAATTAGAAATCTTTTATAGTTCGCCATATTCGCCATGTCTCTTTCCTTATGTACAGGCATTGAAGGACCTTAGGCATCCATGGTGATAAGGTATTCAGAGACCCCTCTAACACACATACCCCTCTAAAACATACCTCTCATATACAGAATCATACAGAAAGACACTATTTGCTTATAAAAAGACTTTGACATGTTAGGAGAGTTGTACCTCTCCCTGGGTCAATATGACATAGCTGAAATTACCCCTCAATCTCTCTAGTGCCAGCCACCGTATTGATCGAGGTAGCTAATAGCCGGTGGTAATGTAATTAATCAGATAAAGCTATAAACCTTAGTAAGATAGAACTAATTATAGGGATGGTTGGATTTACATAATGGAATACCTGTCCCCTTTTACTGGTTAGGGGAAAATCACCTGATGGATATTAAAACAATTATTTGTGTAATGACCAGCTGACTTATGCATGATAGGATATTGTACTGTAATAAATGATTTCATAACAAGTTCTGACATGCGCAGAGCATAGAGATGACCTAATGTGTACGCCCTTCCAGTAGTGAATATAAACTGGACATGTATGATTAAAGTTTGTGCGATTTGGATTCAAATGCTTGTCTTCTGTGTTCATTCCTCACATCACTCTGCTCCAATCGAAGCTTCAAAATGGCTTAAAAAAATAACCCAACACGATCATGTAGTTTGATACTTCTGAGTCATCGACGGCTTTTAAATTTGATTTGGGTAAAGTAGTAAAATGCTCCTGGAATCTTAAATTTGGTAGAAAAAGTAGTAATCCTAACTACAAATTCCTAACAAGGATTGGGGGAGCTGCAGTATATATTTGTGTAACTAGACCTGGGAATGAAAATTGTGATTCCTGGATAGATGCAGCTTGGAATACAGGAGACTCATGGGTATATAAGCCAGAGGAAGCTATGACTTGGGTCAGTCAGTCTGGAAAACCTCTTCTTGGCAGGATAAAAATAATCATAGTTCCTCCAAGAACAGACTGTGATCCAGAAACGTTAAACTGGAAATCGTCTTGTAACCCCCTTATTGTCTTCTAAGAACCCTCTATTGGTGATGAAGGTCTTTACGTCTTAGGGTTACATCGCCCAGGTAGTAAGCCTCAGCAGGGAAGATTTTGGTTGAAGGCTCTTCCTCAACAGGACAGTGAAAGTAAGGAAGAGAGTCCCCAAGAGCCAGCAGTAGAAAAATCAAAGCTCGAAGTATCTGGGGATGCGAGTTATGAGGAGAAGTTAGCCAAAGAAACAGGTTATACAGAAAAATGAGTGTCTTATGTGGACGAAGTACACTGCAGAGTAGAACAATAAATCTAACTGCATTTCATGTGCAACTGCGCCAGACCCCATTTAGGGACCTTTCGCCTCAGAATCTCAGACCAAGACCAAACAGGTCTGCAATGTATGATAGCCCTGTATAATGCCTCATATGACCCTACTGATAATACCCTATATCACGCTCTCTCAGCCCTGTATCCGATAGTAAGAACGGATCAAGCACCTCCAAGGGTCTTCCCATACCCAGGTAACTACACTTGCTTCCCAAGGAAAGGGACAGGGACGGAGAAGTTGGTAGGAAATCTAACCTTAGCTTTGTGGAATCAACATTCCCATAGACACAGATACGAATGGTTACAAAGCTAAGTGGTTCGATAATCAAACTGCAGCAAGAAGTGACATATAGTGGGTATGTGGGGACATAAGGTTGAGAGCCCGGTTTCTGACAAACTGGGTTGGCAGATGTGCACTAGCCCAGGTACTCATGCCATTCCAAATAATGTCATCAGAAGAAATAAAGAGGGGTAACATGAATGTTGAGACTGCATAGAAACAAAAGGTCGACACCTGCTGGGTCTTTTGAACCAAGAATCTACATAGACAGCTAAGGGATTCGTAGAGGGGTACCAGACAATTACAAAGCTAGGAATCAGATCGCAGCAGGATTTGAATCAGTTTTCTTTTGGTGGGTCACACTAAATAAGAATGTGGATTGGATAAATTACATTTACTACAATCAACAAAGGTTTATAAACTACACTAGGGATGCAAAAAAGGGGATAGCCGAACAATTAGTCCCAACTTCTTTAATGACATGGCAAAATAGAATGGCCTTAGACATGTTGCTAGTGGAAAAGGAAGGAGTCTGTAAAATGTTTGATACCTATTGTTGCACTTTTATCTCCAATAATGCAGCGCCCGAAGGAAGCATCACCAAAGCATTGGAGGGTCTTACATTGTTGTCTGGTGAACTGGCAGAAAATTCTGGTATCGACAACCCGTTCACCGATTGCCTGGAATCATGGTTTGGAAGATGGAGGCAGCTTGTATCCAGTCTTCTCATCTCCCTGGAGTTTGTGACAGCTATACTCGTGACCTGTGGCTGCTGCATCCCATGCATCAGTGGACTACGTCAGAGACTGATATATGCATCCATCATCAAGACTATGTACATTGGACTGAGACCTCGAAGTAATGATTATGACAACATACTGTAGTTGAGAACAGAAAATATGATTTCCCCACCATATGGGGAATTCGGCAGAAGAAAACGGGTAGGAAGTCCGACACTGGCATTAGGCCTTTGAATGTACCCATAGGTTAAGAGTAGAATCATATCTGTTCTCAAAAGGGGGGACTGATAGGGTTTACAGAGACCCCTCGAAGACATTTCTCTCATATATAAAGACACAGAAAGACACTATTTGCTTATAAAAGACTGACATGTTAAGTGAGTTGAACCTCTCCATGGGTCAATATGACATAGCTGAAATTACCCCTCAATCTCTCTAGTGCCAGCCACCGTATTGATCGAGGTAGCTAATAGCAGGTGATAATATAATTAATCAGATAAAGCTATAAACCTTAGTAAGATAGTACTAATTATAGGGATGGTTGGATTTACATAATGGAATACCTGTCCCCTTTTACCAGTTAAGGCCCCGTCTCACTAAGCGATCTCGGTAGCGAGATCGCTGCTGAGTCACAACTTTTGTGACGTAACAGCGATCTCACCAGCGAGATCGCGGTGTGTGACAGCGATCAGCGAGCGGCCCCCCTGCCGGTATCGCTGAAAGAAACCTCTGGACATTTCTTTGGTCGCTGGTCTCCCGCTGGCCAGCACGCATCGCTGCATGTGACAGGAGGGAGACCAGCGATCTGATGTAAAAAATAATAAAAAAAATAAAAAATATAGTTATTCTCACCTTCCGACGTCCCGTTCTGCCATCCTGCCTCTCTCCACGATCCGGTCCCAGTGATCCTTTGCACGAATGACCGCGAAATGTCACGGTCTCAAGGGATAACAAAGTCTCGCGGTCATTCATGCAAAGGATCACTGGGACCAGAGCGTGGAGAGAGGCAGGATGGCTGAACGGGACGTCGGAAGGTGAGAATAACTATATTTTTTATTTTGATTCTACTTTTTACAGCGATGGCAAGCGATGCCGGGCACTCGGCATCGCTGTGCTGATCGCTGGTGAAGCTGTCTGTGTGACAGCTCACCAGCGATCACATAGCGACTTACCAGCGATCCTGACACCGATATCGGTGTCGGGATCGCTGGTAAGTGGCTTAGTGTGACGGGGCCTTTAGGCAAAAATCTCCTGATGGATAATAAAACAATTATTTGTGTAATGACCAGCTGACTAATGCATGATAGGATATTGTACTGCAATAAATGATTTCATTTATTGCATAGAGATGATCTAATGTGTACGCCTCTCCAGCAGCGAATATAAGCTGGGACATGTATGATTAAAGTTTGTGTGATTTGGATTCAGATGCTTGTCTTCTGTGTTCATTCATCTCATCACCCTGTTCCGATCGAAGCTAACCTAATTTGGCCACCATCCAATATACTGAGGATCTGTTGAAACCACCCAAATATAACAATGGTTACAACCACTAGCAACTAGCTATCACTATATCCATTGTCGTAACCATGGATACCTAAGCCCTGCAATGCCTGCACATGAGAAAAGACATGGCGAATGAGAAGAACTATACTACTGTCACGACTCAGCTGTCAGGTGACCCGGAACCAGGGGCTTCTTCCCTGTCCTTACCACTAGGGGGTGCCTTAGCTCTCCCAATTCCCAGGATACTTCTGATGGTGAAAATGCCGGGGCCGCCACCCTTGCCTTATCTCCTGAGTTAGCCCTCCGTTTGTTCTCTTCCACCACCAAGGGAAGAGGGGTGCTACTGTGCACCAACCAGATAAATAAGGCTTCACAAACAAGGGTAACTAAAAATAGCAAGCATATAAATATTCACTCACATATAACAGAGGATTGCACCGAGGAGTGGAGAACGGGGATAAAACAAAAGTAGAGGAGGGAAGGGAATTACCACACTTACAAACCACGCAGTCACAGATAACCCCTCCAGAACTACTTGCTCATATGAACACCTCTCCTCGTAAGCCATGTAAGCAAACGCTAGCTCTGACATAGATTTGAATCAGGACCCAGATTCTAAAGGGGATGGGAGTGGCTCACTGAGCTCAGCTGAAAACTAAAAGAAATAAAAATCATAAAAACGAAGAAGTGGTGCTTCTTTTCATCGCAGTAGTAGGAGCAATCAGACGCTATGGTCTCCTGGCTCCTCTCTGTTGCGGTAACCCCGTGACAACTACAGTTCTAATTGGAGCTATTTGCTAATATTAAATTATTACACCTACTAAGTATTGGGATAAGATCTTGTAGATGGGAATACCCCACTAATTTAATTACACATAGAACAAAGCTAAATAATTTTGGTACTTTTCAGATTTTTAAATAAAACAAAAAAGCTCCAAGCACTGCGGATTAAGAGATATAATTTTATTCAATCTTCTATAACTTAGATGCCTTTAAGTTTACAATGAGAAAAGCCACATTCACGCAAGGCCTTGCCCTATCCCAAGTAATAGCTGTGGTAAAAGGGACCCGTAATATTCCCATAGGTGCAGATTACACTTGCTGGACTACTGTCGGCCATTTATAGCATATAATTCTGAAGTGACTCACATGGGTGCAAAACCTGCAGCACCTTCTTAGAGAGGTGTGGCAGACTGCTGAAGAGCTGGAGAAGGTAAGCGTTAATAGTGCATTGTGTGGTGGCTGTTATAGATGATAGTATGTTGCTGCTACTGTCAGGGAGGTGTAAGGTCGGGGGGAAAAAAAAAACTACGGTAAAAGTTAAAAAGGGCAATGCAGGCAAAACTATTTTACATACCAAAAATGTAATCCAGGTTGTTTCTTTAAAACCTGTTAGACTAAATTTATGGCACAAGGCACCAATGAGTCTGTGGAGAGACATGTCAATCAAGCAAGCAGTTTTCTGTTGAATGCCTAATAACACAGCATCACCTGACAGGTTACCTTTAGTCTGACAGTGTGGTGCACGTACCAGTAAAAATTGTGCACTCATAACATGAAATAATGTTCATAATCAGTAGCAAACCAGAAAAGATATTTTCAGTTTACAGTGAGAAATATTAAGATATTAAACAGAAGTAAATGCAAATATACAGATACATTGAAATAAAGCATTTTCTTTTACCAGAGCTAAATGAGGAACAAATCATCTGTACTCCAGGGCGAGGTCGCTCTGTGAACTTGGCAGGTCGAGGGCTAGAAGAGCAAAAAAAAGATTAAAAAAAAACTCCACAAAAGCTGTAAATTATTCATTCTCCGAATAGACCACATATCATGGTTTTATGATGACAATGGCCATGCACTGTGATCTGCTTACAGTGGTTCATAACACAAAAGTGCGTTGCTCAAATGGAACTAGTCACCTCCCAAAACGATATTTGCAAATAAAGTGGCAATCTGCAGGTATAAAGTGTTTAAATCACTTCTGGCAGGCTTCCTGAAGCAGTGGCTACAAGTAGCGGCACTCTGATTGCTGCTGTTAGCCATTTGAATGCCGCTGTTAATTTCTGACAGCACCATTTAAATAGGATAACAAAGAACCCCTTAATCAACATCATTATATTACATCAAATACCCATATATCAGATAAATAGCACCTCGATCAAAACATTAGATACAAAGAGGCAAATGAGTCATGCTATATCAATAAAACTGTTTACATTTTATTAGGCCGGGTTCACATAGCGTTAACACAGCCGGTTCAACGCATAGCGTTCACTGGCTGCGTTAGCGCTATAGCATAAAGCGATATGCGTTATGCTGTACCGCTAGCACTGATGCTTCATCAGCGCTAGCGGTGACGGAGCCTCAGACGCTGCAGGCCGCGTACGAGGCTCTGTCAGTAAATAACGGCACGTCGCGAACACAATGGTGGTCTATGGCGGCGTTAACGGACTGCGTCACACCGCTTTACACCGCGGTGTAACGGACTGCGATAACAGTGTGACCCCAGCTTTAGAAAAAAATGTTAAAATCAGGAAATAAAATATACACATACAAATACATATAATAGTGAAGGTTCAACTGCTGCTGAACACCCACATTGATGCCCGCATTGCAAGAAATGGAGCAATATCTGCCATAATATATACTAGAAGCAGTGGACACTAGTGAAAGTTAGTAAATATATGTGTATATACATCATATGTAGCAATCATTACCCATAGTTGTAAACAGGCTAGCATTCCTGTGCACCAACGCCATAGCACGTTTCACTAAACAATAGCTTTCTAAGGAAGCCTCTTTTTATCTATCATTTATATAGGACTGTTGCAGGTGCATCAGCCCCCCTCATGTTGCATTTGTGTGTTATCCTGGTAGCTAAGGTCTCACTGAAAGTCCTTGATGCTGCCAACTCTGTTCTTATGTGATGCTATGCCAGACCGAACTTCATAGGAGACGATGATTTTCACTTTATACTGCAACATAGTATAATCAGACAATCACAGGTCAAAGTCCAATAAGGAGAATAAAGAAAAAACTTTTTTCTAAAAGACGTATTCCTTTACCGATAACGTGATTTCTCATAGCCCATGACGGCACCACGGAAAGAGGGTCTGCCCATCAAGGACAGGAAACCTACAGATAAAAAGGCGGTACCTCTCTACCGCATCAGTTGTTTACAGAGCACGAGAGGAACTTCAGTTTAATAACAAATATTTAACATTACTACGAAGCTCTAACAGATACCGCGTGACTACTTTCTAAGTAATAACGTTAATCAACTAACTGTGCACACCCACAAGTGAACAGAGGGAATGTACAGGTGTCGTCATGGGCTCTGAGAAATCCCGTTATCAGTAAGTAACTACGTCTTTCTCCTTCCCCCATAACAGCACCACGGAGAGATTTGCAGAGATTGTACATTAGGGAGGGACTACCGCTTCCAGAACCCGTCTCCCAAAGGTAAGGTCTGAAGAAGAGGCTAGGTCCAGCCAATAGTGATTAAAGAATGTAGAGGGGGAACCAGGGCTGTGGAGTCGGAGTCGTGGAGTCGGAGTTAGTTTTGGTTGGAGTCGGAAGAAATGTACCGACTCCGACTTTAAAAAAAATGTATTAATATTTCATAATTGAACTTTCATATGAATTTTATAAATGTTACTCAAATATATGTTCTATCAAACTATGAACAACAGTGATAAGCAGTTCTGCTGGAGATAGAGACATTTCTTACTTCTTGTGTGTCACTGTTCTCCACTGCCCTTATCTAATCTTATACTTGGTTAACCTCATGCTGCCCCAACCCCCCTACTTACAATGTATGAAACTGAAAGTGAAAATGTGTTGCAAATTCTTAGTAGTAAAACTCCTCCTCTAGACTAGATCATACTAGGTGTGCGTCTTCCAAGCATCTCACAGCTGCCTGCTACTCAGAAGAGGAAGACTGTAAGAAGTATTATCCTTTCAACAAACTTTGCATCAGTTAACTGAGTACATGAGGAATAATAACAGTATTACTGACCACTATATCAGTTGCACGACCTGGCAATAATTTTGTACAATTGTTTTTAGGAAAAACAATTGTCATTTGGATTGTGAATGCAGAATTAATAACCTGAGAATGTCAAAGAAGCATCACATCAGCTGTATTTGAACATTTCACCATCACTCAAGATAGAAAACATTATGTCTGTCAGTGTATGACAAATGATCCAGACGAAAACAAATGCTGTGAAGCCAAGATGAGTGCATATTCAGGCAAAGATAAAAATGCTCCTACCAGAGCTTCTAATCTAAAGAGACATTTACAGCGCTTTCATCCAGAAGTACTGAAAGCAGTGGATGAGAAAGACTGCATCCAAACCAATGAACCAGTGCCCAGCTCTTCCAGCCAAACAAAGGAGCAGAGAACTTTGCAGCCATCAGTTGCAAGATATTTTGTCAGTGACAAAGTTACTGTGACAAATGACAGTAGATACATTTAAAAAACAGATAATAGAGCTTGTTGTAAAGGATAGTGTTCCTATTTCATTACTTTCACGACCAGCTTTTATGTGTCTGAATGGGTAAATGGCCCGCAAGCTTGGTGTTTCTCTGGAGAGAGAGAGTATTAGAAAATTAGTAATCGAAGAAGCTTTTAAACAAAAGGAAGAACTTAAAAAAACTCTCAAGGGACGCTTTCTGTTTCTTAAAATGGATGCCTGCACACGTCACAGAGTGAACTATTTTGCCACCAATGTCCGATTTGTTTGTGACAAAAATGAAATAGTTACCAAGACATTGGCAGTAAAAGACACCAAAGCTCATCACACCAGTGAGTTTCTCCAGGTCTTGGTGGAAAAGGTTCTGCAAGACTATGAACTTAAAAAAGAGCAAGTTCTTTCTGTCATAACTGACAATGCTTCAAATATGATAAGTACTATTAAGCTAATGAATGAGAGTAATGATGGTGACCAGCAGCTAGAAGAACATTCTGGGTCCACAGACACAGAAATGTTTGAAATAGAGGAACACAGTATTGTAACTGAGGAGCAAACTGAAGTTGCTTCAGATGAACAGCAACATGATAGTTTAGATGATCTTGTTGAAACTGTGTCAATATGTTCTTTCTTTCATCACATGCGCTGTGTTGTGCATACGCTACAGCTGGCTATAAGAGACAGTCTGCAAAAAGGACATGCTGCTGCACTGATTGGCAAGGTGAGAAAATTGGCTACTGTTGCCAGAACCCCTAAAGTTGACTCAATTTTGAAGAGACGTGCTGGAAAAGGGGCAATTATTGATCAAGCCACACGATGGGGCAGTACTTACATAATGATTCAGCGCTTGGTTGAACTGAAAACCTTTCTTGTAGACATGGCTAACCCTCAACTGACGCTAAATTAAAGTCAGTGGAATCAGGTGACTGAGCTGGAAAAATTGCTAGAGCACCCATTTACAGTGACTAAAAAATTACAAGCAGAGGACTTAACTCCAGGTATTTTCTTAAAGGAGTGGAAGAACCTGATGTTTCGCCTGCCCCAAAGAGGAGGGTTAATTGCAAGTGGCATTGCTACATCAATGAAACGGAGAGAGGAGCTACTATTACAAAATAACATTCTTTTGGCAGCTGTTTATGTAGACCCAATGCATCGGATTCTTCTAGATGATCAACAGCTAAGTAAAGGAAAAGAAGCTCTGTTTGAAATAGCAGTAAGGATGAAAGGGTTGCAGAACAGTCAGGAGGAACAAGAAGAATTTGGTCGTCCTGCCACATCTTCACCCTCATCATCAACTGATGAAGAATTTAATTTCGAAAAATATTTGGATCACAAGGACCGTGCAAAGCGTTCCCGCATAGAAGAGTCATCCCCATCAAGGAACACAGCCAGTACATTTCAGCAGAATTTTTCATGTGCACTAAAAGAAATTGAGAAATTTGACCGTTCATCAAAAATAACAGTACAACAAGCGATTCCTCTGTATCCTGACATTGTCAGAGATGTTGCCCGAGTGGTTACTGCTTTGCCACCAACACAAGTTAGTGTAGAGAGGTTGTTCTCTGCTCTTAAAATAATTAGATCAGATTTGAGGGCATCCATGAAGGAGGATCTGACAGAGGCAATACTTTTTCTGAGGATAAATTTATAGATTTCTTCTTATTAACTGCATAAAAGTGTTTATTGCATATTTACTTACAGTTTAGAAAAGTTTATAAAAGTTATTTGCTATATTCTAATTGTATTCTAATAAATGTAGTTTTTGCTCTAAGTGGTCTGATTACTTATATGATGGTGAGAAACTGAATAAGCACGATGTTTAATATTTTACAACAGTAAATTTGTTGTTATGAATTGGCCATTTATAAAGGAGTCGGAGTCTGAGTCGGAGCCTGATAAAATCCAGGAGTCGGAGTCGGAGTCGGAGCCTGATAAAATCCAGGAGTCGGAGTCGGAGTCGCAACTGTGGCTTACCGAGTCCACAGCCCTGGGGGGAACACCAAGTAGCAGCTCTACATATCTGTTCCATTGAGGCATCGGCTCGGTCTGCCCAGGAGGCTGCCACCGCTCTTATTGAATGAGCTTTTATTTTCTCCAGGGCGGCCGCTCCATGCGAGGTATACTGTACAACAGGGTGATGGCATCCCTTATCCATCTTGCCAGCGTGCCTTTAGAAGCTTTTCGCCCCTTTCGAGGACCCCATCCTTCCTACACTCTCATATGGCCTCTAGGTACTGGATCAGGCACCTTCTGACATTTAGTGTGTGCAAGACTTTCTCTTTCCTATTTTTTGGATTGGGCCAAAAAGAAGAGAGATCTCCTGAGATCTGTGAAACCGTGATGCCACTTTGGGAAGGTAGGCTGGGTCAGTTTTAAGAATAACCCTATCCTCTAAAATTTGTGTGAAGGGAGGGTTGGCAGACAATGCCTGAATGTCACTGACCCTGCGAGCTGATGTGAGAGCTACCAGCAGTGATGTTTTAAGGATATGCTAGCTGGTAGTGTCAAAGTGAAAATATATTTTCTTATATAACTTTTATACTGTGAAACAATAAGTTTTTCCTAATTGCTTGCTAATGCAAATGTAACTGTATTAAAGATGGCTGCCAGTGTTCACTTTCACTTAAATTCAGTGTCTAAAGAGTTAAGTTAAGTTTCATTTCTCCTAAAAAAAGATAACTCAGGAATGTGAAGAAGAAGTAACCATCGGGAGACTTTTTGACGAATCAGAGAGAGACTGGACACTAGATGTATACTGCATAAACCCCGCCTAATGCACGCCTTCCCCTAACACTCAATATAGTATTGTGTATTTGTAAATAAAGCCAGTTGTTGTACTGCTCCTGACAGGTGTGGATGCGGGACATTAGCTAAGACTGAATCAGCTGCGTGTCTGAGTCATTCTTAATTGGTACCAGATGTTTTGCGCTCGCACAATGATTTGGAATGACTGGTGAATGAGGATTTATTGTCGTTTACGACCCCGACAGTAGTTCCATGGAATCATGAAGGCGTCCAAAGCGAAGGGGTTCCCTATGGGGGCTACTGAGCAGACCTGGGTCTACCATCAGGTTCTGACTGTCGGCGAACAGATCTATGGCCGGGAGGACACCACCTTTCTGCAATCTGATCGAACACTGCCTGGTTTAGCGCCCACTCGCCCTGTCTTAGCCGTGTCAGACTCAGGAAATCTGCTCTACGATTCTCTACCCCCCCATATATGGAGCGCCATCAAAGACCCCAGGTTGTCCTCGGCTAACTGAGAAATGGAACTTGTTACTTCCATGAACAGCTGGGAACGGGTTCCCCCTGGTGATTCAAACAAGCTACCACAACCTGGTTGTCCGAGAATGCCCTGACATGGTGTGACTGAAGGGTCCTGAGGAATTCTAAGAGGGTGAACTTTACTGCCAATAGTTCCTTCTTGTTTGAACTTCAATTTGCCTGTCTAGACCCCCTGGGCTACCTGGTTGTCCAGGTGTGCCCCCCCCACCCCCATCCCCTGGGGCTTGTATCCGTTGTCAAGACCTGAGAAAATGGAACCCCCCACGGAATACCCCGGGTCAGATTGTCTATCCTCATCCACCATTCTAGTGAGAGTGCTGTTCTCAACCATATGGTTAACTACCCTTCTAAATTTCCTTTTATAGAGTTCTCTGATGACAACATCTCCCATTGCACCTTTCTGGTGGGTACCTGAGCCCACTGAACAGACGGAATACAGGATGTCATGGACCCTAAGAGGGACACTGCTTTCTGCAAAGTTATGGAGGGGAGCTGCCTTGCTTGAGATACCAGCCCCACCATCTTCTGGACCTTCTCTATCTGGAGACGACGCTCCTGTTTGTTTGAATCTAGTATAACACCCAGACATTCCTGTACCTGTGTCAGCACTATTCTGGACTTCCCTAGATTCAAAAGCCAGGTTAAGTTGGCTAAGGAATTCATGACTCTCTCTAACTGATCTTTGCAACGTTGGGGGGAGTTGCCAATTATCAGGAAGTTGTCTAGATATGAACGATCAGGATGTCTTGTTCCCTTAGGTGTGCCATCACCTCCGCCACTACCTTGGTGAATAACCGAGGTGCTATGGCCAGTCCAAATGGAAGCGCTGAGAATTGATAGTGTCTTATTACCCCTTGTGTTAGGACCGCCACCCTGAGGAACTTTTGACAGTTTCTGTGGATGGGGACGTGATAATATGCGTCCTTTAGGTCCAGAACAGTCATAAAACAGAGTGGAAACAGCATTTTCACTAACGTCTTTATTGTCTCCATGTTGAATGATTGCACTTTCAGGCACTAGTTCAGTTTTCTTAAATTTATAATCGTCCTGAATGACCCATCCGGTTTTCTCTTCAGGAAAAGGTGGAGGGAGTAGAATCCTTCACCTCTTTCTTGGCGAGGGACCTCCTGAAGAACTCCCTTCCCTACCAGCCCCAGAATCTCCTGTTCTAAGGCCAGATCTTCTTCTAAGGACCTCTGAGATGTCATTATGAAGGATGGATGGGGATGAGTGTGGAAACAGTTTTAGGCCTGATTGTATTAGGTCCAATATCCAAAAACTGTTGGTTATTTGTTCCCAGGCCGGGAGAAAGAGATAATCTACCCCCACACCTGGGAGAAACCCTCATTGGGATGACTTTTTATTGTCACTGGGTCCCCCTGTTGAACATGAATCCCTTGTTCTTAACTCCTTCTATCTTCCCACTTATCCTGGATTCTTGGGTGCTTCCTCGAAAAATCTCTTACTCCGAAAAGGCCGCTTGTAAGATGGATTGGAAAGGATAGGGAAGAGTTTCTTTTTGTCCCCCGCTTTATCCAGAATATCGTCCAGCGTGGGTCCAAGCAAGAACTCGCCCTTGCAGGGGATCAAACATAACTTCCATTTAGTCTGGAAGTACCCTGGCCAACACAAGCCAGAGGGCTCGCCGGGCTGCGTTGGAGAAGGATGCCGATCTGGCCACTAGCCTGCCCGAGTCTGCTGATGCATCCGCCAGAAAGGCAGCAGTGGCCTTCATTACCGGTATAGAGTCTAATATAGAGTCTCTAGAGGCTTTCTTATTGAGCTGAGATTCCAGCTGGTCCAGCCAGACAAATAGTGACCTAGCTGTACAGGTGGCCGCTACTCCTGGCTTTAGACCTCCCCCGGCAGCCTCCCATGCACCCTTCAGGAATGCATCTGCTTTCTTGTCCATGGGGTCTTTTAATACCCCCATATCCTCAAAAGGAAGGGCAAACTTTTTGAATGCTTTGGCGATCGCTACATCTAATTTTGGCGCCTTCTCTCAAAAAGAACAAGCCGGGTCCTCAAAAGGGTATTTTCTCTTTGGGATAAGGAGACCCTTCCTCTCTTTTTTTTTTTCCCGATTTCCTTTTAATTAAAGCTTTGATTTTTTCATTCAGTGGAAAGGCACTCCTGTTTTTTTGCTCTAGACCCCCAAACATAATATCCTGAACCGACTTTTTGGGGCGAGGATCTACCAGTCCCATGGTGGCTCTGACCACATTAACAAGGCTGTCTGTCTCCTCTATTGTTTAACAGCTGTGACCACTTTTACCCCCAGAGGAAGGTGAAGATGATGAAGATGAGCTGGATGTATTTGAGTAACCTTCCTCACTCTCCGCACTACTAGACCCGGGTTCAGGGGGCCTATGTCTGGATTTTTGCCACTTCTTCCCCTCCTCCTGAAGGTGCTTTCTACCTGCATTTTAATCAATGATCTAAGCTCTGAGGCAAACCCCGGAGTCCCTTCACAGAATGTCTGCTCTATGCAGGAGCTGTAAAGTCTCTTTACCCACGCATACAAAGTGCACAGATCCTATGCTTAGTTTTCAAGGAACTCTTCCTTCCCTTAAAAAAAAAAAAAAAAAAAAGAAAACTAACCGGTATGGAAAGGAGGTCAATGGAGGGGACAAGTAAAATTTTTTAAAAATAATAACTATAACAAAAAGAAGAAAATAAGAATAAAATTAAAATGCCTTTACTGAAAAGTGTGGCACATAAAGGTAACAATAAAAATTGTCAGTAGATAAAATTAATGGCATATCATAAGAAATATATATCGAAAAATAACAGAACCACAAAGCCGCCAGCAGAAAATAAATATATTGTAAAATTAATAAGATGTAAAAATGTAATATAGCACCACCTAGTGGATAGAGCATGCACTAATACAATAATACACAATAAGAATAAATCCAAAGTAGCAAAAAGATAATAAATCCTAATGTAAGAACCAAGTAAAATGGACACAGCCACAAGAGAAGATGGTGTGAACAAGAGTTATCAATGAAGCACATATATGAACGCGTTTCTGATAGATATCCTTCTCCCCCCTGACGAACTCTATCCGAAACGTGCGTCAAGGTGTGTTCTGTTCCACAATTGACCGCCATAAGCAGATTCCAGGTAATCATGCTTGACTAGCTTTATCCTGTTTGACGTTATTTACTTGCCCAGCTTGGACTCATATATACAATATATTTATTTTGTGCTGGCGGCCCTTTGTGGTTCTATTATTTTTCGATATATTTTTCTTATGATATGCCATTAATATTATCTAGAGACAATTTTTAGTGTTATCTTTATGTGCCACACTTTTTAATAGTCATTTTAATTTTATTCTTATTTTCTTCTTTATTTGTTTTATTATTTTTAAACAATTTTGCTTGTCCCCTCCAGTGACCTCCTTTCAATACCGTGTGGTTTTCTCTCTTTTTGTTCAGTCTCAAATGGTTTACCATTTATTTTTGGATGCTAATTAACCATTTAATATTTCATAATATTTTATGACTTATTACATATTCTATTTGGTGATCTACGTCCTTTTGTATTTAATCTTCCCTAAAAAAAAAAAAAGAGAATAGGGAGCCCCAATTTTCAAGTGAACTTTCCCGAAGATCACTCACCAGTCTGACAGAAGGAAAGGTACCGGGTAAGTAAGAACCGTTCTCATAGATTGACTCTCTTGTGCCGGACGCCACACTGGAGTCCTTGTTGCGCAGGGATCCCGAGCGCCCACCTCAACTGCCATGTTGCTGGTGATGGGGAGATATCTTCCTTTTTTTGCTGCTCCTGTCACTGCCGCTGTTGGTGAGGTGACCAGACCTGAGGAGCCTGCAACTCCGGCTGCTCTAGGTCACTCATTTCCAGTGGGGAAGACTTGCCAAGCTCCATCAGAAGCACGCTTTCAGTGCTTTCCCTCGCTTAAATACTTCCGGCACCTCCCCCGGCCACCTGTTTCCCATAGGCGGCTTATAGGGAAAACGCTGTGCCCCATGCGACAGGATTAGCCAGTCATGCATTGAGCGTTCACGTCACCGTTTCCCCACGCATGCGCACTGACTGGTTACCCAGTCATGCACTGCGGCGGCGCCGGCCACCTTGTCATAGGCCGTGCATCTCCACATGTGCGTGCTGGCTTCTGGAACCCCCGGAGTCCCAGATTCGGCGCGGTCCATGGAGCAGATTCCGGGAGAGGCAGCCTGCGGTAGTCTTCTTCACTGCCTCTCCCCGCACACCATGAAAGGTCCGCTGACTTCAGCGGTGGCGGCCTCAAGCTACCGCCCCGACCAAAGCATGGAACCCCCGCTGCCTGGATCAGACCGGTCGGGCTTGACATCTCATGACGATCCACAGGTATGTAAATCTGATGTCGACTGTAGGTTCCCCATCAGGGACAAGAAACCAACTGATACAGGAGAGATGTACCGCCCTTTTATCTGTAGGTTTCCTGTCCTTGATGGGTGGATCGCCTCTCTCCGTGGTGCAGTAATGGGGGAAAGAAAAAAAGAAAGTAAATGTATATTTATATTTAAATCAGTACCCCTTTCTCCCCATTAAAATTAAAGAATGTTAAAAAATTAAAAAGATTTCGTACTACCATGTTCTTGAAAGTCCAATCTGTTGTGACATCAAATGAATTAACCAGTAGGGAAAAAGCCATATACAATAATGAGAAAATGGAAAACGGTCTTAGGAGCGCAGGAAGGAGACTCGGACAAGAGATGGGTTTAAACCCATTTTGCGCTCATCAGACCATTTTGTCATTGCTCCTATCCTCCATTAGAGGTTTTTGGCTGGAGCTGCGGTGGAGACCTGACATCCTTGTATGCCCCTGGGTTGCTTCCTAAGCCCACCTTTATGACCGCTCATCACAGACTCATATATAATAAGGCTATGTTCACACGTAGCTTATTTTTGCGTTTTCGCTGCGTTTTTAACGTGCCATTTTGCCGTGAAAATGCAAAAAAAAAAAAAGCATCCCATGCAATCCTATGTGATTGAACACTTGCTGTGCTAATGCTGCGGATTTTTCCGCGGCGGAATTGCATAGTGGAAAAATACGCATGTTCATTATTTGTGCGGAATCGCGAGAAAATCCGCACATAAGAATGCATTGATCTGCTTACTTTCCGCATCTGGTTATGCCCACCACGCGAAAAGTAAGCAGAACATTTGCGGATGGCACCCACGGTCTGGAGGAGAGGAGATTCTCCTCCAGGTTCTGGGTACCATATCCCTGTAAAAAAAAAAAATAGAATTAAAATTAAAAAAACAGGGATTTTTGTGATAGCTCACCGTAAAATCCTTTTCTCCGATACGTTCATTGGGGGACACAGATACTGTGGGTGTATGCTTCTGCCACTTGGAGACTGACAATAAGTGAAAAAAAGAGGTTAGCTCCTCCTCCGCCGTATACACCCTTGCCCCTATTGCGGGCGGAAATCAGTTTGCTGCCACAGCAGTAGGAGGACAACAAAATCAGCCTTAATACAGGTACAACATGTCCAGAAAAAAAGACCACCCTTATATCACATAAATAAATGCGTATAAAATAAACAAAATAGAAGCCAACTTGGCTAATAGGGTGGGTGCTGTGTCCCCCAATGAGCGTTTCGGAGAAAATGATTTTACGGTGAGTTATCACAAAAATCCCTTCGCCTCATTGGGGGACACCGATACTGTGGGACGTCCTAAAGCAGTCCCTGGGTGGGAGATTGACTTACTGATCCAAGCTACATGCACCTCTTGTTTAAAGGTGCGCCACCGCTGCTTGGAGAATCCTTCTACCCAGTCTCGCATCTGCCGAGGCCTGAGTATGGATATTATAATGTTTGGCAAATGTGTGCAGGCTGGACCAGGTTGCTGCCTTGCAAACCTGTTCCATCGAAGCCTGGTGCCGAAGCGCCCAAGAGGCGCCCACTGCCCGAGTAGAGTGCGCTCTGATCCCTGCTGGAATCGGCGTGCCTCTAATGCGGTAGGACTCATGAAGAGTCAAACGAATCCATCTGGCTATGGTCGATTTCGAGGCAGAGAGTCCCTTCCTGTGCCCTTCGTCTGACGAAAGGATGCCGTCCTCGACACGTACTTCCGGTGGGCTCTAACCAGGTCTAACGTGTGAAGAGCCTTTTCCACATGGCGCACCGGTGCTGGACAAAATGAAGGCAAGACAACATCCTCAATGTGAAACGAGGACACGACTTTCGGCAGAAAAGGAGGGGCTGGTCTGAGCACCACCTTATCCTTATGGAAAGTGAGGAACGGAGCTCAGCAGGGTAGGGCCGCCAGCTCTGAAACTCACCTGATGGAAGTGATGGCCACTAAGAACACCACTTTCCAGGAAAGGTACCTCAAAAAGACATCCTGAAGTGTTTCAAATGGAGCAGCGTCCTGTAGAACACTTAGGACCAGGTTAAGGTCCCAGGCGTACATAGGCGCCTTATAGGGAGGCAACAAGTGGGAGACTCCCTGGATGAAAGTCTTAACCTGCAAATTGGTAGCAATTCTGCACTGGAACAGGATGGATAAGGCCGATGTGTCTCCTGAGGGAACTTGGGGCCAAGCCCGAGTATAGGCCCGACTGGAGAAAGGCCAAGATGTTGGGAATCGAGAATCCCAGTGGAGAAACACTCCAGCCTTGACACAACGCAAAGAACACCTTCTAGGTGTGGTGGTAATTTCGTGCTGAAGCAGGTTTCCGGGTGCTAACCATTGTAGCGACCACCTTGCACCCAAACCCTGCCTGGGTTACAATCCAAGATTCAACAGCCATGCCATCAAACACAGGGCCCCTCAGTTCGGGTGGCAAATGGGCCCTTGAGAAAAGTAGATCTGGGCGCTCAGGCAGTTGCCAAGGAACGTCGGCGAGCAGCTGCATTAGATCTGCGTACCATGCTCGACGGGGCCAGTCTGGGGCCAGCAGAATCGCCGGAACCCCTTCCGCCTTGATCTTTTTGATGACTCTCGGGAGTAGTGGCAGTGGGGGAAATAGATATGGGAGGTGGAACTGGCTCCATGGTAGAACCAACGCATCCACAGCGATTGCTTGCGGGTCCCTGGCCCGAGTGACATATGTGGGCACCTTGGCGTTCACTCTGGACGCCATCAGGTCCACATCCGGAGTTCCCCACAGTTGACAAAACTGCTGGAAGACCTTGGGATGTAGTGACCACTCTCCGGACGCAAGACCCTGCCGGCTGAGAAAGTCTGCCGCCCAGTTTTCCACACCCAGGATGTGGACTGCGGAAATCACCGAGTGGTTTGCTTCGGCCCACTGCAGAACGTGCTCCACCTCGTGCATGGTTGCTCTGCTGCGGGTGCCCCCTTGGTGATTTACGTAAGCCACCGCCGTGGCGTTGTCCGATTGGATACGGACGGGGTGGCCTGCTAAGAGGTGATGAAACTGCTGCAGAGCCAGCCGAATTGCTCGTATCTCCAATAAGTTGATCGGGAGGCGTGCCTCCTGTGGCGACCACTGTCCCTGGGTCGTGTGGTGGCGAAACACCGCTCCCAGCCGAGGAGACTGGAGTCGGTTGTTATCACCAACCAATGGTCTGGGGGGGAAGGGTTTCCCCTGGGTCAGAGACGAACTGGTTATCCACCATCCGAGCGACAGCCTGACTTGAGAGGACAGTCGGCACCGCCGATCGAGTGTGAAAGGATTCTTGTCCCAGGCTGACAAGGGAGTATGCTGCAGGGGGCGAAAATGAAACTGGGCGAACGGTATTGCTTCCATTGCTGCCACCATTCTTCCTAGGATCCTCATCCCGAAACGAATGGTATGAAGGACTGGTTGGCGAACAGTCCAAACTCCCTGCCGGAGAGCTAGGGCTTTTTCCTGAGGGAGAATCACCAACCCTCAGCAAGTGTCGAAGACCATTCCTAAGAAGGAAATCCTCTGAGCTGGCACAAGGGATGACTTCTTCGCATTGACCAACCACCTTAAGCGGGCAAGAGTATCTAGTGTGATGTTGACATTTCCCTCGCATGCCCGTCTTGAAGGGCCCTTGACCAATAGGTCGTCCAAGTAAGGCAAGACGACTATGCCTCGAGAATGCAATATGGCCATGACAACTGCCATAACCTTTGTGAACACTCTGGGAGCCGTGGCTAACCCGAAAGGTAGCGCCACGAACTGAAAATGTCGACCGTTGATGGCGAAACGCAGGAACCTTTGATGAGGAGGAAAGATGGGAATATGCAGATATGCGTCCAGGATGTCGACCGAGGCCAAGTATTCTCCCTGCTCCATGGCCGATATAACTGAACGGAGAGACTCCATCCGGAAATGTCTGACCCTGATGAATTTGTTCAGAAGTTTGAGGTCCAAAACAGGCCTGACAGACCTGTCCTTTTTGGGAACCGCAAACAGGATGGAATAGAAGCCCTGAGCCCTTTCGTGCTCTGGCACGGAAACAATGACCCCGTTGCACTGGAGTGATTCGATGGCTCCCAACAAAGCTCTTGCCTGGGTATCCACTCTGGGAAGACGAGAAAGAAAAAACTGTTTTGGAGGGTTTCTGACAAACTCTATTTTGTAACCCGAGGCCACCAACTCCTTTACCCATGCGTCGTCTGCGACACTGATCCAGACATGGCGAAACCAGAGTAGTCGGCCGCCCACCTTGCTGGTGTCGACTGGTAAACGCCTCGAGTCATTTGGCTGACGATCTTTGGGACCTGGATCCCCTCGATCTGGGCTGTTGAGTACGCATTCTCCCAATGGGTTGGTTCTATATGAGACCTGCGGCTCCCTATCCTCTGAAAAGGGTGGCAAAAAGGTGGTTTGACCTTTTGCTGAGGGAGAAAACCGCTCTTTCCTCCTGTGGAGTCGGAGATAAGTTGATCTGACTTCTCCCCAAATAGACGGCCGCACTGATAAGGCAGGGAAGTCAAGGACTACTTGGAAGTAGAATCGGCCCGCCATGTCCTTAACCATAGAGCTCTTCTGATAGAAATTGCGGTAGTGGCAGCAAGTGCCGAGCAATTGGCCGCATGCAAAGATGCATTGATTACGTTGTCTCCGGCCATCGCGATCTGACTCGCGATCTCCGATATCTCTGCTTAATGATTCTGACCATGAGATCATGGCCTTGGCTACTCAAGTTGATGCGAACGAGGGAGAGCGCTGATCCTGAAGCTTCATATACTGAGCAAGTTAAGCTCTCTGAGGCGATCCGTGCGATCCTTATAGAGGAACCACTAGGTACGGATAAGAGAATTTTAGTGGCTAGGCGTGACACTGGTGGATCCACCATCGGAGATTCCGTCCATTTTTTACGGAGGTCCGGGGCAAATGGATACCTTGCTTCGAGTGCCTTTTGACCAGGATCTTCGCCACGTGAGCCCTCCCAGGCCCTCTCCTCACTGACGATCCTCTTCGGCTTCCCAGCTCAGGTATGTGAGGGGGACCTTGAAAAATAGGATGGTGCAGGCACCCTAGCTCCATCTAACCCCTTCAGGGGGTGAGGAGAGAGACCGTCCGCCGCCTTGCAGCACCGCAGTCTAGGCATGCCGCACGGACTAGTCTTGTGCCTCTGTACAGCCCATGGTTTCAATACCTAGGGGTGGTCAGGGATAAGTCCAGCATCGTGCCCCACGTCGCGGGAGAGGATACGTGGAGAGACACTCGCACGTGCTCGCCCGTTGTTGTTTAGGGAAATTGTACCCTTTCAATAGGATCCGTTGCCCCTGTCATATCTTTATGGAAAAAGACGAAAAAAGTCTGGAACAAAAAACCCAGACGTGTGCCTCCATGGACACTAAGCAAAAAACTGATTTCTGCCCGCAATAGGGGCGAGTGTGTATACGGCGGAGGAGCTAACCTCTTTTTTTCACTTAGTGTCAGCCTCCAAGCGGCAGAAGCATACACCCACAGTATCTGTGTCTCCCAATGAGGCGAAGGAGAAATCGTCATATTCTCACCTTCCGACGTCCCTCGCAGCATCAGCAGGCCTCAGCGATGCTCCCGCCAACTCCCGTTCCCAGCAATGCCTTGCGACAATGACCTTTGATGACGTCGCGGTCATCAAAGGTCATTGTCGCACGACATAGCTGGGAACGGGACTTGCCGGGAGCATCGCGATGATCAGGGACGCTGCATGGGATGTCGGAAGGCGAGAAAAAACACGATTTTTTATTTTTTTTTTATTATTTTTAACATTATATCTTTTTACTACTGATGCCACATAGGCAGCCTCAAGAGTAAAAAGTTGGTCACACTCGTCAAACACTGTTTGACGAGTGTGACCAACCTGGCAATCCGTGTTCCAAGCGATGCAACAGATCATTTGGAAAACGCTAGATTTCTGCAAGCTAATAATGCTTGCAAATCGTTAGTTTTTCCGCGGGAAATAGGCAGAAATTTAAAATGCGGTTTTCTCGTATATTTCCTGCGGAATGGAATTCCGGCGGAAATTTCCATGGGAATTCCACACGTGTGCACATAGCTTAAGAGTACTACAGTAGTTTAGACACCACACCTTCCCAGAAAGATACAATAAAAAGCAACTAAATTGACGTATGTATCGCAAATTGCTATAACTAAAACAGTCATCTACAGGAACAAAAAAAAAAAAGTATCCTGAAATATACAGCACAAACCACATTTTTTTATGACACTTAACAAGTGATTATCTCATCAACAATGGACATTTTAATTAATAGATCTTAGTATATACAGGAATTAAGTTTCACAATTGGATGAGTAAAAAATAAATACTGTATATAATCGAGTATGAGCCGAGTTTTTCAGCACTTTCTTTGTCCTGAAAATGCCCCTCTCAGCTTCTACTCAAGTTATTGTCCCAGAAGACGCCGGGGGAGGAGGAGTGGTGGAGCAGCAGGCCACCGGAGACAAAAGCCGGCGGCTGCAGCCAACTCCTGTGCCCGCTGCTAAAGAGAAATTAATATTCACTCCACTGGTGAATATTCATTTCTCTTACAGCACGCACACAGGAGTTCACTACAGTAGCCGGCTTCCAGCAGCTGCCGGGCTATCACGGGTGCACGCTACTTAAAGGGAACCTGTCACCCCCCCTGGCGGTTTTAAGTAAAAGAGCTACCTTGTGCAGCACTAATGCAGCATTTTGTCAAGGTGGCTCTTTTACTTATCGTCCCTTCCTCCGCAGAAAAACCAAGGTTACTTACCGGTAGCCGGTTTTTCCGGAGCCCATGACGGCACCTGTATATTCCCCCCCTTATCAATCCTTTGGTGTGCACTATAGTTTGGGTGCTTGTTTAGTTACAGTTGTGGCCAAAAGTATTAACACCCCTGCAATTCTGTCGGATAATACTCAGTTACTTCCTGAAAATGATTGCAAACACAAATTCTTTGGTATTATCTTCATTTAATTTGTCTTAAATGAAAAAAAAACAAAAAGAATTGTCCTAAAGCCAAATTGGATATAATTCCACACCAAACATAAAAAGAGGGTGGACAAAAGTATTGGCACTGTTCGAAAAATCATGTGATGCTTCTCTAATTTGTGTAATTAACAGCACCTGTAACTTACCTGTGGCACCTAACAGGTGTTGGCAATAACTAAATCACACTTGCAGCCAGTTGACATGGATTAAAGTTGACTCAACCTCTGTCCTGTGTCCTTGTGTGTACCACATTGAGCATGGAGAAAAGAAAGAAGACCAAAGAACTGTCTGAGGACTTGAGAAACCAAATTGTGAGGAAGCATGAGCAATCTCAAGGCTACAAGTCCATCTCCAAAGACCTGTATGTTCCTGTGTCTACCGTGCGCAGTGTCATCAAGAAGTTTAAAGCCCATGGCACTGTGGCTAACCTCCCTAGATGTGGACGGAAAAGAAAAATTGACAAGAGATTTCAACGCAAGATTGTGCGGATGTTGGATAAAGAACCTCGACTAACATCCAAGCAAGTTCAAGCTGCCCTGCAGTCCGAGGGTGCAACAGTGTCAACCCGTACTATCAGTCGGCGTATGAATGAAAAGGGACTGTATGGTATGAGACCCAGGAAGACCCTACTTCTTACCCCGAGACATAAAAAAGCCAGGCTGGAGTTTGCCAAAACTTACCTGAAAAAGCCTAAAACGTTTTGGAAGAATGTTCTCTGGGTCAGATGAGACAAAAGTAGAGCTTTTTGGGCAAAGGCATCAACATAGAGTTTACAGGAGAAAAAAAAGAGGCATTCAAAGAAAAGAACACGGTCCCTACAGTCAAACCTGGCGGAGGTTCTCTGATGATTTGGGGTTGCTTTGCTGCCTCTGGCACTGCACAGCTTGACCGTGTGCATGGCATTATGAAGTCTGAAGACTACCAACAAATTTTGCAGCATAATGTAGGGCCCAGTGTGAGAAAGCTGGGTCTCCCTCAGAGGTCATGGCTCTTCCAGCAGGAAATGACCCAAAACACACTTCAAAAAGCACTAGAAAATGGTTTGAGAGAAAGCACTGGAGACTTCTAAGGTGGCCAGCAATGAGTCCAGACCTGAATCCCATAGAACACCTGTGGAGAGATCTAAAAATGGCAGTTTGGAGAAGGCACCCTTCAAATATCAGGGACCTGGAGCAGTTTGCCAAAGAAGAATGGTCTAAAATTCCAGCAGAGCATTGTAAGAAACTCATTGATAGTTACCGGAAGCGGTTGGTCGGTGTTATTTTGGCTAAAGGTTGTGCAACCAAGTATTAGGCTGAGGGTGCCAATACTTTTGTCTGGCCCATTTTTGGAGTTGTGTGTGAAATGACCAATGTTTTTCTTTTTTCTTCATTCTCTTTTGTGTTTTTTCATTTAAGACAAATTAAATGAAGATAATACCAAAGAATTTGTGTTTGCAATCATTTTCAGGAAGAAACTGAGTATTATCTGACAGAATTGCAGGGGTGTCAATACTTTTGGCCACAACTGTAAATATAATGTGGTGAGAGTTTTACCATGTGTACTAACCTGGTGGGCCTCATGCTCTGTAAACGAACTGAAGCGAGGGAGAGGTACAGCCCTTTTATCTTTAGTAGGGTTCCTGTCCTGACTGGGCAGATCCCCTCTCTCAGGTGTGCCGTCATGGGCTCCGGAAAAACCATCTCCCATGACGGCACACCTGAGAGACTTTTGTAGAATAAGGCACCTTAGGGAGGGACCACCGCTTGTGGCACCCTTGTACCAAAGGTTTGGTCAGTAGAGGAAGATAGATCAAGTCGGTAGTGCTTAAAAATGTCAAAGGTGAGGACCAAGTAGCGGCTTTACAAATCTGCTCAATCGATACCTCAGCCTTCTCTGCCCAGGAGGTAGCCACGGCTCTGGTGGAGTGAGCCTTGATGCCTTCTGGAACCGGAGCGCCACTTGCAGAGTAAGATAACACAATGGCCTCCCTGATCTATCTGGCAATGGTACTCTTAGCTACCCCGTGCCCTTTTCTACTACCCTGAAAGGCTACAAACAGGGACTGATCTTTCCTCCACTGACCAGTTATTGACATATATTGTAATATGGCCCTCCTTACATCCAATGTATGGAACTTTTGCTCCACCTAGGACTATTACAGAATGAAGGCAAGGAGTCCTATGAAACTTTTCGACCACCTTTGGGAGGTAGGCCGGGTCTGGTCTTAGAATCTCTCGGTCATCCAAGATCTGCGTATATGGAGGGCATATAGATAGAGCTTGCAGGTCGCTCACTCTACGGGCCGATGTTAAGGCTACCAGTAATACAGTTTTAAGTGTGAGTAGTTTTGGTGACAGCTCTTGCAGTGGTTCAAAGGGATCTTTGGTTAAAGCCTCTAAGACTAGAAATCAGGTCCCAGGGTGGTATCTTTGGGATAATGACAGGCCTCGACCTACCACAGGACTTTATGAACCGGGACACCCACCTATTGGATGCTAGGTTGCAGTTATATAGGGCTCCCAGAGCGGAGACTTGGATTTTGAGGAAGTCTAGGAACTTTTTCCACGTTCTACCATAGATTTGGGATGTTATAGGTTTACTACTCTTCAAAAGGGTGGAGACTAACCCTGGTGAGAATCCCTGGCGACTCAGTAGCGCCCTCTCAAATTCCAGGCTACCAGATGGAAGCCCTTCACCTGAGAGTGGACCACTGGTCCCTGGGAGAGCAGGTCTGGAACCTCCGGTAAGATCCATGGATCTGTCACTGACATGAGTCTCAGAAGGGAGAACCAAGGCCTCCTTAGCCAAAACGGAGTATTATTCTCGCTCGATCCTCCCTGATTTTCCGGACTACTACGGGGATCATTGTTATCGGGGGGGGGACACGCAGGCCAGGGAGAACCTCCAAGGTATTTGTAGGGCATCTACTGCGAAGGGATTTTCTTTTGGATTCAGTGAGCAGAACTTCCTGACCATTCTGTTGCGTGAGGTGGCGAACAGGTCTATTTCCGGTTTGCCCCAAGCTTGAACTAATTGTTGGAAAACTTGGGGGTTTAGGGACCATTCCCTCTGTCTTAGGTGCCTGCGACTCAGGAAGTCTGCTTGTGTATTTTCGACACCCCTTATTATGCAGTGCCGTGATGGACAACAGATGTTGTTCTGCTAACTGGAAAAGTAGATTTGATATTTCCATGAGGCCCCGAGATCGCGTTCCCCCCTGGTGGTTGATGTAAGCTACCACTGCACGACTGTCCGTCATGACTCGAGTGTGGCGCACCCGAAGCAAGGGGAGAAAATGTGTCACGGCTTTCTCTACTGCCCATAGTTTTTACATTTGAGCCATGATCCTTTTCTAGCGAGGACAAGGTTCCCTGTATCAAGTGGGATATCAGGTGTGCTCCCCACCGTGTGGCACTTGTGTCGGTTGTAATGATGTCCTCGACTGGTTTCTGCCACAGGACACCGGCTGTTAGATGCTCTTCTACAGTCCACCAGAGTAGGGAATCTCTTACCTCCATGGAGAGACATAGTTCGCCCTCTAAACGCCATTTCAATTGTTTCTGCGCTGACAGAACTTCCCACAGCAGTTGTCTTAAGTGGTACTGTGCCCACACTACCACAGGTATGCATGATGTCAACGAGCCTAAAAGGGACATTGCGTTCTTCAGTGTCATAGCTGGCCTTTGTATTGCAGTGCGAGCTAGGCCCCTTATCTTGGTCACTTTGTTCTCTGGTAGGAGGCAGCGCTGTCGCTTGGAGTTCAGTATTAACCCTAAGAAGGACCGCACCTTTACTGGTGTTAATCTACACTTGGGGACATTTACTAACCATTTTATCCCTATTAAAGTGGATGTCACTTACTTCACTTGGTGTGTGCAATGGGTCTCCGACCTCCCTACGACAAGAAAGTCGTCCAGGTATGGGACGATCACTATGTCCCGGGAACGAAGAAATGACATCACTTCGGCCATCACCTTAGTGAACACTCTGGGGGCTGTAGACAGGCCGAATGGAAGGGCTGCGTATTGGTAGTGTTTGACCTGACATTGGACATAGAGCGCCAATCTCAAGTACTTTTGATACTTCCAATGGATTGGGATATGATAGTAGGCATCTTTTAAGTCTATCACTGCCATGAGGCAGTGCTGGAACAGGATTTTTGTGGCCGTATTGACTCCATATTGAAGGAGCAATTGTCTACCCACTGATTGAGCTTCCTCAGATTGACTATGGTCCTCCAAGAGCCGTCTGGTTTTTGTATTAAAAAGAGGGGGGAATAAAACCCCTTTACTTCTTCTTGAACTGGGACTTCCTGTAGGGCTTGTTTTTGCACTAGTCCCAAGACTTCCGTCTCGAGGGCCAGTTGTTGCTCTTGGGCTTTCCTTCGGGGTGTCATTATAAAGGTTCGCCTGGGCAGACGGGTGAATTTTATTTTTAAACCGTCCTTGATTATGCTTAGGACCCATGTACTGGGGGAGATATTTGCCCAGGCGGAAAGGAAGAGAGAAAGCCTTACCCCTACCTCCAACCTGATGTCATTGGGGAGATTTTTTGGAGGAAGTAGAGGGCCCTTTTAACATATAGCCCAAACCTCTCCTTTCTTTAAAGTCCCAATTTTTCCCCATCTCCTGGGGGATGACCCCTGTTAAATCTTCTCCTCTGTAAGGGCTGCTTTTTGGGTTCTCCTGGGAATAGTGGAAAACCTTTCTTCCTATCCCCCGCATACTCCAAAATTTCCTCTAGTTTCTTCCCCAAGAGGAATTGGCCGTCACAATGAATGGAACACAGTATGTTTCGATGGCAAATCCCCCGGATACCCTTTAAGCTACAGGGCTCGTCATGCCGCATTTGACAAGCTTGCCGCTCTAGCTGTTAATCTCGTGGGATCTGCTGAGGTATCCGCTAGGAAAGCCGCTGCTCCATGTACCAGTGTCAGATTAGACAGTTTTTCATCCCTAGGAACTTTATCCCTGATCTGGTCCTCTATTTGTTGTAGCCAGATCATGAGGGCACGAGCGGTACAAGTGCCAGCTACTGCCAGCTTTAATCCACCTGCTGATGCTTCCCAGATGTTTCAGGAAACCATCTGCTTTTTCATCAAGCGGGTTTTTCAGTACGCCAGAGTCCTCTAATGGTAGAGATACCTTTTTTGAGGATTTAGCTACGGCATCATCAATCTTTGGGACTTTTTCCCCAAATTTCTGAGTCTTTTTGTTCAAATGGGTACCTCCTTTTCAATGTAGAAGGTAAGGCACCCGACCTCTCAGGTTTTTTCCATTCCCTGTCAATTAAGGCCTTTATCTTATCATTTACAGGGAAGGTGCGTTTTTTTTCCTTTCCTCCAGTCCTCCAAACATAACATCCTCCAATGATTTAGGAGTCTTTTCCGCTTTAAAGGCCCATTGTAGACCTGATAGATTTGACCAGCTTTTCCACGTCCTCTGTTGGGAAACACGGACGGCCTTCTATATCGCTGCCCGAAGAGCATTCTAAGGACTGAGTAGAGGAAGAGGAGGTGGAAGGGGACAGGGATCTTTCCCGACCTCTCTGCACTAGCGAGGCCTCTGAATCAAAATCCCTTTTGCGGCTTCTTTTATCTGTCTCTTTAAGGGCTGCCTTTAGGGAGACTTTCACCTCCTCTTGGCATTATAGCCCTAAGGCTAGTCACCAAATCAGGGGTTTCACCCAGTATGGTTTTGTTTATACAGTCAGCGCAGAGATCTTTCTGCCACTGATCTGCCAGCGGGTCTCTGCATAGGGCGCATTCTCTATTCTTTGTTTTGCCGCTTGACTTCCTCGACCCCTAGTGATCAAAAAGAAAATTGGAACCCTGTTACCATAAGGATGACATTCACGTAGATCACTCAAAACCGCTGTCAATCAAGGGTACCGATCTCGAAGGCTCCTTAGATGCACTTGTGACGTTGTTTCTGGATGTCTCAGAGTCATGCCGGTTGTGTTTACGACTGCCACTCCCACCACTCGAGTGACTGCTCCTGGTATGCTGGCAGCTCGGCAAGGCATCTGGAGAGAGTTCCTGCTGCTGCTGCTCTTCTTGCCCCACTTCCATTGTTAAGTATTGGGCATGAGTGCGTCTTCTGTGGTCATCCCTCTTTTTAAGAGGGATCCACTGCACTCTCCGCCTCCTCCGGTGCCCATTGACAGCCCCTCTCCCCCCCCTGCCACGCCGCCGGGATTATCTTTTGCCGGCGTTTTTATCATGGGCGCCACCATCTTGGATCCGGCGCCGCCCCCGACGTTACGCCGGTACGCCCATTCCCAGCATGCCCTGCGCTTGACGTCAGAGGGACGCGACCCGGAAGTGGCCGCCCCTCCTGGACATCAGCAGAGGGCGGCACGGCAGCCACGGAAGAGCCCCGACCGTGCTGCGCTGACACCCGCTCGGACGCTGAGCCCCCGGGGGAACCCTCGGACGGCGCTTCCACCCCCAACGCCCAGTGCACAGGCTCTGCCTGATCTTCCACGCTGGCACGGGGGTGGGCAGGTACAGACATCTTGACACACCGTCTTCAGCACACGGGTCCCTGTCAGGACAGGAAAATCAACTGAAGCGAGGGAGAGGTACCGCCCTTTTATCTTCAGTAGGGTTCCTGTCCTGACTGTGCGGATCCCCTCTCTCAGGTGTGCTTTTATGGGAGAAGGGAAAATAATAGTTTTTAAAAGTTGTCACACATACCTGTTTCTTGACCGGGGGGGGCAGGTCTTTCCCCCTCTGACACAGACGCCTCACATCCGCCACTCATTTCTTCCTGCCTTGTTTGGTCCGCCCCCTCATGAAGAATAAGCGTATACAGATATTACAGAACAGGATCACAGCTGGTTCTGGGAGATTAAAAACCTGGTTTTGAGGAATCAGTCAACAGAGAAATAAAAAAAAAATGCTATTTAACCCCATCTGCAGGTTATCAGCGTTAATGACCTGCCCAGTGCCCACACTAAACTGAACACTGTGAAAAATAAAATGAAGTTCATTCCCCCAGCAGCATTTGGGTTTCAGTCACCGCTCTGAGCATACAGAGCACTGGCGGTAACCAAGCCCCCAGCACTGACAGCTGTCCCCAATGCAGATCCCTTGTCAGTCAGTGGAGAGCAGTTTCAGTGTGATTTTTTCCTGGTGACAGATTGTCTTTAAAGCAGGCAAATAAATATGTTTCCTTCCAGAAACCAGCAGCTGCAATCTCCTGCTGTAATGTCTGTATATTCTCTTTTGCTTCCTCCTCTGCCCAGGAGCAGTGGTATGATCAGACCATGTCCCCGTACAGTGAGACACAGAAATTACACAGAACACAGCAGGAGAACATTTATAACTTTAAAAAAGTTTCTCTGCGGAGATAAACACATTCAATTGTGAAACTTATTTTGATTCCAAGATCTGTTGATTAAAGTGAACCTTGTTCCCCCATTAAATTGAAAAAAAAAAAAATCTGATGCAAATTAGGCATCAAAATCATACTGACCTGAATAATCACATATCCAGGTAATTTCCAGGTAATTTTTAACATACAATGAAAACCGTAAAAACAAAGTATAAGTGGCAGAAATCACTTTTTTCATTCACCACTTTATCCCCATTTGGAATTTTTTTCCAATTTTTCAGTAAATTGGATGGCAAAATGAATTGTGCCAGTGAAAACTACAACTTGTTCTGCAAATAAGCTGCCCCATACGACTATTTCAATTTTTAAAAGAAAATTTAAAAAAAACTCTCTTGGTAGAGAAAAATGCAAACATAAAAGTGAAAAATGGCTGCAGAGACAGGGTTAAGCTTAATCATCAAGGCCACTAAAAGGAACTTACAACCAAGAAAGTAACAACACTTACTTAAACTTCAGGGTCCCTGCATCCCAAAGCCAGAAGCAAATTGTCCCATCTGCTCCAGTTGAGGAGAGGTATCTCTTAGATCCACTGCACAAGGGGGAGAACTGCAAATTAAAAAAAAAAAAAAAAAAAACAAAACACAAAACTGAAAAACAAAAACCTAAACACAAGCTGCAGCTCCCCATTGGACCTGAGGTCTGCTAGATAAACCTTTGACTTGCATACGTACAGCATCTTCCTCTACCTCAACAACAGACCTAACATTTCAACCCTTCCAAATGTTGATGCCATGTTTTTTTTTTTTTGTTTTTTTTTAAACAGTTTTAACTTACAAAATTGGCACACACAGTTTTAACATACAGATTTGAGACATACCTCTTATATACAACCCAACCCCCCCAATTAGTTGATGCCATGTTTTACCCTAGCAATATATTACCTGTAGTGATGTGATGGATGCACTGTGTCCCTGTAGAATGGCCAGTGGTGCACACGTCCTTAAGCACCATATTCTGATCATTTTGTCACAGCTCCCAGCAGCAATCATGGTGTTTTCATAGTTAACAGCCATGTCGGATATTTCTGCAGCATGTCCTCTTAGTGTGGCAAGAAGACGGCCATCATCTGTTGCCCATATTTTCACAAGGCAGTCATCAGAGCCCTGTAACATTGGATAGCAAACCAAATCAGAAGCGGTGCAATTTTTTTTTTTTTTTCAGTGATGCTTTATGCCAAGCAAGTTATCACTACTGGAAACATATCAGGCATGCAACCTACACCCAAACATAAGTAACTAAAAAAAAAAAAAAATTAGAATCAACTTACTGTAAATATCCTTCTACCCGTCCGATCAAACGTTACACAGTAAACAGAGGACAGATGACCTAGGATCCGCTTGTGCATCTTCATGTGCTGATAGACAGCAGTCGGAACTAATGACTGAAACTTGTATTTTCCATTTAGTTTTCTTGCAAAAAGTGTACATGCTGTAATATAAAAATATTCACAAATATGTTAATTGTAAAGACTAAGATGCAAATCTAAATTTACACTTTCAACAAGGCACAAAGAAACCATAACAAATGTATATACTTGTCTGTATATGTAGCCGTATAGCAAAGTGACCTGATCACAATAATAACATGCATCCATCATTTTTCAGGCACGATGACCACAATTCATCATTTACGGGGGTTTAAGTCACTTTCCTTTTATCCTTTGGGATTAGTTGCGGGTTTTGGCACCAAATACATAAAAAAAAAAATCAAAATATTTCAACTTGAACTGTATATGCGACCCAATGTCAAAAGTTGCACAAATTGCAATAAAAATGATGGCGTTTCTGAAAATACACCAGGTGGGACTGGAGTTGAACTGAGTCAAATATTAATTTTTTTTTTTTAAAAGTTGCAATTAATCAGGCGAAAAAAAGTCGCTAAACTCCGGTCACAAAGGGGAAAACAAAAGGAAAAAAAAAAAAAAAACAACAATATACTGTATATACTCGTGTGTAAGCCGACCCCGAGTATAAGCCGACCCCCCCTAATTTTTCCACAAAAACTGGGAAAACTTATTGACTCGCGTATAAGCCTAGGGTGGGAAATGCAGCAGCTACTGGTAAATTTCAAAAATAAAAATAGATACCAATAAAAGTAAAATTGAGACAACAGTAGGTTAAATGTTTTTGAATAACCATATTGAATCAGGAGCCCCATATAATGCTTCATACAGTTCATGATGGGCCCGATAAGATGCTCCATACAAAATACACATCATATAATGCTGCACAAAGGTTAATTATGGCCCCATAAGTTGCTCCATAGAATATTATGCCCCATAAAATGCTCCATAGATTATGCCCCATAAGATGCTCCATAGACTAGGCCCCATATGCTGCCCCATAAGATGCTCCACAGATTATGCACCTATATATGCTGCCCCATAAGATGCTCCATAGATTATGCCCCATATGCTGCCCCATAAGATGCTCCATAGAATAAAAAAAAAAAAAAAAAGACATCCTTACCTCTCGTCGCTGGGGGCCAGGTGCCGGTGTCCTGAGCAGGCGGGGACACCGATGCGCCATGTCATGGGGGCCAGGTGCCGGTGTCGCCGCTGGCTCTGGGCCCCGACACCCGAGATATTCACCTGTCCCCGGTCCACCGCTGCGCAACGCTCTGTCTGCCTGGTCCTCTGTCAGTGACATTCAGGCAGCAGAGGGCACACACTAACTACGTCATTGCGCCCTCTGCTGTTATGATTGGGTCACAGAGGAGGAGAGCAAGCCCAAGCTAAGCCACAGAAAACCAGAGAGGTTGGTAACTAAGCGGATTGCAGACCCCTGATCCAATCCACACAACTAGCAGTAGCCGTGGAGCGTGCCTACGATGATCCTAGATGCCTCAGCACAACCGGAGAGCTAACTAAGCCTAAAGCAAGAAAGGGGAAGTCTAAACTGCCCCAGAGCAGACCCCAAAGGAATAGATAGCCCCCAAACATATTGTGAGACAAGATGAAAACACAAACGCAGGCAGGAAAATAGACTGAGCAAACGTTGGGACCCACACTGACTAGACAGGAAAGGAAGGGAAAGACACTGTCTGCAATCACGCAAAAAACCCTGCAAAAAAGTCCAACACGTCTGATGCAAAGAATACTGAAGTCACACGACTTCGCCCACTATATCAGCACTCTGGTATATTCTGAAAGCAGAGCAAAAAGAGGCCAATCTAATAAGGGACAAAAACAAACTGGCACAAGCAGCAACATATGGATGGTGATTCAGCAAAGCCCCAGCCGGAGCTGGCTGACCCACACAAAACTGAAATAGACAAAACTAGATCAAATGTAAACAGAATAGCAAATGAACACTTAGCTGAACATGCAGGGACTGAGCTGGAAACTAAGACCTCAGGAGGCAGGAAGAAAATCAGCAGGGATAGAGGGAGTCGGCTGTCTTAAATCCCAGTCTGAAACCCCAGATCTCCAATCGTCGTCCTCATTATCAGGTGGCAAGCCTCTGTTAAACAGATCGGCTCCATTACCTCCAGTAACCACCAGAGGGAGCCCAGAAAGAGAACTCGCAACCCCTCTGTCAATTTGACCAGCTCCACTACCTTCAGTAGTAACCAGAGGTAGGTCAGAAAGCGAATTCACAACACTCTGCTGCCTGAACGTCACTGACAGAGGACCCGGCAGACAGAGAATATACTACCCTGTTATGAGCTCATTTTCTGCTCCACCAGCTGGGAGTTCTCCTTCCGTTCTCCCTCTGGTAATGACAGGAGGTAGTGAGGTTAGTTTAATTGGTAATGGTCTGCCACCTGACGAGGAGGATAGTGATTGGATCTCTGGAGTATCAGACTGGATATAAGACAGCCAACGCCCTATCCTGTTGCTGGTGATTCAGTCTGTTTCCCAGGTCTTGGACTTCAGCTCTGCTCCAGTCATCTCAAGTTAAGTTTGTTTTTTGCTAATGTTCACACTTGCTCTTGTTGGTCAACTCAGTTTTTGTGTGGTCAGCCAGCCCGGCTGGGCTGTGCTGAATTTCCACTCTTATTTATCTGTATTTGCCAATTTGTCTTTTTGTCCTTTATTAGATTGGCCTCTTTTTGCTCTTTCTCAGAATATTCCAGAGTGCTGATATAGTGGGAGAAGTCTAGCGACTTCAGGGTTAATTTTATCAGAAGCGTTGGACATTATTTTTGGTAGGGTTTTTTGGCAGATTGCAGACAGTATCTTCCTTTCAAGTTAGTTTGGCCCCATCGTTTGCTCAGCCTATTTTTCTGTTTTTGTTTGCGTTTTCATCTTGCTTCACCGTCAATACATGTGGGGGGCTGTCTTTCCTTTGGGGTCTGCTCTGGGGAGTTAGTTTTCCTCTTTTCTTACTTTAGGCTTATTTAGCTCTCCAGTTGTGACAAGGCGTCAAGGACCACCGTAGGCACGCTCCACGACTGCTTCTAGTGGTGTGTTAAGATCAGGGCTCTGCAGTCTGCATAGTTACCAACCTCTCTGGTTTTCTGAGACTTAGCGTGTGTTGCTTTTTTCCTCCTCGGTGACCCATTCATAACACTACCCCCCCCCTGCTTCACTCCGGCAGCTATTCCTTCAGCGGTCACGTGGTACCGCTCATTAAAGTCATGAATATGTGCATATTCATGACTTTAATGAGCAGTACCACATGACTGCTGAAGGAAAGCGCCTGAAACCAAAGGAGAAGGGGGGGGGGGGGGGCTGCAGAGACGTGCCCGGGCGGTAAGTATGATCTGACAACCCCGCCGACCCCCTGGCGTAAATGACTTGTGTATAAGCTGAGGGGGGTACTTAAATCCCCCCAAAAATGGGCTGAAAATCTCGGCTTATACGCGAGTATAAAATGGATTTAAAAAGGCTTGAATAGAATAAACTGGTTGCAAAACAAACAAAAATTAAACCACACACAACACAGGAGGAAAGGCAATGATGTATTGGGGGATCATCCCAATGTACTGCTATGCACGTTATGCTTTTTGATGACATGTATACAAGCAATCAGTATATTTTAACCCCTTAACGACCGCAGATACGCCTTTTAACGGCGGTAGTTAAGGGTACTTAAACCAGAGCGCCGTTAATTCACGGAGCTGTGGAGAAAGTGAATAGCCCCCCCAACGTCGGATTTTCTCCGGGGTCTCGGCTGCCGGGGGTTGGTTTTTACTGACCCCGTTTTTGCGATTGCCGTTATTAACCCTATAACGGCGATTGCAAAAATAGCCACAATTTTGCATTTAATCGCACATCAGAGGAGAGATACATAGGGTTCCCGATCCCCCCCCCCCCGGTGGTCCTGGGTCCCTCCTGACTCCTCTGGTGGGTGCCGCCATCTTGGATCCGGAAGAAAATGGCGAGCGCATAGGCAGTGTGCCCGCCGCGAATCTGCCGGCTGGTAGATTCCATTCATTCATTTTGATCACTGTGATAAACTATCAGGCTATGTGCACACGTTGCGGAATTGCCGCAGAAATTTCCACGGGAATTCCGGAATTCCATTCTGCGTGAAATATGTGAGAAAACCGCATTTTAATTCCCGCCTATTTTCCACGGAAAAACTAGCGATTTGCAAGCTTAATTAGCTTGAAGAATGCTAGCGTTTTCCAAGCGATCTGTAGCATCGCTTGGAAAACTGATTGACAGGTTGGTCACACTCATCAAACAGTGTTTTTGAGGCTGCCTATGCAGCATCGGTAGTAAAAAGATATGTTAAAAATAAATCGTGTTTTTCTCACTTTCCGTTGTCCTGCGCAGCGTTCCCGATCATCGCGATGTTCCCGGCAGGTCCCGTTCCCAGTGATGCATTGCAACAATGACCTTTGCGACCTTTGATGACATCGTGGTCTCGCGAGACCGCTACGGTATAGCGAGACCACGACATCAAAGGTCATTGTCGCAATGCATCACTGGGAACGGGACCTGCCGGGAGCATCGATGAGGCCTGGTGACGCTGCGAGGGACATCGGAAGGTGAGAATATGACGATTTTCTTATTTTAATTCTATTTTTTACAGGGATATGGTACCCAGAGCCTGTAGGAGAATCTCCCCTCCTCCAGGCCGTGGGTACCACCCGCAAATGTTCTGCTTACTTTTCGCATGGTGGGCATAGCCACATGCGGAAACTAAGCAGAACAATGCATTCCTATGTATGCGGATTTTCTCGCGATTCCGCACAAAGAATGAACATGCTGCGTATTTTTCAGTTATGCAATTCCGCCGCGTAAAAATCCGCAGCGTTAGCACAGCATGTGCGGAATCCCATAGGATTGCATGGGATGCTTTTTTTCGCATTTTCACGGCAAAATCGCGCATTTAAAATCGCTGCGAAAATGGAAAAAAAAAACCAAGTGTGAACACAGCCTCACAGTGATCAAAATTTAAAAAAAAAAAAACGTAAATAATCCCCCGTTTATCTCCCCCTTAGTTAGGCAAACAATGAAATAAAGAAAATGTTTTCGTCATTTTTCCATTAGGGCTAGGGCTGGGGTTAGGGCGAGAATTATAGGGTTAGGGTTCGGGATTAGGGTTGGGATTAGGGTTAGGGTTGGAGCAAGAATTGAGGGGTTTCCACTATTTACCAACTTTGGGGGTCTAATGTCTCCTGTTACCCTTAGGAACACAAAAATTGGGGGCTAAAAAGAAAAAAAAAAAAAAAAATCACTTTTGTGGGAAAATAAAAGATTTTTATTTTCATGGCTCTGCGTTTTCAACTTCTGTGAAGCACTTGGGGCTTCAAAGTGATCACCACACATCTAGATAAGCTTCTTGGGGGGTCTACTTTCCAAAATGGAGTCACTTGTGCAGGGTTTATACTGTTTAGGCACATCAGGGGCTCTGCAAAGGCAACATGACGCCCACAGAACATTCCATCAAAGTCTGCATTCCATAATGGCGCTCCTTCCCTTCTGAGCTCTCCCATGCGCCCAAACAGTGGTTCCCCCCACATATCAGGTATCAGCACTCTCAGGACAAATTGCACAACAACTTTTATGGTCCAATTTCTCCTGTTACCCTTGGGAAAATAAAAAATAGCGGGCTAAAAAAAATCATTGAGGAAAAAAAATGATTTTTTTATTTTTACGGCTCTGCGTTATAAACTATAAAGGCTAAAACTTGACCAGTGATTCTCATTTTTCCAATAAAACCTTTTTTTTTTTTTTTAGGGACCACCTCACTTTTGAAGTCACTTTGGGGGAATAGATGACAGAAAATACCCAGAAGTGACACCATTCCAAAAATGCACCCCTCAAGGTGTTCAAAACGACGTTCAAAAACTTTATTAACCCTTTAGGTGCTTCACATGAATTGAAACAATGTAGAAGGAAAAAAAACAAACTTTTTTTCCCAAAAATTTTACTTCGGACACAATTTTTTTTTTTTATTTTGTCAAAGGTATCAGGAGAAAATGAACCACAATTTTTGCTGTGAATTTTCTCCTGAGTACACCGATACCCTATGTGTGGAGGAAGACCACTCTTTAGGCACACGGCAGAGCTCGGAAGGGAAGGAGCACCATTTGAGGTTTTGAATGTAAAATTTGCTGGAATCGAGAGTGGACACCATGTCGCATTTGGACACTCCCCAAGTAACTTATCTAGATGTGTGTTGAGCACTTTGAACCCCCAAGTGCTTAACAGAAGATAACAGAGCTGTGAAAAAGTCATTTGCTCCACACAAATTATCTTTTCACCCCCAAATTTTTTATTTTCCAAAAGGTTAACAGGAGAAATTGGACCCCAAAAGTTGTGCAATTAGTCATGAGTATGCTGATACCCCATATGTGGGGGTAAACCACTGTTTGGGTGCATGGCAGAGCTCAGAAGGGAAGGAGCACCATTTGAGTTTTTCAACGCAAAATTGGCTGGAACTGAGATTGGACGCCATGTTGCATTTGGAGAGTCCCTGATGTACCTATACAGTGGAAACCCCCCCCCCACATGTGGCCCCATTTTTGGAAACTAGACCCTCCCTCAGGGAATGTATTTAGACGCATGGTAAGCACCTTGAACTCCCAAGATGCTTCACAAAAGTTTATTAACGTAGACCAGTGAAAATTAAAAATCACATTTATTCCTCAAAAATCATCTTTTAGCACCATTTTTTATTTTAACAATGGTAGCAGGAGAAAATGGACCCCAAAAACTGTTGTGTAGTTTCTCCTGAGTTCGGAGATACTCCATGTGTGGAGGAAGACCGCTGTTTGGGCACACAGCAGGACCCGGAAGGGAAGGAGAAAGGTTTGGGTTTTTTAACACAAAATTGGCTGGAATCTTGAGCGGATGCCATGTTACTTTTGGAGGGCCCCTGATGTGCCTAAACAGTGGAAACCCTCCACAAGTGATAGAATTTTGGAAACTAGACCCCTCAAGGAACTTCTCTAGATGTGTAGTGAGCATCTTAAACCACCAGGTGCTTTACATTAGTTTATAACAGAGCTAACAAAAAAAAAAAAAAAAAAAACATTTTTTCCTGGAAAAAAAAAAAATTTTAGCCCTAATTTTTTTTATTTTCTCAAGGGGAACTTGAGAAAATGGACCCAAGAATTTGTTGTGCAATTTCTCCCGAGTGTGGCAATATCCCATGTGTGGGTGAAAACTACTTTTGAGGCACAGTGCAACAAAAGAGAAGGAGCGCCATATTATAGTGCAGATTTTACTATTATAGTTTGAGGGTGCCAAGACCCACTGGGAGAGTCCCTGAGGTACCAGAACAGTAGAACGCCCCCATGAGTGACCCCAGATTACAAACTTCACCTCTTATTGAATTACAAGCCGACCGGAGT
The DNA here is from genome assembly GCF_039654945.1 of Dendrobates tinctorius. Taxonomy (NCBI): domain Eukaryota; kingdom Metazoa; phylum Chordata; class Amphibia; order Anura; family Dendrobatidae; genus Dendrobates; species Dendrobates tinctorius. Next base: position 43,710,476 of record NW_027361779.1, on the reverse strand, counting down.
AAAAGCCGAGGCCCCTAATTTCGCCACAAAAAACTGGGAAAACTTATTGACTCGAGTGGGTGGGAAATGCAGTAGCTACTGGTAAATTTCAAAATAGAGATTTTTGTGTACGCACCGTAAAATCCTTTTCTCCGAGCCACTCATTAGGGGACACAGGACCGTGGGTGTATGCTGCTGCCACTAGGAGGCTGACACTAAGTGAATTCAAAAAGAGTTAGCTCCTCCTCTGCATTATACACCACCCACTGGCTCCTGATAGAACCAGTTCAGTGTCCAAGCAGTAGGAGAATGAGAACATTAACAGTAGGTACAACATGTCAACAAGAAATCATAATAGGCAATGAGCCATAAAGGGTGGGTGCTGTGTCCCCCAATGAGTGGCCCGGAGAAAAGGATTTTACGGTGAGTACACAATAATCCCTATTTAACCTTCGCCACATTGAGGACACAGGACCGTGGGACGTCCCAAAGCAGTCCCTGGGTGGGAATAACATCACAGAGTAAACTCCCAACACCTTCTGTCTAAAGGTGCGCTACCGCTAACTGCAAAATTCGTCTACCCAGGCCTGCATCTGCTGATGCCCGAGTATGGACATTACAATGCTTGGAAAAAGTGTGCAGGCTAGACCAGGTCGCCGCTTTGCAAACCTGCTCCGGACGCCTGATGCCGAAAGGCCCATGAAGCACCTACCGGCCGAGTGGAGTGTGCTTTGACCCTTGCTGGAATAGGCTTGCCTCTGATGCGGTAAGCTTTTTGAATAGTTGACCGAATCCATCTGGCTATTGTCGACTTGGAAACGGCCAATCCCTTCCAGTGCCCCTCCGGGAGCACGAACAGAGCGTTCTTCTGACGAAAAGATGCCGTCCTTGACACGTACCTTCTGAGAGCTCTCACAAGATCCAAAGAGTGAAGAGCTTTCTCCACCCGGTGCACGACAAAACGAGGGCAGGATGATATCCTCATTAAGGTGGAAGGAAGATACCACCTTAGGAAGGGCGGGGACGGAATGAGGACCACCTTGTCACGGTGGAAAATCAGAAATGGAGCTCGGCAGGAAAGAGCAGCCAACTCCAAGACCCTTCTGATCGAAGTAATCGCAACTAGGAAGGAGACCTTTCATGAGAGCTGGAAAAGAGAGGCATCATGAAACAGTTCAAAGGGAGATTCTTATAGGACACCTAGGACCAAGTTAAGGTCCCAGGCGTCTAAGGGCACTCTGTAGGGAGGTACCACATGGGAAATTCCCTGAAAGAACGCTCTCACCTGGGGCTTGGAAGCCATCTTACGCTTGAACAAAACAGACAAGGCCGAGACCTGCCCTTTGAGGGAGCTCGGAGCTAGGTCCAAATCCAGACCAGAATCATGCCCAGGAAGGAAATCTGCTGCGTTGGGATGAGAAGATTTGTTCGAGTTGACTAACCAACCTAGCTGAGAAAGAGTATCCAATGAAATGCAGACTGATTCCGCGCAGGTTTGGAAGGACGGTCCTTTGATCAGTAGGTCGTCTAGATAAGGGACAACAACTAGGCCCCGAGAGCGTAGAATGGACATGACGGCCGCCATGACCTTTGTGAATACTCTGGGGTTGGTGGCGAGGCCGAATGGCAAGGCCGTGAACTGAAAATGTTCACCGAGAACGGCAAAACGAAGAAACCTTTGGTGAGAAAGGAAGATTGGGATGTGAAGATATGTATCCCGAACATCGATGGTGGCTAGAAATGACGGAACCGAGAGACTCCATCCTGAAATGCCGGACTTTGACAAATTTGTTTAGCAGCTTTAGATCCAGGATGGGTCTGACTGTACCATCCTTTTTTGGGACCACGAACAGATTTGAATAGAAACCCTCAAACTTTTCATTGTCCAGGACCGAGGTAATGACTCAGTTTTGGTTTTGAAGAAAGATTGAGCCTTTTTTCCCCACTTTGGGAGGATGGGAGGCAAAAAAACGGGTTGGAGGGAGAAAGGCAAATTCTATTTTGTATGCGGAGGGCATCAGATCCCTGACCCATTTGTCGTGAACGACGGCGAGCCAGGCATGACGAAACAGGAGTAGGCAGCCGCCTACTCTGCTGGTATCGACTGGAGAGGGTTGAGAGTCATTTAGGCAAGGATCTTTGGGGTCTGGAACCCCTAGATCTGGTCTGTATGGGGCAAGTATTCCATCACTTGTTGAGTTTGTACAAAGCCTGTGGACTCCTATCCCTGTGAGCGGGGCCATGCCGACCCTAGGAGACTGGACTTAGAGGACCACCCAATATTGCGGTGAAAGGACCGAAGTCGTGTCTGCAGCTGTCGCCAGATAGGGTCGTCTAACTCTCTGCTGGGGAAGGGAATTACTTGTCCCTCCCGTGGCGTACGAAATTAGCTGATCCAGCTTTTCTCCAATAAGCGGCAGCAGTGGTAAGGGAGAGAAGTAAAAGATTTATTGGAAGCCGAATCCGCACGCCAGTCCATGAGCCACAACGACCTCCTGATGGCTACTGCATTAGAGGATGCAAGCGCAGAGCAATGAGCCGCGCCAAGGGAGGCGCTTACCAGATAGTCGCCGGCCAAGGAAATTTGATTGGCTAGCTATGCTACCTCCGAGGGAAGATGGCTCTTCTGTACAGTCTTATACAAGGAATCTGCCCAGAAAGCCACGGCTTTGGCTACCCAGGTTGCTGCAAAGGAGGGCAAAAGCGCAGAGCCTGATGCCTCAAAACCGAACAGGCCAGGCTATCTATCAGGCAATCTGAGATCTTTAATCGAAGATCCGTCCGATACAGACAGAAAAGTCCTGGAGGTTATACGCGATATGGGAGGATCCACTGGAGGGGATTCTGTCCACTGTTTGCAGTGGTCAGATGAGAAGGGATATCTGGTTTCAAGTTATTTCTGACCTGCTAAACGTTTGTCAGGTCTCTCCCTATGTCGCGTAACTATGTTCTGGAATTCGGGGTGGTTGGCAAACACCCTATGAGGACGTTTGGTCCTTTTGAAGGCCACTGCGTTTTCCACCTGGGAAGTAGTGGGCTCTTAGTCAACCTGTAGTGACTGGCTGACTGCTTCAATGAGGCCATCTACTATAGCCTGATAACCTGGTGACTCAAGGTCAAGGGGCCCATCAGGCTCTGAATCTGAGCCGTGTTCGGTATAAATCCCTGGAGAGGAAGAGCGCCAAGCTGAGCTAACGGACGCCGAGGCACCAGAGGGCCTGGGGGACGAGCTATGAACGAGTTTTCTAGATGCCTGTTTGCGTTTTGATTTCGAGCAGCCCCTGCAGGCAGATGGTTCTACCAATACAGGAGAAGTCTCAGACATGTGGATTAGAAGTCCTGCTCCTGGAGGGATCCTGAAGGGATTCAATCGACTTAAGCCCCCGTTACACACTGCGATATCGCTAGCAATATCGCTGTAAAGTCACCGATTTTGTGACGTTACAGCGATATTGCTAGCGATATCGCTGCATGTGATATTTACCTCCGACCGGCTCCCCCGCTGGTTATCGCTGATCGCGCGAGAAGCTGCTGGACCATTCCTCGTCGTCCACTTCCTGCGGCGCTTCCTGCTGTGAAGACGAGCGACGCGTGGAGCCGGGCGGGAGGACGCAGGATCGCCTCGTCTGACAGGTAAGTAGCGACCCCCATCCCCAGCGATGTCGCTGGTGAGATCTGCCCGAGTGGCAGCTCACTAGCGACCACCTAGCGATGCATCAGCGATCCTGACCGCGTCATATCGCTGGTCGGGATCGCTGGTGCATTGCTAGGTGTAACGGTACCCTTAGTTAGAGAAGCCACAGATTGCGACAGTGACGAAATCCACTCTGGGGGGGCTAGGCAGCATGGGATTGGATGTGGTGGGTGGCTCCTGAGCGCACTGAGGGTCACAGGCATCACAAAGCGGAGTAGTATGTTTTAGGTAACACAGCCTGACAGAAGGTGCATGAAGCAAAAATCACTGTTTTGCCAGCCTTTTTGGAGGTTTTAGATTGGGACATGCTGGACCTCTGTTTACTCCCAATATACTGTGGGGGGGGTCAGCAGAGCACCTGAGTGGTAAAAGGAGGGAGCCTGAGGGTAGTATGGCAGAGCACTTACCCAGGTCCTGTGTCCCAGAGACGGCTTTTGTTCAGCGGTGCAGCGACGAGGAATCACTCCTGAAGTGCAAGGAAGCAAACACAGGGTCCTGTGTGCCTGCGTTTGTCCCCAAATGGCTGCCGAGATTAGGAAAGCTCTTCTCGTAGTGTGCGAGAGGCGCGAGACAGGTGGGTGCACCTTCGGCTTGACGCGGGGAAGTGGGGTGGGATTACTATGATGCGGCCTAGCGAAGACCGAAGCCGGGGCCTAAATTAGCGGAGCACGGCCGGGAATAGCCGTCAGGAGCGTGATGTGCTAGGGAGCCTTCCTTCCTCCAAACGTTCGTCACCGAAAGTCAGGGGGGGGGGGGGGGGAATAGTCAGGGTGACACGCGAAAATGAGCAGGGATACAGGTTTGCAGCCTAGCAAGGGCCGCAGCTGGGGACTAAATTAGCGAAGCCCGGCCGGTAACAGCGGGCGAGTGCACGACGCACCAGGAGCCCCCCGATCCTCAGAAAAACTCACCGCAGGATAAGGATCATGGAGGCAAGACGCAGAGCTGCCGCTCTGCACACAGGTCAGGGCTGCAACATGGACGGTGCAGGGACCCTCAAACCATCCTGCCCTTGAGGGGGAGGTGGAGAGGGACCATCCAGCTCCCTGCAGCACCGCTGGTTCCATCAGTGGTGGTGCAGTGGGAGCAGCACAGACGCCACAGGAGGGTCTCTGTGTTTCCTAAGGGTTCACTCCCCTAGGATTACAAAGGGCTATGTCCGGCTGTAGCCTAGCTCAGAGGGGGGAACATGGAGGTGACATTCCATGTTACCTTCTGTTACTGGTGCGGGGAGATTGGCGCCCTGAAGGGAGCCTAGTATGGCTCAGGCTGGTATCCCACGTCGCAGGTGAGGGTACAGGGAGGCGACACTCCCCGTGTTCGCCTGTTGGTTGGGGTGATTGGCCCCTTGAAAGGGTCCGTCGCCCCAGTCATCGTCTGAAAAAAGGTAAAAAATAAAAAGCAAAAAAAAAAAAACGTTAAAAAATATGATCTGAATAGCAGACCTCGTGTGCCTCCTACGGACACCAAGTATGAACTGGTTCTATCCGGAGCCAGTGGGTGGTGTATACTGCAGAGGAGAAGCTAACTTTTTGCATTCACTTAGTGGCAGCCTCCTAGTGGCAGCATACACACACGGTCCTGTGTCCCCCAATGTGGCGAAGGAGAAAATAAAAACATAAATAAAAGTAAAATAATTGAGACATCAGTAGGTTAAATGTTTTGAATATCCATATTGAATCAGGAACCCCATATAACGCTCCATACAGTTCACGATGGGCCCCACAAGATGCTCCATACAAAAAATATGCTTCATATAATGCTGCACAAAGGTTAGTAATGGCCCCATAAGATGCCTCATATTAAAATATGCCCCATATAATGCTGCATAAAAGGTTAATGATGGCCCCATAAGATGCTCCATATGCTGCTCCATAAAGGTTGATGGCCCCATAAGATGCTCCATAGAATATATCCCATATGCTGCTCCATAAAGGTTGATAGCCCCATAAGATGCCCCATATAACGCTGCATAAAGGTTGATGGCCCCATAAGATGCTCCATAGATATATATGCCCCATATGCTGCTGCGATTAAAAAAAATCCAGGTGTCGGTGTCCTGAGCAGGCGGGGACACCGGCACGCTATGGGGCCAGGTGCCAGTGTCACCGCTGACTCACGACCCCGACACCTGCGATATTCAACTGCCCCCATTCCATCGCCGAACGCTGCTCTGTCTTCCAGGTCGCTACAGTCACTGTTCAGGCAGAGGCGCGCACTAACCACGTCCATCTCACCCTTTGACCTGAACGTCACAACCAGAGGACGCGGAAGACAGAGCGGCGTGCGGTTGGTGGAAAAGGGACAGGTGAATATCGCATGGCTCCCCCGTCCTCCCCATCACACTCACCCCCCCTCCTGGCACGGTCTCTGCACTTCCCTGTTTCTCGATAGTCTCCGGGGCCGGCAGCTCCTTCCACTCTTCAGCGGTCACGTGGTACCGCTCATTAAAGTAATGAATATGCGCTCCACACCTATGGCAGTGAAGTGGAGTGCATATTCATTACTTTAATGAGCGGTACCACGTGACCACTGAACACAGGAAGAGCTGCGGTGCTGGAGACCATCTGAGAAGCAGGGAAGTACAGAGACCACGCCAGGAGGGGGTATGATCTGACAGCAGCAGGCTCCTGCGCTCCCCCCTCCCTCGCCTACCCCTTGGGACAATGATTCGAATATAAGCAGAGAGGGGCACTTCCAGCCTAAAAAAAAAAGGGCTGAAAATCTCGGCTTATACTCGAGTATATACAGTAATGTAGCTGCGTAATGAACATATTGATACCAACTTTACCGCAAAAAAATTATTTTAGCCCCAGATTTAACATTTTCACAGAGGAAGTGGGTAAAAATGGCACCAGAATGTGTCCCACAATTTCTGCTGAAAATGGAAATACACCATATGTGGCTATACAATACTGCTTAGCCATACGGAGAGTCTCGATAGGGATAGAACACCATTTGCCTCCTGGAGCGCAGATTTTCCTACAATAGTTTGCAGACTCCATATACAGAGCCCCCTAAGTGCTAGAGAAAAGAATCCCCCTAGGGGCCCCATTTTGGGTATTATACCCCTGCCAAATGCGAATGCTGGGGGGGCGTGGCTATGCAGCGGCGGAGTGAGGACACGCTTGGCAAGAGCTCCAGCCATCCTGAAGACATCCGACCAGCAGATCCTTACCTCTGCGGCACATTTGCTAATCTTCGGACCCCTCTGGACTCTGGGGTGCTCCTGGACCCCCGCGGGTGAGCGAGGCTGGTTTCCTGGGTGCCTGCGGCTGTGAAGACCAGGGCGGCAGGTGGGACCTGCACGGGGCGGCGGCCATCTTGGAGGCACGCACTCTGCCGGTGAGACGCAGCGCCGGGTTCCCTCACTGCAGCGCTGACGGAGAGTGAGCAGACACCCTGAATACTTGTGAGGGACAAGCGGTGTGCCCTGAAAGATTGGGCCCCGCGTCCCCCTATCGCTATATCACCTGACCTGCCAGCGCCATTACTGTAGGGACTTGGATCCCTCTCTGACTGCTGTCCCTGTGGGGTGCTGAGGGTCTCTCCCCGGCCTGTAAGGGCCCTTGTTTGCTGCTCGGAGCTTGACATTGCCTCCCTGTGTGACTCTGCAGGTCTGTGCTGCTCCTGGGACCCTGCAGCCACCATCTGATAATTTTACTCCGTCTAACCTTGATTCAGGGGACTCCAGAGTGCACTGTCTCTGAGATCCGGCTGTGCCCTATTGCTATTGAAACGAGTCGTTCCAAGGGGTCTGGGACGGCTGAAAAGCTGAAGGAATATGCCAGAATAGACCATGCTGAAGGCTCAAGATCTCTTAAAAATAATCCCTCACAGGCTCAGCGTAAGAACTGCCCCTCTGAGGGTGGGGAGGAGAGTGAGCTAGAGGAATTAACCCTTAAGCAGGCGTCTGAACAACTTATGCAGGCCATCTCCTTAACCAGGACGTCTGTGTCTGGGAAGATAGAGGACATGCACACCGAGGTGGGACGCCTCAGACAAGATATGCAAGCCATGAAGGGCCGCATTACGGAGGTGGAGACACAGGTATCCCAGGTAGAAGACACCATCACACCCATGGAAGCCAAACTAACGAAAGTGGCAAGCTCTATGAACGCGTGGAGGCAAAAAGCAGATGACCTGGAAAATAGAATGCGTCGGAATAATATCCGAATTATTGGTCTGCCGGAGCGCTCGGAAGGACAACACTCAGAGCAATTCCTAGAAGATTGGCTTAAAACCACTTTGGGAGACGAATTCTCCCCAATCTTTGCAGTGGAAAGAGCTCACAGGGTCCTTACTTGGCCACTTCCTCCTGGAGCCCCACCTAGATCTTTTCTGGCGCGTCTCCTCAACTGCAGGGATAGAGACGTGGCAATGCGTCTGGCGCAGCAAAAGAGTCCTATCAAGTTCAATAATGCCACGATCTCGATTTTCCCAGACTTCTCTATGGAACTCCAGAAACAATGGGCGCAGTTTACGGAGGTCAAGAGACATCTACGAGAGAGGAATGTTATGTCGTCGATGATTTACCCGGCCCGGCTCCAAGTGGTCCACGAGGGTTCTACTTTGCTTTTTACAGATCCAGCGGAGGCGGCGGAGTGGCTACGGTCTCAAAAGGGTCTGCTGCAAAGGAATCCTAACGTATCCATTGCTAGTTGGTATTTTTATATTAATCGGCTGTTACCAATACCGGACACTGGGCTCAGTGATGGTATCCCCTTGTTTGCTTCGTGATGGGAGTACAGGACTCTGCTCCCGCGTTGTTTGTGGTTTATTCACTTTGGGTTTTTTTCCGTAGTGGTTTTTTGTATTTTTTTAGGTATTAATCGCAGTTGACAACAATTTCAGTCTGTAGGTGATGTCTCTAAATTTTGCCCGGGTAATATTATGCACCATATTCAGCGGAGTAAAACATGGTGTTTGAGTTCATATGTATGACATAGAATGTGAGGGGTATAAAAACTCCTCGAAAAAAAAGATCACGGTTTTCTCACAGGTCAGACATTATCGCCCTCACATTGTGGCCTTGGTGGTGCGTACAGAAGCCTTGGGTACAATGGTCTGTCCATACATTCCACACCAGCTACGCGAGATGGGTCTCACTGTTGGTACATAAAGACGTCAGATGGGAAGCTAGGGCGACTCGGAGGGACCCAGTGGGTTGTTTTAATTTTTGTCCATGCATTGATAAACACCAGGAAATATGTGGTCTTATGTATTTATAATCCCCCCCCAACCCCGACTCATACCCATTCTGCAGATGGCAATGAGTTTTGCCCTTAATTACCCAGACGCTGATGTTATTTGTATGGGAGACTTTAACATGGTCGTGAACAACTGCCTTGATAAATTGAGGTTGGATGATGGAGTGACTGGGGGGGGGGTCCTCTCCACCGACTACAACCCCGTTGTCATTATTTAAGGGGGGTGGCAGGTGGTTGGATTTGTGGAGAGTGCGTCACCCTGAGTTAAGGGAATATACTTGTCACTCATCCACTAAACGCTCTCTATAATAATAATAATCTTTATTTATATAGCGCCAACATATTCCGCAGCGCATTACAGTTTAACAGTTTCAAAACACAAGTCATAAGTAACAACGCTAACAATACAATAATTAAAGCAAAATAAGACGAAATAAGACGACCCTGCTCGTGAGAGCTTACAATCTACAATGAGGTGAGGGAGATGCAGAGTACAGGTGTGTATTTACAATGGTGTATTTACAATGAAGGTCCAGCCATCTTGCGGGAGTGAAGGATGGATGGAGATAGTGAATGGGCTACACACGCACACTTACACAGAGAATGACTTTGATTAGTGAATGTGATAGGCCGCTCTGAACAGGTGTGTTTTGAGGGAGCGCCTAAAACTATGCAAATTGTGGATAGTCCTGATTTCTTGGGGTAGAGCATTCCAGAGGATAGGAGCAGCACGGGAGAAGTCTTGGAGTCGGGAGTGGGAGGTACGGATTAGTGCAGAGGTTAGTCGAAAGTCGTTTGAAGAGCGCAGCGATCGGCTAGGCCGATAGACAGAAATGAGAGAAGAGATGTAAGGGGGTGCCGCACTGTGGAGAGCTTTGTGGGTGAGAACAAGTACTTTGAATTGGATCCTATAATGAATGGGCAGCCAATGTAAGGACTGGCGAAGAGCGGACGCGTCCGAGTACCGATTACCCAGATGGACGATCCTGGCCGCTGCATTAAGTATGGACTGGAGAGGGGATAGTCGAGTGACGGGGAGGCCAATTAATAGAGCGTTGCAGTAATCCAGGCGAGAGTGGATCAATGCAACAGTGAGGGTTTTTGTTGCTTCCATAGTGAGAAAAGGGCGGATTCTAGAGATGTTCTTTAGGTGTAAGCGGCAAGAGCGGGCAAGGGATTGTATATGGGATGTGAAGGAGAGATTGGTGTCAAACATAACACCCAGACAGCGCACCTACTGCCGGGGTGTTATTGTGGTACCACCCACGGAGAGGGAAATGTCAGATTTAGGGAGGTTAGTAGATGGCGGGAGCAGAAGTAGTTCAGTTTTGGAGAGGTTGAGTTTCAGATAGAGAGCGGACATGATATTGGAGACTGCGGACAGACAGTCACTGGCGTTCTGTAGTACAGCGGGGGTAAGGTTGGGGGAAGACGTGTATAGTTGTGTGTCATCAGCATAAAGATGGTACTGAAAGCCAAATCTGCTGATGGTCTGTCCAATTGGGGCCGTGTAGAGAGAAAAAAGAAGGGGGCCAAGGACTGAGCCCTGAGGTACCCCGACAGCAAGAGGAAGAGGAGATGACGTGGAGCCAGAGAACAAAACACTGAAGGAGCGGTCAGAGAGATAGGAAGAGAACCAGGAGAGTGCAGTGTCCTTAATGCCTAGTGACTGGAGCCTAGAGAGTAGGAGATGGTGGTCAACAGTATCGAAAGCTGCAGATAGGTCAAGAAGAATGAGCAGAGAGTGGTCACCGTTACGTTTTGCTGTCAGAAGGTCATTGGTCACTTTGATGAGTGCAGTTTCAGTCGAATGTAGGGGGCGGAAGCCGGACTGTGAAGGGTCTAGAAGGGAGTGAATGGAGAGGTATCTCTATCACGCAAAGACTATATATTTGGTTCCAGCGGTCTGGCAATGTGGGTGGCTGATATAGAGCATCGAAGTAGGGGGATTTCAGACCATAGTCCGGTCATCCTTAAACTCAAATATGGGCACGTGAACAATGGGATAGCTTGGAAGTTAAATCCCTTCTGGTTAAAGTTGATGGGACCTCCTGACAGAACGATTGATCAGTTGCATTGCTTCATCGCGTCCCACCCGGAACCTCAAGATATTAATTTATTTTGGGATGCCCTTAAGGCATACCTGAGGGGCTGTTTATCCTCCACGATCTTATATTAAGCGGGTAACCTCAAGAAAGGATGATGCGGTGGAGCAACGACTGAAAGACTCAGCGGCTACATATATATCTAACCAAACCAGTGGGAACAGGACTGAGTGGTTGGCTGCCCAGAGGTTATATACTCAGCATGTGGACACAATCTAAGCGTAAACTATTTTTTAACAGTCAATCTTATTTCGAATTGGGGAACCAGACGGGCAAATTCTTGGCCTATCAGGTGCGCCAACATAGCACCTCTAACATAATATTACAGATTCGTAGGGTGGATGGTATATTGGTGTCTTCGAATGAGGAGATTCTTGGCTGTTTTCAGGACTACTACAGGTCACTATATGAATCTAAAAGTGACTGACACTTTGGGGTGTTTAGACTATTTGTCAGATGTATCATTCCCCACATTAGATCCTAGGCAGCGAGCCCATATGGACGCTGTGTTCAACGCAGAGGAGATAGAAAATGCTATGACAGACATGGCTTCTGGGAAGGCCCATGGACCTGATGGGTTCCCTATTGAATTATATAGGAAATACTGGGATATATTGACGCCACTTTTGGTGAAGGTATTTCAGGGAATTTGGGAAGGGAATTCTATGCCTGAGTCCTTTTATGCTTCGGAAGGAGGGGGAATGACCCTTTGGAATGTGGATCCTATCGCCCCATTTTGTTAGTAAATGTGGACTATAAAATTTTCACCAAGATCCTAGCTACTAGACTGAATACAATTACATTGAACCTTATACATCCTGATCAAACGGGCTTTATGCCTGGTAAAAGTACTTCCATTAACATCAGAAGAGTCCAGTCAATATAGCTCCTTAGTGCCAGACAACAAATGGGCATTGGCATCGTTAGATGCTGCCAAGGCTTTTGACTCTCTTTAACGGCCTTTACTCTCCGCATATTTGCAAAGGTATGGCTTTGGCAATAAATTTATAACATGGATCAAAATATTATATATGAAACCTAAGGTCCGTATTATAGTAAATAACTCTATATCTGAGTCTTTCTCACTACATAGGGGAACCCGTCAGGGTTGCCCTCATTCCCAGACCCTCTTCGCACTTGCAATACGGTATAAGGTCCTCCCCTAACATCCAAGGTATAGATATAGCAGGTCTGGTGGATACCATAGGCCTATATGCCGATGACATGGTGATATTCTTGAATGATGCGGAAGTAACTTTGCCACAGGTGATATCCCTTATAGATAGATTCAGTAAATATTCAGGTTTACATATAAATTGGGGAAAGTCTGCCCTGTTACCCCTTTCACATGCCCCGATGCCCCAGCTGGAGGCTCTCTCCTCACTGTCTATTGTATCTAGTTTTAAATATTTGGGCATCCACATATCAAACAATAGTACGCTTGATCTACAACTTAATGTTCACCCACTGCTGGAACTAGTTAAAGTTAAATTTGCATCCTGGAGTAGGCTCCCATTATCTGTGGCTGGACACATTAACCTGATTAAAACGATATTACTCCCTAAATTTAGCTACTCTCTTCAGCACAGTGCGGTAGCGGTGCACAGGTCCTTTTTTGTAAATCTCAATTCCCTGGTCACGTCCTTTTTATGGGGGAAAACTAGGTCCAAACTTAAATTGTCCACTTTACAAAGACCAAAGAAGGGAGGTGGGGCGGCGTTGACAGATTTTTTCCTATACTACTTAGCTGGACAGGCTAAAGCTTTAAGTAAATGGATGCCGGGTAATTGCCTCCCCAATTCTGAAAATCACCTGCTTCATGCCGCACAAGCAGATTGCCCATTAGGTTTCCTTGAGTTGGAGAAAACTAATGTCCCATGTCTGCAACCCCTGCTCCGGCTGGCACGATTAATATGGAGACAAATTAAGAACGTAATTGGGTTTAAAGTTTTTATAGCCGAAATGCCCCTGTGGAATAATAACTATTTTCCGGGATTGCCGAATCACCCGTCCACCGTTTTTTGGATTCAGTGTGGCATCTCTTCAATGGGAGACTTGTATGACCAAGGGATCTTAAAGTCTTTTGAACAATTACAGGTCACATGATATTCCGAGATCTCAATTTTTTCGCTATGTGCAGCGGAGATCGGCTCTTCAATCACGAGGGGTAGGGGTGTGGGCCGTACTATTTCATCTTTACCTCTGATAGGAATCCTTAATTCGCAGGGTCCCCAGGGTCTCATTCTCTTTGTATACATACATGCTGTAAGTATGGGCAGAATCGGCCATAAGCTCTATTAAGAGGAAGTGGGAACGACTCATCCCTAATATGCAAAGTGAGGAGTGGGAGGAGATTCTGGAATCTCCGATCGGAGTATCACCATCTATTAATAACAGAATGATACAATTATATATAATAAATCAATCATATCTGACTCCAATGCGACTTTTTAGGATGGGTCGGCTTCAATCATCAGAATGTTTGCGATGTCACTTGCCAGATGCAGATTTTATTCATATGGTGTGGCAACGTCCCACTATCCTACGTTACTGGAAAGAGGTGACTACACTACTGACATCCCTGGTACAGACCCCTGTCCCTCTAGAGCCATTGGTCTGCTTGTTTGGGGTATGGGAGGAGGAGATCTGGGATCACTATACTGGGGTCTTCCTGCACGAAACACTGTTTATGGCACGGAAGGTGCTGGCATTGCGGTGGATGTGGGGGGGGGAATCAAGTCCTTCCTTTAGATCTTGGATCGAGTTGGTAAATTCGATTGTTCCATATGAGCGCACGTTATACCAAAATAGAGGATGCCCAGGTAAATTTGAAAAGATTTGGGAGAGGTGGAATTCCTCTTATCTTACTTTGCAAGGCTGCGACATCACATGCGACATCACATGCGACATAAGACGATATGGGAGACAAAGCAGCGGAAATAGTAGATACTAGTTGATGTAGTGGTAGTTGTAGTTTAGGAATTTTAGTTAGACTATTTCTGAATGATACGACAAGGCTTGTGAAATTGGATTGATATACATGCTGGAAAATGTACAGCCAATTATCCTTTATGTATGTTTGGAAAGTTATGTACATATTACCTTGTTTATAAGAGTGTGCAATTTCTTTGCATTGAATTTTACAATGGACGGAAACATGTGTGCTATGTAGTATAATGCTTGATATCATAAGCCAATATGTATGTTGTACATTCTTTGTGTCCGGAGGTTCAATAAAAGAATTTAAAAAAAAAAAAAAAAAAAAAACAAATGCGAATGCTGAAGGTGGTTTTTATGCACACTGGGGCTCAGAAGCGAGTGGTCATTTGGAAGCGCAAAATTTGCTGAATTTCTTTTGGCTTTTCCAGAGCCTTTGTGCTACCAGTAATGTGGAAGCCTCCTATACTTCTGTTAAAAGATGACGGACCTGAATGAAGACTTGCTTTTTTTTGTGGACTGAGTTGAAGCTTTTAATGGGAACATTTTTCATAACGTTTGTGATCACATTTATCCAGCGCTCTACGCTGAACACACACTTTGGGGTTTCCATCTAAATCTCTGAGCTATGTGACAGGTGAAACCCCTGAGGGATCCATTCACTATGAGACAGCAGAGTTACTCTCCGTCTGGCTTCTGTTCAGCTTCGTCCTTCCTTTCAGAGGTGCACAAAACTATGGAGGACTGCGTTTTTATGCACGTCGAAAAAGAAACACCGCCAGATGACAGGGCCTCCATCTGCCTCATTATAGGTAATCTTTCACCAGTGGTTCTGTCTGAATCACGTATTTCAGAGGTTTACATGGAAACCCCGATGCAAGCGCTCAGTGTAGAGCGCAGGATAAATGTGCGCAGAGCCTTACTGCGATCTTTGGGAAGCAGAATGAACAAATCCACAGCAAGTTAAGAATTGGTTTTATTTATTTTTTACACCGTTCCTCGTGCGATATAAGGCATATAGGTGACATTATTCATTGGGTAAACGTGATTACAGCGATACCAGATTTATATCTTCATGTTTAGCTTCTGTTACACACTAAGACTAGTTTCACACTAACGTTTTTTTGTGCTGCGTTTTTGCGTAGTGCAAACGCATACAAAAACCGCATCGTGCATTTTGTATGCGTTTGCTGCTTTTTTGTGCATGTGTTTTAACCATTTTTTAGCCATTTTTACTCTTAAAACGCATGCGTTTTTAAACGCAGACGTGCGCATGTCCATGCGCACATCTGCGTTCCCATAGACTGTAATTTGTTTTTTTGCGCATTCCGTGTGCATACTTTTTTTGAGACCGGTCGGACGGACCAAAAATGCAACAGGTAGCGTCCGGCGCGCTTGAAAGCACCCTACAAAAAACGCATGCGCACGTAAAACGCGTACGAACGCGTGCAAACACTAGACCATGTGCACCCATGTTAAAGATAGGGGAAAAGGAGGCATGTGTATGCACAAAAACGCCACGCAAAAAAACGCTTGTGTGAAACCAGCCTTAAAGACGCTTTTTTTTTTTTTTTGCAAGAAGTTTTTGCATTGCCATATCTTGAAAGCTATTATTTTTCCATATTTCCGCCCACAGTCATGTGAAGTCTTGTTTTTTGCGGGACGAGCTGACGTTTTTATTGGTACCGTTTTCAGAGACATAACATTTTTTGATTGCTTTCTATTCCGATTTTTGTGGAGGCAATATAAACAAAAACCAGCAATTCAGGATTTTTTTTTCTCCGTTCTGCATGTGGTAAAATCGATAAGGCAGTTCTATTCTTCGGGTCAGTGCGATTACAGTGATGCCACTTTTTTTTATGTTTTGGCGCTTTTACACAAACTTTTACAGAAAAAAATTATTTTTGAATAGATTTATTCTGAGAGTTATAATTTATTTTTCCATTGCTGGAGCTGTATGGCGGCTTGTTTTTTGCGGGAACAGATGGCGCTTTCAGTGATACTATTTTTATTACCATTCGTCTTTTTAGTCGCGTTTTATCCCACTTTTTCCAAGCGGTATGATAAAGAATAATTTGCTACTTTGTGGGGGTTTTTTACGGCGGTCACTGAAGGGGGTAACTAGTGTGACACTTTTATTGTTCCGGATTGCTCAGGACACGGCAATACCAATCATGTACACTTTTCTTTTTTCTACATAAAAATGTGCATTTATTTGTGGATTTTTTTTTATTATTTTGTAATTTTTTTTACGAAATTTTTAAAAAAAGGTTGCTTTTTTTTTACCTAATCCCTTTAAGGGACTTTCACTTTTTTTACTTTGATTGCAGGTATAATGAATTAAAATGCACTAGCATTGCAGTGCATTATACCTATACTCAAGGCTTCTGACACCATGCTGTGAGCATGGTCTCAGACTTTCCCGTAGCTTGACAACCCAGGGTCATCACTGCAACGATCGTCCCCGCGATGACGTCACGGGGACGCTAATCTGAAGACAGAGGGAGCTCTCATCCCTCTACCTCCCTCCTGAACGCTGCGATCACGGTTGATTGCAGCAATTAGTGGGTTAACAACCAGGGGCGGTGCGGACACGGCTCCTGGCTGTTAGTGCAGAAGTTCAGCAACTGGCAAAGCTGAGCTGCTGTACTGATCAGGCAGGTGGTGCTGATATTTCAGCATCTCCTGCACGGTCATGCTGTGGATTGGTCAGTCAGATTGAATGTACGATCACAGCGATCTGGGTGAGGGGACCGATGGCATGGATCCCCGCACCTCTTCGCGTGCCTCTTAACGGTCTCTGACAGCTGTCGGCACGGAACGGTCACTACGTGCTTACACGCAGTAACAGTTCAAATGCATGACGGGCATAGTCCGGGGTTAAATAAGACAATACCGCAAAATAAATGAAAATAGACTTATTAAATCAATTATTTAGTACAAATTTTTTTATGAAAATCTTTATTGAACTGAAATGAACTCACTTAGGCTGGTTTCACACTTGCGTTTTTTTGCGCTGAGTTTTTGCGTACACATGCGGGTTTTTTTCCCTGTACTTAACATGGGTGCGCATAGTCATGCGTTTGTACCCACACGTGTTTTTTTGTAGTGTGCGCCCGGGCGCACAAAATGCATCCTGTTGCATTTTTTGTGCCTCCGACCTGTCTAAAAAAAAAAAAAAAAAAAACCGCATGCGCACACAATGTGCATGAAATTGACCCAAAACCCATTAAAGTCTATGGGAGCGCTGACGTGCGCATGGTCGTGCGCACGTCAGCGCAAAAAAAGCAAGATTTTTTTTTTTTGCAAAAACCATGCGCAAAAAACAAGACAACGCATTAAAACCACATGATGCGCTTTTATGCGCGTTTGCACTGCGCACGCAGCTTTAAAAAAAGCAAGTGTGAAAGTAGCCTAACTCATTAAAATTTATTTTTTTTCTTTCCCCTGTGAGGCTCCTTTTGGTACATTTACACTTGTAACATCTATAATGTCTCTCTGAAGTATCCAAAAGTAATCTTCCATCATTGTAATGCTCCATTTTTCCTGGCATCTTCTTTCCATCTCTTTAATGTCCTGGTGGAATTGTTCACCTTGCTTCTTCACTCACAGCTCCCAAGTTTTCAGAAAAGTAGTCAAGGTGGGAAAAGAGGAAAAGCACTTTCAAACTCATCAGGCAACCTTAATCTTGAAATGCTTTCAGCACGCATCCGATGATCTTTTCGTAGTCGGGATCTTTTAATGGCATAGAAATTTCTCTACGACCTTTTTAAATGCAATCCACCCTTCTTTTTGAGGATCTGTCATAGTATTAAACTCTGAGGACATTTTTTTTTTCATCGAACATGAGCAACCTTGGCTGCAAACTCTTCTTGGTCCAGTGATTTTGTTAGTATACCCAGCTTTTTGCCCGAGCAGCATGCTCAAGACCTTCAAATCTTCATATTTAAGTTTACGAAGAACAATTCCAAGTTCTCGTAGTTTTCCTTCAAGTGTACAGAATGACCTACAGGGATGGAAGCATAAAGACTGCAGTTGTGGAGTAAAACTGCTTTGAGATGTCTTTTTGAAGAATATATAAAAAGTTGTCATTGTGCTGAATCATTTCGGATATTGAATTAACCCATCAAACCTTCGAGATCAATGCAATAAACCAATTTGTCTTCCTGGGCAAAGTAAGTAAACTCCTTTTCACGATGTCTGAACCATGAAAGACACTCCTGGTACCATTAAATTCCTGCTTTTGAGCCCTGATCCGAGCAACTCAGCAAAATCTTTGGGAAGATTCAAGACTCTTACTAAATCCTTCATCTCCTCCTGGGGAAAAAAATGTTGGTCTTGTATCATCAGTCAGAACTTGATTCGTCATCTGGTTCAGTCATGATTCCACTTTCATCGGAGCTAGGTAACTCTTCCAAGCTAGCAGGGGCCTTGGTTACTGGTATATCTGTGCCATAGGGGATGGGAGGAATTGTTGAGTGAAGATTGGGGTATGAAATGCAATTTGGAATTACACCCTTTCACATTGCATGAACAAAAGTAACAGTTGTCACTTTGGTTCTTTTGCTCTCGCCATACTATTGAGATCCCATAACTGAAAGCTTTTTTCTTACCCTTGAATCAATTTCGGAGGTCCTCAACACACCGTTTATGAGGCGCCCAAACTATCTTGATCTCCAAGTTTTAGTCCCAAGTATACTTTTTTCACAAAGTCTGCAATATTCAGCTGTTGATTCAACACTGTATATTCAGCAAAAATGAAACAAACGCTCAGGCAAATTAATACACGTTCGCAAAGTCATAACGCTATTTTGGGATGATGAATGAAATTCCAATGCAAGTTTCTGGTGAACATAAGGACCTTTCATTATGTCACTAACAACTTGACTGCCAACAGCTAATCACGCAGTTCCTATTGATGTTAAGGGGGAAAGAAAATAAGCTGCCGGCCGATGATTCACACTAGAGTTTGCAGAAGAACCTATAGGTTTGTGGCAAGTCCTGACGTTTAGGATATTTTTAAAAAAAAATTTCTTTATCAAATCATCAAAATACATGAAAATTATAACAGCTCACAGTTTTGCCAGTATGGTTATCTTCATAGGTGGCGGTTTTGCAGAGTTTTAGTCTGTAGCCAAAATCTCTCTTGGCTGTAAAAAATGTTGCACATAAAATGCAGCCATTTTCTGCGTTTTTTTGCTGTGTTTTTCAGACATTACATGTGATTCGCCTAAAGTGCATGTAAACAAAATTTGTTTTCATCACTAAAAAACACTGGAAAAATGCAGTACAAATGTAATGTTGCATTTTTTGCACTCACTGCTTTCTACGACTGAAAAAAACACTTAAAAAAAAAAAAAGGATGAAAGAATCGATATGCTGCAGATTTTCAAAAATGCTGCAATGCTCAAACTAAAAACCTAAGTTAGAAACAAAATGAAGATATACACTGACTTAAAAAAAAAAAAACATCCTACCAGAGCCAAGATGTACCCAATGGGGACTGTTAACTAGTATTAAAACCTTATGTGTCAAAAATTACCTAAAAGTGAATAAGGGCAGAGCAGGACCATGGCTGTTTACCAAGTATTCCATGTTATTTATATGAACTATTGCTATTTTAACTTATTTCTAGGAGGGTATACCATATGTTCATTTTGTTTCTATCTTAGCTTGCCTCCGTTTAATGGCCAGTGTGAACATACACCTACACATTGCATGAATACCAGCATACTCCAGTTCATTTCATTCGGTTTTGCTTTAGGTTCTTGCACACAAGATTTTAATCCCAGAGGATAGGAACGTCCCGATTACATACACCTGAGAGCTGGTGGGATGGCAGTTACTTTTTTACTTTTTTTTTTTTTTTTTTTTTTAATCACAATCAGTGATTACCAATTTTTAATCAGTGATTACCAAGTATCTATGTTATTTATATGCACTACTGCTTTTTACTTATTTACAGCAGGGTATGTATATGTTCATTTTACTTCTATCTTAGGTTTTGTCTGTTTAATGGCCAGTGTGAACATATTCCTACACGTCGCGTGTATACGAACTAAGGGTATGTGCACACGCTGCGGATTATTCTGCGGATTTGGCCGCGCGGATTTTGTAAAATCCGCAGGTAAATCTGCAGGTCAAAAGACCTGCGGTTTTACCTGCAGATTAGCCTGCGGTTTATCATCTCTACAATGGAGATAGTAAACCGCAGCGGAATCCGCACAAAGAATTGACATGCCAATTCTTTCTGCGGTTTAGAAACCGCAGCAAATCTGCGCGGAAAAAAACGCACCGTCTGCATTGCGGTTTTTTTATATCCATGGGATATTATGGTACTGAACACCGCAGCAGAAACTGCTGCGGATCCGCAGTGGCCAAAACCGCTGCGGATCCGCAGCAGAATCCGCAGCGTGTGTACACACCCTTATATGCAGTTCATCTCTTTTAGTTTTACTGCTCAAATTCAATCAAAAAACAGCTGCATGTGCTGTAAAAACGCAGCGTCAATTCTGCAGAAAAAATGCAGCAAAATTATGCTTCAAAATACATCACATCTGAACATAGCTTAAGTGAACATTAGTATTTGGTGAAGTTTTTGATGTGCAGAAAATCTGCATTATCTTCGGTAATTTAGGTTACTTGTGTTTTTCCATTGCATTTTTTTTTTTTTTACATGAATGTTTAATCGCGTTGTTAACTTTGCATTTTTTGTCTCTTTGATGTGTAGTGTTGTAAATGGAAATACTTTATTTATAGGTCTTCCCGGTACTTGACAATACTTTACTGATACAGGCATGTTTGGATTACATACATTTTAATTGTGTTCCCTCAGCAGAAAAGCGTTAAAATAAGCATGTGAATTTTTTTTTATCTGCATATTATACGCATCTAATGCGATTCTATGGGGTAAAGCTGCACACACAAAAAAACCCTCACAAGAGAAATTGATATGTTGTGGATTTTAAAGACGACCCTCAGATCAGAGTAAAAAAAAAATGAATATATATATGAGATTTCTATAAATCCCAACCATTTTACTACATCAGTGAGATGCTGAGTTCTTTCCACAGTGAAAATGTGTCTAAGGCTGGGGTCACACTTACGAGTGTGATGCAAGTAACTCACATCAATACCCGTAGTGTGCGGCTGC
Organism: Dendrobates tinctorius; assembly: GCF_039654945.1. Classification (NCBI taxonomy): domain Eukaryota; kingdom Metazoa; phylum Chordata; class Amphibia; order Anura; family Dendrobatidae; genus Dendrobates; species Dendrobates tinctorius. The sequence goes on along the minus strand of NW_027361779.1, from coordinate 43,689,398 downwards.
ATGTATTTCAGTGCCGGGTATTGATGCGAGTTTCTCGCATTGTACTCGCAAGTCTGACCCCGGCCTAAAACTCCTTGTGGGAACAACCTAAGAGATCGCTCGCACCACCATATACATCGGGTGAGCACCATCTAATTATTACTGGATAGCACTCAGACCAATGTTATTCAATGAAGCAGTGCTGATGCACGATTTGGCGCACAAGTGGTAACTATATGGTATGCTCTACTAAATGCTTTTTCATTAAGCACTCACCCAAGTTTGGTGGGCTTCCATAATTTATTGGCGACTCTGGAGGCCTTCCACTGTGTAAAGCTGCAAGAGCTGAGCCTTTCCACACCACATTTTTGCAGCCTAAGGATGAACAGGTAGTAAATTATTTCAAGAATCATACATTTAATTCCATTGAAAATGAAGGACGTATGGTGTTCTCGTACTTCTGTTTGTTCGCAGCAGAGACTGGCGGCCAGCTCCTAATAGTGTTAGGACTCCGGGAACACTCTGAGGAATCTCTTTCTCTAGGAGTGGTCCTACTCTTTGACATACTTGCAGTAAATGGTCAGGTGCTAAGTGCCTGTAATATTTCACCTAGAGAAAATGGAAACAAAAAAAAAAAGGAAAAAAAAAAACACAATTTTGTTTAGAAACATCATTGCAGCTTCAGACATTCTTCCATCTCCAAATAGAATAAGGCCCTAACTAACTGTAGAACTATTTTTCTGTATATTCTGTTTAGGGGAATCTGTCAGCAGGCTTTTCCCACCTGATCTGAGAGCAGTATAATGTTCTGAGCGTCTCCGCAAGGTAAACAGACATGCTGCAGTCTAAAAAGATGCGCCGCATGTCCGGTTTAGCGGGTGTGTCACCCGCGTTTTCGGACGCATAGTGGAGATGGGATTTCATAAAATCCCCTTCACTGTGCTGTAACATCTGGCCGCTGCAGATTAAACGCTGCGGTTGTACGCAGCGTTCAATCCGCAGCAAACACTGAATGTTTCCGCTATGTGGAAACATACATCAGTGACTTTATAAAAACTAGGGTATCAGCAGATCATTAGAGGACTAGTAAACATACTGACATGCAGTCCAACCATGCCCCCATCACTGATTGGCAGCTATATACAATGCAGTGGTGTGGGCGGGGTTATACAAAACTCAGCATTTAGCGCTAAAGTAAATAAAACTGATTTTATCAAAACACTAATCAACTCAGTGACACATGCTGCTCTGACAGTACAGGCCTTCTTTTTAAAGAGATTGCCCACTACTAGAACAATCCCTTCTTAAACTAAATGCTGCCCCGACAAAATAAAACCTATACTCTTTTTCCCATCCCAGCGCCGTTCCCACAGTGTCGGCACTCGCTCTGCCCGGGGCTGTGATGCAGTGTTGTAACATGTGACACCGACACCCAATAAGTGCTGGCGTCACTGTCTCCTCCTTCGGACAAACTGACCATGAAGAGGAAGCCAGGGCAGTCCATTATGTTCAGTTTGTCCAAAGGTAGAGAGAGTGAAGCCAGCACTGATTGGGTGCCAGGCATCATGTGTCATTCCACCGCATCACAGCCCCGGGACTGCGAGTGCCAATACCGCTGGAGCAGAGTCGGCACAGGAGGAGAGTATAGGCTTTATTATTTTATTGAGTAATAACATTTCGTTTAAAAATGGGTTGTCGTAGTAGTGGACAACCCCTTTAAGGCCAGGATTACACACGCGAGGAATACGGCCGAGTCTCACATGTTAATACCCGGCACTGCCGCTCACATTCGGATCGAAGTGTGCGGCCGCATAGCAATACATGCAGCCACACGCTCCGCTCCCGAGTGCCGGCGGCAGTGCCAGGTATTAAACATGGGAGATTTGGCCGTGTTTCTCACATTTGTGATCCCGGCCTAACAGAGGTTCTCCTCTCGATTACCAAATGAGCAGAGCAACAGATATAAATGTCCTCAGCTGTGACATTTATATGTATAGCACATAACCACTGAGGTCAGCAACTGGCTGAGGGGGTTTACAAACAATTTTTCAGAGAAAAACCATGCTTTTAATAAGTCAGGGGACAAGATGCACAGGTGACTAGTTGTACAGTTGGGTACCAGGTGGTTTCTACTCGACTGAAGACAGTGACTGGCAAGCCTCTGCTTGCGTGTACATAGAGGCAGAGCTTTGCCAGTCGCTGTCAGCAGGAAAGAAGCCAGCGGGAACCCACCTGTACAACTTAGTCACCCGTGCGGCTCGGTGCCATGCAGTTATTAAAAGTAGGTTGTTCTCTGAAACACTGCAGCTATTCAAAGACAAACATACATCGCTGTGATCTGACAGCCAGTGGCTGACACATGCTACCATGGTTTGGGCAGCATATATCAGCTGACAGGTTCCTTTAACGATCATATACTTTCAGCAACTAAAGTCAGAAGTATAGTATGTCAGGCGCATTCATATGTGAGATTTATTTTTATCTGCAATGTTAGCAAATGATCTATATCAAAGTTATGACTTGAAGTTGAATGATTCCTTAAAGGGAGCCTGTCAGCAGGATTACGCATAGTAACCTACAGACAGTGTGAGGTCGGTGCCGTTATACTGATTAAAATGATACCTTGGTTGATGAAATCAGTCTCGTGGTTGTTTCTTAATCTTTATTTTCAGTTTTGTGTTAATGAGATTCTCGTGCCCTAAGACGGGGCGGGAGTATGTGCGCTCTGATTAGATATTCATAATGCAGACTGCTGACAAGGTCACTGATCCCCACTGACCTGCTCCCTAGTTTGCATAATGAATACCATCACATCTATACTTATAAAATTGAATTTATGTGTGTATCACCAACCAATCACTAAGCATCTTTCATTTCACCAGAGCTGTTTAAAAGAAGCTGAACTGTGATTGGTTGCTATGAGCAACAGTTTTCCCACTCCATGACAACACCTCCGCAGACACTGACCGGGTGGGAGAAATCTAGCATCCCCAGCAACATAAGCTTCCAGCCATTGTCTGCCCCCTAGAAAGGAGCAGAGAGCACATGACAGAAATGAATCACCCCCTCCAGTGCCTATATACACATCCTCTCTCTTAAAGGGATCTCCGGTATGGAAGTTAGGGTAAATCCCTCAGCGCTCTGATTCTGACCCCAGGCTTTGTAGCACTTGATGGTTTTTGCCACTGCACTTGGGGACACTTTCAAAGTTTTCCCAATTTTTTGGACTGACTGACGTTCATTTCTTAAAGTAATCATAACTTAGAATTTGTATTATGGCAAGAAAAAAAGCAGTAACAGTCTATTCAGCTGTGTATCCACCAGACATACATACATACATACATACATATATATATATTGGAACGCGCAGGGTTAAAATTTCGCCTCACAACATAGCTTAGGACGCTCTCGGGGTCCAGACGTGTGACTGTGCAAAATTTCGTTGCTGCAGCTGCGACGGTGCGGATGCCTATCCCGGACACACAGACTTTGAGCATTATATATTAGATTTTATATGTTATATAACATATAAAGTTTTGCCCAGAGCTTTACTCACCCTGCCTGGGTCCATAGCAGAGACTGCACCGCTGCTCAGTGCTCACGTCGACAGCGCTGCAGTCAAGCAGCGAGCTCAGCAGCTCATGCTGTCAACTCAGGCCAAGCTGCTGCACTCACGGATCGGCTGCAGTGCGGCTGACATGACCTCAGTGCTGTACAGAACCAGACACAAGGCACAGTGGCAGAGACTCATGGTGGTGACTAAAGCAGTGTTTGTTTGTTTTTTAAACAAACTGCAGATGGGAACAGGGGTTTTCCAAAAACGGAAAACACTTAACAGATCTTTTATTATGAGAAATGCAATTATTTCATGTCAGAAGTGGTGACAGGTTCTGACCACAGGAGCGCATGCTTCTCTAAAGAGCTCTATGGAGATAGGGAGACAACTGAACCTGAGATGTATGCCTAAAACAAGTAGTTCATCAATAAAATTTCAATGCTATTAGATACTAAACTACATCTATTAAAATCAAAATGTCACTTATAAAGTACAGTGTATTCTTTTGTGCAGTGTTAATGAGGAATGCTACAAACATTTTGGAAGGTTCACTCCTATATCTATAGCTTATAGCAGAGCTGGGCAAATTGTGACCCAGAACATCCATAGTGGTGCCCTGCACCCTGTGACCGCTGCTCACTAGGGTGACCAGATCTCATATGGGGGGGGAAAAAAAATGTCAGAATCTTCGTTCATAATCGCGGTGAAATCGCGCGGAAAAAAACGTGCGATTTCTGGGAAGGAGTCCGGTTTTTAGTGTGGAATAAAACGCTACGTGGGCACATAGCCTTACGCTTGCTTTGGGCAGAGCGGTCGGCACAGCGTCAAAACGATGCATTCGGAGGCATCTGCATACATTCACATTGCTTGCGTACCCAATGTTAAAGATGGGGTACGCAGGACACATGCCGATGTAGGCGGAGCTGAATGGAAGAGGTGTGGCAGTGGGCGGGGCTTAACGGAGGAACTACGCCGCCCTCCGCAGCTATACCCTACGCAAGTGTGAAACCAGCCTTAGACCAGGCAAAAAGGACGCTATTCAGAGAGGCAGTATTGAGACCAAAGGAAATCCAGAAGGAGCTGCACAGTTTCCAAGTAGAGACTGGAATTTCCTGTCCATATGACCACAATAAGCTTTACTCTCCTTAGAGGTTGCCTTTTCAGATCGTTGGTCAGAAAAAAGCCTTTTCTACACAAACTGTAAGGCTAATTTTTAGTTTGGCAAAAGACATCTGAGAGATTACCAAAATGTACGGAGGAAGGTGCTGTTCTCAGATGAGTCCAAAATTTGATCTTTTTGACCACCTAGGTAAAAGCCATGACTGGCGCCAAACCAACACAGCTCATCACCCCAAGAATTCTATCCCCACAGTGAACCAATGGGGTTGCAGCAGCATGCTGTAAGGCTATGTGCACACAGTGCGGATTCTGCTGTGGAATTTTCCGCGCAGATTTTGCTAAATCTGCAGGTAAAATGACCTGCGTTTTACCTGCAGTTTTAGTGCAGATTTAGTGCAGTTTTTGTGTGGATTTCCCCTGCAGTTTTCACCTACAGATTTCTATAATGAAGCAGATGAAAAACTGCTGCAGAACTGCACAAAAGTGACATGCTGCAGTTTAAAATCTGCACAAAATCTGCTCCATGTGCACAGTGTTTTTTGTTTTACATAGCCTTAAATGGTACTGTACATCACTTGCAGTTCTGCTGCAGTTCTGCAGGGCCAAATCTGCTGCAGAACTGCACCAGAATCTGCACAGTGTGCACATGGTTTTCTGCAGCAAGGACAGGGAAAATGGTCTTAGTCGAGAGGAAAATGGATGGTGCAAAATACAGGGATCTTATTGAGGAAAACCTGTTCATCTGCGATTTGAGACTGGGACGGAGGTTCACCTTCCAACAAGACAATGACCAAAAGTATACTGCTAAAGCAACAGTTATGTGGCCTAAGGGTATGTGCACACGGTGCGGATTCTGCTGCGGTTCCGCATTGTTTCTGCACCTGCGGGTCCGCAGCAGATTCTGCTGCGTTGTACAGTACCTTTATTTCCTATGGAAATAAAAAAAAAAGCTGTGCATATGCTGCGTTTTTTTCCGCGCGGTTTTGCTGCGGTTTACAAACCGCAGCATGTCAATTGTTTGGTGCAGGAACGCTGCAGTTTTACACCTCATCCATTATGAGGTGTAAAACCGCAGGGCTAAACCGCAGATAAACCGCAGGACTTTTGTCCTGCGGATTTACCTGCGGTTTTCTCTACAAAATCCGCACACCCAAAAAACTACGTGTGCACATAGCCTCAGGGGAAAAGTGTAAATGTTGGAGTGGCCTATTCAAAGCCTAGACCTTAATCTAATTGAAAATCTGTGGTCAGACTGAAGATTGCTGCTCTCTAGAGGAAACCATATAACTTAAAGGAGCTGGAGCAGTTTTGCCTTGAATGGGAAAAAATCCTAGTGGCCAGATGTGGAAAGCTCAGAGAGTTATCCAAAGTGACTTGCTGTAATTGCCGCAACCGGAGGCTCTACAAAGTAAAAGTTTCTAGGGGTGTGAATAGTTATGCACACTGAAATTTTCAATTATTTTGTCATGTTTGTTTGCGTCACCATAAAAAGAAAACCAACCGTTCATAGTTGTAGGCATCTTCTGTACATGAACTAACGCAAACCCACAAAAACCCAGTGAAATTCTGGATTGTCAGGTAGCAAAATACCAAGGGATTTAATACTTTCACAAGCCACTGTACCTCTTGATACAGATACTAGTGATAATGAGACACTGAGTGAGCAGTAGGGTGACCGCAAAAAATCGATGTTGGAATTTTGTCCGTCTGGACCCCACAAAACGATTCCCCTTTCCAGATATTGAGATAGCCAAAATTTGAGCTCGATCAAACGACGTTAACCCGTGCCGCTCGTCGCTCAAAGTTTGAAAAAATCCAAATTGAGGTATTTTAAGATTTAGGTATTTTGCATAGTCTGTTAGACTATAAAGAATGTGACAACAACATTGCAGAAATAGCCCTGACCAAATTTTTGAACCATTTGTGGTATTTGAATGCAGAGTTGGTGGGATTATCGTTTTTTGATCCCACCATTACAGACAATGAAAAGTTGTTAATGGCTAATAAATTGCTCAGTAGCACAGATGAACCATCAGAGCACTGGGAACGCTTAGGCCGGGAATGCAGCGCGGGACGTCGGAAGGTAAATATACCCCGATTTTTTAATTTTTATTTTTTTTTTTTTTACAGGGGTATGGTACCCAGGGCCTGGAGGACAGTCTCCTCTCCTCCACACCGTGGGTACCAACCGCACATGAGACGCTTAACTTCCCGCATGGTGGGCATAGCCACATGCGGGAAGTAAGCGATTCTCATGCATTCCTATGGGTGCGGAATCGCGGCAATTCTTTGCGATTCCGCACATAAGAATGAGCATGCTGTGATTTTTTCCGCAATGCGATTCCGCCGCGGAAAAAAGCGCAGCATTAGCACAGCATGTGCGGAATGCCATAGGAATGCATGGGGGGCGTTCTGTACACGATTTTTAACCGTTTTCGCGCCGAAAATCGCAGCAAAAACGCTTAAAAATCGCTACATGGGCACACAGCCTGAAACCAACCTAAGGGTTTCGGTGGGCGGTCATCTCTTGGCAGGTTTGTTGTGGTAACATGTTCTTTTCGATTTGACGATAATGGATTTGATGGCACTCCGGGGAATCACCAGATTGGGATATTTATTTATTTTTTATAACCCACACCTGACTTGTACTTCCCAACAACTTTGTCCATGACTTGTTTTGAGATTTCCTGTCACGAGTGTGTCATGCTAACCTGAGAGATCTAGGGGTAGATCACTGCGTAGTGTGAATTGCAGATCTTCCATTTAGCCTGTGCATGTGGATGCCATATTAAACTAATTTGGTTTCCTTTGGTACTGAAGAGGTTAACAACACTTTCTATGCTGGTCCGAAACATGCAGCTCCATTTCAGCTGCTTCTGATCTGTTCGTTAACTCTTCCTATAAAACGTGGCCAGACCCCATCTGTCCTGCCAGTGAAAGCTCTGCTTTCTTGCTCTTCGGAGACACTGTGCTGAATAGGAGTTCGATGTGACTATTGAAGACTCGACTTCCTTTGCGTTAAAGCTAAGTAGCTGAAGTTTGGAGTTGGAGCTGTGGCGTTTTGTAGGTTACTGTTGTATGTGTGTTTATCTCCTGTTCCCTTTTCTCATTGAATTTATTCCTCCCTGTCCCTAGCCTCCTCCCCATTATCGGTTAGTGTTTTTGTATGATGGAGGTTTTCTGTTATCCCTGTTTTTGTGTGTGTCTGGTTTACCTTTCATTCCTGTCACATGCTTCATGGGGTGTGGGAGGGGACAGATTAGGCTTTTTACAGGAGCATAAGTAAGGTTAGACTCTGGCCTGTCTACCTTTTGCACACAGATCAGATGGACTTTTGACTAAGCATGTAACTTATGAATGTAATTGCTTGCCCCAGAAATATATAGGCTATGTGCGCACGTTGCAGATTTGCTTCCAGAAATTTCACCAAGGTTTCTGCATCTCTTTGCAGAAAAACGCAGTGGAAAATCTGCACGGTTTTTATGCGGTTTTGTAAATCCAGAGCTAAATATTTATTTAAAAAAAAAAAAAAAATTTGTCATTTCCTTGTTCAACCTTTTTCATTTTCCATTGAAGACCATAATGTCATTACATACCATGTTTCAATCTATAATGTTTACACATACAAAACAAATAAGTGAATATATCTATAATATCAAGCCTAAAGTTTAGTAATGAACAGGTGACAGCCATTTTAACTCTATGTACCATTTTATTGATGCGTGTAATGGTCCCGTCACTTATAGAGACTCACCAGCGATCCCGACAACGATATGAACTTGTCAGGATCGCTGGTGTGTCGCTACATGATCGCTGGTGAGCTGCCAAACAGGCAGCAGCACCAGCGACGACGAGCGCGCTGGTGTAGGGAGCTGGTAACCAAGGTAAACAGCGGGTTTCTAAGCGCCACTCAGCGCTTAGAAACCCGCTGTTTACCTTGGTTACCAGCTCCAGCTCGCTGATCTCCTGCCTGCCACACGCAGCAATGTGTGCTGGTCAGCGGGAGACCAACGATCAAAAAAATGTCCAGGGCTTTCCACAACAATCAGCGATACCCGGCAGGGTGGCCGGTCGCTGTTAGGTGTCACACACAGCGATCTCGCTGGTGAGATCGTTGTTGCGTCACAAAACTTGTGACTCAGCAGTGATCTCGCTAGCAGGATCGCTGTGTGTGACAGGGACTTAAGACACACACTCACCAACCTAAGTAGGAGCATTCCTAACCCCCCCCCCCAGGGCCTGTAAGCATATTGAAGAAAACAGGATTTAGTGCTCCAATGTTGAATAGCAAGGTCTTTTAGTATGTTAATGAGATAAGGCCAAAGCAGAACTTCAAAGCTTGAGTAGGAGCCACGCCAGCATGGGGCAGGAAGGGGCCTGGGGGCTTCAATTACAATATACCTGTCAGCTAGACACAGAAATACACATCCATTGTCTCTCCCAGCCTCTCCGGCTCCATCCTAGGATCATGGATTATGAGCGCACCTTTCGAGTTATAGACTCAAAAAAATATCGGCGTGACCCCGAGGAAATCGTGTATCTGGCAGTGAGACTCCCGAGTCGGTGAGGGCTCTGGGACCTGAGATATAGAGATTGGCCCTCCACAGAGACCCAATGGGGCCATGTTTGCTCTCCACACGACAGGCAAAACAATCCGCATTCACCGGTACCTTTCGTGTCCTGATCCGATCATGCTGTAGAAAGTTACCCCCTTTCTTAGATATTGGGAATAAGTTCTACAGGGAGCTTAAGGGTGGAGATTATTAGCCCACCCTCTGACACAGGGGGAGGGAACCAGCATGCTTAAAGGGAATCTGTCACTTTTTTTAGGCCTTTCACCTGTCGCCATAGATATCGGGGGTTATCTACAGCATTCTGTAATGCTGTAGATAAGCCTCCGATGTAACCTGAAAGAGAAAAAAACACGTTATATTATACTCACCGAGGTGGGCGGTCCGGTCCAATGGGTGTCGTCGTCCCGTCCGGCGCCTCCCTTCTTCATGCGATGACGTCCTCTTCTCCCATCCTGTAATGGCTCCGGCGCAGGCGCACTGCTCTGCCCTGTTGAGGGCAGAGCAGAGTCCTGCACTGCGCAGGCGTCGGAGAGGTCTGGCGCCTGTGCACTGCAGAATTCTTCTCTGCCCTCAACAGGGCAGAGCAATGCGCCTACGCCGGAGCCATTGCAGGACGGGAGAAGAGGACATCATCGAATGAACAAGGGAGGCGCCGGACCGCCCACCTCCGTGAGTATAATATAACAAGTTTTTCTTCTCTTTCAGGTTACATCGGAGGCTTATCTACAGCATTACAGAATGCTGTAGATAAGCCCCCAATGTCTATGCCGGCAGACAATAGGGGAAAAAAAGGGTGACAGATTCCCTTTAAGAACTAGCAGCACATGGCAGAGAGACACTCTCTCACAGAAGAACCAGACGATGATGAGCTAAGAAGGAACTGGGGACAGATCTGCCAAGGGGAGCAGCGGCCTGCGCTTTGGGGTCTGTCCGGCAACTAAGATTCTTGTACCTGCGGACTGCAGAGCTCCCGGCACCCACATGCAACCTACAACCTGGTAAATTGACCTACAGCTTAATATCTCTAAGTCTTGTACCCTTATTGTTATATTTTACTCTGACTGCAAATCCACTGTAATTCCTTTGTATAGCTTACTGTATATTTCTGTAATTATCTAGTGCGCCCTTAAGGCAATTAAACCATAAAATTAATCTTGGGCTGATGTTTTTACTGATTACAACTCTTCGAATACCCAGCGGGTAACAGGACATTCTCCCCGGCAGCCATTTGCACTAGGTGCAGTTCCCTTACTGACCTGAGAGACAAAGGGGGCGCCGGAGAGCTGTGCCTGTGTAGTTACGTCACATTGGTGACGTGGGAGGAACGGGTCCCGTCCTCCACACTGTACATTTTCCAAAAAAAAATTGCATGGGCTCCCGCACAATTTTCATAATCAGAAGAGGGAAAGCCGACGGCTGAGGGATGATGTTAATAGCTCACAATGTTTGCTTAGCCTTTATTGGCTAGTTTACAGGGGAACACCAGAAAAAAAATTGACATGGGGTCCCCCTATAAAATAGAACCAGCAAAGGTTAGGCAGACAGCTGCAGGCTGATGTTAATAGCCTTGAAAGTGGCCATGTATACGAGTGCATCACCCCAGGCTAAAAACATCAGCTCTCAGCCACCCCAGAAATGGCGCATCTTATAGATGCGCCAATTCTGGCACTTAGCCTCACTCTTCCCACTTGCCCTGTAGTGGTGGCAAATGGAGTTCAGATTTGTGGGGTTGTCACCTTTGTATTGTCAGGTGACATCAAGTCCACAGGTTAGCAATGGAGAGGCATATGTAAGACACCTATCCATTACTAATCCTATAGTTGTATGGTAAATAAACACAGCCAGAATGTCTTTTATGTGATATACATCACACAGACTCCTTTTATTGAATCTAAATTAACCATACTTACTGTACGCCTAATCCCTAATGACCTTGACTCCTGCAACAAAAATAAAATAAACCAACATATAATACTATACTGTCCGACGTAGTCCATTTAATACCGAGTGTCCCACGACTATCTCACATGTATTACAGTCACATCGGGAGATCTGCCAGCCGCTACCGGAATCAAAAGATTTTTCCTATTGGCTCATTTTGATCACTGCATTATACCCTATCACAGTGATCAAAATAAAAAAAAATAGTAAATCAAACCCCACTTTGTCACCCCCCTTAGTTAGGTAAAAATAAAAAAAAAAAATTTTTCATTCATTGTAGTTAGGGTTGGAGTAAGGCCGGGGTCACACTGGCGAGGAATACGGCCGAGTGAGAGGCGCTAAAAGCACGCATTAGACACGGACCAATGATTCTCTATGGGGTCCCTCGCACCAGCCGTATATTTCTCATCCGTATTCTACGGTCTGTGCCAATCGCAGCATGCTGCGATTGTCAGCGTACTACGGCCGTAGTACACCAATGCAAGTCTATGGGTGCGCAAAAAATACGGATTACACACGGACCACACATGTGACTTGCGAGAAATATGCACCAGGTGTCTTTTAGCAAAGCCGGCAATTCAGTGCGCTATACAGTAAACTCACACTGACAGTTTTAATAAAGAAACGAAAGAATAGATATAGACACATAGAATAATATATATATGCACATTTTATGTGTATGTCTATTCTTTGGTTTCTGTTAGAAACCCTGTCATAGGGCTCCATTATACGTCCATTTTGCAAGCCTGCGAGAAAATCTCGCCATTCGGATGCCATACGGATACTTACATGCGCAAAATACGCGACCACTCCTTGATTACGGATGACATACGGAGCACTGTTTAGGGGCCATTCATCCGTATTACGCATGTAAAATACTAACCGTATTTTGCGTCGGTTAGTGTGACCCCGGCCTTAGAATTGGGAGGTTTCCACTGTTTAGGCATATCAGGGGTCTCCAAACGCAGCATGGTGCCCGCCATACATAGCAGCCAATTTTGTGTTCAAATAGTCCAACAGTGCTCCCTCCCTTCTGAGCCCTGCGAAACAGCAAACAGTGGATTTCCCCCTCATATGGGGTAAGAGGGCACTCAGGAGAAATTGCACAACAAATTTTCTGTATTTGTGAAAAGTTTCAGTCTAAAGTAATTTTGTAATAAAAGTTAATGTTCATTTTCTCCTTCCACATTACTTTAGTTCTCGTGAAGCACCTGAAGGGTCAATAAGCTTCTTGAATGTGGTTTTGAGCACCTTGAGGGGTGCAGTTTTTAGAATGGTGTCACTTTTGGGTATTGACCCCCAAAGTCACTTCAAATGTGATGTGGTCCCAAAAAAAAAAAAAAAGGAAAAAAAAAAAAAGGCTTTCAAAATTGGAATTGAGCTGATGTAAACATGACATGTGGGAAGTGTTATTTAACTATTTTGTTTCACATGACTCACTGATTTAAGTGTACAAAAATTAAGTTTGAAAATTGAAAAATTGTCATAATTTGCCAAATTTCCATTTTTCATAAACAAACAAGTCATATCGAATAAATTTTAACACTGACAATGAAGTACAATGTCACAAAAAAAACAAACAATCTAAATCAGTGGAATGTGTTTAACCCCTTTTACACCCGATGTCGAACTCCGGCGGTGAGCCCACATCTTTCCCACATGTCCGTCAGCTGTTTTGACAGCTGTCATAAAAAAAAAAAAAAAAAAAAAAAAAAAGGTTTCAAATCACCCCCCCACCCCATTTCGCGCCATTCAAACTAATTGGTATCGCCGCGTTCAGAATCGCTCGATCAAAAAAAAAAAAAAGAATTAACCTGATCGCTGAACGACGTAGTGAGGAAAAAAAAAAAAAAGTCAAAACGCCAGAATTACGTTTTTTTTTTTTTTTGGTCGCCGCGACATTGCATTGAAATGCAATAACGGATGATCAAAAGATAGTATCTACACCTAAATGGTATTAAAAACATCAGCTCGGCATGCAAAATATAAGCCCTCACCCGGCCTGAGATCATGAAAAATGGAGACGCTACGGGTAAATGAAAATGGAGCCTTTTTTTTTTTAAGCAAACTTTGGAATTTTTTTTTTCACCACTTAAATAAAAAAAGAACCTAGACATGTTTGGTGTCTATGAACTAACAATGACCTGGAGAATCATAGTGGCAGGTCAGATTTAGCATTTATTGAACCTAGTAAAAAAGCCAAACAAAAACCAAGTGTGGGATTGCACTTTTTTTTGCAATTTCACCGCACTTGGAATTTTTCCTTCATTTTCTAGTACACAACATGGTAAAACCAATGGTGTCGTTAAAAAGTACAACTCATCCTGCAAAAAATAAGCCCTCACATGGCCATATTGACGGAAAAATAAAATCATGGCTCTGGGAAGAAGGGGGTGCAAAAAAGAAAAAGGCAAACCTGAAAAAAGCTCAAGGGGTTAAGCATTCCAGAGTTATTACCTTAAAATGACACTGGTCAGAATTGTAAAAATTGGTTTGGTTAAGGTCAAAATTGGCTCGGTTACTAAGGGGTTAAATTAAAAAGTAAAAAAAAAAAAAAGATCCTGTACATGTTTGGTATCTGCTCACTCCAACTGACCTGGGAAATCATATTACCAGGTCAGTTTCTGCATTCAGTGAACATAACAAAACTCAATTAACTAATGTGGAATTGCACTTTTTTGCTATTTCACTGCACGTCGATTTTTCTTTCCATTTTCCAGTACACTATATGGTAAAATTTATTTATTTTGCTTTGCTTATAAATCGCTATCTTATTCCGCAGCGCTTTACATTATCATCGCTGTTCCCAATGAGGCTCACGATCTAAATTCCCTGTCAGTATGTCTTGGAGCGTGGGAGGAAACACAAACAAACACAGGGAAAACATACAAATTCCATGCAGATGTTGTCCATGGTGGGATTTGAACCCAGGACCCCAGCGCTGCAAGGCAGTACAACTCATCCCGCAAAAAAAAAAACCTCATACGGCCATATTGACGGAAAAATAAAAGTTTTGACTCTGGGAAGAAGTAGGGCAAAAAAAAAAAAAAAAAGGAAAATTGCAACGTGGTGAAGGGAATAAAATAGGTATTAGACCTACCGGTAATGATGTTTCCAGGAGTCCATCCTGACAGCACCATGGAGGACGTCCTCCTCCTCCTTACAGGGACAGGAAGCACACGAGAGGTTAAAGGTCACGTCCCACCCCCTCTCCCTAAGTGATTTAACAAGTACCGCAAGGTGGATGATGCTAGTAACAGTTTAATGAAACAATCATATTACAGCATATGACATATCAAAATACAACATAGCATAACATAACAGGGAGGGAACTACCCGTGCTGTCAGGATGGACTCCTGGAAACATCATTACCGGTAGGTCTAATACCTATTTTCCAGGACGTCCACCTGACAGCACCATGGAGAGTACCAAAGCACCTCCTCAGGGTGGGATTACCGCCTGGACAACTTTTCTCCCGAATGCGGTCTGCTGACCAGCCAACACGACAAGCTTGTAGTGCTTGCAGAATGTATTCAGATTGGCCCAGGTTGCTGCTCTACAGATTTGGTCAACCGAGGCCCCCGCCCGTTCAGCCCATGAGGCTGATACCGCCCTCGTAGAGTGGGCTTTTATGGACCCTGGCGGGCTAACGCCTTCGGCTTGGTAGGCGTCAGAGATTACTGAGGTAATCCAGCGCGCGATAGACGCCTTAGAGGCTTTCTTCCCCTTATTTTTACCCCCAAAAAAGGATGAACAAGTTTGGGTCAATGCTCCAGCTATTGGTGGCTTCTAGATAGTCTAGCACTGCGCGCCTCACATCCAGCGAGTGAAGACGCTGTTCTTTTTTATTACGGGGATTGTCGCAGAACGATGGTAACACTACCTCTTGGTTTAGATTCTTTGAGGAGGCTACCTTCGGGGTAAATGCCGGGTCTAACCTTAGGATTATACTATCCTCTCTTATCTGTAGATATGGGTCCTTAGTGGACAGGGCCTGGATCTCCCCTATTCTTTTGGCCGTGGTAATGGCTACTAGGAAGGCCGTTTTACGGGTGAGGGCAGAGATGGTTATTTTCTCCCCTAGAGCATAGTGGTCTGTACAGAGGGACCTGAGTACCAGACCCAGATCCCACGGCGGGGTGAGCTGCCTAATCGTGGGGCGCAGGCGCTGCGTGGCTTTTATAAATCTTATTACCCAGGGATGAGCAGCTAGCTGGTAATCGAAGAAGGCGCTTAAGGCTGAAATCTGGACCTTTAGCGTACTAGGCTTAAGGCCTTTATTAAAACCTGCCTGCAAAAAACTTAGTATGCTAGGGAGGTCAGGGGTGCCTGCCACGAGATCGGACCTGCCACCCTCCAGACAGAATCTTTTCCATATCTTCCTATAGATTGCGGATGTCACCGGTTTCCTTCTGGCCAGTAGGGTGGATATGACCTGGTCCGACAATCCCTTTGTCTTCAGGATGTCCCTCTCAGGATCCAAGCCGATAGATGAAGTCTTGCTGGGTTTGGATGGCAGATCGGGCCCTGGTGGATGGATGTCCTTCCGCAGGGGTAGCTCGACTGGATTTCCTACTGCCATGGCTCCTAGAAGGGGAAACCAGCTTCTCTTCGGCAAGTATGGAGCAATCAACATCACTCGTGCGTGGTCCTCGCGTATTTTCCTGAGCACTGCCGGTATAAAGGGCCAGTGGCGGGAATGCGTAGGAGAGGGATTCTCCCCAAGCCTGACTCAGGGCATCCACACCTTCTGGGTGGTCCGTCGGATTCAGGGAATAGAATCTGGGGACCTTCGAATTCTTTCGGCTTGCAAAAAGATCTATACTGGGGGTCCCCCAACGCTGACAGAGATGGTTGAAGATTTCTTCGTTCAGTTCCCATTCTGTCGGGCGGATCCGTTGTCTGCTCAAGTAGTCTGCTACTTCGTTCTAGGAACCCTCTAGGTGTACCGCGGTCACTGATCGGACTGTTCTTTCTGTCCAAGCGAATATTTTTCCAGCTAGGTCCTGTAGTGGTTGATGTCTGGGCCCTCCCTGGTGCTTCAGGAATGCCACTGTCGTCATATTGTCGGATAGTATACGGACATGACGATTCTCTAGTATCGACTGGTTCCGCCGTAGCGCCTCCCAGACCGCGTAGAGTTCTCTGAAATTGGAGGATCTGGTCTTGATGTCTACTGGCCATCTCCCCTGGAAGATTTTCCCTTCTATGTGGGGTCCCCAACCCCACACACTGGCGTCCGTGGTGACTACCACGTATGGAGAGGCTGTCCAAAATACGCCCACCTGAAGGTTTCTGGACCGTGTCCACCACCGAAGGGACTCTCTTACTCGTTCTGGCAGCCTTAGGGGTCTGTCTAGCGACGCCTGACTTCTGTCCCACCTCGCAAGGATCTCTTTCTGCAGTGATCTTGAATGGAATTGGGCCCATCGGACGCACTGGATGCAGGCCGTCTTGAGGCCCAGGACCTCCATTGCCTCCCTTATGGAGCACTGACGTCTCAACAGGTCTCTGGGTCTGGTCTGAATAGTCCTCTGCTTCTGTTCGGGTAGCCAGGATATTCTGTCGGTTGAGTCTAGGAGGACTCCGAGAAATATTTTCCTGGTTTCTGGCCTGAGGTTCGACTTCTCCCAATTGATCACCCATCCAAGGAACTCCATTACCGCAGTTGCTCGGTTTCTGTCGCGAACGAGCGCTTCCCTGGATCTTGCCACCAGTAGGAAGTCGTCTAAATAGGGTATGATCACAATACCCTGATCTCTCAGGTAGGCCACTACTTCTCCCACCAACTTTGTAAAGATTCTGGGAGCTGAGGCCAACCCGAATGGAAGACACTGGAACTGGAAGTGGCAGGTCCGGGCTGGTAAACTGACCGCAAACCTTAGCAGTCTCTGGGATGAGGGATGGATAGGGACCTGGTAGTAGGCCTTCTTTAGGTCTAGGGTGCACATGACGGCGTCCCGATCTATCAGGAGGGTTGCGGATAGGACCGATTCCATCCGGAATCTCTTGTACTTGACCCAGGCATTTAGTGGTTTCAGGTTTATGATGGTACGGCCCTCGCCAGACGGTTTTGTGATCGAGAACAGGGACGAATAGTGTCCTTTCCCTCTTTCTGACGGGGGAACTGGTACTATGACTTTTGATTTTACCATGTCCTGTAGATCCGTCCACATTGCGGAGTCCTCCAGGACGACAGTGGGGGTAATATACCTTTCGGGGGGAGGTGAATAAAGCTCTATATTGTAGCCCTCCGCGATGGTTCTGAGGACCCACTGATTGTGGGTGACTCGGGACCAGTTTGTTGCGAAGTGGCGAAGTCTCCCCCCAATACCTATGGCGTCATTGCCTCCTTGATCTAGAGGTTGATGCGAATGGAGGACCTCTGTCCCTCCCGGTCTGGCTGAAGGAGCCCTTATAGGAGCCTCTACTGGACCTTGCCCGACCCCTGAACTCGGTCTGTCTCCTAGAAAAGGAGCCTCTCCGAAAGGACTGGGGTCGTCTGGGTTTTTCCTCCGGGAATCCCTTCTTTTTACCGGACACCAGCTCTAGAATGTTATCTAGGGCTGGCCCGAATACCCTCAGGCCCGAGAAGGGGATGGCGCATAGCTTAGTTTTTGAAGCGTTGTCCCCCGACCAGGATTTGAGCCAGACTGCTCTTCGGGCCGCGTTGGAGAGGGAGCTGTTTCTGGCTGCAAACCTTACCGATTCGGCCGACGTATCTGATAGGAACGCCGTGGCCAATTTTATGAGCGGAAGGGATGCTAGGATGTCTGATCTAGGGGTCTTGTTGGTTAGGTGTTCTTCCAACTGCCCCATCTACAAGAACATAGACCTGGCCACCGAGGTGGCTGCTATGTTGGCCCTAATAAGAGCCGCCGACGTCTCCCATGCTCTTTTTAATAAGACGTCTGCCTTCCTATCCATCGGGTCTCGAAGACCTGATGAGTCCTCGAATGGGATAGCCGTCTTTTTGGTAACCTTAGCGACTGGGACATCTATTTTAGGAATTTCCTCCCATGCCCGGGTTTCCTCAGGATCAAAAGGCAGTCTGCTTCTAAAGTCTCGGGAGAGTGTCAGTCGACGCTCTGCCTCCTTCCACTCCTCCTGGACCATCGTTTTGATGTGTTCACTTACAGGGAACACTACCTGTCTCCGGGCCACCAGTCCTCCGAACATTAAGTCCTGTCTGGACTGTGGTTTAGGGACCTCCTCTATCTGCATAGTATTTCTGACTGCCTGGACCAACTCGTCTGTGTCCTCCAGTCTGAATAGGTATTTCCTGCTCTGATCTTGTCTATCCCCCCGGATCTCGCCTTCTTCCTGATCCGAATCCCGGAATTCGGACTCCTCACTAGGGCTTTCTTCCGACTCTGGGTCCGCTTCCCACCTTGGACATTTGCGACTCGGCCCTGGGCTGGGGGACTGAGGCCGTGCGAGGCTGGTTGTAGAGGCCCGAACTTCCTCCCTTATCAGCGATCTCATTTCGGCTAGGTGGGATGGCTGTTCCTCGCCTATGACCCTTGAGGTACAGGGTCCGCATAGGGTCTTGTTATATGCGTCTGGCAGCTTTACCCTGCATACTGGGCATCGGACCGATTTGGAGGTGGCTTTTGCTGGGTCCTTCGCCCCCGATGGGGATTCTGCCGGGGCTCCCTTCTCCTAATAATACAGAAGGGGCACCTACTCAGATCTGAGTTGGGGTAATGGGTGGGGGAGGGTGGTCTGCGCTATGCGCACTTACCCCTCCGCCTGCTGGAGCAACCCCTTCCATCCTGGCGCGGTCCGCAGGGCGCTATGGACCTCCGAAGCGTGCTCCCTGGATCTTCAGCCTTAGGAGCGCGCGCTGTGGACCCCAGAAGCGAGTGCTGTGTGGCTTCAGTAGCGAGCGCTGTCTGGCTTCAGTAGCGAGCGCTATGTGGCTTCAGTAGCGCGCGCTATGTGGCTTCAGTAGCGCGCGCTGGGATTCAAAGGCCGGCGTCTGACGTCACCGGATGTGACGCGCGGCCTCTCACGCTAGACCGCCTCCTCCACTTCCTGCTCTGCGCGCGACTATGGCGGCCTGCTGGAGTCGTCACCTCCTGGCGCCCCGATCGGTGCTCCTCCGGCCTGCCGCCGTGGGGAGCCAACCCCCATCCGTCTGCGGCGGACTGCCACTCCGGCCTCTTCGCCTGCTATGGCGGACTGAGGAGGCCTCATTCCTGCCTCCCAGCGCCGGCTGCGCCAGTCATCCGTCGGTGCCCGCCCAGCCAGCCGCCTGCGGGGAGCCGACCATCACCTGCCATGGCGGTGAGTTTTTGGAGCCAAGAGCCTCCCATAGGGAGGAACGGCTCCCTCCAGGAGCGTCGTCCTGCTCCTGGCCTTTGGGGCAGAGGGACTCCCCACTGGAGAGTTTCGGCCCCGGGACCTCTTGAGAGGGGAAGGCTTGGACTAGCCGTACGATCCCCTGAGCCCCTCCGGTAAGCTTCTCGTGTGTCCCTCCATGCAGGGACAGGAAAAATACTGAGGGAGAGGGGGTGGGACGTGACCTTTAACCTCTCGTGTGCTTCCTGTCCCTGTAAGGAGGAGGAGGACGTCCTCCATGGTGCTGTCAGGTGGACGTCCTGGAAACTAATGATCATGTAAAAAAGATCTAGCATGTGTTTTTATCTCAATTTGCGGGATCTGATCAGAAAAAATAAGGTCAATATAACAAAGCTAGATTTCAGACTGCCATCATCGATTACAAGTGTGTTAACAATTCATTGTTTAAAAAAAAAAAAAAAAAAAACAAGCAGCAGCAGGTGCTTTATTTCCGGATGGTCCTAGGGGGCTTGTTTGTGGTACAGCAGCCTTGATGGAAAGAAAAAAAAAAAAAGCTGCTTCCAAGGGGTAACAAGGGAAAAGCAACATGTTTACATAGGAATAATGAATACTCCGTTTCTAAAACAAGAGGAGGCAGTAAGCTGAAAGCAAAACATATACTGCATATTTGTATTTCCTCGACTATTCATGAAAACATGAAGATAAGAGCATAAAAATTGGTGTTGGATTAGTAATGGTCAGCATTACATTTACTGCAATGTTAACATAATGTAGGGGCTGCTGTCCAGGGACAACATATTGATGACCTATCCAGTACTGCAGCTTCATCCAATATCTTGCGGTAGCTGCTGGGTACTGCACACCAGCTCCTACTATTTTGATAACACTGTTTCTTTGAGGAGATCTTTACTACTTGTTAAAATTTTATTTAATCTAAATAAAAGCAATTCAAAGGTAGTGTATAATCCCAAACCAACAATATAAACCTACATCCATTTCAAATATAAAAGAAAAAAAAAACAAAAAAAAAAAACACAAAACTGCATGTCTCACTAATTTGTGGAAGAAAATTGCCAATCAAAAAAAAAACGTTAATTGAAGTTGGGGGGGGGCACAGAAGGACTGGCTTCTAAGTGTTTAGAAGCTAGGTGACTTAGGGTACCGTTACACTTAGCGACGCACCAGCGATCCCGACGATACGACCTGGTAAGAATCGCTGGTGTGTCGCTAAATGGTCGCTAGCGAGCTGTCAAACAGATATACTCACCGACACAGCAGCGATCCAGCAATCCATACAATGACCTCGGCGGTCATTGGTATCCTGTCACAGTGGCTATTCAGATGACTCCCGCCTGCGTCCATGTGTTCTGCATTGCAAACGAGGTCGCTCGTTGGCATCAAACACTGCGATGCGCGCTGGCCAGCGGGACACCAACGATGAAAAAATTGCCCAGGCTATTCGAGCACGATAAGCGAGATTGCAGCAGGGGCCCGGTCGCCGCTACATGTCACATGTAGCGAAATCGCTGTTGCGTCACAAAATAGGTAACGCGTTAGCAATCTCGCTAGAAATCTCGCTATGTGAGAAAGGGGCTTTACAGAAGCAGAACAGTCTGAAGGTGTGGAGCCATCCTGCACCCCCCTTTGTGTCCTAAGCCACTCGGATTCTCATTTTAAAGGCTAATTAACATTCATATTATTAAAGTATGGTAAACCAGGCCAATACACAAGCACAACAGAAATACGCAATAATGGACAAAAGTAGGAGTGAATGACTATTACTGATAAATACCTGTCCCTTGATGTCTTGCATCCTGAAAAGAGATGAATTATCACTTTCTCTCCTCTCATCTATATCTATTCCAATAGATTACAGTCTTTCTTTTAAGTGGCCCTGCTTTTAAACATGACAAAGTAATGGTTTAATGAGCATTACATCAGAAATCACAAGACTTCTCATAATGATTACAGAATACCATCTGCCTAGAATATGACTCATTCTTTACACTACACTACATTTTCTATTCAGATTATTCATCAAACTTGATTGTTTCCCCTTATTCCCAACACAGAAAATGCATTGGAAAGGACTGTGAATTATTTAATAACTTATGTTTTCATGGCTATGGAGGAGGAAACACTAGATCATTGCTATGTGATAAGTCTTGTGATTTCTTTCAACACAACTATTGTATAATGATTTTTTTTGCAATTTACCTATCAGGGGTACTCCCCTCATTTACTCTAAAGGCCCTGTCACACACAGCGAGATCGCCAGCGAGATCTGTTTTTTTACGCCACAGCGATCTCGCCAGCGACATTGCTGTGTGACACGGATCAGCGACCGGCCCCCCTGCCAGGTATCGCTAATCGCACTGGAACGTCCTGGGCCGTTTTTGATCGTTGGTCTCCCGCTGGCCAGCATGTATCGCTGCATGTGGCAGTGAGAGATCAGCGACGCTGGGAGCTGGTTTCCAATGTAAACAGCGGGTATCTTAGAGCCATTTAATAATGTCCCCCTAAGTAGCCCCCATGTACAGCTCGACTATACACAGTATGGTGGGAACACAGCTTCCCTATACACAGTATAATGCCCCCACAGCTCCCCTATACAAAGTATGATGTCCCCACTGCTCCCCTATACACAGTCTTATGCCGACATAGCTCCACTAAACAGTATGGTGAGCCCATAGCTCCCATATATACAGTATGTCCCTCACAATTCCCCTGTACACAGTATAATGGGCTAACTGCTCCCTTATATACAGTATAATGACCCCACAGCTCCCCTATACACCGTGTGGTATGCTCACAGCTCCATTATACACAGTATGATGGGCCCACAGCTCCCGTACATACAGTATTATGTCTATTAGAGTTCCCCTATACATAGAATGATGTCCCCACTGGTCCCCCAAAACACAGTATAATAGCCAATAGCGTTCTGACACTGTGCATTACCTGCACTGAGTGTAACACTGCCAGGAGAAAATTAACTTTATTCCTCACTGCAGCCTTGGGGGCGGCTCCGGCACGGTTTCAGTCACTTCTCTGTGTATAGAGAGCGGCAGCTGTAACTGCACCTTTTACCCTGACTGACCACCCAGAAACTGTGGACTGGTGCCCCTATAAATAATGCTTCTTAAGTGCCCACTTGACATTTAATGTCCCCCCCCCCCCCCCAAGTCCCCTCATGTACAGTAATAATGGCCTCAGCATCGCTGATTTCAGCAGGCGGTCAAGTGACGACTCTTTCGGCTTCTCTCAATTCTCTTCTATTGAAAGAAACCAAACCTTTCTAGTCGACAAGCACATGGCAAACGTGGGACCCATGACCGCCTGATAACACCAGTGATATTGGGGTCTCACGCAGCAGGCGCTCCCTGTCATGATTTGGCAGTCTGCTTATTATTAAATCATCACTGCAGGATTTTTTTCACTGCTGGAGTGGTGTTTTAAGCGCAAGTCCCCTGCCCCCGGTCATATACTCAGACTCCGCCGTATTCACTGCTTTTTGGCACAACTCCAGTCCCGCTGTTCCATCTTGTGAGCGCAGCTTCTTATTGGCTAGACGTTAGAAGCTACATTACAATCGCTCAATGTAAGTCTATGAGGGACAGGAAGAGGCGAGAAAGAGGCCAGAAAGAGGCTCTCAGACTCAAATTGATTTAGTGACCTCCGTACCGCTTCATGAAACACTGGGGCAGTGGCAGGCCACAAACTGCAGGAGATGGACCCAAGCAGTGCACTGGCGAAAACAGATTAAAACGCCAGAAAGTGAGTATCAGACAGTTGGTCTTGGATTTAAAGCGCCAGTCCAGTGGTGAAAAAAAAAAAAAAAATTGCTGTAGTGGTGCTTTAAATGTGATGCAGCTCATGGCTTACCCAGTTGGTAGGTATGAAAAGCCCGCTACCTCCCCATTCCAGAGAACAATTACTACATGTGATGGCGTGCATATAATCTCGTAACAAGACCGTATAATAATCACCCTCTCACGCACCTCAGCCCTCACAATACCCTTGTCTTCTCACATTCACCCCCCAGTGACCCTCCCTCACCTCAGCCCCCACAATACCCTCAAACTCTCCCTCCCCCACAACACCCCCCATCCTTTCACATTCACCCCCCAGTGCCCTGTCCCCCTCCTCCACCTCAGCCCCCACAATACCCCATCCTCACACATTTAACCCCAGTGACTATGACATGCCTATCAATCTAATACATTTCATCCCCCCTTACTTACCGATGAAGTTAGCAGCAGGACCAGGAAGTATCTGAGCGAAATGCAGGTGGGCACTAGGACCCGACCCAGTGTGCCTGTCCTGAGGCAATCCCAGCTTGAATGTGGACTCCTGGAGTAAAGAAAACTGCAGCCTGGGAGAAGCTCCTGAGGTCAGTCAGCACAATACAGTGCAGGAGGGAGATTCTGCAACTGGCCACTATGCTACCAGCGTGCAGAATCTCCGTCAGGCAGGAGCAGGCTTTTACTGCTCTCCTCCTGTGCTGTATTGTGCCTCATTACTGAAGTGGCAGTGTCGAATCTCAGTGGGCCCCTTTATATGACGGGGTGCGGGGCAAAGGCCCCCTCTGCCCCCCCAGTAGCTACACTACTGGGTACATTTATAAGATTATCTCGGCATATGAACATTTTTTTTATTTTTTTAACACCTCAAAATCTGAAAATTACTTTTATTACAAGATTTATTGATTTAAGCGTACTTTGTTCATGGAACAGCCACTTTAAGCAACACATTTTTGAGACACTGATGCAAAACAGAAACCTTTTGATTAACAACTAGGTTTTATAGGTTCCCATAGACCTAAGTGACATTCTGATTCACAAACATTGATTAGAATACAACCTGCTCAGAGTTTCACAGATAAATATTTTTCATGGATGTGTGCATAGATTCATGAAAATGTATGGGTCAGTGTGCTGTCCAAGGGGGAAGAAAAAAAAAAGTTCATTGATGTATCACAGATGTGCCTTTATACAAAATCAGAAACAGAACAGACTCCCATTTTCTTCCAGAGTTAACATAATATAGCATGCAATGATGTACCTTATTTTTCAGACTATAAAGGGCCTGTCACACTAAGCGATATCGCTAGCAATATCGCTATAACGTCACTGGTTTTTGTGACGTTATAGCGATATTGCTAGCGATATCGCTATGTGTGATTATTACCTCCGACCGCTCCCCCGCTGGTTATCGCTGATTGCGCGAGACCGTCCTGGACCGTTTCTCGTCGTCAGCTTCCTGCTGGGCTTCCTGCTGTGGAGACGAGCGACGCTTGGACGCAGGCGGGAGGACGTCAGGATCGCCTCGTCTGACAGGTAAGTAGCGACCCCCGACCCCAGCGATGTTGCTGGTGAGATCTGCCTGTGTGGCAGCTCACTAGCGACCACTTAGCGATGCACCAGCGATCCTGACCGCGTCATATCGCTGGTCGGGATCGCTGGTGCATCGCTAAGTGTGACAGTACCTTAAGACGCACTATTTCCCCCCAAATTTTTTGGGGAAAAAGGGGGCTGCGCCTTATAGTCAGAATGTACAGTACTAACACTTAGCGTCGTGGCAGCAGGAGTCGGGCGATTCTTCCGGTGGTCCTGGTTAGATGCTGCAGGACGATGTTTGTGCAGTGGTGCCAGTGGCCCCGGCGACATTTTCTGAAAGCCCTGAGCCCCCAAACTTCTATTGCCTCAATGCTGTGGCCTCCGGGAAAATGGCAGCCGGAGACAGCGCATGCGTAGATTGAGATCTCGGCTCCAAGATCTCGTTTCCGAGATCTCAATCTGCGCATACATATGTATCTGTAGTATTTGCAGTGCGTTTATTTCTGCAGCATGTCAATTCTTTGTGTGTTTCTGCAGAGTTTTTCACCAATTTACTTCAATCGAGTCAGTCAAATCAACAGCAAAAACGCAGGTATAAAAAATGTTTGCGGATTTGCAGAGTTATTGTTTTGTGTTTTACCAGCTTACTATGAGGTTTTTCACGCAGCAGTGGTGTTTCCCATGCACAAACTTTACCACACAGCAGAGGTGCCGTAAGCAAGATCACTGGAGCTGATGAACTTCAGTGACCTCTCTCACTGCAGCAAAGTGATACACTGACAGGAGGTAATCGCTCCTGCAATGTATCACCGGCTGTATTTGAGAGCAGTCACATCGGTGACTGCTCTCAATGGGCTCAGGATCGTCGTGAGACATTATGGATTTTCTTCTCTGTGGACAGGTGAGGAATACTGTAGTTTATTATTTTATTTTTGTTGCAGGAGATTTTGGCCTCTGGATTAGGCGTTCAATAAGTATGGTTTAAATAAGACTCATTAAAGCAGTCTGTGTCATTATTTCAAATGAAGGACTTTATTCTGGGTGTCTATTTTTTACAATATCATTATGGGGTTATTATTGGATAGATGCCACTCCATTACTAACCTACGGGCTTGATGTCACCTGACAATAAAGGCGACGTCAACCCCACAAAAAGTTGCCTGTGACTAGTGATGTCATTGAGGTTACCGCCAGTCACTAAAGCTGCGCTCTCACACGCAGAGTCTCCTTGATTATCGGTGGACCGGTAAGGAATATGGCTTTTTTTTAGTTTTACAGTACTAAATCAGTAAAACAGATTTGGGAGTGTTTATTTAAAATAGAAAAAAAACTTATTTGTGCTTTTTAACTCAAAATATACAGGGTTAGTAATGGGGGTGTCCGATAGACTCCTCTCCATTACTAAAACCTGCATTTGATGTCCGCTGATATTACAAAGCTGACATCAACCACACAATTACCCCCACTTGCCACTGCACAAGGGCAAGTGGGAATAGACGAGAAAAACTACAGAATTGGAGCTTCTAATAAGATGCACCTTTTCTGAGTTTCAGAAGTAGTTGTGGAATGCATAGCTGACAATTAACTGATATTTTTAGCTGGTAGGCCAAAAAAGAGGTGACAGGTTCCATTTAAACCGATGAGTGTCACAAAGATCCATACAGAGACCTGTAATACGGCAGATTACATGAGAAAAATGTCTAACTCGTTTTAGATATGTATTTTAAACAATCAAAAGAGAGGGGTCATAACTATGACATTGGGCCCCGAGACACGCTACAGCTATGAAATAGAATAAAACGCATTTGTGATACTGGTCGGTCCGTCTGGAAGGGTCCTGCCTGCAGTTCAACATCTCCCAACATATGCTGTCCAAGTAGCTGCACAAACCCATTCTTTTTCTCAACCCAGACACCTCTTAAAACTTTTTAATACATACAATATAAAATGTGCCAGACTATTGGGCCCGTGATGCAAAAGATGAACATCCCCGGTTTGGCTTTTATAAGATGCATTTTGAAAAGCTACTAGAATGCAACCTCAAAAAAGGTCATGTTGTCATGACCCAGCAGTAAACCTTACTCACAATGTTCATAATTAGTCAGAGCCACAATGTGGTAGAAGAAAAAAAAAAAAAAAATCAATTCCATACCTTCACTTCCAAACAACCTCGCTGAATCCTGGTTGTTATGGCAACCTTGACACTATTAGCACAGTTTTGAATGCAATTATCACAGGCACATTTCATGTGATGATCATGTAACATGTGGAAACACAAAACTTAAGGAGTTTACACATAAAAACATGGCACTTGGCAA
This sequence comes from Dendrobates tinctorius, assembly GCF_039654945.1. NCBI lineage: Eukaryota > Metazoa > Chordata > Amphibia > Anura > Dendrobatidae > Dendrobates > Dendrobates tinctorius. The sequence continues at coordinate 43,662,267 of NW_027361779.1, read as the reverse complement.
AAAGGTTTTATGTACAGCTACACATGCAACAAAAAAACACTATACAGATACAAGATAGAAAATGCAATAGTACAAGAATATTTTTTATTTCAGTTATCAAAAGATTGTGCATCAGGATTAACACTGCTACAAAGTAGATGGATACTAATACATTAGTCAAAGGGTAAAAGAGTATACAGATACTACTGCAAGGGATTGCAGTTGATTCTTTATTTGAAGTAAAACACTGCTTAACCCCTTCCCGACCCATGACGCCTACGCAGGCGTCATGGTATAAATCAACCTCATGCGGGTCGGGTGACCGGGGTCACTGAAAGGTCACCCGACCCGCGCGCGCGCACACACACAGGAGGCTTTGTGCTTCACCACAGGGGCGTGGCTTAGCCCCCACGTGGATACGATCGCTCTGATTGGCAGTTTCACTTTTAACAGCCAATCAGAGCGATAGTAATATTTCATCAAAGAAATTTGATGAAATATTACAATCCAACCATGGCCGATGCTGCAGTAGCATCGCACATGGCTGGAAACACTAACCTGACCCCCCCCCTCCGGCTGGCAGGGGTGATCGGCCCCCGCCACGACTGACCACAGCGATCGGACACTGCTATCAGGATCTCCTCCTCCTCCCCTTCCCTCAGCTCTCCCCACAGTCTGATCCCCCTCTGGCTGTCCCGGTGCCCCGCCGTCCCGGATCATGGGCGCCGCCATCTTGGAAAATGGCGGGTGCATGCGCAGTACGATTGTAATATTTCACCAATGAAATTTGGTGAAATATTACAATCCAGCCATGGCCGATGCTGCAGTAGCATCAGACATGGCTGGAGACACTACCCTGACACACACACACACACACACCGGCTGGCAGGGGCGATCGCCCCCGCCACGGACTGACGGCAGCGATCAGACGTTGCCGTCACGATCTGCCCCCCCTCCCCATCCCTCCGCTCCCCCCCCGCAGTCCTATCCCCCCACCCCGCTCACCCTCCCCGGTACCTATGTCCCGCTCTGGCTCCCGATGTCCCGCCGTCCCTCCTGCATGGCGGCTGCCATCTTGGAAAATGGCAGGCGCATCCGCAATGCGCCCGCCGGAATATGCCGGCCGGCAGATTCATTCATTTATTTTGATCACTGTGATAAACTCTCACAGTGATCAAAATAAAACAAAAAAAAAAAAAAAAGTAAATCACCGCCCCACTTATCACCCCCATAGGCAGGCACATATAATAAAATAAAGAAAATATTTTTATTTTTCCAGCTAGGGTTAGGGTTGGAATTAGGGTAATGGTTGGAATTAGGGTTAGAATTAGGGTTAAGATTAGGGGTAGGTTGGGGTTGGGATTAGGGTTAGGCTTGTGGTTAGGGTTAGAATTGGGATTAGGGGTGTGTTGGGGTTATGATTAGGGTTGCGATTAGGGTTAGGGGTGTGTTGGGGTTAGGATTGAAGTTAGAATTGAGGGGTTTCCACTGTTTAGGCACATCAGGGGGTCTCCAAACGCAACATGGTGCCACCATTTATTCCAGCCAATTTTGCGGTCAAAAAGTCAAACAGTGCTCCCTCCATTCAGAGCCCTGACGTGAGCTCAAACAGTGGATTACCCCCCACATATGGGGTATCAGCGTACTCAGGAAAAATTGCAGAACAACTTTGGGGGTCTAATTTCTTCTTTTACCCTTGGGAAAATAAAAAATTGGGGGCTAAAAAAAATTATTTTTGTGGAAAAAAAATGATTTTTTATTTTCACACCTGGTAGTTATAAAATTCTGTGAAGCACTTGGGGGTTCAAAGTGCTCACCACACATCTAGATAAGTTCCTTCGGCGGTCTAGTTTCCAAAATGGGGTCACTTGTGGGGGGTTTCCACTGTTTAGGCACATCAGAGGCTCTGCAAACGTAACATGATACCCGCAGACCATTCCATCAAGTCGGCATTTCAAAACGTCACTACTTCCCTTCCAAGCCCCGACGTGTGCCCAAACAGTGGTTTCCCCCCACATATGGAGTACCAGCGTACTCAGGACAAACTAGACAACTTTTGGGGTCCAAGTTCTCCTGTTACCATTGTGAAAATAAAAATTAGCAGGCTAAAAAAATCATTTTTTGAGAAAAAAAAAATTTTTATTTTCACGGCTCTGCGTTATAAACTTCTGTGAAGCACCTGGAGATTCAAAGTGCTCACTATGCATCTAGATAACTTCCTTAGGGGTTCTAGTTTCGATAAATTGGGTCATTTGTGGGGGAGCGCCAAAATTTAGGCACACAGGGGCTCTCCAAACACGACATGGTGTCCACTAACGATTGGAGCTAATTTTCCATTCAAAAAGTCAAATGGCGCTCCTTCCCTTCTGAGCCCTGCCGTGCACCTAAACAGTGGTTCCCCCCCACATATGGGGTACCAGCGTACTCAGGACAAACTGGACAACAACTTTTGGGGTCCAATTTCTCCTGTTTCCCTTGGGAAAATAAAAATTAGCTTGCTAAAAAATAATTTGAGGAAAATAAATTATTTTTTTATTTTCTCTGCTCTGTGTTATAATCTTCTGTGAAGCACTTGGGGGTTCAAAGTGCTCACCACACATCTAGATAAGTTCCTTTGGGGGTCTAGTTTCCAAAATGGGGTCATTTGTGGGGGAGCTCCAATGTTTAGGCACACAGGGACTCTCCAAACGCGACATAGCAACCGCTAAATATTCCAGCATATTTTCCATTCAACAAGTCAAATGGCGCTCCTTCCCTTCTGAGCCCTGTCGTGTGCCCAAACAGTGGTTTATGACCACATATGAGGTACTGTGTACTCAGGAGAAATTGCCCAACAAATTTTAGGATTCATTTTACCCTGAGGCTTATGTGAAAATGAAAAAACTGAGGCTAAAAGAAAATTTTTGTTGGAAAAATTAACATGTCCATTTTTTCCTTCCACGTTGCTTTAGTTCCTGTGAAGCACCTGAAGGGTTAATAATCTTCTTGAATGTAGTTTTGAGTAGCTTGAGGGGTGCAGTTTTTAGAATGGTGTCACTTTTGGGTATTTTCTGCCATATAGACCCCTCAAAGTGACTTCAAATGTGAGGTGTTCCCTTAAAAAAATGTTTTGTAAATTTCGATGTAAAAATGAGAAATCGCTGGTCAACTTTTAACCCCTATAACTTCCTAACAAAAAAAAAAAAAAATTTGTTTCCAAAATTGTGCTGATGTAAAGTAGACATGTGGGAAATGTTAACTAGTTTATGTATCATAACTCTCTGGTTTAACAGAACAAAAATTCAACATTTGAAAATTGCGAAATTTTCAAAATTTTCGCTAAATTTCCGTTTTTCACACAAATAAACGCAAAAATTATCGACCCAAATTTACCACTAACATGAAGCCCAATATGTCACAAAAAAACAGTCTCAGAATCGATAGGATGCGTTGAAGTGTTCCTGAGTTATTACCTCATAAAGGGATACTGGTCAGAATTGCAAAAAATGGCCAGGTCATTAGGGTCAAAATAGGCTGGGTAATGAAGGGGTTAAAAACAGGCAGCAAAATATTTTACTCACAAAAATCAGCTGTGATCCAATGCTGTCCTGTCTGTATACTCTTTTCCTTCTCCCATGCCCAGGATCTGTGGTATGACCAGACCATATTCCTGGATGGTGAGACATAGCCATTACACAGTACACAGCAGGGGCGCATCAATAAGATTCTCAGAACAGGAAAAAATGTTTTAACCCCTTAATGACCGCCAGTACGTCTTAACTGACGTGAGATATAAGAGAATAGCATCCCCATACAGGTGACAATCCTGTAGCGGTCGGCTGTACACTATAGCTGACAACTTGCTGCATCAGCTATGATCAGTGTGCACCGTCCAAATAACGCCTTAGATGCTGCTGTCAATAGTGACATCATATAAATGGTTAAAGTGTGGGGGCTTCCTCTTTATCCTCATTGGCACCCTGAGATCTTGATTGTGTGGTCCTGATGTTTGCCATTGCAATTCACGCCCAAATAGCGGCCTTAGATTCTGATGGCTGTTGTAATCTGTTCAGAAATTATTGGCATTTAGGTGGTAAAAATACACATTTTCATTTCTGTCATGCCACTCTGCATTAATTCCTGAAAATCACCTGAAGGGTTAATAAACTACCTGACTGCACTTTTCAATATGTCAGGAGGTGTTGTTTTAAAATGGTGTAACTTTTCGAGGTTTTCCTATATATAGGATCCCCAAAGGCACTTCAAACCTGGATAGGTCACAAAAAAAATAAATTTTGTAAATTTCCTTGATTAAATAAAAAAAAAAACTGATCCATTTTTAAACCTCCTAAAATGCTAACAAAATAAAAGAACATTTTACAGATGATGCTGATGTAAAGCAGACATGTGGAAAAACAGAGATTAGACCTACCATTAATGTTATTTCCAGGAGTCCATCCTGACAGCACCATGGGATTGTCCTTTCATCCTTACAAGGACAAGAAATGCACGAGAGGTTAAAGGTCCTCTCCCACACCCACACTCCAGTTATTTTTCCAAGTACCACACCAGTATGGATGCAATTAAAATTTATTGAGATTTAGTACAAGCATAATGACACCAATACAAATCATAGGGAGGGAACTACCAGTGCTGTCAGGATGGATTCCTGGAAATAACATTACCGGTAGGTTTAATCTCAGTTTTCCAGGACATCCTATCCTGACAACACCATGGGGAATACCAAAGTAGGAATTCGCTTAGGGTGGGACTACTGCTTGTAACACTACGACCAAAGGTCGACTGGCTAGCTGTTAAGAGTGTCCAACTTATAGTGTCTACAGAAAGTGTTTGGTGTAGACCAGGTGGCGGCCCTGCATATTTGCTCCACTGAGGCTGCCGCCCTCTCTGCCCATGACGTCGCTATTGCCCTGGTGGAATGGGTCCTAAGCCCTTCAGGTATAGGTGACCCTTCGGCCTCGTACGCCGAGGTGATAATTGATGTTATCCATCTTGCCAGGGTATGTGTGGCTGCGCTTCTACCCTTATTTTTACCGCCGTACTGGATAAATAGTTTTGTGTCCTGTTGCCAATCTCGGGTGACTTCTAAGTAGCGTGTGACCGCGCATCTAACATCCAAACAGTTTTTTTTTTTATCATTCTTTGGAGCTGGACAGAATGAGGGTAGGATTATCTCCTGGTTTAGATTCTGAGGAGACACTACCTTAGGGAGGAACCCTGGGTCTAGTTTGAGTATTATGCGGTCCTCGAAGATCTGAATGTAGGGGTTCAGGACAGAGAGCCTGCATCACGCCTAATCGTTTGGCTGAGGTGACAGCTACCAAAAATACGGTCTTTTGTGTGAGCTTGAGATGTCTATCTCGGATATTGGCTCATAAGGGGGCCTACACAGAGTGTTAAGTACCAGATTTAGGTCCCACGGGGGGACAGTTTTTCTTAATGTAGGCCTTAATCTCTGGATGGATTTTGTAAATGGTGCTATGCATGGATGGGAGGATAGGGAGAAATTAAAGAAAGTACTTAAAGCCGCTACCTGGACTTTCAGTGTGCTTGGGGTTAGGCCCTTATCAAATCCTGCCTGTAAGAAGTCCAGGATCCGAGGGATATTTGGGCGAGACAGGTCTATGGGGGTACTACCACTTTCCTAGCAGAACCTCTTCCAGATCTTACAATATACTGCCCTCGTAACAGGCTTACGGCTGGCCTGCAATGTGGAGATCACTTGGTCAGAGAGGCCTCTGGACTTTAGGATGTCCCTCTCAGGGTCTATGCTGCTAGTTGTAGGTTTCCAGGGTTTGGGTGTAGAACTGGTCCCTGGGAAAGTAGGTCCGACGTCGTTGGTAGATGGAGTGGCCCATTCTGAGCCATCTTCTTGAGGAGGGGAAACCAACTCCGCCTGGGCCAAAAGGGTACGATTAGCATCACCCGAGCTCCCTCCTCCTGGATCTGAGGACCCTCGGTATTATGGCGATAGGGGGAAACCCGTATAGCAGTCCCCCTCCGCAACTCTGGTTCAGGGCGTCGACTTCTTCTGGATGGTCCTCCGGATTGAGGGAGTAGAGTCTTTTTAGCTTGGTGTTTTTTCTTGTCACAAAGAGGTCCAGTTGGGGTGTCCCCCACCGATGGCACAAATCTATGAAGATTTCTTCCTTCAGTTCCCACTCGGTGGCCCGGACTTCCTGTCTGCTCAGATAGTCGGCTATACTGTTTTTGGAGCCTTCTAGGTGTACTGCTGACAGGGAACGAGAGTTGTTCTCCGCCCAGGTGAGGATGCGGGCTGCTAAATCCTGAAGCTTCCCATGCCTTGGGCCCCCCTGGTGGCGTAAGAAGGCTACTGTGGTCACGTTGTCCAACATGATCTTTATATGTTGGTTCTGTAGGCTCGAATTGTTTCTTTTCAGCGTCTCCCAAACCGCTCGCAGCTCTCGGTAGTTTGAGGACTGTAAACTGATGTTTTTGAGCCATGTTCCTTGTAGGTATCTTCCCTCTAGGTGGGCTCCCCATCCTTCTCTGCTGGCATCCGTGGTGATGGTCACACATGGAGACAGGATCCAAGGAACCCCCTGGCTGATATTTCTGTGGTTGATCCACCACTTCAGAGATGAACTCAAAGCTGGGGATGGTCGAATCTTCTTGTCCAGCGAGGATTGCCGTCTGTCCCATCTTGTCAGGATCTCCCTTTGCAGGGTTCTTATGTGAGCCTGGCTCCACATAACGCAGGGTATGCATGCTGTTAGGGTGCCCGAAATCTGGTCTCGACCGAGCTGACGAACAATGTCCATGATGGGTTTCTTCTTCCCTTCCGGCAAGAATGAGACTCTTCTTTTGGAGTCCAACATGACTCCCAGGAATTTCTTCCGGGTACTGGGATGCAGGTCAGATTTTTCTTTGTTCAGGATCCAACCTAGGCTCTCGAGCATGAAAATTACTGAGAAGAGTTGTTCTTTCAACTCCGACGCTGAACGGGCTATCACCAAGAAGTCGTCCAAGTATGGCACAATGATTATGCCCTCCTGTCTTAAGTGTGCTACAACTTCGGCGACCAGTTTCGTAAAAACTTGAGGTGCTGATGCCAAGCCGAACGGAAGAACCTGAAATTGAAACACCAAGGTTACTTACCGGTAGCCGGTTTTTCCGGAGCCCATGACGGCACACATGAGAGAGGGGATCCGCCCAGTCAGGACAGGAACCCTACTGCAGATAAAAGGGGCGGTACCTCTCCCTCGCTTCAGTTGGTTCACAGAGCATGAGAGGCCCCCCGGGTTAGTACACATGGTAAAACTATCACCACATTAGAACTAAAAAAAAAAAAAAAAAAAAAGCACCCACACTATAGTGCACACCAAAGGAGTGAAGAGGGGGGGGGGGATATACAGGTGCCGTCATGGGCTCCGGAAAAACCAGCTACCGGTAAGTAACCTTGGTGTTTTCCAGTCTCCCATGACGGCACACATGAGATACTTTTGTAGAATAAGACACTAAGGGAGGGACCACCGCTTGAAGCACCCTTCTACCAAAGGTTAGGTCAGTAGAGGAAAATAGATCAAGTCGGTAGTGCTTAAAAAAGGTTGAAGGTGAGGACCAAGTAGCGGCTTTACTAATCTGCTCAATCGATACCTCAGCCTTCTCTGCCCAGGAGGTAGCCACGGCTCTGATGGAGTGAGCCTTGATGCCTTCTGGAACCGGAGCGCCACTTGCGGAGTAGGATAACATAATGGCCTCCCTGATCCATCTGGCAATGGTACTCTTAGCTACCCCGTGCCCTTTTCTACTACCCTGAAAGGCTACAAACAGGGACTGATCTTTCCTCCACTGACTAGTTACTGACATATATTGTACTATGGCTCTTCTTACATCTAATGTATGGAACTTTTGCTCCCCAGGGTTTCTAGGATTGTTACAGAAAGATGGCAAGGAGATCTCCTGAGTCCTATGAAACTTTTGGACTACCTTGGGGAGATAGGCAGAGTCTGGTCTTAGAACCACTCGGTCATCCAAGATCTGTGTATATGGAGGACATATAGATAGAGCTTGTAGGTCGCTCACACTTTGGGCTGATGATAAGGCTACCAGTAAGACAGTTTTAAGTGTAAGTAGCTTTGGTGACAGCTCTAGTAGTGGTTCAAAGGGATCTTTGGTTATGGCCTCTAAGACTAGGTTGAGGTCCCAGGGTGGTATCTTTGGGATAATGACCGGCCTTGACCTGACACATGACTTTATGAATCGGGACACCCACCTATTGGCTGCTAAGTTGCAGTTATATAGGGCCCCCAAAGCTGAGACTTGGACTTTGAGTGTGATAGTGGCTAACCCCAGTTGCAGCCCCGACTAAGAATTCTAGGATAGGTCCCACTGGCGCTACATCCCCCAAGGGTTCCCCCAGGAAGTCTAGGAACTTTTTCCACGTTCTACCGTAGATTTGGGATTTTATAGGTTTCCTACTTTTCAACAGGGTGGAGACTAACCCTGGAGAGAATCTCTGGCGACTCCATAGCACCCTCTCAAATTCCAGGCTGCTAGATGGAAGCCTTTTACCTGAGAGTGGACCACTGGTCCCTGGGAAAGCAGGTCTGGAATCTCCGGTAATATCCATGGATCTGTCAACCCGCATGAGTCTCAGAAGGGAGAACCAAGGCCTCCTCGGCCAAAACGGAGCTATAAGAATTATTCTCGCTCGATCCTCCCTGATTTTCCTGACCACTACTGGGGATCACTGTTATCGGGGGAAATACACAGGCCAGGATGAACTTCCAGGGTATTTGTAGGGCATCTACTGCAAAGGGGTTTTCCCTTGGATTTAGTGAGCAGAACTTCCTGACCTTCCGGTTGTGTGCGGTAGCGAACAGGTCTATTTCTGGTTTGCCCCAGGCCTGAACTATTTGTTGGAAGACTTGGGGGTTTAGGAACCATTCCCCATGTCTTAGGTGCCTGAGACTCAGGAAGTCTGCCTGTATATTTTCTACCCCCTTTATGTGCAGTGCTGTGATGGATAACAGATGTTGTTCTGCTAGCTGGAAGAGTAGATCCGATATTTACATGAGGCTACTACTGCCTGATTGTCCGTCATGACGCGGGTGTGGCGGCCCCGAAGTAAAGGAAGGAAATGTTTCACGGCTTTTTCCACTGCCCATAGTTCTTTTACATTTGAACCGTGATCCTTTTCCAGCGAGGACCAGGTCCCCTGTATTGAGTGGGATCTCAGGTGTGCTCCCCATCCTGTGGCACTCGTGTCTGTTGTAATGATGTCCTCAACTGGTTTTTGCCACGGGACACCAGCTGTTAATTCTTTTCTACAGTCCACCAGAGCAGGGAATCTCTTACAGCCACTGAGAGACATAGTTTGCCTTCTAAATGCCCTTTTAATTGTTTCTGTGCTGACAGAACTTCCCACTGTAGTTGCCTTAAGTGGTACTGCGCCCATGCTACTGCGGGTATGCATGATGTCAACGAGCCTAAAAGGGACATTGCGTTCCTCAGTGTCATATTTGGTCTTTGTATTGCTGTGCGAGCTAGGCCTCTTATCTTGGTCACTTTGCTCTCTGGTAGGAGGCAGCGTTGTTGCTCGGAGTCCAATATCAACCCTAGGAAGGATTGCTCTTTTACTGGGGTTATCCTTGACTTGGAGATGTTTACTATTCATCCTAGTCCTACTAGAATTGCCATCACTTCCTTCACTTGATGTGCGCAGTGGGACTCCGACCTCCCAATTACAAGAAAGTCGTCTAGGTATGGGACGATCACTATGTCCCTGGAACGAACAAAAGACATTACTGCGGCCATCACTTTGGTGAATACTCTGGGGGCTGTAGACAGGCCAAACGGAAGGGCTGCGTATTGGTAGTGTTTCACCTGCTCCTGGACATAGAGCGCTACTCTCAAATATTTTTGATACTCCCGATGAATTGGAATGTGATAGTAGGCATCTTTTAAGTCTATCACTGCCATGAGGCAATGCTGGAACAGGATCTTTGTGGCCGTGTTGATTGACTCCATTTTGAAGGAGCAATTGTCTACCCACTTATCGAGTCTCCTCAGGTTGACAATGGTTCTCCAAGAGCCGTCTGGTTTTTGTGTTAAGAAGAGGGGGCAGTAGAACCCCCTTCCTTCTTCTTGCACTGGGACTTCCTGTAGGACTTGTTTTTCACTAGTCCCAAGACTTCCGTCTCCAGGGCCAGCTGTTGCTCTTGGGCTTTCCTTCTGGGTGTCATTATGAAGGTATGCCTGGGCGGACGGATGAATTTTATTTTTAAGCCGTCCTTTATTATGTTTAGGACCCATGTACTGGGGGAGATATTTGCCCAGGCGGAAAGGAAGAGAGAAAGCCTTCCCCCTACCTCCGGCCCGATGTCATTGGGGAGATTTTTTGGAGGAAGTGGAGGGCCCTTTAAACATATTGCCCGATCCTCTTCTTTCTTTAAAGTCCCAGCTTTTTCTATCTCCCGGGGGATGACCCCTGTTAAATCTCCTCCTCAGAAAGGGCTGCTTTTTAGGTTCTCCCGGAAATCGAGGAAAGCTTTTCTTCCTATCCCCCGCATATTCCAAAATCTCTTCTAGTTTTTTCCGAACAGGAATTGGCCATCGCATGGAATGGAACATAACCCATGTTTTGATGGTAAATCTCCGGGACACCCTTTAAGCCACAGGGCTCGTCTTGCTGCATTTGACAGGCTTGCTGCTCTAGCTGTCAATCTTGCGGAATCTGCAGAGGAATCCGCTAGGAAAGCCACTGCTCCGTGTACCAGTGTCAGATTAGACAGAATTTCGTCCCTAGGAACTCTATCCCTGATCTGGTCTTCTATTTGTTGTAGCCAGACCATGAGGGCACGAGCGGTACAGGTACCAGCTATCGCTGGCTTTAATCCACCTGCCGAAGCTTCCCAGATATGTTTTAGGAAACCATCTGCTTTTTTATCAAGCGGGTCTTTCAACATGCCCGAGTCCTCTAATGGTAGAGATACCTTTTTTGAGGATTTGGCTACGGCCCCATCAATTTTTGGGACTTTTTCCCAGGTCTCTGAATCCTTTTGTTCAAAAGGGTACCTTCTTTTTCATGTAGAACGCAAGCCCCCTGACCTCAGGTTTTTTCCATTCCCTGTCAATTAGGGCCTTTATTTTATCATTTACATGGAAGGTATGTTTTTTCCTTTCCTCCAATCATCATATCCTCCAATGATTTAGGAGTCTTTTCCTCCTTAAGGCCCATTGTAGCCCTAATAGCTTTGACCAGCTTTTCCACATCCTCTTTTGGTTAACATGGACGGCCGCCTATATCGCTGTCCGAGGAGGATTCTGAGGACTGAGTAGAGGTGGTGGAGGGGGACAAGGATCTTTCCCGCCCCTTCTGCCCTGGCGAGGCCTCTGAATCAGAATCCCTTCTATGACCTCTTTTATCCTTTTTAAGGGCTGCCTTTAGGGAACCTTTCACCTCATGCTGTATTAACGCCTTAAGGCTGGTTACCAAATCAGGGGTTTCCTCCTGAATCGTTTTATTTATACAGTCAGCGCAGAGGTCTTTCTGCCACTGATCTGCCAGCGGGTGTTTGCATAGGGCGCATTCTCTATTTTTGGTTTTGCTGCTCGCCTTCCTTGACCCCGATCTCGGAGGCTCCTCAGATGCACTCGTGACGTTTCTTCTGGACGTCTCAGAGTCATGTCGGTCGCGTTTACGACTGCCGCTCCCACCACTCGAGCGGCTGCTCGTGGTATGCTGGCGGCCCGGCCTGGCATCTGGCGAGAGCTCTTGCTGCTGCTGCTCATCTTGCCCCACTTCCATCATGAAGCCTTGGGCATGAGTGCGTCTTCTGTGGTCATCCCCCTTATGTAAGGGAGATCCACTGCACTCTCCGCCTCCTCCGGTTACCCCCACAGCCCCTCCCCCCGTGCCATGCCGCCGGGATGTCATCTTGCCGGCCGGCGTTTTTCCCTATGGGCGCCGCCATCTTGGATCCTGGCGCCGCCTCCCGACGTCACGCCCCTCCCCAGCGTGTGACGTCAGAGGGGCGCGACCCGGAAGCGGCCGCTCCTGACACTGCTTTCTCCTCCAGGAAGCGGCAGAGGGGGAGAGGGCGGCTCGGCAGCCACGGCAGAGCCCCAGGACCCCAGGCCGTGCTGCTTCTGCGCCCGCTCGGACGCCGAGCCCCCGGAGGACCCGCGGACGGCGCTTCCCTCTCCTGACGCCCAGGACCCTGCCTGCTCTTCCACACCGGCACGAGAGAGGGGCATGTACGTGATCTTCAGTACACGGGTCCCTGTCAGGACAGGAAACCCAACTGAAGCGAGGGAGAGGTACCGCCCCTTTTATCTTCAGTAGGGTTCCTGTCCTGACTGGGCGGATACCCTCTCTCATGTGTGCCGTCATGGGAGACGGCAAAAGTGGTAGTACCTGCTTCCTTTTTTTTTTTTTTTAGTGCGAAGCGTAGGAACCTCTGAGACGGAGGATGGATGAGAACGTGATAATACGCGCTCTTAAGATCTATAGTGCACATCGCAGCGTTCTGGTCTATTAGCGGGATGGTGGTTTTCAGGGACTCCATTCGGAATCTCTTGTAGCGAACCCATTGATTTAATGGTTTTAAATTTATAATGGTTCGGCTTCCCCCCCCCCCCCCCCCCCCGAAGGGTTTTTCTTTGTGAAGGAGAGTTGAATAGTGGCCCTGACCTCTCTCTATTTCTGGAACCGGAACCACTACTTCTGTTCTTAACAGGTCTCTTATGTCTGCCCATATAGGATCTATTAGGGCTCTGGAACGGGGTTTTGTAACCACAAATCGTGCTGGGGGAGAGGGGGGGAGGTTTGTGAACTCGAGGGTATAGCCCTGGGAGATCGTATTGAGGACCCATGGGTTTTGGGAGATGAGTTCCCATGCCTCCACAAAGTGTCTGAGGCGCCCCCCTACAGGTATGGCGTCATTGTCTCCTGCTTCTTGAACTTTGTCTGGAGCGAGACGGGGGAGCCCTACTTTTTCCCCCCTTCGTGTACTCCCAGCGAGATGATTTCCCCTTTCCTCTATATTCCTGCCTCTGGTAAGGACGGGATCTTTGAAAGGGAAACTGCCTTTTTGGCTTTTCCTCCGGAAACCCTCTTTTGTCGTCCGAGGAACTCTAGAATCTTACCCAAGGCCGGCCCGAATACCTTCCCGCCTGAGAAGGGTATGGAACATAATTTATTTTTTGACTGGTAGTCCCCAGACCAGGTTTTCATCCATATGGCTCGGCGAGCCGAATTGGATAGAGTTATTCCTGGCCACAAACCGTACGGATTCAGCAGAAGCGTCCACCAGAAAACCAGTCGCGATCTTTAACAGGGGAATGCTCTCTAGGATATCACCCCTAGGGGTTTTCTCTTAACTGCTGCTCTAAATGGTCGATCCATAGATGCATGGATCTAGCAACTAATGTGGCGGCTATGTTTGCTTTCATCACCGCCGCTGAGGCCTCCCAAGCTCTTTTTAAGAGCACGTCGGCCTTTTTGTCCATGGGTTCTTTGAGACTGGAAGAATCTTTGAAGGGAATTGAAGTCTTTTTTGACACCTTGGCAACCGGGGAATCGATCTTAGGAACTTCGTCCCAAGTGTTGATGTCCTCCTGGTTAAATGGAAGTCGCAGCTTAAAGTCTCGTGGCAAAATCAGTCTTTTCTCGGCGTCTTCCCATTCTTCCAGGATCATTGCCCAGATATGGTCATTAACAGGGAAGACCTGACGAATTCTGGCTCTTAATCCCCTGAACATCGTGTCCTGGATGGATTGCGCTTTCTCCTCAATTTGCATCGCACTTCTCACGGCGCTGAGAGCCTCGTCCATGTTCTCTGAGGTGAAGAGGTATCTTTTCCCTGTCTCCGGGGGTTCAGAGGTGATCTCGCCCTCTTCCTCCGAGTCCGTACCCCGGATTTCCTCCTCCGATGACAGGTCGGACTCCCATCTTGGTCTCTTGGCCTGGGGCCGGCCGGAAGACTGAGTGGGTAGCAGCCAAGAGACGGAGGCCTGGACCTCGTCTGACCATTGTGCGCATCTCCGTCAGGAAAGCGGCCTGCTCGCCTCTGATAATCCTCAGGGTGCAGTCCTGCTGGCACAGAGACTCTTGACAGCAGCATTTAAAATGCACTTCCGGCAATCGCACCGGAAATCCCGCTGATCGGTGACCCCGTCACGTGATCGCGGGTCACCAATTGGTTGTCATGACAACAACCAGAGGTCTCCTGCAGATTTCTATGGTTGTCAATGCCAGACTGCTATGAGCACTGCCCGGTGGTCAGCGCTCATAGCAACTCAGCAATTCTGCTACATACAGGCGATCTGATCTTCGCCTATATGTAGCAGAGCCGATAAGGTTATGGCAGCTTCTATTAGAGACTATTGAAGCATGACAAAAGTAAAAAAAAAAAAAATTTGGCATCGCCGCGTTCAGAATCGCCCAATTAATATAAATACAGAATTAACCCTATCACTAAACAGCGTAACGAGAAAAAAAGTCAAAACTACAGAACTACGTTTTTCGGTTGCCGCGACATTGCATTAAAATGCGATAACGAGCAATTTAAAGATTGTATATGCACCAAAATGGTATCATTAAAAAGTGTTAATCTTGGCATGCAAAAAATAAACACTCACTCAACCCGAGATCACGAAAAACGGAGACGCTACAGGTCTCGGAAAATGGAGCAAAATTTATTTTTTTTTTTTTTTTTTTTTTAAATCAAACTTTGGTTTTTTTTCACTACTTAAATAAAAAAGAACCTAGACATGTTTGGTGTCTATGAACTCATAATGACCTGGAGAATAATAATGGCAGGTCAGTTTTAGCATTTGGTTAAAATGGTAAAAAATAAAATCCAAAAACAGTTGTGGCAATTTCACCTCACTTGGAATTCTTCTCCCATTTTCTAGTACACGACATGGTAAAACCAATGGGGTTGTTCAAAAGTACAACTCGTCCCGCAGAAAGCAAGCCCTCAAACGGTCATATTAATGGAAAAATAAAAAGTTATGGCTCTGAAAAGGGGAGCGAAAAACAAACGCAAAAACGAAAAAGGCCTCAGTCATGAAGGGGTTAAATCAGATTGAAAAAGGGTTTTTATAAATCCATATTTATTTGCACTGCAATGTAATTTGTTGCAGATTTTCCACACAAGATTCACAACGAATGTGATTTCAACATTTTCAATTCTCTTACAAGGTTTAAGAGGAAAAAAAAAAAAAACAGTATAGTATTTAAAGTCTCACTTTTGCACGATTAGAATACAAGTGCTTTTTTTTCCCCCCCATCTGCTGAAAGATGCCATCAAGCAGTAATTGTGGCAGGAATAATGCCAATAAGTCACTGTCAGTGCATCAATTCAAACAAGGAGTTACCTTGCTGCCGCTGGCTTGCTCTAATCAGATTGTTTGGCGCAAATCACAGTGTATATATATAAAAAATCATGCTCTGCCATGTCCTTGGCCAAATTCACAGTTTGAAGCACAAGTTTCTTTGAACTGAGCATACAGACCAACATACAGAAGTCACAATACACCACTCCAGCGGTTTTTAGTTTGTTTTTTTTCCCCATCTCTGGAGTGGTGCTTTAAGCGAAAGTCTGCTATCCCGTGATATACTCACCCTCTGGCGTCTTCACCGTTTTTCGGAGTCAGTCCCATGGTGCCGTCTTGTGAGCACAGCTTCTAAGTGGTTGAAACTCAGAAGCTACGTCACAAGTAGGGATGAGCGGACCCATGGAAGTTCAGGTTCTGGTAACCAACCTGAACTTCATTTCAAAGTTTGGTTTGGGTAGCCAAACTTCAACCAGAAATATATTCTATTCTTTCTCACATACAGACTTCAACACAGAACTTTGAACATTCAAAAGGACTACCAGGAAAAGTCCTCGTTCAGCATTTAGCACCGGACACTAACTGCCCTGTACGAATGCCGACCTTTCAAGGTCAAGTTCGCTCATCTCTAGTCACAAGCTCTCAATACAAGTCTCAGAGTCAAAACGAGGTTGTCACAGATTTAGATTGATAAGTGACCTCCGGCTCACTCCATGAAACACTGGAGTAGTTGGCAGGTCACAAACTGCAGGAGACAGACCGAAACAGCAGCAAAAACAGATGAAAACTCCGGAAGGCGAGTATCAGACAGGGGACCACTCCAGCGGTGAAATAAACAAAACCGCTGGAGGGGTGCTTTAAGTTACAATAAACGTTAGTTCCATTTGAGCATTTCAAGATGTAAATAGTAACTCAAGTCCATGAAAAACATATTATCTTATATGGTTTTAAGTTGCAGTAGCCTGGGAAAAAAAAATGTATGAAAATATCTCAACATGAACACATTGTATGTCATAATTCTGAAATACAACTACAATATTGTATATAGATTGCCACCTGGTGGAGCACACAAGCACTTAAATCTGAAAAATACATCCATAGGACAAAATAAAAAAAAAATAAAAAAAAATAAAAAAGTGAATCAGCAGCAAAATCCACCTGCTTAATTTGGGCAGGTTAATTTAAAGGGGGAGCGGGAACAGTTTTGCAGCATGTGGAAGAGATTTGATAAAAATCTAATCTTGTCAGCCCCTAAATCGGAAACAAAAATTTGCAGCATATCCACTAAGGCCAGGTTCACATAGCGTTAATGTAGTCCGTTCAACGCATAGCATTGGCGGACTGTGTTAACTCCACTCCGCTAGTAGTGACGGACCCTGCAGACAGTGTCCGAGGGTCCGTCACAGAATGACGACACATCGCTAACGCATGCCAATTATGACATGTGTTGGCGATGCGCTACCTTATGGCCGTCTATGGGTGCGTTAACCCATCCGTTACATAACGTTAATGCCGCTGTGAAACGGATGCGTTAGGCTAGTTTCACACTTGCTTTTTTTTGCAGCGCGTTTTTCCCGCAAAAAAACGCATTGAAAAAACGCATACATAAGCATACAACTGCTGCGTTTTTTTCAAGCATTTTTATGAGCATGCATGAAAAAAACGCAGCGTTTTTATGCGTTTGTATGCGTTTTTAGCGCGTTTTTACCGCGTTTGCGTTTTTTTCCAACATTTTTAGGTGGCCCCTCACACTACCCAAACCATGACTTTACTAACCCTAACCCTGACCCTAACCCTAACCCTAACCCAAATCATACTTAACCCTAACCCAAACCCTAAACCCTAACTAACCCTAACCCTGACCCTAACCCTAACCCTGACCCTAACCCTAACCCTAACCCTTAACAAAACCATACTTAACCCTAACCCTGACCCTGACCCTAACCCTAACCCTAACCCTAACCCTGACCCTAACCCTAACCCTGACCCTAATCCTTAACAAAACCATACTTAACCCTAATCCTGACCCTAACCCTGACCCTAATCCTTAACAAAACCATACTTAACCCTAACCCTGACCCTAACCCTAACCCTGACCCTAACCCTAACCCTGACCCTAACCCTAACCCTAACCCTAACCCTGACCCTAACCCTTAACAAAACCATACTTAACCCTAATCCTGACCCTAACCCTGACCCTAATCCTTAACAAAACCATACTTAACCCTAACCCTGACCCTAACCCTAACCCTGACCCTAACCCTAACCCTAACCCTGACCCTAACCCTTAACAAAACCATACTTAACCCTAATCCTGACCCTAACCCTGACCCTAACCCTTAACCAAACCATACTAAACCCTAACCCTGACCCAAAACCCAACCCTAACCCTGACCCTGACCCTAACCCTAACCCTAAACCCCCTTAACTAACCCTAACTCTAACTCAAACCCCTAAATTCCATGGTTAAAAAAAAAAAAACGCATATGCAAAAAAACGCTTACATGAGCATGCCAGTGCGCACATATGCGCATCCATAGGCTATAATGGCCCTTTTTAGCGCAAAACGTGCGCATATGTGCGCATGCGCTTTTTTGCAGGGCCAAAAAATGCAACATGATGCGTCTGGAAAATCCAATCGCACACCCCAAAAAAACGCAGCGCATGAAAATCGCATACATGCGCTTACAAGCGCGCAAGTATGCGCACCCATGTTAAAGATAGGGGAAAAAACGCATGCGCAGGTTAGCGTTTTTTTCCAGCGCTAAAAAACGCAAATGTGAAACCAGCCTTAAACGCACCCCCCTAACGCAATGTGGACCCAGCCTAAGTGAACAGACCTTAACGGTGCTAGTCGAAAATAGAAATACACCCACATTTGAATCAAAACCATTGTTTCTAGTTTTTTTTAAAACAAAAAAAGTTTTTAAAAAATTACATTTATGAAAAAAAAAAAAAAAAAGCTGTCAGCACATATCAAAACCCCAAATTTTACACTAAGATTCCAATCATTTTAAGATAAGAAAACATAGCTAATCACTGACTGAAAAGTAAAAAGTGGTAAGGATGCCACATTTCATCAGAAGAACGTGTCGCTATTACACCAAACTTACGGTATTAATAGAACCAGAACTGATAACGTTTACGGATCCAATTTAACATCTTCAATGATGCAAACAGTAAAGGCTACAACGGATGAAGAATCCTTCATGGAACACAGTAAGGACGTGTGCACATGTTGCAGATTTGGTGCATTTTTGCTAGCAAAACCTGAAGCAATCCTGATGCCAAAGTGAATTAGAAACCTGAAGTGTCCTGCACACGTTACTTGTTTATGACTTGCAGATTTGGTGCTGAAAATAATTTGCAGCATGTCAGTTTTCTGTGCATTTTTGCCCTGCGTCCTTCCTGCCAAGAGATGTAGAAATTTCTACATCCAGTTGCTCAACATGTGCACATGGACTAAGAATTTGGCAGAACCGAAAACCACCAATGATTGCTCCGGTAACATTTGCTGTCCTCACTTAAAGGGAATCTGTCACCCTTTTTTTTCCCCTATTAGCTGCTGGCATAGACATCGGGGGCTTATCTACAGCATTCTGTAACGCTGTAGATAAGCCTCCGATGTAACCTGAAAGAGAAGAAAAACACGTTATATTATACTCACGGGGGTGGGCGGTCCAGTCCGATGGGTGTTGCGGTACGGTACGGCGCCTCCTCCCTTCTTCATGCGACGACGTCCTCTTCTCCCGTCCTGAAATGGCTCCGGCTCCGGCGCATTGCTCTGCCCTGTTGAGGGCAGAGCAGAATTCTGCAGGCGCCAGACTTCTCCCGACGCCTGCTCACTGCAGGACTCTGCTCTGCCCTCAACAGGGCAGAGCAGTGCGCCTGCACCATTACAGGACGGGAGAAGAGGACGTCATCGCATGAAGAAGGGAGGCGCCGGGACGGCGACACCCATCGGACCGGACCGCCCACCTCCGTGAGTATAATATAATGTGTTTTTCTTCTCTTTCAGGTTACATCGAGGCTTATCTACAGCATTACTGTATTCTGTAGATAAGCCCCCGATGTCTATGCCGGCAGCTGAAAGGCCAAAAAAAGAGTGACAGATTCCCTTTAATCATCTTTACTAATGCTTATAGCACTTCTTTTGAAAGAGAAAAAAAAATTGAATTGGCCCATTTTCTGACAACACCTTTTTGTTACATGAAATTGCAGTAGATGCTGACTGAATGCAGGCAACAGAGGTCCAGACCACAGTAACTGCAGAGATCCATTGCCATTCTACTACATTATTACAACCTTCACAGATCAACCACAAGTCAGGCACATGAATCTAATCATTGTCACAATATGGTCGCATCAGTACCACGATTTCTGGTCACAAAACACAACGACAAGCTGTGATTTGCCACCAACTTGGCTGCAATTTAATAACCACCAAGTCGCAGCCTTTAGAATAATGCAGCAGGAAGTCGCAGACAAATCACACACATTTTTGAGTTGTGTAACCAACGTTGCAGATTAGCACACGCCTAAAATTCTACCAAAATAAGTGACTAGTGTATTTAATGGGATTGTCCAGTGAAAAAAAAAGTTATCACCTGTCCCCAGGATTGGTGAGGATTACTTCTTGGTCAAATCGATGGCAGTTAAACTTTTATTCCCATTAGAATAGAGAAGCACTGAGCATGTGCAACCCTCCATCCATTCACTATGCAGCTGCCAAGCTCTGCAGAGAGTGAATGGTGCAGCAGGTCAGACATCCAGATACACTGCTAATCAGTGCGGGTCCTAGCAGTGCATAGGTGCCAAGGTGTTGTCCAATAAAAACAAGTATTAGTTGTCTACAGTTTTTCTTTGATTTAAGAGGTTATACTAGATTTTGACAAATCAGACTCCGATACCTATAAAGCCCACAATGCACATTAAACCAGAGCTCCCCAACCTGTGGCTCGGGAGCCCATGACGTGTGGCTCGTGGCAGTGTCAACTTAATGAATCACCAAGATAACTAAAGGCTCCCATACACATGAAATTCAAAGTCAGCTGATCTAGACAGGTTCAGCCAACATTATAATATGATGACTGACGGACAGGAGAGAAGCCCACACGATTGTTCTCCCTGGGATAAGCCAATATTCACCTGACAGCCATCTAGTATGTATGGACAGCTTAAGGGTGTGTGCACACGCTGCGGATTCTGCTGCGGATCCAGCCCTGCGGATCCGCAGCAATTCTGCAGACATTGTACAGTACAATGTTAGCCATTGGGATTTCAAATACGCAGTGCACATGCTGCAGATTTTTCCGTGCGGATTTGCTGCGGTTTTAAATCCGCAGCATGTCAATTCTTTATGAGGATTCCGCAGCGGTTTGCCACCCGTTCCATTGTCCAGGTGTCAATCCGCAGGGGAAAACCGCTGGCAAATCCGCAGGAAAACCGCAGGTCACTTTACCTGCGGTGTTACCTGCAAATCCACGCTGAAAAATCTGCAGCGTGTGCACTCACTCTAACAGTGATGAAGAGGAAGCATCCAGATAGTGACTTTTGTGAGTAGCCCTATACAGAAGAGCAGATATAAATACACATTAGACCAATATCAGCCAAATCCGCCTAAAACGACTGGATCAGCCGACAGTGTAATTTATATGGGGCACCCAACCGTTAGTTAGGAGAGATGTCAATCACGAAAGTCAGATTTGCTGTTCGATTTATTCTCTCAGAGAGAAGCCACTGGAAGAAATGTTTGTTGATGACTTTCTCAGAGAACACAGGAGTCCTCGTTTGAGCATGCGCTCATGTAGGGGAGAGATGGCTGCAGGCCAAACGATTGGCTGTAGCATCGTTTGCTGACAGCCCCTTCCTCTTCTCCTTATATACTACCCCTATTGGAGAAACCAACAGTAGATTTGGTTTTCAGTACCATCTCTATGCTGATGACACCCAATTATACACATCCTCTCCTGACATCACCACTGCATTACTACAAAATACCAGTCTTTCCACTGTCTCCAACATCATGTCCTCCCTCAAACTGAATTTGTCAACAACTAAACTCAGTGCGTTTCCTCCCTCCACTAACCCAACTATACCCAAGATTGCCATTTCCGTGTGCGGTTCTACTATTACTCCTTTCAACATGCCTGCTGTCTTGGGGGTCACTATTGATTCAGATCTTTCCTTCACTCCCTACTCGCTCTCTCATGTCACCTACACCTCAAAAAGATTTTCAACCTCTTCTTACCTTTGACTCTGCAAAAACTCTTAGGCTATGTGGAATTGCAGCGGAAATTTCTGCAGGAATTCTGCAACTCCCTGCCGCGGGAAATACGCACGTGTAACTCACGCGTATTTCCCTCGTTTTAACTAGCGTTTTTCAAGCATAATTAGCTTGCAGAATGCTAGCGTTTTCCAAGTGATCTGTAGCATCGCTTGGAAAACTGACTGACAGGTTAGTCACACTCGTCAAATAGTGTTTGACTAGTGTGACCAACTTTTTACTATTGAGGCTGCCTATGCGGCATCAGTAGTAAAAAGATATAAAGTTAAAAATAAAAAATGGTGTTTTTCTCACCTTCCGGCGTCCCACGCAGCGTCCCCGATCCTCGCGATGCTCCCGGCAAGTCAAGTTCCCAGCGATGTCGACAATGATCTTTGATGACGTAGCGGTCTCGCGAGACCACGACTTCATCAAAGGTCATTGTCGCAAGTCATCACTAGGAATGGGAGTTGGCGGGAGCACCGCTGAGGCCTGGGAACGCTGCGGGGGACGCCGGAAGGTGGGAATCTCAGGATTTTTTATTTTAATTCTATTTTTTACAGGGATATGGTACCCAGGGCCTAGAGGAGAATCTCCTCTCCACCAGACCGTGGGTACCATCCGCACATTTTCCGCTTACTTTGCGCATGGTGGCCATAGCCAAATGTGGAAAGTGGAACAATGCTTTCCTATGTGTGCGGAATTCCCGCGATTCCGCACAAAGAATGAGCATGCTGCGTATTTTTCCACGGAAAAATACACAGCATTAGCACAGCATGTGCGGAATGCCACTGAATACAATGGCTTGCTTTTTTATTTTATGCGTTTTCGCAGTGTTTTCGAGGCAAATAAAGCAGGAAAAATGCATAAAATCGGCGGGAATTCCGGACGTGCACACAGCCTTACTGTTGCTCTTACAAATTCTCATCTGGACTATTGTAACTCTCTACTGTTCGGTCTCCCTCTCACTAAACTCTCCCCTCTCCAATCCGTCCTGAATGCTGCAGCCAGGATCATATTCCTTTCCAACAGCTACACCGATACCTCCACCCTGTGACAGTCATTACTCTGGCTGCCCATCTGCTACACAGTTCAAAATAAACGCATCACTCTCACACAAAGCGATTCACGCTTCGGCTTCACCCTACATCTCAGTCTACTACCCTACTCCTGCCCTCGTTTCTGCTAATGACCCAACACTAAAATCCTCAATAATGAAAACTTCCCATTCCAGTCACCAAAACTTCTTGTGTGCTGCAACAACTCTTTGGAATTCACTACCCAGGGGAAAAAAAAAATATATATATATTAATCCCCAATACCCACAGTTTTAAAGGGGGGGGGGATGCTAAAAATACATTTAAAACTGGCCTATCACCTTTTATATAACTATCCCTGTTTTACCCATATAAAATGTTCTTCCAAATCAGGACCCTCTTACCATCTGTTCACACACCCTCCACACACTTATTAGCCCTGGGTGTCTGTACTTGTACTGATACTGGCTGGTGACTGGTTCATGCAGCATTGTGAATCCCCTATGTATTTTGTGTCTCGCCCATTTCCTCAGATTGTAAGCCTGTGAGCAGGGCCCTTCATTCCTCTTGGTATCTGTTGATTTTATGTGCTTTTCTATAATGTCTTTGTCTGTACAAGTCCCCTCTAAAATGTAAAGTGCCGCGGAATATGTTGGTGCTGTAAAAATAAAAGTTACCGTATTATAATGTACTAGCTGAAGAGCCCGGCGCTGCCCGGTCATAGTAACTAACTGTGGTTAGTTAAAACAAATTATAATTATCCTCCATCCCATAGTCCCGTGCCCATATACCCATCATACATATCCACCATCCCATAAGCCCTTGCCCATATACCCATCATACATATCCTCCATCCCATAGTCGAGTGCCCATATACCCATCACACATCCTCCATCCCATAGTCCCATGCACATAGACCCATCATACATATTTGCCATCCCATAGTCGAGTGCCCATATACCCATCACAATAAAAAAGAAAAATGTGGAAAAATGTGGAAATAAGAGATGTACTTGTTGTCAATATGCACATAAAATCAACAAATTTTCCTTATTCCATAGCAACAAAAAATATTCTATTAACAGTTTTTTGAACTGTAATTCCACCTATGTAGTATATTTGATTGACTGTACATTATGTTGTAAACAGTATATAGGTTGTACAACGTGAAAACTGAGGAAAAGAATTAGAAGACACATTTCTGATGCTACTAACCCCTCCAGCTTCAATCCATCAGCGGTCTCCAGGCATTTTTCACAATATCATTCTGGCAATTTTGATAGCTTCAGGTTTAAAGCAATAGAGTTAGTAACACGGTCTACCAGAGGGGGCGATAGAAAACGTAAACTACTTAACAGAGAATCTGCTTGGATTTTTACTTTGGAAACTAGGATGCCAATTGGCTTAAACAATAGACAAGATTTAATTAGAATGTATTAAAAATCCTAAAATTATGATTCTTATGTTAATAATTATAACCTGCTCTGTCTCAAATACATAAATATATTTTTTTTTTTGAGTAAAAATTATATTATGGAAGTATTGTGGAGGATAACATGAGAAAAAAATCTCTGTATATATATTCTGTTATATCATGTATTGTAAAATATATGGAAAAATTACTGCTAGCGTATTAGCCTTTGTTAGGGTTAACACTTGTTTTTAAATAGTTAATCTTATAGGTGGATGCTCACAAGTGTGATCTATTAACGCTTAATCAACTACAGCACCACCCATCTTAGGATTTTTTCCTTCTTATATCCCTGAAAAATAGCAATGTGTATTATGGCAATGATAAAGGTCTAGCCGAAACGCGTCTTGCCGTGCGCTTTACAGCAGTAATTTTTCCTATCTCTGCCTATATTTATAATATGCTGCTATGGATAATATTTTTAATCTACGTTTGAAATAAAGAAAAAGATTTTTAATGTACTTCAAACTTGGCTCACTGGATTCATCTCCTTTTCGCATATACCCATCACACATCCTTCATCTCATAGTCCCATGCCCATATACCCATCATACATATCCGCTATCCCATAGTCCCGTGGCCATATACCCATCATACATATCCTCCATCCCATAGTCCAGTGCTCATATATCCATCACACATCCTCCATCCCATAGTCCCGTGCCCATATACCCATCATACATGTCCTCCATCCCATAGTCCAGTTCCCATATACCCGTCATACATGTCCTCCATCCCATAGTCACGTGCCATATACCTGTCATACATGTCCTCCATCCCATAGTCCCGTGCCATATACCTGTCATACATGTCCTCCATCCCATAGTCAAGTGCCTATATACCCATCACACATCCTCCATCCCATAGTCAACCATTATGACATCATAATGAGCGGTGGGGCTTGCAACCTATGACATCAGCGTCGCCATGGCAACCATTGTGACATCATAATGAGGGGCGGGGCTTGATACGCACACACTTTTTCCCCAGTATGTAGATAGGGGCAAAATTGTTTGGTGAATTGGAAGGCGCGGGGTGAAAATTTCACCTCACAACATAGTTTAGGACGCTCTCTGGGTCCAGACGTGTGACTGTGCCAAATTTTGTGGCTGTAGCTGCGACGGTGCGGATGCCTATCCCGAACATACACACACATATACATACACACTTGAGCTTTATATATTAAATGATAGGGAATGATGCTGTTGCACTTCGGCCACTTTACAGTGAACACATCACAAAGGGTTCTTTGACAATGCGCTTAGTGGCCCTGTTGGGGGCGCTTACGTCCGAACCCCCCCATGTGAACTGCTGACCTGGTGCATGAATGCAATGTGAGAGCCCCCTTACATATAGAAGCCAGTTTTCCCCCAAACTGCATGTAAAGCAACATTGCAGCTCCTGGGGGGCTTGTCACACACAACGCGACAGGGCCCCTTTAAGACGACCACACAATAGTTCCCTGGTGGGGGGCTACTCACATCAACTGTCACAGTATATGATAGAAGTGGTGTCTGTCTGAATATGTGCTGTGGATAAGGGGGTTTCACTGTGTACAGCAAAGTAGTTATTACGCAGACAAGAACGGCCACTCAGGACACTGGGAAAGCTGCACAACACATGCAGTCACCCAGCTTTCCCATAGGATTATCCCTGGAAGAGGAACCTGTGATTCCCGGTAATTCTAGGGAACCGCCTACAAAACAATGAGCAGGCCACGTGCAGTCAGCAGCCGGGCTCCGCCACGAGGCCGATTCTGAGGCAGTCGGGCCCGGTGTGGGGCCGAGCCGGTGACTGACGCGAGAGGTGAGCGCCGGAGGCTCGGTGCGTGTGAGGCGGCTCAGCTCCCGGAGCACAGCGCCGCCCCTCCTCCAGCTCCTGCTCCGAGGCCCCGCCTCCCGCTCGCCGCCGCACAACATCCATGACGTCTCTTTTATTTCCCACACACAAGCGTGGATTTCACCCCACGGTCACAACACAGGGTCAGGTCACCTCACAACTGACAGTCCGTGTGTGTGTCCCCCTTCCCGGGGCAGCACGCCGAGCCCTGTCCCGTCCTCACACACCTTTCCTACCGTGCACTATTCATCAGTGGAAAGTCCAAAAAAATGCGGGAAATTCAAGTTTATTTCACTGTGCGAAAAAAATAAGGTAATAAAAACTTTTCGTCAGCAGTGGGAGACTCACCAGATTGTGGTAGGTCCGGGGGTGCTCCTTTCCGGTCCAGTCCACCCTCCTCGGCAGGAGCTGCAATGGAAAGACACGGTGAGGGTCTGTGAGGGTCTCCGCGGCGCCCACGTCCCGGTCACCTCACAAAAAGCCGTGTACTTGTACCATTAGCTGAGGAGATTCCTGGCTGCTCGGCGCCGCCGCTCCCTCAGCACAGCCCCGGCTCCTCACTGCTCTGTGGGGGGCGAACACGGCGAGGGAGCGCCCCCCAAACCCCACACGGTGACAGAGCCACGCAGCCACCCGGCTGCCCCCCGAAAATAAACCCGACGCCCCCGACAAGTGCTGCCGGCCACGGAGAGAGGGGGTGCAGCCGCACGCAGGTCGCTGCCATGGAGGCTCCCGGTGTGTGACGGGTATCGGCCCTATGTGACAGTAGGGGGGCGACGCTGCGCTATATCGGGGGGCCGCAGGAGAGAAGCAGCACCGGATTCTGGGGGGCCCATCCCCGAACCCCACCCCCATCCGTGCCCCCGCTCACCTCCTTCTTCTCCACTTCTCGGATAAGGACCTGGAAAGAGAGAGCAGAAGGTCACTGCCTGCTCCATGGCCCGAGCCCCCCTCATGCCCCACATTGGGGAGCTGCTGTGGAACGTACGTGCACCCACCCCCTTCCGAGGGCCAGCTCATACCTGGGCTGCCTCCTGGCAGGGTCCATCTTCCAGGAATCTGGCAACGAGGAAATAGAGCTCTGCAAGATACAGAAACAGAGGGTCAGGGCACAGGCAGAGGGTCCCCGCTGCCCCCGGGGGGTGCATCCGGACTGATTGTTTATTGGGGGCTGCTGGGAGGGGGCACATACCGGATCCGAGCTCGGTGCTGTGCTGGCTGCTGGAGGAGGACATGTCGGGGTTGTTGGGTATCCCCCTTCCTCCTCCACCGTGCCTGCACTGCCGCCGCCGGAGCGGATCCCCGGGCCCTGCCCCTGGAGCTGTCAGGGTCTGGAGCAGGAAGGAGAAAGAGAAGCCTCCGCTCTCCACCATGCAATGCCAGGCGGAGGGAGGAGGAAACAACAAGCCAGAGAGAGCTGTTCTCACTGCCTGTGGTATCCTTCCGCCTAGCACTGATGAAGGCAAGAAAAAAAAGTCCCCCTCTCCTAACAAGCTGTGCAGGACTTCCACATTCCTGGAAACCCCCTGATTTCGACGTGGGTGTACTCTTCACAGAGCAACACTCTCCTGGTACATATTGTTAGCGATGATCCTTTTTTTAATTATTAAACAAAAAAAATCTCAGACAACCATTATTTTTAAGGAGGAATTGGAAAAAGTATGAATCGTAGAGCGTTTTCCAAAATACATGCCTACAATTCAGAAGAACTATACCAATGCATGAGCAACATTTACTGTGACCTCTAAAACGATGATATCAGGACTCCCAAACCAATCACAGTCACAAAGTTTTATCCCAGATTGAGTTTTGTAGGTAAAAAAGTTTTTTCTCTAATATTGTCTTTGAAAACGAGTCTCAAAAATAAGCCAGGCCTTTAGAATGTAATAATGTCCTTGGTATAACACAACAGACTCGTATATTTGCCATCAAATTGCACCTTTTCTCCCAGTTGCGCCTACATATGGACCAGCCTTTCTCATAATGAGCCATCCTGCAGAAAAGGAGGGGCTGTCATTTCTACTAAATTATTGTTTATAACCAACAAATAGAGACGATGCCCAAAAATCATCATTTGAAAAATTATCATGTCTCTCCACTCTAAAATTAGTGCAAAGGTATCACCGGATTCCTATCTCTCTTGTGATGTATGAAATGCCAAATACCGTATCACCTTTTTTACAGCAGCACATCAAAAGCTAATGTTTTATCTCTTCACATTAATACTAAACCCTATCACACTGGATAGCAATATTCTATATGTTAAGAATAATAGAATCTGCAGCACTATTCTTTTACCAGAAATAGCAGCTCTGACAGTTCTCATTGATTAAAGAGTAACAGCAGGTAGAGTTGAGCGAAACAGGTCGGTCAGATTCAAAAATCGCCGACTTTCCCCAAAGTCGGGTTTCGCCGATCGAAACCCGACCCTAGTGTGAGGTCGGCAATGAGGTCGCCGATCAGCGCGCCAAGGTCACGTTTCAAATTATGCTTTCAGCGCCTTTTCTCACCCAATGATGGAGGACGCACACTGTGGGCAACGTGATGACATGCACAGCGGCCAGCACCATCTTAGAGAAGGGCATTGAAGTGATTGGCTGGCTTTGTGTGGCGTCACAGTGGGTATAAAAGGCTGTGAACGCCGACCGCCATCTTACTTCTGCCGATCTTACAATAGGGAGAGGTGCTGCTGCTGATTCTGAACAGGGAGAGCGTTAGGCAGGGAAGAAGTAAAAAAAACCTGCTTCTGCTGATAGCGCTTTTCACTGTACAGTTAGTGTGCAGTGAAAGGGGAGGATTTTTGTTGTATGCAGCAGCGCTGGTGGTGATTAGGCTGTCTTTTAAGGCTGGTTTCACATTAGCGCTTTTTAAGCGCACGCACGGCCGGGGGTAGCTCCGCCCCTGAGCCGGCTCTCTGCCCGGCGTGCCCGCCCCTTGCTTGTAGCGCCGCCTCCTAGCGCACAGCGGCGCCTGCGATCGGCGCACCCTATCTTTAGCATAGGGTGCGCAGATCGTGCGCTAGTTGCGCTTTGACCTGCGCTGCGCACTTTTGACGGTGCGCCGTGCGCGCCAAAATCAAACTTTTCGGATTTCGGCGTGCTCGGCGCACCATCAAAAGTGCGCAGCGCAGGTCAATGCGCAACTAGCGCACGGCCTGCGCACGATCTGCGCACCCTATGCTAAAGATAGGGTGCGCCGATCGCAGGCGCCGCTGTGCGCTAGGAGGCGGCGCTACAAGCAAGGGGCGGGCACGCCGGGCAGAGAGCCGGCTCGGGGGCGGAGCTACCCCCGGCCGTGCGTGCGCTTAAAAAGCGCTAATGTGAAACCAGCCTTAGGCTACCTGCTAGCTGCATTGCTGTGTGCACACTGCTGTTCAAACTGCTTTTTTCAAAGCACTCCAAATTTTATTCTTTTGTCCTGGTGAGTTACTGAGCGTTCATTTTTTCACACACCGTCTAGCGGTGTATGCTCCTCACACACTACCGTGTACAGGCTGGTATCACGGACAAATAGAAGCTCTCTGGGTGTGACTGAAAGAAAAAGCAGAGGAGTTTGTCCGTTTTTCTAGACCTACACCTTAGAGTCGTGTCCATTTTTCAAACAGTTTCGTATATCTGCTGTTTGATGACGGTCAAAACTAGACAGAGACAGCGTGTGTCAGTCCGTTTATTAATGCACAGAGCTTGACAATTTTCCATACAGACACCGTTTAGCGGTGTACCCTCCTCACATACTATCGTGTACTGGCTGGTATCACGGACAAATGGAAGCTATCTGGATGTGACTCTGGAAGAAAAAGCAGAGGAGTTTTTCTGTTTCTCCAGACCTACACCTTAGAGTCCTGTCCGTTTTTTAAACAGTTTCGTATATCTGCTGTTTGATGACGGTCAAAACTAGACAAAGACAGCGTGTGTCAGTCCGTATACAAATACATGGAGATTGACAATTTTACACACACACACACCGTACAGCGTTGTACGCTCCTCACACACTACCGTGTACCGCCTTCTAGCATGGACAAATAGAAGCTACCTCTGTGACTCTGGAAAAAAAAGCCGAGAAGTTTTTCCGTTTTTCCAGACCTACACCTTAGAGTCCTGTCCGTTTTTAAATAGTTTCGTATATCTGCTGTTTGATGACGGTCAAAACTAGACAGAGACAGCGTGTGTCAGTCCGTATTCAAATACACGGAGCTTGACAATTTTACATACACACTCCGTACAACGGTGTACGCTCCTCACACACTACCGTGTACCGCCTTCTAGCACAGACAAATAAAAGCTACCTGTGTGTGACTCTGGAAAAAAAAGCTGAGGAGTTTTTCCATACCTACACCTTAGAGTCGTGTCCGTTTTTCAAAGAGTTTCGTATATCTGCTGTTTGATGACGGTCAAAACTAGACAGAGACAGCGTGTGTCAGTCCGTATACAAATGTTAGGCGTCGGATTCCTGGCACTGCACAGCGTGAATCCAGAGCCAGACATCCTGCGGTCTCCCATTCTCCTCCGACCGCTTGGACTCCTGCTCAGCAATCATGGCGAGCCAGGCTTGCTGCTCAGACTCACTCTGACAGCCTGGATGTTGCTGCCACCTCTGGTGCAGCAATAGCAGCGCAACCTGCTCTGCAGGGAACTGCTCCTGAGGCTAAGTCCTCATGCCATGCTACTGGGCATGCCCGCAACTTGACCTCTCACTGGAGAGCAGGGGTCACATGCTCAGGTCCTATGTCGGATCTGATTGGTCCTTCCCAAGCTAATGGAAGGTCCCGGAAGCGCATCGCTATAAAAAACCCACATGGCGGCTCGGCGATGCGCTAGTGTAGCATATTATTCTGTGTGTGTATGGTGATGGATGTATGGACTGCTGTCTGACTTATTTGAAACCCCTACCCTCTGATATTACGAGTGGTGACCGAGTGTGAATAGTCAGCTCCAGGGTTGTGGCAAGCTACACGCCACTTGCTCCACACCTACACTAGCGTCCGCCGGCGCCCGGTCCTCGGCGCCGACGCTTGCGGCTTTTCTCTGGCGCTGCGCTGTAGCAACAGCAACTATTGGTGTTCGCGGCTGCGACGCCACACGCAGGTCTCTGTGACGCTAACAGGGCCTGTGCCTTTGCTTTAGCGTTTGGGTGACATTAACCCGAGCGCAGTCCTGCAAATAATTAGGTGCATCTGCCATTGTTCAGCAGCGGTCTTGTCATCTACCGCACGGTGGACCCCGGGCGGCGAACGCACCTACTATTATTTATATTTGGTGCGTTCCGCCGACCCTAACATTACACTAGCGCCAGGGTCTGGCTGGCAATGGCAAACGTGCAGCAGCTGCAGCGCTACATTCGGCAGCTGGAGAGCAGGTTGGCGGCTATTGAGAGCACCAACTCAGCTGCGAATGCTGCGCTAGCTGCTGCTCAGACAGTCGCTGAGGCTGTCTCACGTGCGCCCACACTTTTGCCCTCGCCGACAATGTCTCGCCTCCCGCTCCCCGATAAGTTTTCGGGTGATAGTACCTCCTGTAGGGGATTCGTTAGTCAGTGCTCCATTCAGCTGGAGTTGCTGGCTGCACGGTTTCCTACAGAGCGGGCTAAGGTGGGATTTATTGTCTCCCTGTTGTCTGGCCGGGCATTACAGTGGGCCACGCCATTGTGGGAACGTGATGATCCCGTGGTACAGGGAGCTGCTCAGTTCCTCGCGGCTCTGAAGCAAGTCTTGGGACCATGGGTCACACACGATACGGCTCTCCAACTGTTATCCTTAACACAACGGTCACTCTCGGTTAGCCATCATGCTGTCCAGTTTCGGACACTGGCTTCCGAGTTAGATTGGCCGGACAAAGTGTTGGTCCCGGGGTTTTGGAGAGGCCTGGCTGAGCACGTAAAAGATGCTCTAGCTACTAGGGAAATTCCCACAAGTCTGGAGGAGTTGATCGCCTTTTCCACCCGCATTGATCTCCGCTTCACGGAGCGCGGGTTGGAACGAGCGCAATCCAGATGTAGGGTTAATTTGGCTCCCACCTTTACCGAGCCGCTGATATATCCCGCACAGGAGCTCCCTTCCTTTGAGCCTATGGAGGTGTCTCGCACCGGCACTAAGTCGCGTCCGATGCAAAGCTCTGTGCGCTGTTATCAGTGCCGACAGTTTGGCCACTCGGCTGGCACATGCCCTCAGAGGCCGAAAAGACGACCACGTTCAGTGGCCGTAGGTGGTGGTCAATCCAAGGTGGGACCCTTTTCACCCAAACCGGTGTTCCGGGGTACGTTAGAGAGTGGGTCCTCCACCTGGGAGGCAGAGGTCACCCTGGATTCCGGGGCCGAGGGGAACTTTATGTCCTCGACTTTTGCCCAGAGACACGCTATCCCTCTGGTGTTACTCTCCCAAACTCTGACCATTAGGGTGGTAAATGGGGCGCCGTTACCATCTCAGGTGACCCATCAGACAGTCCCACTCAGACTCTCTATTTCACCCTCACATCAGGAGACTCTGTCCCTGCTTATTATGCCCAATGGCATCGATCAGGTGCTCCTCGGAGTTCCCTGGCTTCGTTGCCACTCCCCTCATATTGACTGGGCTTCGGGGAGGATACTGGGCTGGGGCAAGGACTGTGAGGGAAGGTGCCTGAGGGGCAGCGTTCAGGTGGCTTCCACTGAAGTGCCTGCGGATCTCTCCGCGCTCCCCAAACCCTACCACCAGTACACGGACGTCTTCTCTAAGAAGTCTGCGGAGACGCTCCCGCCGCACCGTTCCTATGATTGCCCGATTGATCTCCTGCCAGGCACAGAGCCTCCCCGAGGCTGTGTTTACCCCTTATCACTCCCTGAGACGGAGGCTATTTCCCAATATATCTGGGAGAACCTGGCTAGGGGTTTCATCAGAAAATCGGTGTCGCCGGCTGGTGCAGGGTTCTTCTTCGTACAGAAGAAGAACGGAGAGTTACGCCCCTGCATTGACTACCGGGGTCTCAATGCTATCCCGGTTAAAAACAAATACCCTCTACCGTTGATCTCGGAGTTATTTGACAGGTTGCGGGGGGCCCGGATCTTTACTAAATTAGATCTGCGGGGTGCATACAACCTGATCCGCATTCGCGAAGGAGACGAATGGAAGACAGCTTTTAATACCAGGGATGGCCATTACGAATACCTGGTTATGCCCTTTGGCCTTTGTAATGCGCCAGCTGTCTTCCAAGATTTTGTCAATGACGTCTTCCGCGACATGCTCTCTACCTCGGTGGTGGTCTATCTGGATGACATACTCATCTTTTCGCCAGATTTGACTACCCACCGGAGAGACGTCTGCAGGGTCTTCGACCGTCTGCGGGCGAACTCGCTATTTGCCAAGCTGGAGAAGTGCCAGTTTGAGCAGGAGTCCTTGCCGTTCCTGGGCTATATCATCTCGGCCCAGGGGCTGGCCATGGATCCTGCCAAACTACAAGCGGTAATGGACTGGCAGGAACCCCATTCCCTCAAAGCGGTGCAGTGCTTTTTGGGGTTCGTGAATTACTACCGCCAGTTCATACCACACTTTTCCACACTGGTGGCTCCTTTGGTTGCTCTCACCAAGAAGGGAGCTAACCCCAATGCTTGGTCAGAACATGTCTCCAAGGCCTTCTCGGCTATAAAATCACATTTTGCTGGCACTCCCATATTACATCGTCCTGATGTGGATAAGCCGTTTACCCTTGAGGTAGACGCTTCTTCCGTCGGTGCAGGAGCAGTCCTTTATCAAAAGGATGCTCAAGGTCGGAAGCATCCCTGCTTCTTCTATTCCAAAACCTTCTCACCGGCGGAGAAAAATTACTCCATCGGCGACAGGGAGCTGCTAGCCATGAAGTTGGCTTTCTCTGAGTGGAGACATCTCCTGAAGGGAGCCCGGTTTCCCTTTCAGGTATATACGGACCATAAAAACCTGGTCTATCTACAGACGGCCCAACGCCTGAATTCCCGTCAGGCCAGGTGGTCGCTCTTCTTTTCCCGATTCCGCTTCACCCTCCACTACCTCTCTGGAGAGAAGAACGTCCGTGCGGATGCTCTCTCACGTTCAGTGGTCTCAGCGGAAGAAGGAGAAGCTGAGCCTTGGTTAATTCTCCCGCCGGAGAGTTTTACGACCGTGGCTCCAGTTGCTCTCGAGTCGGTACCACCGGGCAAGACCTTGGTGCCTCCTCAGCTACGGCCGGAGGTCCTCGCCTGGGTACATGCCTCCAGGGTGGGTGGCCATTTTGGTAATAAACGGACCGCCGAACTCCTGGCAAGGTCATATTGGTGGCCACATATGGCTCGAGATGTCAAGGAATACGTGCAAGCATGTGTTTCGTGTGCTCGGAACAGACCCTCTAGACAGAGGCCGGCGGGGCTGTTTCCCCTGCCAGTGGCGGATAGACCGTGGGAGATGGTTGGCATGGATTTCACAGTTGGCCTGCCCAAGTCTGGTGGCAGAACGGTCATCTGGGTGGTCACCGACCATTTTTCCAAAATGGTGCACCTGGTGCCACTCGCACGCCTGCCTTCCGCTCGAGGTCTGGCCACTTTGTTTATTAAGCACGTATTCCGTTTGCATGGCATGCCGGACAAAATCGTGAGTGACTGAGGTCCCCAGTTTGCGTCTCGGTTTTGGAGGAAGCTCTGCAGCCTACTCAGCATCGAGCTAAATCTGTCCTCCGCCTACCATCCCGAGACGAATGGCTTGGTCGAGAGAGCCAATCAAACCTTGGTCACCTATCTACGGCATTTTGTCTCTGCCAGGCAGGATGACTGGGCATCCTTGCTACCTTGGGCTGAATTTGCCCTAAACATTGCGGTGGCTGATTCCACTGGACAGACGCCCTTCCTCTTAAACTACGGTCAACATCCACGCGTCCCTGTCCCGATGCCAGTGTCCTCCACTGACTCCAGGGTGGCAGACTGGGCAGTGGAGGCCCGGGACATTTGGGATCGCACTCAGGATGCTATCCGGGCATCTAAAGAAAGGATGAGGGCGTCCGCCGACACGCATCGGCGGCCCGCGCCAAGCTTCTCCCCTGGTGACATGGTATGGCTCTCTACCCGAAATATTAAACTGCGGGTCGAGTCTCCCAAGTTCGCACCGCGATACATTGGACCATTCAAGGTCCTTGAGCGACTTAGCTCGGTGGTCTACCGCCTGGCTCTTCGTCCACATTTGGCCATTTCGGACGTGTTCCATGTGCTCTGCAGTGAACTGCTCCTGAGGCTATGTCCTCATGCCGTGCTACTGGGCATGCCCGCAACTTGACCTCTCACTGGAGAGCAGGGGTCACATGCTCAGGTCCTATGTCGGATCTGATTGGTCCTTCCCAAGCTAATGGAAGGTCCAGGGAGCGCATCGCTCTAAAAAACCCGCATGGCGGCTCGGCGATGCGCTAGTGTAGCATATTATTCTGTGTGTGAATGGTGATGGATGTATGGACTGGTGTCTGACTCATTTGAAACCCCTACCCTCTGATATTACGAGTGGTTGTTAGCGCCGCTCCCGCTGCCATACTCACCGCTCCTGCTTCTGCCCCGACTCTCTCCTCTGACGCGCCCTGCGCGCGCGCCTCCGCTCTCCTTGCTTTCCGGCGGCCGGCGGCCCGACGTTCTCCACTTCCCTCGGCCGCGCGCACTGTGCCTCTGCGCACGCGCCGGAGGGATAAGCCGCACGCTCCTACCGGCAGCCACCTGTCTGCCGTGACCTGACCCGGACCGGCCCCCCGACCTATCAGAGGCCACCACCAGGTATTTCAGGCCGCCCTCCCTTAGTGGAGGCGCCTGACTATTGAGTTGCCTCTCGGTTGTCTAGGCCGCGCTCCCTGCTGCTTGTTCCTTGCTAGCTGAGCTCTAGTTTATTCCTTGTGTCTTGTGCCTCCTGTTAGTTACTGTGTCTTCTGCCTGTGTCCTCAGTGTTCCTCTGTTCCTCCGGTCCGTTCCTCCTGCCTAACCCCTGTGTCTCCTTCCTTTTCAGTTCGCCTCTTCCTGGACCCCAGCCTTCCTCCGTCCTTCTTCCTCTTCTGCAGCCTCTGGACCCTGGTCACCCTGGTTCCTCTCTGGACCGTCCTCTGTTCCTCATCACTTGTTCACCCTCCTGAGCCGACCCCTGGTCCTGGCTGCCGTGGCGCTAGAACTTCCCGAGTCTGTTCCCTAACGGTCCCTGTATAGGGGTCGGTCCACTTGGTGTGCTCGCTCGGGGAGAGCTCGGCGCCACGGTCCAGTGGGTCCACTCTCGTCACCTGTGTCCACAGCGTAACAGTATAGTCAGGCCATGGACCCCGCCGGGGCCGCTACCCAAAAGGAGTTGGTTTTCCTTAGGGAGAACCAGACCCGTATTATGTCTTTCATGAAGACCATGGATTCCCGCTTGTCGGCCTTGCAGGCCGCTGATCCTGGTAACGCCTCCCAACTGGCCAGTCTCCAGCAGGAGCTGGTTCAACAACGGGACACCCAATCCCATATTCTTTCGTATATGGCTTCGGTCGACGATCGGCTGCTTTCCCTTCAATCGGCCGCCGGACGCGATTCGTCCCGCAGTTCAGATCCCGGACCCTCTCCGCCTCCCAGGCTTGGTAGACCGCCTCGGTATGGCGGCGACCCCAAGTTGTGCAGAGGCTTCTTGAATCAGTGCAGGTTGCACTTCGAACTCCTGCCCCAACAATACCCCACCGATCGGGCCAAGGTTGCCTTCATTGTCTCCCATTTGGAGGGAGAGGCACTCTCCTGGGCAAATCCCCTGTGGGAGCGGGACGATCTCGTGGTCTCCAGTCTCCAGACCTTCACTGACACATTCCGTAGGGTCTTTGACGAGCCCGGACGGTTGGCTTCCGCCACGGAGTCTCTTTTTTGCCTCTCCCAGGGCGCTCTTACGGTCGGACAATACGCCATCCGGTTCCGTACCTTGGCCTCCGAGGTGGGGTGGAATAACGAGGCTTTGGTTGGGGCCTTCTGGCGTGGCCTCTCAGGCAAAATTAAAGATGAGCTGGCAGGGCGAGACACCCCAACCTCCTTGGAGGATTTAATTTCGTTGGCCACACGCATCGACCTTCGGTTCCAGGAACGCGCTAGAGAGACTGCTAGGGACAGGAGACCGCTGAGACCATCTGCTTCTTTTCACAGGCCGTCCAGTCCACATCCGCCTGGGGCATCCTCCAGTCCGGCGTCTGAGCCAATGCAGGTGGATCGGGTCAAGTTGGCAGAACGGCGCCGTAAGGAGAGAATGATGGAGGGTCTGTGCCTGTATTGCGGCAGCGCGTCTCACTTCCTACGCTTCTGTCCTGAGAGACCGGGAAACTCCTCCACCTAGGGCAGGTAAGAGAGGCCGATCTAGGTGTGTCTCCCTCCTCTCACCCCCTTACCCTTTCAGTTCAGTTGGTTTTGGGTCAGAGACGTGGTTCGGAGGTGGCCTATGTGGACTCGGGCGCGGCAGGGAACTTCATTAGGTTGAAGGAGGTAAAGAAGTATCAGATTCCTGTGATCTCCCTGAAGACTCCACGTGTCATCGCCTCAGTAGATGGTAGACCCCTACGTGAATCCGTGTTCCTGGTAACAGAGGAGGTGTGTCTGCAAATTGGGGCCTTGCACCAGGAGCGGATCGCTTTCTACGTCCTTCCCAACCTTTCCCATGCTGTGCTGCTAGGTCTTCCGTGGCTTAGGACTCATGAACCTGTCTTGGATTGGCGTTCCGGTGAGGTCCTCCGCTGGGGGCATCCCTGCCAAGAGAAGTGTCTGGGGCCTGTCCGCCCGGCTAACCCTCCACCAGCCTCCTCGGGTCCCGAGGCTCTACCAGCCGCATACTGGGCATTCTCTGACGTATTTGACAAGAAGGAGGCAGAGGTTCTTCCCCCGCATCGCCCGTATGACTGCCCTATTGATCTGCGACCCGGGACCACTCCGCCCCGAGGGCGAATTTATCCCTTGTCCCCTGCAGAGACTACGGCCATGTCCGAGTATATTCGTGAGAATTTAGCTCGAGGGTTCATACGGAAATCTTCTTCCCCGGCCGGAGCCGGGTTTTTCTTTGTAAAGAAGAAAGACGGTTCTCTCCGTCGTATTGATTTCCGGGGCCTGAACGACATTACTGTGAAGAACAAATATCCGTTGCCTCTCATTCCTGAACTCTTTGACCGGTTACGGGGAGCCCGCATTTTCTCTAAGTTGGATCTACGCGGGGCTTACAACCTCATCCGCATTCGCCCTGGTGACGAATGGAAGACCGCCTTTAACACCCGGGACGGGCATTACGAATACCTGGTTATGCCCTTCGGTCTCTGCAACGCTCCCGCGGTCTTTCAGGAGTTTGTCAATGATATCTTCCGAGACTTGTTGTACTCCTGCGTGGTGGTGTATCTGGACGACATCCTTATTTTTTCCCCGGATCTGGCGTCCCATAGGAGGAGTGTTCGTCTGGTCTTACAACGTCTGCGGGAGAATCGCCTCTACGCGAAGCTTGAGAAGTGTCTCTTTGAGCAGTCTTCCTTGCCTTTCTTGGGCTACATCGTTTCAGATTCTGGGCTGGAGATGGATCCTGAGAAACTGTCGGCTATTCTTCGATGGCCTCGCCCTGTGGGGGTCAAGGCGATTCAAAGGTTCCTCGGCTTCGCCAACTATTACCGTCAATTTGTGCCACATTTTTCGTCCATCATCAAACCCATCTCCAGTCTCACTCGCAAGAGCGTCAACTCCTCGTCCTGGCCTCCGGAGGCTGAAGAGGCCTTTTCCTGCCTGAAGCAAGCCTTCGCGACCGCACCTGTTCTACACCGACCCGAGGCTAGTAAGCCATT
The DNA here is from genome assembly GCF_039654945.1 of Dendrobates tinctorius. Taxonomy (NCBI): domain Eukaryota; kingdom Metazoa; phylum Chordata; class Amphibia; order Anura; family Dendrobatidae; genus Dendrobates; species Dendrobates tinctorius. The sequence goes on along the minus strand of NW_027361779.1, from coordinate 43,623,609 downwards.
CATCCTGGAGGTAGACGCCTCTTCCACCGGAGCAGGTGCAGTGCTCTCACAGAGGTCCCCGTCCGGCCGCCTGATTACCTGCGGGTTCTTTTCAAAGGCCTTCTCGCCGGCTGAGTGTAACTACGCCATCGGGGATCGCGAGCTGTTGGCCATAAAGTTGGCGCTCGAGGAGTGGCGTTACCTCCTTGAGGGCTCGGTCCATCCGTTTACCATCTTTACCGACCACAAGAACCTTGCATATCTCCAGTCAGCCCAGAGACTTAACCCTCGGCAGGCCAGATGGTCCCTCTTCTTTGGTCGGTTCGATTTTGAATTGCGTTTCCGTCCCGGGCCAAAGAACATCAAGGCGGACGCATTGTCCCGGTCTCTGCAACCCTCTGATCTGATGGAGGAACCAACTCACATTATCGATCCCGCTAAGATCATCACTGTGGCCCCGGTGAGACTGATTACTCCTCCCCCCGGCAAGACCTACGTCCCTGATGCTGAAAGAGAAAAGGTACTGCATTGGGGACATTCCTCTAAAGTTTCCGGACATGTCGGAGTCAAGAAGACATTTGAGCTCATCGCTCGTTTTTACTGGTGGCCCTCACTCCGCCAGGATGTGACAGACTTCACGGCCTCCTGTCCCTCTTGCGCCAAGGTCAAGATTCCTAGGCGACCACCCGCCGGCCTTCTGCTTCCTCTCCCGATTCCTTCGGTTCCATGGCAACATATTGGTTTGGATTTCATCACGGATCTGCCTAAGTCTTCCGGATCTACGACTATCCTGGTAGCTGTCGACCGCTTCTCCAAGATGGCCCATTTTGTTCCTCTACCTGCGCTGCCCTCCGCTCCAGAGTTGGCGAAGATTTTTATCCAGCACATCTTCCGCCTCCACGGCTTTCCACAGCATATTGTTTCCGATCGAGGGGTACAGTTCACCTCTCGGTTTTGGAGGGCCTTGTGTAAACTTCTAGAGATAAAACTGGACTTTTCATCTGCATACCATCCCCAGTCCAATGGTCAGGTTGAACGCGTTAATCAGGCACTAGCGTCTTACTTACGGCAGTTCTCTAACGCTCATCAGGATAACTGGGTCCATCTACTTCCCTGGGCAGAGTTCTCCTACAATAACCATCCCAGCGAGTCATCAGCCAAGTCTCCATTTTTCGTAGTCTTTGGCATGCACCCTGGTGTTCCTCTACCTTTGTCCGGTTCCTCCGGTGTGCCTGCAGCCGACTCCCTGACCCAAGAGTTCTCTAGGATCTGGTCCGAAACTAAGGAGGCCCTCCGGAGGTCTGGGGAACGCATGAAGAGGCACGCTGACAAAAGACGCTTGGATGCTCCAAACTACCTCCCAGGTCAACAAGTTTGGTTGTCGGCCAAGTACATTAGGCTAAAGCTCCCTTCCTACAAGTTGGGACCGCGCTACATTGGGCCTTTCAAGATTCTCAAACGTCTGAACAACGTATCTTACAAACTGGAGTTGCCTGCGTCGCTTCGGGTTCCCAACTCCTTCCACGTCTCTCTCCTTAAACCGGTTGTCCTGAATCGGTTTCACCCGGCCCCGAACCTTTCTCCTCTTCCTGTTACGTCTGATGACGTCTTCGAGGTAAAAGACATCCTGGCCTCGAAAAAAGTTAGAGGTAAAACCTTTTTTTTGATCGACTGGAAGGGTTTTGGTCCCGAGGAGAGATCCTGGGAGCCGCAGGAGAATATCAATGCTCCACGCATTCTTAAGAGGTTTTTAGCCAGACGCAGTGGAGGGGAGTGTAAGAGAGGGGGTACTGTTAGCGCCGCTCCCGCTGCCATACTCACCGCTCCTGCTTCTGCCCCGACTCTCTCCTCTGACGCGCCCTGCGCGCGCGCCTCCGCTCTCCTTGCTTTCCGGCGGCCGGCGTCCCGACGTTCTCCTCCACTTCCCTCGGCCGCGCGCACTGTGCCTCTGCGCACGCGCCGGAGGGATAAGCCGCACGCTCCTACCAGCAGCCACCTGTCTGCCGTGACCTGACCCGGACCGGCCCCCCGACCTATCAGAGGCCACCACCAGGTATTTCAGGCCGCCCTCCCTTAGTGGAGGCGCCTGACTATTGAGTTGCCTCTCGGTTGTCTAGGCCGCGCTCCCTGCTGCTTGTTCCTTGCTAGCTGAGCTCTAGTTTATTCCTTGTGTCTTGTGCCTCCTGTTAGTTACTGTGTCTTCTGCCTGTGTCCTCAGTGTTCCTCTGTTCCTCCGGTCCGTTCCTCCTGCCTAACCCCTGTGTCTCCTTCCTTTTCAGTTCGCCTCTTCCTGGACCCCCGCCTTCCTCCGTCCTTCTTCCTCTTCCGCAGCCTCTGGACCCTGGTCACCCTGGTTCCTCTCTGGACCTTCCTCTGTTCCTCATCACTTGTTCACCCTCCTGAGCCGACCCCTGGTCCTGGCTGCCGTGGCGCTAGAACTTCCCGAGTCTGTTCCCTAACGGTCCCTGTATAGGGGTCGGTCCACTTGGTGCGCTCGCTCGGGGAGAGCTCGGCGCCACGGTCCAGTGGGTCCACTCTCGTCACCTGTGTCCACAGCGTAACAGTGGTGACCGAGTGTGAATAGTCAGCTCCAGGGTTGTGGCAAGCTACACGCCACTTGCTCCACACCTACACTAGCGTCCGCCGGCGCCCGGTCCTCGGCGCCGACGCTTGCGGCTTTTCTCTGCCGCTGCGCTGTAGCAACAGCAACTATTGGTGTTCGCGGCTGCGACACCACACGCAGGTCTCTGTGACGCTAACAGGGCCTGTGCCTTTGCTTTAGCGTTTGGGTGACGTTAACCCGAGCGCAGTCCTGCACCTATTAGGTGCATCTGCCATTGTTCAGCAGCGGTCTTGTCATCTACCGCACGGTGGACCCCGGGCGGCGAACGCACCTACTATAATTTATATTTGGTGCGTTCCACCGACCCTAACAACAAATACACGGCGCTTGACAATTTTACATACACACACCGTACAGCGTTGTACGTTCCTCACACACTACCGTGTACCGCCTTATAGCACGGACAAATAGACGCTACCTGTGTGTGACTCTGGAAAAAAAAGCCGGGGAGTTTTTCCAGACCTACACCTTAGAGTCGTGTCCATTTTTCAAACAGTTTCGTAGATCTGCTGTTTGATGGCGGTCAAAACTAGACAGAGACAGCGTGTGTCAGTCCGTATACAAATACACAGAGCTTGACAATTTTACATACACACATCGTATAGAGCTGTCCGATTCTCTAACAGTATTGTATATCTGCCGTTCGCATTACAGTCACTTTTATACCTAGTCAGCGTGTGTGTGTGACACTCCGTAAATACATATACGGAGATTGTTAGTTGCACAAAAATCCTATACAGCTGTACACTTCTGATACAGTTTCGTATATCTGCTTGTTGGATTACGGTCCAATACATACTGTGAGAGCGTCTGTGACTAACATAATATATACGTTGATTTAACTTGTTTAATACACCTTACACAGCTGGACGCTCCTCATACAGTACCATCTCTCTGCTGGTATTTTTGGTACATTTTCCCAAACATGAGGAAGTATGGTGGAAGAGGCCGCGGACGTGGGCAGGGGGGCACAACTGGTACTGATGGTGGTGGTGCATCGTCTGGTTCTGGCAAAAGCACAATAGTAGCTAAGGCAGGAGGTGTTGAGCCTGCGTCATCCTCTGGCCCAAGAAGGCCTGTAAGGTTGCCTTATCTTGGAGTAGGAAAATCGCTTTTAGGCTATGTGCCCACGTTGCGTGTTAAAATGCACACTAAAAACCGGACTCCTTCCCAGAAATCGCGCGTTTTTTTCTGCGCGATTTCACTGCGATTTTACCGCGATTCTGTTCGCGATTTTGCCGCGATTTTCTCAAGCACTTTCCAAGCGATTTGAAGCATCGCTTGGAAAGTGATTGACAGGCTGGTCACACTCGTCAAACATAGTGTTTGACAAGTGTGACCAGCTTTTTACTATTGAGGCCGCCTATGCAGCATCAATAGTAAAAGATAAAATGTTAAAAATGATAAAAAAAATAAAAATCGGGGTATATTTACCTTTGGACGTCCCGCGCTGCCATCCCGGGCCACAGCGTTCCCAGTAATGCCTTGCGAGACCTGTGATGACGTTGGTCTCGCGTTACTATAGCGATCTCGCGAGACAGTTAGAGTCACGCAAGACTACGTCATCACAGGACCTTGCCGCAAGGCATTACTGGGAACGCTGAGGCCAGGAATGCAGCGTGTGATGCCGGAAGGTAAATATACCCCGATTTTTTATTTTTTATTCTTTTTTTCACAGGGGTATGGTACCCAGGGCCTAGAGGACAGTCTCCTCTCCTCCACACCGTGGGTACCAACCGCACATGAGACGCTTAACTTCCCGCATGGTGGGCATAGCCACATGCGGGAAGTAAGCGATTCTCATGCATTCCTATGGGTGCGGAATCGCGGCAATTCTTTGTGATTCCGCACAAAAGAATGACCATGCTGCGATTTTTTCCACGATGCGTTTCTGCCGCGGAAAAAAGCGCAGCATTAGCACAGCATGTGCGGAATGCCTTAGGAATGCATGGGGGGCGTTCTGTACACGATTTTTAAACATTTTTGCAGCGTTTTCGCGCCAAAAATCGTGGCAAAAACGCTTAAAAATCGCTACGTGGGCACATAGCCTTAAAGCCGGAGTATCAGGAACAGGTTTTGGCGTACATTGCCGAAACAGCCACCAGCTCTATTGCCTCCTCTTCTGAACGGTCGAAACCTGCAAGCACGGAGTCGTCAGTGCAGGGTTCTGGTCATAAAAAGCCCCTTTCCTTGTGTCCTTCACCCCCACCAAAAGTTAAGGATGCGGCAGCCCACACTTCAGATTACTCTATGGAGCTCTTTTCACATACCATGCCTGGGTTATCCAGTCAATTCCTGAATTCCCCAGTCCATCATGAATCTTACATGGAGTGTACTGATGCACAGCCACTGCTTGATGATTCTGCTGGTACATTGACCCACAGCACTACATTGCCCTCGCAGTCTATTGAGCCAGAATCTGACCCTGATGAAACCCAGGTGCCCCTTCCCGCATACTATACCACCTAACACGGTGACACAGAGGAAGGTAAAGAGGAAGGTGCAGATGACTTTGAAGAGGAGGTGATGGATGACCCAGTTCTGGACCCGGATTGGCATCTATTGGGGGAGGAGGGTGGTGCTGGCAATAGTTCAGATAAGGAGAAGGATCTGCAGCAGGCATTGACATCGCAGCAGCGGTTATCTGGCAGGCCCGTAGCTGTCCAAAAACGTGGACCAAAAACTAAAAGAGTTGCAGGACAGCTTGGACAGACAGTCAACTTGCACAGCGTGCAAGGCCAGAAAATGTATACCATAGTAGGAAGAGTGCAGTGTGGCACTTCTTTGTCCAAAATCCTACTGATGAGGCAAAAGTTACCTGTAATATGTGCGGAAGGACCTTTAGCCAAGGTAAACAACTCAGAAATTTGAATACTAGTTGCATGCTTAGACATTTAATCAACATGCACTTGCAAGCATGGACGGACAACAAATCCTCAGGTAGCACATGTGCACCTGCTCCGACTGAAGGTAGCCAACAACGCTCCATCGCCACCCCCACTAAAAGAACAACGCCACCATTAAGCACACCACCAGTACTAAATGTGGAGGTGTCGTCGCAAGGCCAAAGCACTCAGGGAATCAAAATGGTTTTGCAACACAACACTGAATCTAGGCCATCACCGCTAATATGATCACCACCACCTCTCACTCCATCCGGTCCACCGCTACTTCCCCCATATGCAGCTCTCCAGTCCAGCTCACCCTACCAGACACTCTGAGTAGGACAAGAAAGTACTCATCCGCATACACTGTGTTTGAACGCCTACATTGCCAAACTAATCGTATTAGAGATGATGCCCTACGGTTTGGTTGAAAGTGAAGCTTTCCACGACCTCATGGCCTACACTGTCCTACGCTATGACCTACCCAGTCGGCACATCTTTTCTCGAAAAGCCATCCCTGCCCTCCACCGTCATATGAAAGACCACATTGTCCATGCACTAAAACAGTCAGTGAGTGCAAAGGTGCACCTCACAACAGATGCATGGACCAGTAGGCATGGCCAGGGCCGTTACATGTCCATCACTGCGCACTGGGTTAATGTGGTGGATGCAGGCTCCACTGGGAACAGAGGCGGTGAAACAGTGCTGCCTAGCCCACGGTATAGGAAACAGTTGGCTGGAGGCTTTCGCTCCTCCTCCTCCTCGTCTATCAGCGAAAGCTCATTCACAGAGCGCAGTCGCACCAGCACTACATTCGCAGCTGGCAGTGTTGCACACAAAGTGTTAGGAACGGCGGTGATAGGGCTGGCGGAACGCACCAAATAATAAAGATGGTAATAAGGTGCGTTCGCAGCCCGGGGTCCACCGTGCAGAGGTGGTAACTTGCTGCTCATTAATGGCGGATGCTATATGGCGGTATACTATAACAACACACGCGGGTTATCGTCACCCGGTGTGTACAGGGGCGGACTCTGTTGCTTCACAGAGCTGCACTACCGCTGAACATAAACGCCGGAGCCTGTTTGTGCTCACAGATCTCGGCTAAAAGAGCGCACAATGTACGGCCACAGAACGCTACCCCAAGGACACGGGGTTAGAGTCCCTCTAGGCCCACTGAGCGCGCAGCGTCGCTGCCACGAGCGCCGCTAAAGACGCTGACAGTGGAGTGTGGAGCACGTTCACTGAGGCGTGCTGGATCACTGGTGGGGACCAATGTCTGACTCAAACCCTGAGCTACCTACACCTAAGCCTGGGCGCTAGCAGGCTAGGCTGCACAACACATGCATACCAAGGATAGGGGTTTAATAATGAGTCAGTCACCAGATACATTCATACGTGCATACATCTCTCACACCTTATAGTCTGTAAATGCATTCTATCCTAGCGCATGGCCATGCGAACCTTTTATTTTATCGCCACGGGCGTCCGGGACCTTCCTGGCTTCTCGGATGGGCCAATCTGAACACGAGCAGGACCTGAGCACGTGACCCTCAATCTCCAATGGGAGATCACTCCACGGGCATGCTCAGTGGCCAGTGGCCCGACATGAGGACTTAGTCCCTGGAGAATCTCGCTGCTGAGTAGCCTGCATTGTCATAGCTGTGCCAGAGGTGGCAGCAGCAAGAAAACCCACAGAGTTGTCCTGGGCAGAGCGCTGGGACCGACAAATCTGCTGAGCAGGCTCCACTGTGGCCGAAGAAGAATGGGAGACTGCTGGGTGAAAGGCTCTGGATTCCTGCTGTGCAGTGGCAGGAACCCGACGCCTAACAGGCGAAACGCACTAAATAAAAATAATAATAAAGTGCGTTCGCCGCTCGGGGTCCACCGTGCAGTAGGTGATATAACCGCTGCTAAGTGGTGGCAGGAGCAATATGGCGGTAATGTGCACAGGGTTAAACGTCACCCAGGTGCGCAGAGCAAAATCTGTTAAGTCACAGAGATGCCAAATAAACACAAATACACAGACTGAGCCTGTTGAGGTCACAGTACTCAGTATAAGTACACACACGGTATCAGGTCACAGGAGTAGCCCAAGGAGGCGGCACTATGTCTGTCTAGACCTACCGTGTGTGCAGCATCGCAGCTGCGGACGCTAAGGAGAGCTACTACTGCAGCGCGGCATGGACACTGCTGCAGGACGACAAAGCTATGACGCAAGCGCAACGTTGGACGCTAGCAGCTGTGGATGTTGCAGCAGAGGAGTGCTGGTGCTGATTCTAACTCAGTCCCTAACCACATACGTAATATCAGAAGGAAGGGTTTTATAAGGAGTCATTCACCAGAATCATACATCCGTCCTCAAACACACAGCAACAAGTAAGTCTATACTAGCGCATGGTGGAACAGCCATGCGTGCCTTTTATAGCAGCCAGGACCTTACGCAAGCTTCCAGATCTCTAAGGTGGACCAATGAGATCTGGAGCGGGACCTGAGCACATGACTCCCGATCTCCAATGAGGGATCGTCCCATGAGCATGCTCAGTAGGAGGACAGAAGGACTTAGCCTCAGGAGAGATTTGTTGCAAGGCAATCTTCTCTGCAGTAGATAAACAGCAGGAGACTGCAGAATGTGAGGGTCTGGATCCCTGCGGAGTAAACGCAGAAATCCGACTCCTAACACGAGGTGTCCCACTATCGAACAGCTAGTGGTAAGAGTCAGCAGGCTGTGTTAAAGATGATGTCTTTGGGCGACAACAGACACACCGTGGAGGTACTGGCCGACTACTTGCAGCGTCAAACAGAGTCATAGCTGGGCAGTCTACATCTTGAGGCAGGCAAGGTAGTCAGTGATAACGGCCATAATTTTGTGGCAGCCATAGCCCATGCAAAACTCACTCACATACCTTGCCTGGCTCACACTTTGAACCTGGTGCTGCAGTGCTTCCTTAATAATTATCCGGAGTTAACATCCCTGCTCCATAAGGTGCGAAGACTGTGCTCGCACATCCGTTGCTCGGCCGTACACTCCAGTCGTATGCAGAAGCTGCAGTGATTGCTCCACCTCCCCAAGCAACGCCTAATCATAGACGTTGCAACAAGGTGGAACTCCACCCTGCACATGGTTGAGAGGATGTGAGAACAGAGGCAGGCTGTAATGCATTTGTGGGAGGATACACGGGCAGGCAGTTTGAGGGAAGACATGGAATTGTCGGGTGTGCAGTGGTCAAAGCTGAAAGACCTCTGTAAAGTCCTTCAGTGTTTTGAGGAATGCAAACGGCTGGTAAGCGCAGACGATGCCATGATAAGCATGAGCATCCCACTTATGCATCTGCTCATGCAAAGTTTGACGCACATTAAGGATCAGGCGTCTGCAGAGGAGGAGGGAAGCCTTGATAACAGTCAGCCATTGTCTGGTTAAGGAACTGTCCTGGACGAGGTGGAGGAAGTAGAGGAGGAGAAGGAGGATGAGGGGGATGATTATTTTGGGCAGGAGGATGTTTTTCAGGGGGCAAGAGAAAATGTTGGCGTTCCAAGGTCAGGTACAGTGTTTGTGCGTGACTGTAGGGATGTGGATTTGCCAGAAACTGCTCCTCCACCCACCACGGGCAGTGCATCATTGACACCTGGAACATTGGCCCACATGTCTGATTATGCCTTGCAGATCCTAAAAAGGGATCCCCGCATTGCCAAAATGATGAGGGATGACGACTACTGGCTGGCCAGCATCCTCGATCCACAATACAAAGGCAATTTACACAACATCATGCCACAGGAGAACCTAGTGAAAATATTGGCAAACAAGCAACTCTGGTAAACCGTTTGTTTGAGGCTTTCCCAGCACACAGCAGTGGTGCTGGTTCTCCCACGAGCCATAGTGGGCACAATGGAAGAGGTGTTCGTGGTGCACACAGCAGAAGTGGCGTTGGAGACAGGGGTTTAATGACCATGTTGTGGAATGATTTCTCAAGTACCGCTCACACGACTGCTAATACTGCATCGATTAAAAGTGACAGGAGGCAGCTGTTGTCAACTATGGTTACAAACTACTTTTCCTCCCATATCGATGTTCTCCCTCACAGGTCATTCCCCTTTGATTATTGGGTCTCTAAACTGGACGCCTGGCCTGAATTGGCACAATATGCCTTACAAGAGCTCGCTTGCCCTGCTGCTAGTGTGTTATCTGAAAGAGTCTTCAGTGCTGCTGGATCAATCCTGACAGAAAAAAGGACCCGTCTGTCGACCCAAAATGTTGATGATCTAACCTTCATTAAAATGAACCATGCATGCGTTTCAAAGGATTTTGTCCCACCTTCCCCTGATGACACATAGGTTACCAGAAAAGTGCCTCGGTTTTTTCCTCCTCTTCCTCGGACTTGCCCAGTTACGCCCTTTGCAGCAGCTGAATGTCCAGCCAACATATCAACATATGCCAATTTTTAAACCTCCCTAACTGGGCTGTGCACCCATCCCCCAACGGCTGGGGTCAAGACCTGGTGCACCCGGGGAAGTGTCATTGCTCTGAACAGGTGGATGGGCCCACTGATGGCCGACGGCAATGGCACAGGGCCCCTCATAGTACAATACAGTGTCTCAGACGGTGGGAGGGCCCACTCGCCGTCAGATACACCAGCGTAATATGAGGGGCCCTGTGCCAGTACCGTCGACCACGATTGTGACCCCCCTGCTTGGTCATATCTACAGCACTTGCAAGTTGCAATACTTACCTCTACCTGCTCCACCGCTGTGTAATCTGGGCAGTTAAATCCTTCACAGGGACGGCCACTAGAAATTTGGTGTATTGATCAATGATGGTAAAGATGTAGCTATGGCCTGTCATGCTGGCCTCTACCTTCAGATGATCAATGGCTACCATTTGAAATGGACGCCAACTTACAAGCGGATGCAGTGGTGGTTTATGATCACCTTTCACAGTTGTGATAGTCACAGACGTGTGACATTCCTACCACCATTTTTAAATGTCTCCTCTCATGCCAATCCAATAGAATCACCTATGGCCTGTGGCTTCTGTCTTTTGCACTCCAAAATGACCAGACACATCATGATAGGCAGTTAGGACCATGGGTACATCTCTCCCTGTGATCACAATTTGATGGAGACGAGTAACGGTGATGTGATCCACGATAAAGCAATCCTTTCTTCACAAACAACCTTTTTCGCTTTCTCCACAGACACAGTAATTGAGGGTCTGCATCGCCTCTGCAACATCTACCGGGAGGTTTTCCCGTGATGAGTAATTCCAAAATTTCTGTTAACACTCGACTTTGCGTCTATACTTGTATCCCTGTGGGTCACCCCTCACACCCAGGGCAACGGGGTACCCAGTACCGGGCCGGTGTCAGGGGGAATGTGTCACAGCAGCGGTGACCCGGTCCGTGGCCCTGGGCGCCCAATATCAATGGCGGTAATGTCAATAGTGTTATAGCTTAGTTGAATAGTTTGTGACGCCACCCGTGGTGTTTGGCAAGTAAGATGTTGAGCCAACGCTGCATGCAGATCCACTGGGACTGATGGTGTGGTGCAGCAAAGATGGTGTAGCTCCCGACAGGTGGAGCTGTAGTCCCAGGGCAATGTAGGTGCAATGGATGAGGAGAGGCGCAGAATGGTATAGATGCTGGTACCCAGATGTAGCGGTGCTGAAGGTGTTAGCGACGAATGAATGAAGGACACCAGGGCTTGTAGTTTCAAAGCTTTACTCACAGTTCGTGGTACCCACTGGTGCCCGCCTCCGTGCCATGTCTGGGGTAGAGACTCAATCAACCTCCCGGGCAAGTCAGTGTTCTCCTCTCCAACACTCCGCCAACATGTGCCTTTCCTGAGCGACTCCTCTATTGCGCCTTTTAATGTGAAGAGCTCCAGTACCGTAGTTCTCTGGAATTCCTCCTGTCAGATGTTCCTAGAACCTCACTTGTATGACAGACAGCTGTAGCCTCTATCGGGGACTCCTCTCAGAGTCCTGGCTCGCAAAACGGTTGCTGTTGTGTCCCAAGTCTTGGATGGGAGTAGTGCATTTACAGCCAACTACTCCACCGGTGTCTGCTGCAGAACCATAAGTGTCCATACAACCTCGGGGACTGGGCCCCGGTCTTGCGCTGAGAACCTATAGGCAGGGTTCCTCTTCCAACCCACAACCCCTCTCTGTTCTCCTACTCCTTCGTTCCGCGCTGTTCCTTCTCTCTCTTATGGAAGCTTAGGTTGCAGGTCTACGTCTTTCTCCTTCTCTTCTCTTTCCCGTGTCAGCTGGCTCAGATCACTGAGGCAGCTGCAGCACTCTTTCTAAACTGAACTCAAATTGAACTCAAAACTAACTTCAGAACTGAACTCCTCTCGCCTGACCTCCCGTCAGACTGACCTACTATCCTCCACTTTCTCTCTCTTTTATACTAACTCCACCCACCTCCCAGCACATCTCGTGTTATGAAGCAGGGTTCCACGAAGGGTGCAATGCTACCACCAGCCTGAAGCTGCTAGGCGGACCTACTGAACTATCCTGTGTGTGGGATGCAGGTGTTGGAGTGTGGAAAGGAGTTCCCAACCTACCTAGTTGGTGGGGCACTACACCTTAGGAGAAGGTGCAGTACCTCTGTGGTGACTGAGCCTCAGAGGCGCCACACGTGTAGTTTCCAGTAGCGGAGATTCTGGACTGGCTTACTGAGATTGAAATATATATGAAGATTTAAAAGTACCACAACACTGTATACTGGTGTACGCTGTGAATGCCTTTCCCTTTTTCTACTTTTTTAATTCTGGTGTAATACATAGTGGGCCTGTGAGTGTCTGTGTCTGACTCCGGAAGTATAGAAGGAAATTTAACCCTAGACTGGACACACATGGTATGTGCTGATACAGTACCTTGTTTCAAAAATTTGTATTAAGGTATCATCTGCAGGATAACCAACTGTGGGGGGGGACCCTCTTCTTGCCGCAGACAAACACGAGACTGAGACAGAGTTTGTATTGAACAGGTCCATTTTTAGTGCCCATCCTTCTGTCGACAGCAGCAATTCACCACAGCCGTTTCACATTTCTCAGTACACAGGCCCGGTACCTTTACTTCCTTTGTAACTATAATCGTGGCGTCCTCTGTGGCTCTTCCACTGTGGCTGGCCTAGGCCCAACCACCACAGCGCTGAACCAGTCTGAGCACACCGTCCGTATGATAGCCCCAGGCCGTCTTCATCTGCGGCTACCGTCCTCTGGGCCACCCCCCCGTGACCGCCTCAACTGTCAGTCCTCTCTAGAGCCTTTCCACTGTCTCTATTTCCTCAGCAGAACTTCCTCTTTACTGTGCTCCCTTCGCTGACTGACTATTCCAGAACCTTCCTTCAGCCTTTTATACTTCCAGTTCTGGTAACTCCGCCCACCATCACCTAACAGTTTCTCTGACCAATGGCAGTTATTTAGTCCCACTCCTACACTCTCCACTGCCCTCCAATGGGCAAGCTAAAACACTGCACCCTTTCTCTTTAACTTAGCGGTTTCACACCTACACTGCGCTACACCTCTGCTTCTCACTACAGGCTGGTTTGTCTGTCAGTCCACCTTCCCTACATCATCCATAGTGAGTGAGCGTGTGTGGGTTACGCCTTCTATATATATGATGAATCGGAGAAACAAATTTTTACACTATACTCGATACAACTTGTATCTTGTTATACAGTACTTTTGTTCAACATTTAGCATTACGGTCAAATCCATACTGTCAGGGCCGGCCCGAGAGATTACGGCGCCCTAGGCGAAACTATTTTGTTCCGCACCTACTATTCTTGGCAGTAGATGAAAACTTGGGATATAAATTTAGGAGCAAAATAAACCACAACAACAATGATTAATTAACTCTCTCCTAACTCTTTAATCTTCTGAGAAGTTGTATAGGACAAATATATACAAAGTAATCAGGCCCGGATTGGCAATATAACCAACCGGGCATTTTCCCGCTGGGCCGCTGTCACGTGGGCCGCATCTGGCCGCTTGCCAGCTGCTGCGGCCACTGTTGCTCCTGCCGCCGGCCCTCTGCGGGCACGGCGGTGATAGTTTCCAAGTTCCTCCCGCCCTGCAGGGAGATAAGCCGCCACGCACCCCACGCACCCCATCCTCGCCTTAGCATGAGACCCTCCTCCCCCGCAGCCACTCACAGCATCGCACTAGCTTGCCTGCTCGCTCTGTTCGCAGGACCTGTGATGAGGTCACAGGAGGGGAGGAGTCAGGGGGTCACATGATCAGGAGCCTTTGTCCAGACCCCCGATCATGTCACCCCTGACTCCGCCCCTCCTGTGACCTCATCACAGGTCTTGTGCACTCAGCCTTGCCTCTACCGTCTGCAAGACTCTGCTTTGCTGTTGTCATGGTGCTGGTTGAGGTAAGTATGTGTGGGGTCAGGATTTACAGTGTGGATGTAGCAGAGCTGTGTGTGTACGAGGTGTACGGAGCGGAGCCGTGTGTGTACGAGGTGTACGGAGTGGAGCCGCGTGTGTGCGAGGTGTACGGAGCGGAGCCGTGTGTGTACGAGGTGTACGGAGAGGAGCCGCGTGTGTACGAGGTGTACGGAGAGGAGCCGCGTGTGTGCGAGGTGTACGGAGCGGAGCCGTGTGTGTACAAGGTGTACGGAGCGGAGCCGTGTGTGTACGAGGTGTACGGAGCGGAGCCGTGTGTGCGAGGTGTACGGAGCAGAGCCGTGTGTGTACGAGGTGTACGGAGCGGAGCCGCGTGTGTACGAGGTGTACGGAGCGGAGCCGTGTGTGCGAGGTGTACGGAGCAGAGCCGTGTGTGTATGAGGTGTACGGAGCGGAGCCGTGTGTGTACGAGGTGTACGGAGCGGAGCCGTGTGTGTGCGAGGTGTACGGAGAGGAGCCCCTTGTGTACGAGGTGTACGGAGCGGAGCCGCGCGTGTACGAGGTGTACAGAGAGGAGCCGTGTGTGTACGAGGTGTACGGAGAGGAGCCGTGCGTGTACGAGGTGTACGGAGCGGAGCCGTGTGTACGAGGTGTACGGAGAGGAGCCGCGCGTGTACGAGGTGTGCGGAGAGGAGCCGCACGTGTACGAGGTGTACGGAGCAGAGCCGTGTGTGTGTACGAGGTGGAGCCGCGCGTGTACGAGGTGTACGGAGAGGAGCCGTGTGTGTATGAGGTGTACGGAGAGGAGCCGTGTGTACGAGGTGTACGGAGAGGAGCCACGCGTGTACGAGGTGGACAGAGTGGAGCCGTGTGTGTACGGGATGTAGGGAGCGGAGCCGTGTGTGTGCGAGGTGTACGGAGAGGAGCCGCGCGTGTACGAGGTGTACGGAGAGGAGCCGTGTGTGTACGAGGTGTACGGAGAGGAGCCGCGCGTGTACGAGGTGTATGGAGCGGAGCCGTGTGTACGAGGTGTACGGAGAGGAGCCGCGCGTGTACGAGGTGTACGGAGAGGAGCCGCACGTGTACGAGGTGTACGGAGCAGAGCCGTGTGTGTGTACGAGGTGGAGCCGCGCGTGTACGAGGTGTACGGAGAGGAGCCGTGTGTGTATGAGGTGTACGGAGAGGAGCCGTGTGTACGAGGTGTACGGAGAGGAGCCACGCGTGTACGAGGTGGACAGAGTGGAGCCGTGTGTGTACGGGATGTAGGGAGCGGAACCAAGTGTGTACAAAGCATACAAAGCGGGCTTTTCCCACAGACACAGGAGTACACAGCGGAGCCCCAAGGAGCATTTTAAAACACACACATGACGTTCCACCTGAAGTGATGTGCTGGAAGCTGACCGGAAATTAGATAATTTCTTGAGGAGATTGTGACGGAACCTGGAATGCTTCAGATCCATCACCGTGTCCTCCGACAGCGCAGACAGCAGGATCGCCTTGGAATCGGGGATGTCGGCCATGTGAGCGGATCATGATAGGTCCTGCACCGGGAGGCTCAGGTGGGCACTACAATGGGAGCCGGGCTGCTATAGTATCTTTGTAGAATCTTTCTTTATTTCTTTCTCTCTTTTTCTTTCTCTCTCTGTTCTTTCTTTCTCTCTCTGTTCTTTCTTCCCCTCTTTCTTTCTTTTTCTTTCCTCTCTTTCTCTCTGTTCTTTCTTTCTTTTCTTTACTTCTTTCTTTCTCTCTCTGTTCTTTCTCTGTCTCTCTCTGTTCTTTCTTTCTTTCCCCTCTTTCTTTTTCTCTCTGTTCTTTGTCTCTCACTGTTCTTTCTTTGTCTCTCACTGTTCTTTCTTTCTTTCCCCTTTCTTTCTCGCTCTCTCTGTTTTCTTTTTTCTCTCTCTCTCTGTTTTCTCTCTTCCTTAGTGCCAGTCAGTGTGCCCATAATGCCAGCCACTGTGCCCTCAGTACCAGTCAGTGTGATCAGCAGTGCTAAATGGGTGCGATTAGGTGTGGACATGGGTGTGACTAGTTGTGAAATGGGTGTGGCTGGGCGTGCCCAAAATTTGCAGTCTTTGTCCATCTTTCCCTTCTTCAAAAGTTGGGAGGTATGATAGGGGCGGCTATGACCAGGGGGTCTGGTTGCCCAATAGAGAGCAGTTCTGCCAGGAATTCTGTAATCATACATACAAAAGGGGACAGAGATTTGGGAGGAGTACTGTACCTAAAAGCAATAAATAGGACTGAGCTGAAATACTGGGCACAGCTATGACTACATGTTATATAGTCGTGTTAATCTCCTCTCACTTCTTGTAAACTACAAGTGTACAAAGATATTATATAGTCACCATGTGACTAGTGGGCCTGTGTAACTTCAAATGCCAGGGCTGAATTTTAGTCCCAGTCCGGCCCTGAAAGTAATCAATAACACAAAACAAAAACGACCATAGGTAATTAAAATTTTTGTTTCCTTGCCTTTTTTTTTTAAAAGGATGACACTAAGTCACCGAGATTAATTTGTTTAGCAACTTCAGATTCTATCGAAATTGTTGCCAACCCAACCAACCTCTCTTGCGTCATATTTGCCCTTAAATATGTACACTTTTCTTTCCATCCCTAAAACTTTTTGCCTTTTGAAAAGATTTTTTATAATTTTTTCTATTTTTTCTCTGGCGCCCCCTTTGGGTCGGCGCCCTAGGCGGCCGCCTAGTTCGCCTATACGTTCGGGCCGGCCCTGCATACTGTGTAAGCATCTGAGAGTGACTATGAGACTATTTATACAGAGATTTCAATTGTACCCTAAAAAATATATACTTGCTATCTTGTTATCCAGGACCTTACAACATTTTTTATTATGGTCAAAACCAAACTGAGTGAGCGTCTGAGGGTGACTACAGAAATATATACCGATATTTTCAATTTGGCCAACACTGTATACAGCAGAATGCTTCTGATACAGTAACCTTTTTAGCTATTTAGATTCTGGTGTAATCCATAATGAGCCTGTAAACGTCTGTCTGTTACTCCGGCAATATAATTGGAACTTTAAGATTACCCCAACACTGTATACAGCTGTACGCTTGTGTTACATAACCCATTTACAGCTTTTCATATTCTTGTGTAATCCATACTGGGCCTGAGAGCGTTTGTGTCTGCCTCCTGAAATGTATACGGAGAATCAGAATGTTTACACTATACTATATATACCTTGTATCTGGTGATACTGTACCCTTTTTCAACTTGTTATTTTATTGGGTAATCCATACTGAGCCTGTGAGCGTCTGTGTATGCCTCATGAAATATATACGGAGATTTACTGTTATCCATAGACTATATAGAGCTGTATGCTTCTAATACAGTACCATATATCTGCTGGTATTTTGGGTCCATTTTCCAAAACATGAGGAAGTAGGGTGGAAGAGGACGCGGATGTGGGCGTGGAGGGCCACCTGGTACTGATGGTGGTGGTGGTGCATCTGCTGGTAGTGCCAAAAACACAATAGCAGCTAAAGCAGGAGGTGTTGAGCCAGCGTCATGGTGTAGCTCTGGAAGGCCTGTAAGGCTCCCTTTTCTGGGAGTAGGTAGACTGCTTTTAAAGCCGGAGTATCAGGAACTGTTTGTGGCTTACATTGCTGAAACAGCCTCCAGCTCTATCGCCTCCACTTCTGAAGTTGTAAAAAATACAAGCACTGAGTCATAACTGCAGGCTTCTGGTCAGGAGCAACCCCTTTTCTTGTGTCCATCACCCACACCAAAAGTGAAGGATGTGGAAGCACACACTTCAGATTACTCCATGGAGCTCTTTTCACATACCATGCCTGGGTTAATTAAAAATAGGGCCCATCATGTACTGGAGCAATGTAAATGGGGCAGATCAGACACTGGAGCAGCATCTTGTCATGATCCCAGTGCAGGGTTTTGAGCTGCACGTCAGGGGTTAATGTCTGGAGCTCAGTGCAGGTTTTGACCTGCACACCTGGGGTTAATGATTGTGGCCTCTCTTCGGTTCTGGGAGAGCTTCTTAAAGCCCTGGGAAGCTCCAATCCCTGTCAGTTATACTTTTGCTTTTGGCCGAATGTGGAGAGCTCTGTGTGCCTGTGCCTGTTCGTTGTTATAGCTTGTTTATATGGTTCTGACCCGGTTCTGTTCCCCGTTGTGAGTTTGCCTGTTGATTCTGTACTGCGCTTCCCTCTCCGTGTATGACTCATTGCCTGTGATCTGACTACTCTCTGCTCGCCCCCCTTGTACCTTGCAGCTATCTCTGTGTATGGCTCATTGGCTACGTCCTGACTATCCTCCCTGTCTATGCCCCTTGGTAACTTTGTCTCGCAGTTACCCTGTTAGGAGTTCTCTTGCAGCTCCTAGCTCACTGGAGTTTAGGCCACGCCCCTAGCAGTCACGTGCTTCAGGTCCTGCGGCTCCAAAGTACGCATCTACTCGGCTGCTGCCCGCTCCACAGGTATCTTTGAGCACAGTTCGCTTTACTCAGGACACACGCACAGGCTCAGTGAGCAAGTTCACTGCGGTGTTCTTGACACATCTAAGGGGCCCATTATACACTGGAGCATCATCCATGAGGCCCATCATGTACTGGAGCATTGTAAATGGGGCAGATCAGACACTGGAGCAGCATCTAAGGGGCCCATTATATACTGGAGCATTATAAATGGGGCCCATTATATATGGAGCATTATGTGGAGCTCATCATATACTGTATGGAACACTATATGTGACTAATTATTTGGTATGGAGAAATATATGGGGCACAATGTGGTGGCCATAACACTGTATGGAGTAATATACTGTCCTGTTTTTGAGCTATTGTACAATTTAAAATAGATCAGTCATGTCATGTAAGCAGTGAAGTATGTGTCATTGTACTATACCTATATTTCTGTGGCGTATCGGAGCATCATGAGTTGTCGTATGTGTTAAAGGGGCGCACTGACACTCTTTGGCCCAGGGCACACAAAAACCTGGAGCCAGCCCAACCCCCCCACAACTAACTAGCCAAATAACCCCCAGTTTTCAAAGCGTAACTATTATTAGGAAGTAAATTAAGGTTGACAATAGAGATAAGCGAAACGGGTCTGTCATATTCAAAAGTCGCCGACTTTCGCTGAAGTCAGGTTTCATGAAACGAAACCCGACCATAGCGTGAGGTCGGCCACGAGGTTGGCGACCAGAGCGCCAACGTCGTGTTTCAAAAGATGCTTCCAGCGCCCTTTTTCAGCCAATGATGGAGGACGCACACTGTGGGCAACGCATTGACATAGGCATCGGTCACCACCATCTTTGAGAAGGGCATGCAAGTGATTGGCTGGCTTTGTGTGGCGTCACAGGGGCTATAAAAGGGCGTGAATGCCGACCGCAATCTTACTTATGGCGATCTTAGCATAGGGAGAGCTGCTGCTGCTGCTGATTCTGTAGGGAGAGCGTAAGGCAGGGAAGAAGAACCAAAAAACTGCTTCTGCTGTTAGCGATTTCCACTTTCAACACAGCACTTTGTGTGCAGTGACAGGGGAGGCTCTATTTTTGTGCATCAGCTCTGTTGGTTATTAGGCTGCCTTATAAGGCTCCCTGATAGCTGCATTGCTGTTTGCACACTGCTGTGCAAACTGCTTTTTTAAAAGCAAAAAGACTTTTCTTCCTCTTTTCTGCACAGTTACCATGGGTTCATTTTTCCACCCTTTTGTGTGTGTACTGTGCAGCAGTCCTGCTTATTAGGCTGCCTGCATCCATACTTGGACTGAGAGCATCATTGTCAGCGTCCCCAAATCTCTAGTGAGAGCCAAAATCTCACCAATCCTATAGACACCCTCCACCTTGTCATACACCATCCAATTTCAGCCTGTTACATTGAGGTGTAATCTCTCCTGGGCCAGAGACAATAGTTCTGCATCCTCAAATCTATAGTGAGATTCAAAATCTCACCAATCCTATAGACACCCTACACCTTGTCATTCACCATCCAATTTCAGCCTGTTACATTGAGGTGTAATCTCTACTGGGCCAGAGACAATAGTTCTGCGTCCTCAAATCTATAGTGAGATTCAAATTCTCACCAATCCTATAGACACCCTACACCTTGTCATACACCATCCAATTTCAGTCTGTTACATTGAGGTGTAATCTCTACTGGGCCAGAGACAATAGTTCTGAGTCCTCAAATCTATAGTTAGATTCAAATTCTCACCAATCCTATAGACACCCTACACCTTGTCATACACCATCCAATTTCAGTCTGTTACATTCAGGTGTAATCTCTACTGGGCCAGAGACAATAGTTCTGAGTCCTCAAATCTATAGTGAGATTCAAATTCTCACCAATCCTATAGACACCCTACACCTTGTCATACACCATCCAATTTCAGTCTGTTACATTGAGGTGTAATCTCTACTGGGCCAGAGACAATAGTTCTGCGTCCTCAAATCTATAGTGAGATTCAAAATCTCACCAATCCTATAGACACTCTACACCTTGTCATTCACCATCCAATTTCAGCCTGTGACATTGAGGTGTAATCTCTACTGGGCCAGAGACAATAGTTCTGTGTCCTCAAATCTATAGTGAGATTCAAATTCTCACCAATCCTATAGACACCCTACACCTTGTCATACACCAACCAATTTCAGTCTGTTACATTGAGGTGTAATCTCTACTGGGCCAGAGACAATGGTTCTGAGTCCTCAAATCTATAGTGAGATTCAAATTCTCACCAATCCTATAGACACCGTACACCTTGTCATGCACCATCGAATTTCAGTCTGTTACATTGAGGTGTAATCTCTACTGGGCCAGAGACAATAGTTCTGAGTCCTCAAATCTATAGTGAGATTCAAAATCTCACCAATCCTATAGACACCCTCCACCTTGTCATTCACCATCCAATTTCAGCCTGTTACATTGAGGTGTAATCTCTACTGGGCCAGAGAAAATAGTTCTGCATCCTCAAATCTATAGTGAGATTCAAAATCTCACCAATCCTATAGACACCCTCCACCTTGTCATTCACCATCCAATTTCAGCCTGTTACATTGAGGTGTAATCTCTACTGGGCCAGAGACAATAGTTCTGCGTCCTCAAATCTATAGTGAGATTCTAAATCTCACCAATCCTGTAGACACCCTCCACCTTGTCATTCACCATCCAATTTCAGCCTGTTACATTGAGGTGTAATCTCTACTGGGCCAGAGACAATAGTTCTGTGTCCTCAAATCTATAGTGAGATTCAAAATCTCACCAATAGTAGATACACCTTCTACCTTGTTTTACAGTACCATATAGCTGGTTGTATTTTCGATGGTGGTGGTGTTGCATCTGTTGGTAGTGGCAAAAGCACAATAGCACCTAAGGCAGGAGGTGTTGATCCTGCATCATCGTCTGGCTCCACAAGGCTTTGAAGGCTCTCTTTTCTGGGGGTAGGTAAACCACTTTTAAAGCCGGAGCTTCAGGAACAAGTTTTGGCTTACATTGCTGACACAGCCTCCAGCTCTCTCGCCTCCTCTTCTGAAGTTTCAAAAAATAAAAGCACTGAGTCGTCATTGGAGGCTCCTGGTCAGGAACAACACCTTTCCTTGTGTCCTTCACCCCTACCAAAAGTGAAGGATGTGGCAGGCCACACTACCGATTACTCTATGTAGCTCTTTTCACATATCATGCCTGGGTTAGCAAGTCAAATAGTTAATTCCCCAGTCCAAGATGAATCTGACATGGAGTGCACTGATGCACAGCCACTGCTAGATTTTTCTGCTGGTACATTCACTCAGAGCACTACATTGTTCTCACAGTGTACTGAGGCAGAATCAGACCCTGATGAAACTCAGGTGCCCCTTCCTGCATACTATACCACCTTACACGGTGACACAGAGGAAGGTGCACATGAAATTGAAGAGGAGGTGATGGATGACCCAGTTGTTGACCCAGATTGGCATCCATAGGGGGAAGAGGGTGCCGCTGCCAATAGCTCAGAAGAGGAGGAGGAGGATCCGCAGCAGGCAACGACATCGCAACAGCTGTTTTCTGGCTTGACCGTAGCAGTCCAAAATCGTGTTACAATAACCAAAAGAGTTGCAGGACAGCTTAGCCAGACGGTCAAATTAGCACAGCGTGCAAGGTCTGAAAATGTCTTCCATAGTAGGAAGAGTGCAGTGTGGCACTTTTCTTAACAAAATCCTAATGATCAGGAAAAAGTTATCTGTAAGAAGTGCGCAAAGACCTTTAGCCGAGGGAAAAATCTGAGAAATTTGAATACCAGTTGCATGCTTAGACATTTAACCACCATGCACTTGCAAGCATGGACGGGCTACCAAACCTCACGTACCACATGTGCACCTGCTCCGAATGATGGTAGTCAGCAACGCTACATCGCTTCCCCCACTGTAAGCCCACCGGTTAGCACACCACCAGCAGCAAATGTCGAGGTGTCGTCACAAGGGCAAAGCAGTCATGGAATCACAATGTTATTGCTACGAAAGACTGAATCTAGGCCATCAGCAACACCACCAACACCATCACCATCACCAACCCTCTCTCAGTCCGCCATGTCCACCGCTAGTTCTGTGGGGAGGTGGACCCCCATATAGTGATTGGGCCGGAACCAAGGAGACCGCCATCAGGGTTATTGAAGGAACCACACCAGGGGGATTACAAAGGGAGACATGCGACTGAAGTTGTCAGGGCAACAGGGGGCGGGGCTAGGACAAAAGGAGCAGGGGGCGCGCTCAGGTGGAAGTTGGAGGAGAGCCTGACAGGAGAGAGGAAGCCGTGTGACGGAGAGAGAACTGAGGTAACTGACGGTGTGTTGAAGAGAGACAGGCAGGAGACTGTGAAGGAAAAACTTCAGCCTCACCGACAAGCGACACGTAAGAGACTCTCTCCGGCAGTCCCTCCCCGCATACATTCAGATAAGGTGACGCCCGCTGATTCTCTCCGTGATGTGACAGGACCGGGACCCCAGGCGACCGCTGTGACGAGACTTCAATTTGGTACAGCGGCCAGGACACTGCCCCCCGGCCTTCGCCCACAGCTGCGGCCCTGTCATCACAGGCTACAGGGGGCGCCACCTCACTATAGGCGGACGTAGAGCCCCCGTCCCAGTCACTGAGGGGGCACTGAGCGGAGTCTGGTAACGGTTGTTTTTGAACTGCGTCATCACCAGGCTGAGGGACGAGAGCCTCTAAAAGGACGCCTGGGAGATCCACCGTCCCAGTTTCTTCAGGGTCTGTTGCACCCCACCATCCCAGTGTCTTCAGGGCCCCTTGCGCCCCACCGTCCCAGTTTCTTCAGGGCCTGTTGTGCCCCACCGTCCCAGTTTCTTCAGGACCTGTTGCGCCCCACCGTCACAGTTTCTTCAGGGCCTGTTGCGCCCCACCGTTCCAGTTTCTTCAGGGCCTGTTGTGCCCCACCGTCCCAGTTCCTTCAGGGCCTGTTGCGCCCCACCGTCACAGTTCTTCGGGGCCTGTTGTGCCCCACCTGCACCGATTCTTCAGGGCCGGACGAGCCCAAATCCACCCCGGAAATCGAGGATTACAAGGCAGCCACATCAGCGATCCCTGAGCGGTCGCATCTGCGAACCCGAGCGACGTCTGGAAGGTTAAGTGCGCTATAGAAAATAAGGACTCCTATTTTGTTCAATCGTGGTCTTTGACACCCGGACTAGCCGGGTTGTTTCCAGTTAAGATAAGAGTATTATGTTATTGTTACATTGTTTTTGAGTCCCTGCGAGGACAAATAGTTGATACCCCTTTTGTTGATTCAGCTTAGCCTCAGCGGCTTGAAATTTATAAAAGTTTATTTCACACACCACATTCAGTCTCGTGTCTCATCACTGCATCCTGCGAGCCTGCTCGAACCCTACAGTTCCACCATATGCAGCTCTCAAGTCCAGCTCATCCTACCAGAGACTCTGAGTAGGACAAGAAAGTACTCATCCTCTCATCCGCGTACACTGGTTTTGAACGCCCACATTGCCAAACTAATCTCGTTAGAGGTGATGTCCTACCGGTTGGTTGAAAGCAAAGCTTTCCGCAAGCTCATGGCCTACACAGTACCACGCTATGACCTACCCAGTCGGCACTTCTTTTCGCGAAAAGCCATCCCAGCCCTCCACGTGCATGTGAAAGACCGCATTGTCCATGCACTCAAGCAATCAGTGAGTGGAAAGGTGCACCTCACAACAGATGCATGGTCCAGTAGGCATGGCCAGGGCCGTTACGTGTCCATCACTGCGCACTGGGTTAATGTGGTGGATGCAGGGTCCACAGGGGACAGCGGCGGTGGGACAGTGCTGCCAGCCCATGGTATAGGAAACATTTGGCTGTAGGCGTTTGACCCTCCTCCTCCTCCAGAAGCGAAAGCTCGTCCACAGAGCGCAGTCGCACGAGCACTCCAACCGCAGCTGCCAGTGTTGCACACGAGGTGTCCCACTATCGATCAGCTAGTGGTAAGCGTCAGCAGGCTGTGTTGAAGATGATGTGTTTGGGCGACAACAGACACACCGCGGAGGTACTGGCCGACTACTTGCAGCGACAAACTGAGTCATGGCTGGGCAGTCTACATCTTGAGGCAGGCAAGGTAGTTAGTGATAACGGCCGGAATTTTGTGGCAGCCATAGCCCTTTCAAAACTCAGACACATACCTTGAGTGGCTCACACCTGGAACCTGGTGGTGCAGTGCTTCCTCAATAATTATCCGGAGTTAACACCCCTGCTCCATAAGGTGCGAAGACTGTGCCGGTCGCCCGTACACTCCAGTCGTATGCAGAAGCTGCAGTGATTGCTCCACCTTCCCAAGCACCGCATAATTATCGACGTTGCAACAAGGTGGAACTCCACCCTGCACATGGTTAAGAGGCTGTGCGAACAGAGGCAGGCTGTAATTCATTTGTGGGAGGATACACGGGCAGGCAGTTTTCAGGCAGACATGGAGTTGTCTGGTGTGCAGTGGTCGAAGCTGAAAGACCTCTGTAAAGTCCTTCAGTGTTTTGAGGAATGCACACGGCTGGTACGCGCAGACGATGCCATAATAAGCATGAGCATCCCACTTGCGTCTGCTCATGCAAACTTTGACGCACATTAAGGAGCAGGCGTCTGCAGCCGAGGAGGAAGAGGAGAAGGGAAGCCTTGATGACAGTCAGCCATTTTCTTGTCAGGGAAGTCTCGTGGACGAGGTGGAGGAAGAAGAGGAAGAGGAGGAGGAGGATGATGGGGATGATTATTTTGGGGAGGAGGATGCTTCTCAGGGGGCAAGAAAAAATGTTGGTGTGGCAAGGCCAGGTACAGAGTTTGTGCGTAACTGGAGGGATGTGGATTTGCCAGAAAGTGCTCCTCCACCCAGCACTCGCAGTGCATCATTGACACCTGGAACATTGGCCCACATGTCTGATTATGCCTTGCAGATCCTAAAAAGGGACCCCCGCCTTGCCAAAATGACGAACGATGACGACTACTGGTTGGCCAGCATCCTGGATCCACGCTATAAAGGCAAATTCCAAAACATCATGCCACAGGAGAACCTAGAGCTAATACTGGCTAACAAACAAGCAACTCTGGTAAACCGTTTGTTTGAGGCATTACCAGCACACAGCGGCGGTGATGTTTTTCCAACAAGCCGTAGGTGGCAACATGGAAGAGGTGTTCGTGGTGCACACAGCCGAAGTGGCGTTGGACACAGGGGTTTAATGACCATGTTGTGGAATGATTTTTCAAGTACCACTCACACGACTGGTAATACTGCATCAATCGAAAGTGACAGGAGACAGCAGTTGTCAACTATGGTAACAAACTACTTATCCTCCCATATCGATGTTCTCCCTCACCGGTCATTCCCCTTTGACTATTGGGCCAGTAAACTTGACACCTGGCTTGAATTGGCACAATATGCCTTACAGGAGCTCGCTTGCCCTGCTGCTAGTGTGTTATCTGAAAGAGTCTTCAGTGCTGCTGGATCAATCCTGACAGAAAAAAGGACCCGTCTGTCAACCCAAAATATTGATGATCTAACCTTCATTAAAATGAACCATGCATGGGTTTCAAAGGATTTTGTCCCACCCTCCCCTGTTGACACGTAGGTTGCCAGAAAAATGGCTTGCTTTTGTCCTCCTCTTCCGCGGACTTCTCCAATTACTCCATTTGCAGCTGCTGAATGTCCAACATCAACATATGCCAATTTTTCCACCTCCCTAACTGGGCTGCCTCCCCCCAAAGGGCCGGGGTCACCACCTGGCGCACGCACCCGTGCGAGTGCCGTTGCCCTGGACAGGTGGGTGGGCACACTGTTTGGCAACGGCACTGGCACAAGGTCCCTCATAGTAGAATCAAGTGTCTCTGATGGTGGGGGTGCACACCCGCCGTCAGACACACCGGCGTACTATGAGGGGCCCTGTGCCAGTGCCGTCGCCAACAAGTGGGCCCCCCCTGCTTGCTCAGGATCACAGCACTTGCAAAGTTGAAATACTTACCTCTCCCTGCTCCACCGCCGTGACGTCTTCTGCGTTTCCTGACAGTGACATTCTGGTCAGAGGGCGCGATGACATCACGTCTGTACGCCCTCTGCCTAAACAGTCCAAGTGCAGTGAGATGGAAGATGGGTACTACGAGGAGCCCAGACTAGTACAGGGATTCCTTAGCGAGGAGACTTATTTAATTGTTTTCAATGTTGGGACTGCTATTTTTGGGGAGCACTATACTCTGGAGAATGATATATGAGGCCCACCATACACTGAAGCATTCCAAAGGTGGACATCAGACTGGAGCAGCATTTACAGGGCCCATTATGCACTGGAGCATTAGAAATGAGGCCCAATATATATGGAGCATTATTTGGGCCCATAACACAGTGGAGCTTCATCCATGGGGACCAACATATACTGTAGCATTATGTGGAGCTCATCATATACTGTTTCAAACATTATATGGGACCAATGATTCTGTATGGAGAAATATATGGGCTTCATTACTCTGTATAGCGCACTATGCGGTGGCCATAATACTGTATGGAGTAATATACTGTCCATTTTTGGAGCTATTGGAGAATTTAAAATGGATATCAGTCATGAGATGTAAGAAGTGAATTATTTTTCATTGTACTATACCGCTATTTTTCTGCCGTATCAGAGGATCATGAATTGTGGCATGTGTTAAAGGAGCCCATTGACACTCTTTGGCCCTGGGCCCACGAAAATCTGGTGCCAGCCCTACCCCCCCCCCCACAACTTTAGCCAAATAACCCCCAGTTTTCAATGCCTAACTATTATTATAAAGTAAGTTAAAGTTGACAAGCTTAAGTAATAAGAATTGATGTTTTTGGCATTGAAATGGGCACTGTAGGTGTGTTTCCTGTCCTCCACTTACTGCCGACTTTTCTTCCTCATTGACTTGCATTGGGTTTCGTGTTTCAGTCGGCCTTCGACTTTTCACGATAATTGGCCGATTTCGTTCGACCCGACTTTTGAGAAAGTCGGGTTTCATGAAACCCGACTCTACCCGAAAAAAGGCAAAGTCGCTCATCTCTAGTTATTAACCCCTTAACCACCAAGGGTGGTTTGCACGTTCATGACCGGGCCAATTTTTACAATTCTGACCACTGTCCCTTTATGAGGTAATAACAATGGAAAGCTTCCATGGATCCTGGTGATTCTGAAAATATTTTCTCGTGACATATTGTACTTCATGCTAGTGGTAAAATTTAATTCATATAACTTGAGTGTATTTGTGAAAAAAACGGAAATTTGGCGAAAATTTTGAAAATTTCGCAATTTTCCAACTTTGAATTTTTATGCCCTTAAATCACAGAGATACAGCACACAAAAAAATTAATAAGTAACATTTCCCACATGTTTACTTTACATCAGCACAATTTTGGAACCCAAATTTTTTTTTCTTAGGAAGTTATAAGGGTTAAAAGTTGACCAGCGATTTCTCATTTTTGCAACACCATTTTATTTTTACGGACCACATCACATTTGAAGCCACTTTGAGGGGTCTATATGATAGAAAATACCCAAAAGTGACACCATTCTAAAAACTACACCCCTTAAGGTGCTCAAAACCACATTCAAGAAGTTTATTAACCCTTCAGGTGCTTCACAGGAATTTTTTGAATATTTAAAAAAAAATGAACATTTAACTTTTTTTTCATAAAAAAATACTTCAGGTTCAATTTTTTTTATTTTACCAAGGGTAACAGGAGAAGTTGGACTGCAAACGTTATTGTGCAGTTTGTCCTGAGTACGCTGATACCTGATATGTTGGGGGGAACCACTGTTTCGGTGCATGGCAGAGCGCAGAAGGGAAGGAGCGCTGTTTAACTTTTTCAATGCAAAATTGGCTAGAATTCAGATCGGACGCCATGTCACGTTTGGAGAGCCCCTGATGTACCTAAACAGTGGAAACCCACCACAAGTAAACCCATTTTGGAAACTAGACCCCCCAAGGAACTTATCTAGATGTGTGGTGAGCACTTTGAACCCCCCAGTGCTTCACAGAAGTTTATAACGACCGGGCGTGAAAATAAAAAAATCGTATTTTTTCCACAAACATGATCTTTTAGTCACCAATTTTTTTATTTTCCCAAGGGTACCAGGAGAAATTGGACCCCAAAAGTTGTTGTCCAATTTGTCCTGAGTACGCTGATACCCCAAATATGGGAGAAAACTACTGTATGGGCACACATCGGGGTTCGGAAGGGAAGTAGTGACGTTTTGGAATGCAGACTTTGATGGAATGCTCTGCGGGTGTCATGTTGCCTTTGGAGAGCCCCGAATGTACCTAAACAGTGGAAACCCCCCATAAGTGACACCATTTTGGAAACTATACCCCCTAAGGAACTTATCTAGGTGTGTGGTGAGCACTTTGAACCCCCAAGGGCTTCACAGAAATTTATAACGCCCGGGCGTGAAAATAAAAAAAACATTTTTTTCCACAAAAATGATATTTTTGCCCCCAATGTTTTATTTTCCTAAGGGTAACAGGAGAAATTGGACCCCAAAAGTTGTTCTGCAATTTGTCCTGAGTACACTGATACCCTATATGTGGGGGTAAAACACTGTTTGGGTGCATGGCAGAGCTTGGAAGGGCAGGAGCACCATTTGACTTTTTCAATGCAGAATTTGCTGGAATTGAGATCAGACGCCATGTTGCATTTGGAGAGCACCTGATGTGCCCAAACATTGGAAACCCCCCAATTCTAACTCCAACCCTAACCCCAACACACCCCTAACCCTAATCTCAGCCCTAGCCCTAACCCTAGCCCTAACCCTAATGGGAAAATGGAAATAAATACATATTTTTATTTTATTATTTTTCCCTAACTAAGGGGGTGATAACGGGGGGGTTTGATTTACTATTTATGGCGGTTTTTATGTTTGGCAGCTGTCACACGCTAAAAGACGCTTTTTATTGTAAAAATAGTTTTTGTATCACCACATATTGAGAGCTATAATTTTTCCATATTTTGACCCACTGAGTCATGTGAGGTCTTATTTTTTGCAGGACGAGTTGACGCTTTTATTGGTATCATGTTCAGGCACATGACATCTTTTGATCGCTTTTTATTCCAATTTTTGGGACGCAGAATGAACGAAAACCAACGTTTCATGAATTTCTTTTGAGGGGTGCGTTTACACCGGTCCGCGTGCGGTAAAATTGATAAAGCCCTTTTATTCTTCGGGTCAGTATGGTTACAGCGATACCTCATTTAGGTCTTTTTTTATGTTTTGGCGCTTTTATGCAATGAAAACAATTTTATATAAAAAATAATTATTTTTGCATCGCTTTATTCTGCGAGCTATAACTTTTTTATTTTTTCACTGATGACGCTGTATGGTGGCTCGTTTTTTTGCGGGACAAGATGACGTTTTCAGCGGTGCCATGAATATTTATATGCGTCTTTTTGATCGCGCGTTATTGCACTTTTTGTTCGGCGGTATGATAAATCATTATTTTTTGCTTCGTTTTTTATTTTTTAAGGGGTTCGCTAAAGGGGGTAACTAATGGGACAGTTTTATAGGGCGGGTCGTTACGGACGCGGCGATACCAAATATGCTTAATTATTTTCTTATTTTTTTTATTTCCAAAAAATGAATTTATTAGGGAATATATATATTTTTTTAAATTTATTAAGCGATTTCTTTAAAACTATTTTTACCCTTTTTTTTTTTTTTTTTTTTAAACTTTAGCTCAGGCAAAACACAGTACAAATGTCGAGTACTTCAGGCTCTGTCCTGGAGCCTCAACACACACAGGAGGCTTATCACTCCCCACATACAGACCTATGTTAAGCCGTAGTCTACATTATAAAGATATAGCCACACCCACAAATCCACCATCTGACTAGTCACGTGACTGTGACATTACCACAGGTCCTAAAACACACATAGAAGTTTGGTGACGTCCCTTAGTGCTTATGTGCACTAAAGAAAACACTCTGGGCCACATCACAGAGACAAGCCATCTCTGAGACACATACCTCCCATCGACTATACGACCCTTAGCCACTCCACATACCTCCCCCTCTAGTATAACAAAAAAGCCCAATACTTTATTCAACATTAATGACGGTAATCTATAGTGATAGTTATCCGCCATTTTAATAGATCGTTCCACTCCATAAGCATATATGTATACACAGAGAAACGCAGAGTGACTGAATCCAAAAAGATTTTAAGTAAAGTATAACAAACTTTATTATGACAAATGTGTACAATAAATATCCATTGCAAAATTGCACATAACTAGCTGACACCAAAAACCAAGGGGGAAAGCGAATTGGGGGATGACACAAAACCCGCTGCACCGACAGATTGAACCATACTCTATGGAGAGCCCAGATGGTATGAGAATAAAGCGACGCTGCCTATTCTCATTGAAAGTGAAGTCACAACCATAAGAGATCTCTTCACCACCTGGGGTACCTTGGCACCGTTTGGTAAGCTCTCCCTCTGCTTTACATCTTGCCATTATGGCGTGATTATGCTGGGTATGGGACTGTTTTACCGCTATTCCTTCTATCATGTTGAGCCTGCCCTGCGGGCTTGCTACTCTTTCAGACCTATTATGGTTGTGACTTCACTTTCAATGAGTATAGGCAGCGGCGCTTTATTCACATACCATCTGGGCTCTCCATAGAGTATGGTTCAATTTGTCGGTGCAGTGGGTTTTGTGTCATCCCCCCATTCGCTTTCCCCCTTGGTTTTTGGTGTCAGCTAGTTATGTGCAATTTTGCAATGGATATTTATTGTACACATTTGGCATAATAAATTTGTTATACTTTACATACCTCCCCCTCTGCCGAAAGCTGTGGGGCTTGGCACTTTCCCCCACTAGACAAGGGATTCTTGAGAGGGCATCGGCATTACCATGTAGCTTCCCTGCCCTATGTTCTACATGGAAGCTGAAGACTTGTAGGGCTAAGAATCAGTGGGTGACCCTAGCATTTTTACCCTTTGTTTCCCTCATCCATCTGAGTGGGGCATGGTCGGATATCAACCTAAACTTACGTCCCACCTGATAGTACCGTAACATATCCACTGCCCACTATAGCCAAGCACTCCTTCTCTATGACTGAGTAATTCCTTTCACATGAAGATAGCTTCCTACTCAGGTAGAGGACAGGATGCTCCTCCCCATGTATGTCCTGGGAAAGGACTGCTCCTACCTCGACATCTGAGGCGTCTGTCTGAAGAATAAACTCTTTCTTAAAGTCCGGGGCCACCAGAACGGGTTGCTTACATAAAGCCACTTTCATTTCTTGGAAGGCTGACTCTGCCTCTTCACACCATCTGACCATTACTGATTTTGTCCCCTTAAGAAGATCAGTCAGAGGTGCAGCCACCATGGCGAAGTTTGGGATGAACCTCCTGTAATATCCCACGATCCCCAGGAAGGCTCTAACTTGCTTTTTGGACAAAGGTCTCGGCCATGTTTGAATTGCCTCCACTTTACTCATTTGGGGTTTTATTTTGCCTCGACCCACGACATATCCCAGGTACTTGGGCTTCTTCTTTACCCAAGGCACAATTCTTCGGGTTTATTGTAAACCCCGCCTCCCTTAGAGCATCAAACACTGCTTGGACCTTTTCCAGGTGACTCTCCCAGTTCAGGGTAAAGATGACAATATCATCCAGGCACGCAGTGGTGTATAGCTAGCCCTCTGGAAGGTCGCCGGAGCTCCCTGCAGGCCAAATGGCATTCAGACATACCGGAAGCATCCGGCTGATATAGAAAATGCAGTCTTCTCCGTGACTTCCTGTGTCATGGGGATATGCCAGTATCCCTTTGTCAAATCCAAGGTGGTAATGTACCTGGCAGGCCCAAGTCTTTCGATGAGCTCATCAACGCATGGCATGGGATATGCGTCAAACTTGGAGACCTCATTCAGCTTCCGATAGTCATTGCAGAATCTCCATTCACCTGTCACATGGACCCGTCCTGTGTGACGCGACCAGCAGGCCGGTAACTAAAACAGCAGTACGCGGCACGTGATACTGTCCTGTGTGACACGGCTCGCAGGCCGGTAACTAAAACAACAAGACAAGGGGTAGGGAAACAGTTACAACGGTGGGCCCTGCGATAGGGAAAGGGGACATGGCGACCTCCTGCACTCCCCTGAGTCAGTGTCCCTAACACTCCTAACGTTCCCTATGCCGGTTCCGCACCGGTCGCCGATCATGAACCTGTCGCCCTAGCACACCCTACACCTATCCCTTGCTAGGGAGCTGGGTGGCGCAGGCACTGGCCCCACCGCTGTACTAATACACACTAAGGAAAAACACAAACGGGGAAACACAACTTAGCTTTACTCTGTTGCACTTGCTCCTGGCAACAGAGTCCACCACCAGCATGCAGCTCTCCTCCTGAATCGCTGCCACCAAGCTCTGTCAGAGCTACAAGGAAATCCCCTATGATTACTTCCACACCAGGGCTAAGACAGTGCTGCAAAGAACGCTCTCCAGCTCCTTCCTCCACCCAGGATGGTTGAAATGAACACTATCACCAACACTGATTGCAACACCTGTGACTCTTTTATAGCAGAGCCAGCAATCACACCTGCATTATAATCATGTGCACTAAACTAAAGAAACTAGAGTGCAATGACGCTCACCACCACCGGGGGCAAACTTAGAACAAACGACACCACAGTGCAATAATCCTAATGGCCACCGGGGGCAAAAACCAACCTTAAGCACAGCTTAGGGAAAAAAAAAGGTTACCTGTGCTTTATATCAGTCCTGATCCAGCATGGATCATGACAGTACCCTCCCCTTAATGAGGGGCCTCTGGACCCTCAAGACTGCTCCCCATCAGGGAACCACCTACAGCGGGGACGACCAGGCCCAGAGTTCACCCCAGCAACTACCTGCATGTCAGGTTGATGAGAAACGAGCCCGCTGGTATTGGCAACGAATGTTCTGGAGGCAACACATCTCCGAAGCGCTGACCTGGGGAACGGGTTGTGTATGTGTATGTTTGGTATGAGCTGGTAGCACTCCACAACACACTTCCACTGGATGTTTTTTGGTGGCCACTCATACATGCTCGTTCACACACAGGTCCGGACCTGAACGTTTATTGCCACTCGTTCTTTTGTCTCCACTTGGAGAACTCTTTCTGGGATTGACAACAGAGGCGTCCCCCTGTGTCACCACACTCACACCCCCGCACCTCACCACGTGGTACCCCACCCTCCAACCCCTTCCACCACGAGGTCTGCACCTCCCAGGGTTGGCCAATGGCAAGGGTTGAGACTTGCCCCTACTC
The DNA here is from genome assembly GCF_039654945.1 of Dendrobates tinctorius. Taxonomy (NCBI): domain Eukaryota; kingdom Metazoa; phylum Chordata; class Amphibia; order Anura; family Dendrobatidae; genus Dendrobates; species Dendrobates tinctorius. Next base: position 43,590,013 of record NW_027361779.1, on the reverse strand, counting down.
TCCTGCAGCATATCTGCTGCCCTCACCGGAGAGGAAGGGGTCCGTTGAAAAGAGACGGCAGAGACAGTAGTTCCTAGGCAGCAGCCCTCACACGAGTGCCCCCAGCTGACCACTTCCCTCGCCCGCCAATCTATTACCGAGTTGTGTCTCTTCAGCCAAGGGAGGCCTAAAACAATAGGCACTGGCATCCACTCCAAGACGTAGCATGACAAGGACTCCTCATAATGTCCTGTACACAGATGGATATTCTCTACGACCTTTGTCAAGCTCCCCTGGCTCAGTGGAACAGAGTTTATGGCCTGGACGCTTATAGGCTGGGCTAGCGTCCTACACCTTAGACCATGAGTCTGGACAAAACGAGCATCCACCAGACTGACTCCTGCTCCGCTGTCCACAAACACCGGTATCACCTCCGGTACCCCGCCAGCCAAGACCTCTGCTGACATGGTACTTTTGGAGGGAAAAATGGAGGAAATGTATACTCCCTGGTCACCTCCCTCCAAGCGACCAGGGGAATGCGGCTTCTCAGATGACACAGATAACTTGACGTGCAATGGCCAAGCCTTCAGGACATGACCAGTCTGCCCACAGTACAAACATGCCGACACCACTCCCCGAACTGTAGGCAGCTCCGAATACAACCTAGCTCCTCCTACTTGAATGGGTTCGTCAGGAGACTTGGCATGAACTGGGCAGGCTCTCATAAAATGGCCAGGCTTCCCACAGGAAAAGCATAACCCCCACCACGACGAGCCGCAGACACCCCCTTTTTTGTATCAACAACACCGGGCTGTCTGTGTTCCTCCGTCCTCACTGGTGGGTCCTCCTCCCCAGCGAGGACATCAGGGGGCACTTTTTGTATATGTCTTTCCCTAAGGCATCTATCCACCTGTATGGCAAGGGACATGGCGGCCTCCAGCGACCTGGGGGCGGCGTACTGCACCAGAGTATCCTGTGTTGTGAGTTCATTTTTCCCTTCACCGTTGAGGTCTGATGAACTCCCTCCTCTGGTGAAGGAAGGTAGTGAGGCTGATTACCAAACACCTGGGTAGCTAGATGATGACTGGGTGGCTGGAATTGAGGACTGGATATAAGGCAGCCGATGCCCTTCTGCCTTGCTGGTGATCCTGCTGGATTCTTGGAGACCAGTCTGATTCCTGCGTCTCAAAGCTAAGTTTTTCTGCTCTGCTTTGTACACTTCAGTTTTGTTTTTGTTTTGCCTTGTTTTTTGGGAGTTCTGCCATCCCCGTCCGGGGGTGAGCAGAATTCCATTTTTGTCTCTGATCTGTTGATCTTCTGCTCTGTCTTCAGAATATACCTGAGTGCTGATATAGTCTTTTGAAGCCTAACGACTTCAGGGCCTGTTTTTCCTGTCAGTCGGTTGGCACATTTTGGATAGGGTTTTTGCGGATGGCAGACAGCGGCTTTCCTATCCTGTCCTATTTAGTTAGCTTGGGCCCCATCATTTGCTCAACCTATCTTTCTATCTGTGTTAGTGTTTTCATCTTGCTTCACCGTCATTATATGTTGGGGGCTGCCTATTGCTTTGGGGTCTGCTCTGGGGCAGTTTAGTTTTTCCCCTTTCTGTCTTTAGGCTATGTAGTTCTCCGGCTGTGATCGAGGGGTCTAGGGCACCGTAGGAACCCCCCACGGCTACTGCTAGTTGTTGTGGATAGGTTCAGGGGTCTGCAATCCGATAGCTGCCAACCTCTCTGGTTTTTCTGGACTTAGCTAGTATTTTGTTTTTTCCTCCTTCGGTGACTCATCATAACAGAATCACCAGCCATACCGCAGATCCTAGGGTACTCAATAGCAGGAGAGAATTGTAAAAAGAAAAAAAAAAGAAAAAAAAAGTGTGTCAGAATTTTTATTTTTTTTTGTGTGCATATTTTTTCCTCTATATCTCTGAGGCCGTAGGGGGAATTTTTCTCTCAATGGAGATGAAGCAATTGTCTGATCGTGTGGAGCAGCTCGCTGCTGAAGTGCAGGGAATTTCCGCCTATCTTGCTCATTCACATGCTGCTGAACCAAAGATTCATACTCCTGATGTGTTTTTTGGGGATCGGTCTAAATTCTTGAATTTCAAGAATAATTGTAAATTATTTTTTGCCTTGAAGCCTAACTTGTCGGGGAACTCCGCGCAGTAGGTTAAAATTGTCATCTCTTTGCTGCGCGGCGATCCCCAGGATTGGGCGTTTTCTTTGAAACCTGATGATCCTATTCTGAATAATGTGAACGCATTTTTTCAAGCCTTGGGGTTGCTGTATGATGAACCTAATGCTATTGATCAGGCTGAAAAGACCCTGTTGGCATTAAGCCAGGGTCGGGATTCGGCAGAGTTGTACTGTCAAAAATTCCGAAAGTGGGCGGTCCTTACTACCTGGAATGATTGTGCCTTGGCAGCCCTCTTTCGGAAGGGTTTGTCAGAAACTGTAAAAGATACTATGGTGGGATTTCCTGTTCCCTCTGGTCTTGACGATTCTATGTCATTAGCCATTCAGGTGGATCGGCGTTTACGTGAACGCAAAACTACACGAGAGATCTTGCCACCTGTTGAACAAATGTCTGAACCTATGCAATGTGATAGAGTTTTGTCTAGGGCGCAACGTCAGGAGTTCAGACGGCGTAATAAGCTGTGTTTTTTTTGTGGAGATGCCTCGCATATTATTTCTGTCTGCCCTAAACGAGAGAAACGTTGTGCACACACGTTTTCTGTGGGTGGTGTTCAACCTAAGTTTCTTCTGGCAATTACTCTGATCTGCTCCCTGTCCACATTTTCCGCCAAGGCTTTTGTGGATTCGGGAGCAGCTCTGAACCTGATGGACTTGGATTTTGCTAAACGTTGTGGATTTCCTATGACACCTCTGCGGATGCCTATCCCTTTGAGGGGTATTGATGCTACTCCTTTGGCAAAGAATAAACCTCAGTTTTGGACCCAGGTGGTAAAGCGGGTCGCCCCAGACCATCAAGAAAATTGCAGATTTTTGGTGTTGCATAATTTGCATGATACCATTGTTCTGGGGTTTCCCTGGTTGCAAATCCATAATCCAGTTCTGGATTGGAAATCTTTGTGGTGAGTTGGGGTTGTCGGTGTGCCCTTAGTGATGCTCCTGTTTTCTCCACCTCTCCCTAGTCGCATGATGTTCCTGACTATTTGGCTGACTTTTATGATGTATTTAGTGAGAATGAGTCTGCGTCTTTGCCTCCTCATAGGAGTTATGACTGTGCAATTGAGCTGAACCCCGGGGGTGTAAATTCCCCAAGGGTCGGCTTTTCAATTTATCTGTACCTGAGCACGAGGCTATGCGATCCTATATTAAGGAGTCGTTGGAGAAGGGTCATATTAGACCATCCTCTTCACCCTTAGGTGCTGTTTTTTTTTTTTTTTTCGTGGCTAAAAAGGATGGTTCATTAAGGCCTTGTATTGACTATCGTGCCCTCAACAAAATTACTGTTAAATATCAGTATCCGTTACCCCTGATTTCTGATCTATTCTCCAGAGTTAAAGGTGCTTGCTGGTTTACCAAGCTTGACCTCAGGGGGGCGTATAATCTTATTCGCATTAAGCATGGGGATGAATGGAAGACAGCTTTTAATACTCCGGAGGGACATTTTGAGTACCTGGTGATGCCTTTTGGGCTCACTAATGCCCCTTCTGTCTTCCATGCTTCATGAACGATATAGTCCGAGACTTTGTGGATAAATTTTTGATTATCTATCTGGATGATATTTTGATCTTCTCCAAGAACTGGGACTCTCATGTGGAACATGTTCGGACTGTGTTCCGGATTTTGAGGGAGAATTCCCTGTATGTCAAAGGATCGAAATGCCTTTTTGGGGTACAGAGGATTTCATTTTTGGGATTTATTTTGTCTCCGTCAACTATTGAAATGGACCCGGCCAAAGTACAGGCCATTTATGATTGGGTTCAGCCCACCTCTTTGAAGGCCCTCCAGAAGTTTTTGGGTTTTGCTAATTTTTATCGGAAATTTATAGCTAATTTTTCTGGTATTGCCAAGCCATTGACTGATTTGACTAGGAAGGGTGCTGATGTGCTGGATTGGTCTCCGGAGGCTGTTTCTTCCTTTCAGGAGCTGAAGCGAAGATTCACTTCTGCTCCGGTTTTGCAGCAACCTGATGTCTCACTCCCGTTTCAGGTGGAGGTGGACGCTTCTGAGATTGGTGCAGGAGCGGTGTTGTCCCAAAAAGATCCTGTGACATCTAAAATGAATCCTTGTGCTTTCTTTTCCCGAAAGTTCTCCCCATCTGAACGTAACTATGATGTGGGGAATCGGGAACTGTTGGCCAAGAAATGGGCATTTGAGGAGTGGAGACATTGGTTGGAGGGAGTCAAACACCAAGTCGTGGTCCTTACTGACCACAAGAATTTGATTTACCTGGAGTCGGCCAAGCGCTTGAATCCTAGACAGGCTAGGTGGGCCTTGTTTTTCACACGTTTTGATTTTGTGGTCTCTTCTCACTAAGAATGTCAAGGCAGACGCCCTCTCTAGGAGTTTCCTTGCTGATTCTCCTGTTGTGACTAAGCCTGCTACCATCTTAGGCGAGGGGGTAGTTCTTTCTGCCATCTCGCCCGATTAGAGACGTGCTCTGGAAGAGTTTCAGGAGGACAAACCTGAGCGTTGTCCCAGTGGAAAGTTGTATGTTCCTGACCAGTGGAGGAAGAGAGTGATGTCTGAAGTTCATTGCTGTGCATTGGCTGGTCATCCAGGTATTTTTGATACTAAAGATCTGGTGAGTCGGTCTTTTTGGTGGCCCGCCTTGTCTCATGATGTCAGGAATTTTGTGCAGTCCTGTGGGACTTGCTCCCGGTCTAAACCTTGTTCTCGCTCTAGTGGCTTGTTGATGCCTTTGCCGGTGCCCAGGAGGCCATGGACCCATATTTCAATGGATTTTATCTCTGATATGCCTGTCTCTCAGAGAATGACTGTTATTTGGGTGATTTGTGATAGATTCTCTAAGATGGTCCATCTTGTACCACTCCCTAAGTTGCCATCTTCCTCTGAGTTGGTGCCCTTGTTTTTGCAACAGGTGGTTCGCTTGCACGGGATTCCTGAGAACATTGTATCTGACAGAGGAGTTCAGTTTGTGTCTAGATTTTGGAGGACTTTCTGTTCCAAGATGGGAATTCAGTTGTCCTTCTCCTCTGCGTTTCACCCTCAGACCAATGGGCAGACGGAGAGAACAAACCAGACTTTGGAGTCGTATTTGAGATGTTTTATTTCTGCCGATCAGGATGATTGGGTTTCATTTTTGCCCTTGGCCGAATTTGCTTTAAATAATAGAGCTAGTTCTGCCACTTTGATGTCACCTTTTTTTTTTATAACTTTGGGTTTCACCCTCGATTTTCTTCAGGGCAGGTGGAGCCTTCTGCCTGCCCAGGTGTTGACACTGTGGTGGAGAGAGTGCACCAGATCTGGGACCAAGTAGTGGATAAGTTGACTCCCAGGAAAAGGCCCAGCCGTTTTCCAACCGGCGTAGGACCGTTGGTCCCCAGTTTAAGGTGGGTGATATGGTTTGGTTGTCATCAAAAAATATCGCTATGAAGGTGGCTTCTCCTAAGTTTAAGCCTAGATTTATTGGACCTTACAAGATTTTGGAGATTATTAATCCGGTCTCTTTTCGGTTGGCTCTTCCTGTCACATTTAAAATTCATAATTTGTTTCATAAGTCCTTGTTGAAGAGGTTTGTTGAACCAGTAGTTCCTGTGGTGGCATCTCCTGACCCTGTATTGGTTGAAGGTAACATGGAATATGAGGTAGAGAAGATACTGGATTCCCGTCTGGCTAGATGGAGACTCCAGTATTTGGTTAAGTGGAAGGGTTATGGTCAGGAGGATAATTCCTGGGTCTCTGCCTCTGATATTCATGCCGAAAGATTGGTGCGTGCCTTTCATCGGGCTCACCCGGATCACCCTGGTGGCATGGATGAGGGTTCGGTGACCCCTCCTCAAGGGGGAGGTACTGTTGTGAGTTCATTTTTCCCTTCACCGTTGAGGTCTGAAGAACTCCCTCCTCTGGTGAAGGAAGGTAGTGAGGCTGATTACCAAACACCTGGGCAGCTAGATGATGACTGGGTGGCTGGAATTGAGGACTGGATATAAGGCAGCCGATGCCCTTCTGCCTTGCTGGTGATCCTGCTGGATTCTTGGAGACCAGTCTGATTCCTGCGTCTCAAAGCTAAGATTTTCTGCTCTGCTTTGTACACTTCAGTTTTGTTTTTGTTTTGCCTTGTTTTTTGGGAGTTCTGCCATCCCCGTCCGGGGGTGAGCAGAATTCCATTTTTGTCTCTGATCTGTTGATCTTCTGCTCTGTCTTCAGAATATACCTGAGTGCTGATATAGTCTTTTGAAGCCTAGCGACTTCAGGGCCTGTTTTTCCTATCAGTCGGTTGGCACATTTTGGATAGGGTTTTTGCGGATGGCAGACAGCGGCTTTCCTATCCTGTCCTATTTAGTTAGCTTGGGCCCCATCATTTGCTCAACCTATCTTTCTATCTGTGTTAGTTTTTTCATCTTGCTTCACCGTCATTATATGTTGGGGGCTGCCTATTGCTTTGGGGTCTGCTCTGGGGCAGTTTAGTTTCTCCCTTTCTGTCTTTAGGCTATGTAGTTCTCCGGCTGTGATCGAGGGGTCTAGGGCACCGTAGGAACCCCCCACGGCTACTGCTAGTTGTTGTGGATATGTTCAGGGGTCTGCAATCCGATAGCTGCCAACCTCTCTGGTTTTTCTGAACTTAGCTAGTATTTTGTTTTTTCCTCCTTCGGTGACTCATCATAACAATCCTGCAACTTTGGAGACAGGGTCATTCCACTGAGTATTAGTGGCCCATCTCCTAAACTCTGAGCAGTACTCCTTAGCGACCCGGGCTCCCTGTTTACACCTACGGACTCGAGATTCCGCCAGGGCGACGCATCAGGATCCCCATACACAAGCGCCAAAGCCGCAAAAAACTCATCCACGGACACCAATGATGGAGAATCGTCCGGTAGGGAGAAGGCCCAGGATTGGGGATCTCCTTTAAGAAGGGACATAATGATTCCCACCCATTGCTCTTCACTCCCTGATGAACAAGGGCTCAGCCTGAAATACAATTTACAGGCTTGTTGAAACACCAAGAATTGATCTCTCCCTCCAGAAAATCTGTCAGGGAGGGATATCTTGGGTTCTGGCTGAGCCTGTTCCTGAACCAAGCCCCCAGAGCCCACCAGCAGCTGCAGCTGCCGCACCAACCCTCTGTGCAGCCCCCTAATCTTGTTAGTAAGGGTCTGCAGCAATTGGACAAAGGTCTGAACTGGGTCCATGGCTCAGCAGAAAAAAAAGTTGTGGTTGGTGATAATGTCACGTGGACCCGTCCAGTGTGACGCGGCCAGCAGGCCGGTAACTAAAACAACAGGACGCGGCACGTGATACTGTCCTGTGTGACATGGCTCGCAGGCCGGTAACTAAAACAACAAGACAAGGGGTAGGGAAACAGTTACAACGGTGGGCCCTGCAATAGGGAAAGGGGACGTGGAGACCTCCTGCACTCCCCTGAGTCAATGTCCCTAACGCTCCTAACGTTCCCTATGCCGGTTCCGCACCGGGCGCCGATCACGAACCTGTCGCCCTAGAACACCCTACACCTATCCCTTGCTAGGGAGCTGGGTGGCGCAGGCACTGGCCCCACCGCTGTACTAATACATACTAAGGAAAAACACAAACGGGGAAACATAACTTAGCTTTACTCTATTGCACTTGCTCCTGGCAACAGAGTCCACCACCAGCATGCAGCTCTCCTCCTGAATCGCTGCCACCAAGCTCTGTCAGAGCTACAAGGAAATCCCCTATGATTACTTCCACACCAGGGCTAAGACAGTGCTGCAAGGAACGCTCTCCAGCTCCTTCCTCCACCAAGGATGGTTGAAATGAGCACTATCACCAACACTGATTGCAACACCTGTGACTTCTTTTATAGCAGAGCCAGCAATCACACCTGCATTATAATCATGTGCACTAAACTAAAGAAACTAGAGTGCAATGACGCTCACCACCACCGGGGGCAAACTTAGAACAAACGACACGACAGTGCAATAATCCTAATGGCCACCTGGGGCAAAAACCAACCTTAAGCACAGCTTAGGAAAAAAAAAAAGGTTACCTGTGCTTTACATCAGTCCTGTTCCAGCATGATCATGACATCACCATCAGGTTTTGGGACCAGAACAATCGGGCTTGACCAGCAGCTCTTGGATTCCTCAATGACCCCGAGCTTCAACATATGCTGCACCTCCTTAGAGATTACTTCTCTACGAGCCTCAGGAATTCGATAAGGCTTCAAGTTCACCTGCACATGTGACTCTGTCAGAACTTCGTGCTCCACGAACTTCGTGCACCCAGGCAACTCCGAAAACAGGTACCTGTTCTTCTGGAGCAACTCCCGGCATTGCTGTTTCTGGGCCTTTGATAGTGTCTCCGCTATAGTAACCGCTCCAACCTCAGCTTCTGGGTTGCCCAGCAAGCAAGGAGTTACCGCTGGCACTCTATTTTGCCATGGCTTGATGAGGTTGACATGGTAAACCTGGTTTGGTTTCCGTCTTCCTGGTTGGTGAATCTTATAATTTACTTCACAAAGCTTCTCCACCACCTCATACAGCCCTTGCCATTTGGTCAAGAACTTGCTCTCCACCGTCGGAATTAGCACGAGCACTCGGTCTCCTGGATTGAACTGCCTCACTCTTGTTGACTGGTTGTAGACCCTGGACTGAGCCTCTTGTGCCTGGCGGAGGTGTTCTTTCACGATGGGCATCACCTTTGCAATCCTCTGCTGCATCAGTGCCACATGCTCAATGACGCTTCTGTGGGGCGTGACTTCAGCTTCCCAGGTTTCCTTGGCTATATCCAGGAGACTTTGAGGAGGTCAGCCATACAGAAGCTCGAAGGGCGAGAACCCCGTGGAGGCCTGTGGAACTTCACGGATGGAAAACAGCAGATACGGTAAGAGACAGTCTCACTCTTTACCGTCTTTCTCGATGGCTTTTCTTAACATACACTTCAGTGTCTTGTGAAATCTCTTACCCAGGCCATCTGACTGAGGATGGTACAGTAAAGTCCTCAGCTGGAAGATTTGCAGGACCCTGCACAACTCCCTCATCACCTTGCTCATAAAAGGTGTCCCCTGGTTGGTCAGGATCTCCTTCGGCAAACCTGTCCGGGAAAACACATGGGCCAACTCACAGGCTATACTCTTTGCGGAGGAATTTCTCAGGGGAATTGCCTCAAGATAGCGTGTGGCATAGTCCAGGATGACTAATATATACTGATGGCCCGGGCTGATTTAACTAGGGGACCGACCAAGTCCATGGCAAATCTCTCAAATGGTACCTCAATAATGGGCAACGGTACAAGGGGGCTCCAGAAGTGAGAGGTGGGGCCAGTTAACTGACATGTAGGGCAGGACGTGCAATAGTTTACTATTTCCCGGTGACACCCAGGCCAGTAGAACCTCTGCTCAACCCGTTCCTGCATTTTTTCCACCCCCAGGTGTCCCCCAAGATGTGTGAATGGGCCATGTCCAACACTTTTCATCTATAAGGGCCTGGCACTATCAACTGCTCTACCAACTCCTCCCTTATTTTTGTGACCCAATATAACAACTCCGCCCTCATCATAAAATAGGGAAATCTTGTGTCAGCCCCCGGCTCCTGTGCAACCCCATTAATGACGGTGACATTGTTGAAGGTTTCCCTCAGAGTTTGGTCCCTATGTTGGGCAGTCCCAAAATTCTCACCGGCCACCCCTCACTCCGGGATTGTCAGATGCAGGAGACACTTTCTCCTCATCAACCGCATGGACACAAAAAGGAAACCCGTCTTCCTCTGGTTGTGGCGATACCTTATTAGAGTTCATTGGTTCCATACTCTTGCTAGTGACCTCAGAACCCCTTTCCCACATATTCCAAAACAAACAGAAATCCCGGCCTATAATTATAGGGTGCAACAAGTCCCGAATGACGCCGACTTCATGTGACTCCATGCCATGCGCCATTTCAATATCCACTCTGGCCATAGGGTAGTCCTTTGCATCACCATGTATGCACTGAACGCTGACCTTTTTCCCCAGGAGTAGGTTGAGAGAAAAAGTGGCCCTCACAAGGGTCACCAAGCTCCTGATGGCTCGTAGTGCCATTACTGCTTGACCATTCACCTTCACGGGACCCGCTTGAGGCCCCTCATTAGGTGGAGAGTTCACACTGCAGACTAGATATGCATAGTATAAACTACAGCGTCCCATGCTGCTGTCCATCTGCTCAGTGGTTTGGGGACAACGGGCAGCTATATGTCCTGGCCCGTGGCACCTCCAGCAAATAATATCACGCGTGGGGACCTTGGGCACCGCGTCCCCCGCCCCTTTTGACCATGGATACCCCACCACTTTTTGGGACTCCGCCCCATGCTGGACCCCCTAATACGGAATGTGCTGCTTCCCCACGGAGCCTTCCATCCCCTGGTATCACTCGACCAGTCCGACCAGTTCATAGGCATTCTTGGGATCACCCTGGGCAACCCAACTCTGTAGGGCTGTAGACTGTGAGCCCTCGTGGGCAGGGTCCTCTCTCCTTCTGTATTTGTGTCTCCCTTGTCTTTCACATGTTTATTGTACTTGTCTATATTTCCCCTTTTCACATGTCAAGCGCCATGGAATAAATGGCGCTATATAAATGTATAATAATAATAATAGGGGTCTCGGCAGGAAATGCACAAACCGATCCATCACCACTCGCTCTACCATTTGCGCCGGCGTAGAAGACTCTGCCTGCAGCCATTTCTGGACCTGGTGCAACAGGTTGAACATTTGGGAGCGAGGCGGTTTGTCCCGGTGATAGGCCCAGCGGTGAACTCGCTGTACCCGGACAGTCATTGTCACCCCCAAACGTGCAAGAATCTCAGCTTTTAGTTTGGGATACTCCTTGGCATCTTGCAAAGTCAAGTCATAGTACGCCTTCTGGGGTTCCCCCGTCAGGTATGGCACCAGTACCTCTGCCCACTACTTTGGCTGAAGTTTTTCCCTCTCAGCCACCCTCTCAAATACCGTCAGGAAGGCCTCAACATCATCCTCAGGGGTCATTTTCTGCAATGCGCGTCTTACCGCCTTCCTGACGTGGGTGTCATCAGCCAGACCTGGGGTTGGGGCGCTTGTCCTGCCCTGGATGGCGATTTCCAGAAGCTGCATCTGCTGCCGTTGCTCCTGCTGGCTCTGTTGTATCTTCTGCAACAACAGCCTGTTGGTCTCCTGTTGCTGTGACTGGACCAGGTGTTTCAGCAGGTCCTCCATTTTTCCAGGCAATGCTTGCTGGCTTGCTGGAAACTTGACCCAGGACATGCAGTAACAGTCTCATGTCTATGCTGGGAACATTGCCCACACGTCTAACACCAATTGTAGGGATTGTACTCGCTCAGGTGCAACGGATGGCAATCAGGAGGCACGTTCCTTTTAAAGTTCATGTGCAGGGCCGGACTGGGACTAAAATTCAGCCCTGGCATTTGAAGTTACACAGGCACACTAGTCACATGGTGACTATATAATATCTTTGTACACTTGTAGGTTACAAGAACTGAGAGGCGATTAACACGACTATATAACATGTAGTCACAGCTGTGCCCAGTATTTCAGCTCAGTCCTATTTATTGCTTTTAGTTGCAGTACTCCTCCCAAAGCTCTATCCCCTTTTGTACGCACGGTGACAGAATTCCTGGCAGAACTGCTATCCATTGGGCAACCAGACCCCGTGGTCATAGCTGCCCCTATCATACCTCCCAACTTTTGAAGAAGGGAAAGAGGGACAAAGACTGCGGCGCGCGCTACGCACCGCTGCAAATTTTAGGCCACGCCGCGGCCACATCCAATTCACAGCTAGTCACACCCATGTCCACGCCCAACCGCACCCATTTAGCACTGCTTATCACACTGACTGGTACTGAGGGCACAGTGGCTGGCATTATTATTATTATTATTTATTTATATAGCACCATTGGTTCCATGGTGCTGTACATGAGAAGGGGTTACATACAGATTACAGATATCACTTACAGCAAACAAACTAACAATCACAGACTGATATAGAGGGGAGAGAGGACCCTGCCCTTTCGGGCTTACATGCTACAGGATGGTGGGGAAGCAGACAGTAGGTTGGGGGGTTACAGCAGTTCCAGTGATGGTGAGGCGGCAGCTCCAATAGTGGTGAGGAGGCAGCGGGGATCACTGCAGGCTGTAGGCTTTCCTGAAGAGGTGGGTTTTCAGGTTCCGTCTGAAGGATCTGAGTGTGGTTGATAGCCGGACGTGTTGGGGCAGGGAATTCCAGAGGATGGGGGCTATTCGCGAGAAGTCTTGGAGGCGGTTGGGTGAGGAGCGAATAAGTGTGGAGGAGAGAAGGAGGTCTTGGGAGGACTGGAGATTCCTTGAGGGAAGGTATCTGGAGATTAGTTCAGAGATGTATGGAGGAGACAGGTTGTAGATGGCCTTGTAGGTCAGTATTAGTAATTTGAACTGGATACGCTGAGGGAATGGGAGCCAGTGAAGAGATTTGCAGAGGGGAGGAGTGAGATGAATTAGTCGGGCGGCAGAGTTGAGAATGGACTGGAGAGGTGCAAGGGTGTTAGCAGGGAGGCCACAGTAAAGGATGTTGCAATAGTCGAAGTGGGAGATGATGAGGGCATGCACAAGCATTTTAGTAGATTGAGGGTTGAGGAAGGAACGGATTCTGGAAATATTTTTGAGCTGGAGGCGACAGTAGGTGGAGAGAGCTTGGATGTGCGGTTTGAAGGAGAGGGCAGAGTCGAGGGTTACTCTGAGGCAGCGGACCTCCGGTACGGGGGAAAGCGTGATGTTGTCAATTGTTATAGAAAGGTCAGGTAAGGAAGATCTGTGAGATGGGGGAAAGATGATCAGTTCAGATTTGTCCACATTGAGTTTGAGGAAGCGAGAGGATAAGAAGGAGGATATGGCTGATAGACACTCTGGGATTCTGGAGAGCAGAGAGATGATGTCTGGGCCAGAGAGGTAGATCTGAGTATCATCGGCATAAAGGTGGTACTGAAATCCGTGGGACTTTATGAGTTGCCCCAGACCAAGTGTGTAGATTGAGAAGAGTAGGGGTCCTAGAACAGAGCCTTGGGGGACTCCAACAGAGAGAGGGTGGGATGAGGAGTTAGTGTGGGAGTGGGAGACGCTGAATGTGCAGTTGGAAAGGCATGAGGAGATCCAGGATAGGGCGAGGTCTTTGATGCCAAAGGAGGAGAGGATCTGTAGTAGGAGGCAGTGGTCAATTGTGTCGAAAGCAGAGGACAGGTCTAGAAGCAGGAGTATAGAGTATTGTCCGTTAGCTTTGGCTGTATGTAGGTCGTTGGTAATTTTGGTCAGGGCTGTCTCAGTGGAATGATGGGGGCGGAAGCCAGATTGTAGATTGTCAAAGAGCAAGTTAGATGATAGGTGGGAGGAAAGTTGAGTGTGGACATGTTGCTCCAGGAGTTTAGAAGCGAATGGGAGCAGCGGTATTGGGCGATAGCTGGACGTGGCTGTTGGATCGAGGGTTGGCTTTTTAAGTATAGGTGTGATTGTGGCATGTTTGAAAGCAGAAGGGAAGGTACCAGAAGTTAGTGATAAGTTGAAGAGGTGGGTTAGAGATGGGATAAGTGTGGTGGTGAGGTTGGGGAGGAGGTGGGATGGGGTCAAGTGCACAGTTTGTGAGGTGCGATTTGGAGAATAGGCGATTAAGCTCCTCTTCAGTGATGTTGGAGAGAGAGGTTATGGGGTTTGGGCATTGGTCTTGTATACAAAGGGGTTGAGGTGGTTGGGCAATAAAGACTTGCCGTGTATGGTCTATCTTGTTTTTGAAGTGTGCGGCAAAGTCCTCGGCAGAGATTAGGGAAGTCGGAGGTGGCAGTGGTGGGCGGAGGAGGGAGTTAAAAGTATTGAACAACTGTTTGGGGTTGTGGGATAAGGAAGATACAAGGATGTATGGGCACATTTGCTGGTACTGTGGGCACACTGACTGATACTAAGGTGGAGAAAAAACAGAGAGAGAGAGAGAAAAAAGAAAACAGAGAGAGAGAAAGAAAGGAGAGCGAGAGAGAAAGAAAGAACAGAGAGAGAAAGAAGAAAGAACAGAGGGAGAAAGAAAGAAGTAAAGAAAAGAAATAACAGAGAGAAAGAGAGGAAAGAAAAAGAAAGAAAGAGGGGAAAGAAAGAACAGAGAGAGAGAAAGAAAATGAGGGAAAGACAGAACAGAGAATGAGAAAGAAAGAAAGAAAGAAAGAAAGAAAGAAAGAAAGAAAGATAGATTCTATAAAGATACTATAGCAGCCCGGCTCCCATTGTAGTGCCCACCTGAGCCTCCCGATGCAGGACATATCATGATCCGCTCACATGGCCAGCATCCACGATTCCAAGGTGATCCTGCTGTCTGCGCTGTCGGAGGAGGACATGGTGATGGATCTGAAGCATTCCTAGTTCCGTCACAATTTCCTCATAAAATTATCTCATTTCCGGTCAGCTTCCAGCATATCACTTCCGGTGGAACGTCATGTGTGAGTCTTAAAATGCTCCTCGGGGCTCCGCCGTGTACTCCTATGTCCGTGGGTAAAGCCCGCTTTGTATGCTTCGTACACACTTGGCTCCGCTCCGTACATCCTGTACACATATGGCTCCACTGTGTACACACGGCTCCTCTCGGTACACCTCGTACACGCGCGGCTCTGCTCCGTACACCTCGTACACGTGCGGTTCTGCTCCGTACACCTCGTACACGTGCGGCTCTGCTCCGTACACCTCGTACACACACGGCTCCTCTCCGTATACCTCGTACACACACGGCTCCGCTCCGGACACGTCGTACACGCGGCTCCGTTCCGTACACCTCGTACACACACAGCTCTTCTCCGTACACCTCGTACACATCCGACTCCGCTCCGTACACCTCGTACACACGACTCCATACATCTCGTACACGTGGCTCCGCTCCGTATACCTCATACACACACGGCTCCTCTCCGTACACCTCATACACATCTGACTCCGCTCCGTACACCTCGCTCACACACGGCTCCGCTCCGTACACCTTGTACACACGGCTCCGCTCCATACACCTCGTACACACACGGCTCCTCTCCGTACACCTCGTACACACATGGCTCCGCTCCGTACACCTCGCACACACGGCTCCGCTCCGTACACCTCGTACACACACAGCTCCTGTCCGTACACCTCGCACACATCCGGCTCCGCTCCGTACACCTCGTACACGCGGCTCCGCTCCGTACACCTCATACACACACGGTTCCTCTCCGTACACCTCGTACACATCCGGCTCCGCTCCGCACACCTCGTACACACGGTTCCTCTCCGTACACCTCGTACACATCCGGCTCCGCTCCGTACACCTCGTACACACGGCTCCGCTCCGTACATCTCGTACACGCGGCTCCGCTCCGTACACCTCATACACACACGGCCCTCTCCGTACACATCCAGCTCCGCTCCGTACACCTCGTACACACGCGGCTCCACTCCGTACACCTCGTACATGCGTGGCACCGCTCCGTACACCTCATACACACGCGGCTCTGCTC
Organism: Dendrobates tinctorius; assembly: GCF_039654945.1. Lineage (NCBI taxonomy): Eukaryota > Metazoa > Chordata > Amphibia > Anura > Dendrobatidae > Dendrobates > Dendrobates tinctorius. The sequence continues at coordinate 43,574,391 of NW_027361779.1, read as the reverse complement.
CGTACACCTCGTACACATCCGGCTCCGCTACGTACACCTCGTACACACACGACACCGCTCCGTACACCTCATACACACACAGCTCTGCTACATCTACCCTATCCTGACCCCACACAAACTTCCCTCATCCAGTACCATGACAACCAGCACAGCAGAGTCCTGCAGACACCAAGAGGCAGGACTGTGCGCACAGGACCTGTGATGAGGTCACAGGAGGGGCGGAGTCAGGGGTCTGGACAGACTCCTGATCATGTGACCCCCTGACTCCTCCCCTCCTGTGACCTCATCACAGGTCCTGTGTACAGAGAAGAGAGCAGGCAAGCGATGCTGTGAGTGGCTGCGGGGGGGGGCTTATCTCCCTGCAGTGAGGGATAGAAAAATCCCAGGACGGTTGGAAACTATAACCGCCGTGCCTGCAGAGGGCCGGCGGCAGGAACAACAGCCAGGCCAGTGGCCGCATCAGCTGGCAAGCGGCCAGATGAGCGGGCGCTGCCGCCCGCGACCCACATGATAGCGGCCCAGCGGGAAAATGCCCGGTTGGGCATATTACCAATCCGGGCCTGTTCATTCGGTTTATTGCTCCACAAACCCACAAACAAAAGAGAGCAAAAGAAATTAGCCTTTAGCTCAGGCAAAACACAGTACAAATGTCGAGTACTTCAGGCTCAGTCCTGGAGCTCATATCTGTGTGTGCTCAAAGTTTTGCCAGTATACGGCGGTATTCTTTTTTTTGCCTGTCTGCCACTTTAGTAAAATGCAGCAGTATTTAACCAAAAAAAAATACAGGCCACACATTTGTCATAGTGGTATCTCCTTGTCAGCTCATATCTGTGTGTGCTCAAAGTTTTGCCAGTTTACGGCGCTTTTCTTTTTTTGTCCTGGCTGAAACTGTACTTATATACAGCACTATGTTGCATTATTTTAAAAAACAGGCAACAGTTTACAGTGGGGTCTATCTGTGACACGCCTCATACATCCGTGTGCCAAAAATTGAGGCATTTTAGGTCTAACTTTCCTTTGTTGGGCAGTCTGTCACTCTCGTTATATCCAGCAGTCTTTTTTATCCAAAAAATAAAAAAATGTATACAGTCTGTTATCTCAGGCTGAGGCCTGGTTTATCTGTGGTGTAAAAATCTTTGCTTCGCAGGCATACGTTGTATAGTTCTGTATGCTAGCCATTTTCTACTCATTATTTTGTGTTTTCACAAAATAACACAAAACCTAAAAAAAAATTAATGCAGTCTGTTATCTCAGGTTAAGGCCTGGTGTATCTGTGGTGTAAAAATCTTTGCTTTGCAGGCATACATTGCATAGTTCTGTCTGCTAGCCTTGTTCTACTCATTATTTTGTGTTTTCAAAAATTAACACAAAACCTAAAAAAAAATTAATACAGTCTGTTATGTCAGATTAAGGCCTGGTGTATCTGTGGTGGAAAAATCTTCACTTTGCTGGCATACTTATCACATATAATTTTTCTCCAAATAAATCCATTTGTATTGAGCTTTTCAAATATTTCAGTAGTCCATTTAAAATGGGCAAGGCAAGGGACGGGGAAGTTGACGTGATGCTGATGGTGCATGCAGAGGACGAGGCCGTGGCCAAGCTGAAAGAGTGCAACAGCAAAGACCAACATCTTTGCGCTCGACCTTCCTGTCCCAGTTTCTAGGGGACCGCACCACACCACTATTGAAGCCACTGTGTGAAACAGTTGTTGGTTGGATAGCGGATAATGCTTCCAGCCACCACCACCACCATGTCTTCCACACGGTCAAGTCTGAGAAGCCGTGAGTGTGGACCGGATATTACTCACACTGATCCTCCTTCCTACCACCATGCTGAGTGCCCTGAGACAACTGATCCCACACTCGGAAGAGCTGTTCAGTTTTCCATTTGGAGATTCGTGCCTTTCACCCGCTCCACTTGAAGTGGGGCAAGATGATATTCCATGTAGCGATGCACATATCTTTGAGCAGCTACGGTCACAAGAGGTGGACGATGATGAGACACAATTGCCGGAAAGTTAGGAGGAGCAGGGTGCAGATGTGGAAGACGAGGTGGTGGATGACATAGTGACTGACCTGACCTGGTAGGAGGACATGCAGAACGAGGATAGCAGCACAAATGGGGAAGGAGTCATATCACCCAAACAGGCAGGAAGAAGCAGTGTGGTGGCCGCAGACAGAAGGCGTGCATCCGTTTCCCGTAACACCAACAGGACTGAAGTTGCCATTCCAACTGTTAGATCTTCCCGTGTCTGGTAATTTTTTAAAGACTCTGCCGAAACAAGCCATTTGCAACACTTGCCATGCCCGCATCAGCAGGGGTAGCAAAACTACCAGCCTGACCACCACCAGCATGATTAGGCACATGGCAGCAAAGCACCCAACTTTGTGGGCCGAACCCTAGGCTCCAGGAACACTGTCTGCAGGTGACAACACTGCTTCTTCCACTGTTTTGCGTACATGTCAATCCCCAGTTCACCATGCCTGTGAAGATGCCTAGGGCCCGCACCTGTTGTTGCCCACAGTCAACCAGCACCATCATCAAGCCCATCCATGTCCTTGTCCCAGCCCAGCCTTCAGTTGTCTATACCCCAGTCATTGGAACACAAGCGGAAATCCCCAGCCAATGCCCCACAGGCCACAGTACTTAATCCTCACATTTCTCATCTGCTTGTGCTCGAAATGTTGCCTTTTAGGCTCGTTGAGATGGAAGCTTTCCGCAACCTGATGGCAGCAGCCGTCCCAAGGTACTCGGTCCCTAGTCGCCACTATTTGTCCTGTTGTGCCGTACCGGTATTACACCAGCACAACATTACCAGTGCCCTCAACAATGCTGTTAGTGGGAAAGTCCACCTTACCACGGACACGTGGACAAGTGCCTGTGGGCAGGGACGGTACATCTCACTGACGGCACACTGGGTTAACATAGTGGAAGCCGGGACCCGGTCAGATCTTAGGATGGAACACATCCTCCCCACGCCGAGGATTGCGATCCCTATGTCAACCAGGGTTGCCCTCAAAGTCTACAGCTCCTGCAACTCCTCATCCTCCTCTTCAGCCTCCATCTCTGAAATTAACACATCAGTCAGAAGCTGGAAGCACTGCAGCACTGCCTCAGCCAAGCGGCAACAGGCTGTGCTGAAGCTAATCTGCATAGGTGACAAACCGCACAATGCAGAAGAGTTGTGGACAGCGCTGAAAGAGCAGTCAGATATTTGGATGACACTGCTGAACCTACAGCCAGGCATGGTCGTGTGTCATAATGGCTGGAACCTGGTGGCAGCTCTGAGGCAAGGTGAGCTCACACACGTACCTTGCCTGGCCCATGTGCTTAACCTCGTGGTTCATCGCTTTCTCAAAAGCTACCCGGAGCTGCTGGATCTGCTAGTGAAAGTACGATGTCTGTCTGCCCTGTGATAAAACACTCCAGGATCGCCTTTGCTGGGGTCAAAGGTCATGTGCGTTTAGCATGAAACTCAGGCGCCCAAGCCGGGGTCCGAGTATAACTGACACTGGGTCAGGTTTATTAAAGGTGAAAGCAATGCATAAAGGAAATAAAACATAAAACAAATCCTTGCCTGTCCGGCACTAACTAAACAAGATCCGACCTAACTACCAACTGGTGGGCTTCTCCCATCCAGCCAAACCACAGTTTCAGTGGACACTGCTTCCACTCACGTGTGTCTCTCACACAGACAGTCTCTCTGTGTCCCCAGGCTGAGACACTCACACAACCACCTGGCATCCTTTTATATCCACCTCCCATTATTCATTAGTAACCAGGTGCGATACTGACCAGACTAGGCCACATAGGAAAGGTATCTGGGCGAGATATACCTGCCCTCATCCACTATTCCCACATGATTCTCACATATCCCTCCCCTCTGCTCAGACCACTCCGGTCGAGCAATGACACCCGCCAAACAGTGCACTCGGGACAGGGCATCTGCATTCCCCATCTGTACCCCTGGGTGGTGCTCCACCGTAAAAGTGTAGGCCTGCAGGGCAAGGAACCACCGGGTCACCTGGCTATTCCGTTCCTTGTGCAAGTGCATCCACTTGAGAGGGGCATGGTCAGTGATCAGCCTGAACTTTCGGCCCATCAGGTAATATTTGAGGGCCTCTAGAGCCCACTTAATGGCTAGGCACTCTTTCTACAACTGCATACTTTTGCTCATGTTTATTCAGCTTCCTGCTGAGATAGAGGACTGGGTGTTCCACTCGATCCCTCACTTGTGACAGTACGGCCCCGATACCAGTATCAGAGGCATCCGATTGTACCACAAACTCGCTGCGGAAGTCCGGAGTCACCAGTACGGGTTGAGAGCAAAGTGCTCATTTTAGGCTATGGAAGGCTTCTTCAGCCGCTAAATTCCATTTAATCATGACGGAGTCTTTCCCTTTGGTAAGATCCGTCAGGGGGGTAACGATGGCTGCAAAATTGGGTATGAACCGGCGATAATAGCTGGCGATCCCCAGAAAGGCTTGCACCTGCTTCTTGTTGACAGGTTGCGGCCAGTCCTGAACCACTTGAATCTTATCGACCTGGGGTTTAACAATACCCCTCCCAATTACATACCCCAAATACCGGGCTTCTTCTAGCCCGATGTGACATTTCTTGGGGTTCGCGGTTAGACCTGCCTCCCACAGGTCGTCAATCACAGCTTGAACTTTCTGGAGATGAGTCTCCCAGTCCAAGCTGTAAATGACAATGTCATCCAAATAGGCCGAAGCGTACTGCCTATGTGGCCTCACGGCTCGATCCATCAGTCTCTGGAAGGTCGCCGGTGCTCCGTGCAGTCCAAACAGCATATACACATACTGAAATAAACCTGGCGTAACAAATGCCGTCTTTTCTCTGTCCGCCTCCGCCAGAGGGATCTGCCAATACCCCTTTGTTAGGTCTAGGGTCGTAATATATCGGGCTTTTCCTAACCGATCTATTAACTCGTCGACCCGGGGCATAGGGTAGGCATCAAATTTTGAGACCGCATTCAGTTTCCTGAAGTCATTGCAGAACCGGATGGTGCCGTTCGGTTTAGGAATTAGCACAATCGGGCTGGACCAAGCACTGTGCGATTCCTCAATGACTCCTAACTCTAATATTGCCTTCACTTCTCAGGAAACGGCTTCACGGTGCGCTTCCGGGATTCGGTAGGGTTTTACGTGAACTGTGACACCAGGTTCTGTTACGATGTCATGTTTCATTAGCGTAGTCTGCCCGGGTTTTTCTGAGAAAAACTTTTGGTTGTGAAGTAGAAACTGCCTGACCTCAGTCTTTTGCCGCTCCGAGAGAGTCTCTGCAACCCGTACCTCCGGTACGGTATGCGAGCAGACGGGACGGGCCAGCTCCGCTGACAAGGCAGACCAATCTTTCCATGGTTTTATCAGATTTACATGATAAATCTGTTCAGGTTTCCGTTTACCTGCCTGGTATACTTTGTAGTTTACTTCACCAACTCTTTCCTTAATCTCAAAGGGGCCCTGCCACTTTGCCAGGAACTTACTGTCCACCGTGGGGTCCAGGATCAACACCCTATCTCCGGGTGAAAACGTACGGATCTTGGCGCCCCTATCATAGATTCTTTTTTGGGCTCCTTGAGCCTGCATCATGTTTTCTTTGACGATAGGCATAACAGCCGCAATACGGTCCTGCATTTGTGTTACGTGATCTATCACCGTTTTAAACGGAGTGACCTGACCCTCCCAGGTTTCTTTTGCGATGTCTAACAGTCCGCGACGACGTCGGGCGTACAATAACTCGAAAGGCGAGAATCCCGTGGAAGACTGGGGTACTTCCCTGATGGCAAAAAGCAAATACGGAAGTAAATAGTCCCAGTTCTTCCCATCCTTTTCTATCACCTTTCTCAGCATCTGCTTCAGAGTTTTATTGAACCGTTCGACCAACCCGTCTGTTTGAGGGTGATACACAGATGTGCGTAACGGTTCGATTTGTAACAACCGGCAGAGCTCCTTCATTACCCTGGACATAAAGGGGGTCCCCTGGTCGGTGAGTATCTATTTTGGTATACCGACCCGACTAAACACATGCACCAGTTCCTTGGCAATCGTCTAGGTGGCCGTGTTACGCAAAGGGATGGCCTCCGGGTAACGAGTGGCATAATCCAAGATGACCAGGATATGTTGGTGTCCACGTGCAGACCGTGGAAGGGGCCCAGCTAAATCCATCCCAATCCTCTCAAACGGGATTCAATAATAGGTAGGGGTACCAAAGGGCTACAGAACAGGGGCTTAGGTGCAGAGGCTTGGCAGTCAGGACAAGACTCACAATATACACGAATATCGTGATGCATGCCTGGCCAAACAAAACAGTGTAATATCCTTTAGGTGGTTTTCTGGACTCCCAGGTGACCTCCCATCACATGTCCGTGGGCCAGGTCCAGCACTTGCCGCCGGTAGGGTTTTGGCACGACTAACAGTTGCACCGTGTCTTCCCCCTTTTTCTCTATCTGATATAGCAAATCATTCTCCAGGACCATGTAAGGATATGCCAGCCTAGAGCCAGGTTCTACAGGTACCCCATTTATCACTTTTACATTTGTCCTAGCATGAGAAAGGGTAGGATCCTTTATTTGCTCGCTTTGGAAGTCATCTTTCTGGACTTCCAAATCCTGCAAACGGGGAGGTGGACGGCTGTCGGCCTCCTCCTCTTCCCTGGTCTCCTCCGTATCACCCGCAAAGACTGAAAACGGGAACTGCAGGTCATTTCCAGCAGACTCTCCCCCCGAGTCTTCCTGGGGGACCTCTTCCAGGGGTTCGGGTCCCACACGCGCCCTGGGAGAAGAGTCACGTACTCTGCTACCCTGGGGCATCAACCGATTCTCCCACAACTGCCAGAAGTGGGGAAAATCCCGGCCCAAGATAACATCATGCAATAATGCAGGGACGAGTCCCACTTTATGTTGCACAGACCCATAGGAAGTAGTAATGCATATGACCGTGGTGAGGTACGAACAGGTGTCTCCATGCACGCACATTACAGAAAATTTGTCTGATGGTCCAGTCGTGGCTGACACCAGACTGGCCTTCACCAGAGTCACCACACTTCCCGAGTCTAACAATGCCACCACATTTTTGCCATCAACAGTTAAATCACATAAGTGTTTTTCCACATCCCTTTGACCGGCATTCACACTCACTACCCATGCAACCATAGACATGCAGTTTTTAGAGTCTGTGACGTCGCACTGCATGGGTTCAGCAGTGACCGGACAGTTCGCAGCAATGTGGCCCATCTCTTGGCAGCGGAAACACCTAACGGGCCCCTTGCTTAGACCATAGTTCGTTACTCTCGGCCTTGCAGTGTGGGCAGTCCCGTTTTCCTCCCCCACTGTCTTAGGGATTTTTCCTTCTCCCCTACTCCCTGGAACAGTCTTACCGGTTCCATGTGGAGATGATGAAGAACGAGGTGGGGTAGCGTCGTCTCGGTGTCCTTCCGCCACGGAGTAACGTTAAACCAGATCCACCAGTTGATCTGCCGTCGTGGGATTTCCATGGCTTACCCACTTCCTCAGGGCTGGCGGTAGAGCTCTCAGGTACTTGTCCATGACGACTCTCTGGATTATCTCTGGCGCTGTCAGCACCTCGGGTTGTAGCCACTTCTTCGTCACGTGGATCAGGTCGAACATCTGTGGCCGCGGTGGTTTATCCGGTTGATAAGTCCATTGATGCACTCTCTGTGCACAGACAGCGGTCGTCACTCCCAGCCAGGCCAAGATCTCGGCTTTCAGTTTATCAAAGTCCTGTGCGGCTTCAGGTTCTAAGTCATAATAAGCCTTTTGGGCCTTTTGGGAATCACTCTCGACTTGGCTTCCAGGATAACCTCAGGTAAGCTTGCCAGGCGCTGCGCCACCTGCTGGAGAAGCGAGCGATCGGTAGCTGTCATGTCCACCAACTCCTTCAGCTGGGACATCATCACCCGATTAGGTTCTTGCTGGACGGCGGTGGACTGTACTAGCGCTTTCACCACGTCCTCCATGCTCATGCTTCCAACGTGATGCCCGCGTTCTCCACCACAATGTGATAAAACACTCTGGGATCGCCTTTACTGGGGTCAAAGGTCAAGTGCGTTTAGCATGAAACTCAAGCGCACAAGCCGGGGTCCAGGTATAACTGACACTGGGTCAGGTTTATTAAAGGTGAAAGCAATGCATAAAGGAAATAAAACATTAAACAAATCCTTGCCTGTCCGGCACTGACTAAACAAGATCCGACCTAACTACCAACTGGTGGGCTTCTCCCATCCAGCCAAACCACAGTTACAGTGGGCACTGCTTCCACTCACGTGTGTCTCTCACACAGACAGACTCTCTGTGTCCCCAGGCTGAGACACTCACACAACCACCTGGCATCCTTTTATATCCGCCTCCCATTATTCATTAGTAACCAGGTGCGATACTGACCAGACTAGGCCACATACGAAAGGTATCTGGGCGAGATATATCTGCCCTCATCCACTATTCCCACATGATTCTCACAGCCCATTTTAGAAAGTCAGCTACAGCTTCAGCTGCCCTTGCCGTGCTTCAGCAGCGTTTGCAACTTCCGGCTCACCAACTGGTCCGTGATGTCCTCACACGTTGGAACTCTACCCTGCATATGATGGAAAGGATTTGTGAGCAGATGAGGGCAGTTGTTGACTACCAGGATCAACAAGGCCGTCGATATTCAGTTCAGACTCCACACATAAGACCTCAGGAGTGGACATGGATGTCAGACATATGTACCATCCTCCAGAACTTTGAGGACTGCACCAAGATGGTGAGCGGTGATGATGCCATAATTAGCCTCACCATCCCGCTTCTCAGCATTCTGAAAACCTCTCTGCTCACAATTAAAGATGATGCATTGCAGGCAGAGCATGAGTACATGGAGCAAAGAACCATACAGGGTGATTACTCTCAGCCCATCCTCATGTCGTCGCAACGTGGATTGGTAGACAATGGGGAGGAGGAAGAACAGGAGCTACTTTCATGCGCTATAGATGGTACTACGAGTACAGCTGTCATAACGTCTGTTCAGCGGGGATGGCCTGAGGACAGGGGGGAGGATGAAGATGAGGAGGACAGCATGGTCAGTCGGCCTGTTGGTGAGGACACGGAAGTCTTGCCTGTTAGTAGTCTGGCACGCATGGCTGACTTTATGCTGTGCTACGTTTCCCGTGACCCTCGCATTATAAAAATTTTCTGTGACATTCATTACTGGTTGGTGACCCTTCTAGAGCCACGCTACAAGGAAACCTTTCAATCTATTCTTCCAGAGGCAGACAGGTGTCCAAAAAAATGTTGCTGTCCCAGAGGGCCCTTGTAGTGGAATTACTAAAAAAATTTCCATGTGAGAACGCTGGCAGCAGACGTCACAGTTTGTTGTACAACCAAGGAGTCCAAGCGAGAGAGACAGAAGTACAATCCATCTCAGGCAGGGGAACAATGGCAAAGTTCTGGGACAATTTTCTCAGACCCTCCCATCGTGCCGGCACAGAGGCAAGGGGTGCTAGCACAACAAGTGCAATGTTTGGGAAGATGGTGAGGGAGTACCTTGCAGATCGTACAAATGGTCCTCCAGGATTCCTGTGTGCCTTTTTATTATTGGGTATCCAAGCTGGACATGTGGCATGAACTGGCTCTCTACGCCTTGGAGGTCCTGGTCTGCTCTGCTGCTAGCGTTCTGTCATAGCGGATTTTTAGTGCCGCTGGTGGAATTATCACAGATAAGAGCATCCGCCTGTCAACTGACAATGTTGACAGGCTGACTCTTATAAAAATGAACAAGGGCTGGATTGGGCAAGACGTCTGTACACCACCGAATGAAAACAGGGAAGCATAACCTCAAATACATTGTCCTTTTTGTGGAGGTGTATTCTCATGCACCTCTTCAAAACCACACATGGCTATCCGCTTCCTGATTTGGTCTGTTTGGTGTTATCCTCCTCCTTATCCTCATCCTCATCATCCACAACCAGTAGAACACCAGGGTGAATGTATTTTGTGATGCAAAAGTCACTCAATTTTTGGCAAGGGTGTTTTTATGATGCCCGTTACTAATTTGAAACCAAAACAAATGATACTCACCCAGGGGGAACTGTCATTAAATAGGAGATGTACGTATATTCTTCCCATTTATTCTTATATTTTCCAGTTTTACTATCTCTGGACCATCCTCTTAGGACCTAGTGTATACCTCTACAATGGAAAAATATTGAAATACTATTATATTATATTTTAATTTATATCCCTGTCTCTGAGCTGTTGCTAGGAACAAACATATCTTGTTGGACACATTCTGGCTTTATATCTATGAACCTGTTTTCGCCCCTCCCTTTTGTTATTTTCTTTCATAAGTGGATTCACATTTTTTATTTATTTGTTTGATTTCGGTATGATTTATCATTATGTCTCCTCATTTTCCACCACTAGATGACCAGGGTTAACGTGTTCTGTGTGCTACAGGCAGTCCAATTTGTGGCAAGGGTGTCTATGATGCCCATAGTGTATTTTTTAAAAATGTACCCCCCATGGTGAAATGTTTGTCAGCCCACGCACTTAGTGTATGGGCATTTCGAGTCTAGGAGACCCGCTCCTTTAAATTGGGCTTAGTTTTTGATGAGGCCTTCCTCCACGTCTCATCATCCACCGCCACTAGATCACCAGCGTTAACTTGTTCCATGCTGCTACACCCAGTGTCAAATTCCGAACAAGGGTGGGTGGTTTTGCTGGTCGTAAAATACTTGTTATGGAAAAGATTGAGGTGTACCCCACAGGGGAAAATGTTTGACAGGCAACACAATTAGTGTATGGGCATTCCACGACTAGGAGACCCGCTCCTTTCAATTGGGCATAGTTTTTAATCAGCGTTCCTTACACTTGCCAGTCCTACTCTAACATAAAAACCTCAGAAAGAGGAAAAAACCTCCAATATTTGAGAAAAAAATAGAAACAGGCAGAGATGCTTACCTGTCTAAACAGGCCTCAATACAACTGCACTAACAGGGTGCAGCGGACCCAAGTAAAATGCCAACTGCACAGGTGCAATAGTACCTAATGAAACAACCAGCCTTCAATCAGGGATTGGCCGTGTGGTACACCAGTGCAAAAAAATAATCCGTATGTGGCATGTTCACACAGGGAATGCAGAGCTTCTAGTTCACAACCTCTTAGTAACACCACATAGGGGGGTTGCCCATTGCCAACAAAAATACATCCTGTATGTACAGAGGCCACAGTGTACAGAACCATTTGGGCCCAACTGCACCCTGAAAAAATATAAAGTGCACAAAAACATATCAATATATGTAAGGTATTGGTTGATATTCTGGCCATAATACGTTAGCTGGCAAACCACGTCAAGGTTCCTTACACTTGCCAGTCCTACTCTAACATAAAGACCTCAGAAAGAGGAAAAAACCTCCAATATTTGAGAAAAAAACAGAAACAGGCAGAGATGCTTACCTGTCTAAACAGGCCTCAATACAACTGAACTAACAGGGTACAGCGGACCTAAGTAAAATGGCAACTGCACAGGTGCAATAATACCTAATGAAACAGCCAGCCTTCAATCAGGGATTGGCCGTGTGGTACACCAGTGCAAACAAATATATAAATTGGGCTTAGTTTTTAATGAGGCTTTCCTCCACGTCTCATCATCCACCACCACTAGATCACCAGCGTTAACTTGTTCCATGCTGCTACACCCAGTGTCAAATTGCGAACAAGGGTGGGTGGTTTTGCTGGTCATAAAAAACTTGTTATGGAAAATATTGAGGTGTACCCCCACAGGGGAAAATGATTGACAGGCAACACAATTAGTGTATGGTCATTCCAAGTCTAGGAGACCCGCTCCTTTCTATTGGGCATAGTTTTTAATCAGGCCTTCCTCCACGTCTCATCATCCGCTGCCACTTGATCAACAGCGTTAACGTGTTCCATGCTGCAACAGCCAGTGTCGAATTCTGAACTGTTACGCTGCTCTCACCGCGTCCCTCCGGAGCTGGTGCACGCCGCCTGACTTCTTCACTTCCAGTTCTCACGGCCAGCGCTGAGGTCCCATAGGGTGCGCGCATGCCGCGTGCTCTTGACTCTGCGGCTGCACGCCTGGTCCTAAGTCCCATCAGGCGTGCTTGCTCACACCCCGCAGCTCTGACTGCGCCTGCACTGACTCTGATGTCTCTATGGTCCTGGAGGACCTGACCCGGAAGTCCCGGCGCGCATTCCCTATATCAGGCTGCCTCTTCCTGTAGGCGGCGCCTGATTATCGCTTTTGCTTCCTTGCTAGGCCTTCTTGGTGCCTGCATGGTGGCTCTCTGTACTCAGGTCCACTACCTAGTACTCTGGTGTGCTTCCCAGCACATGCTCTGCTCTGTCTTGTACTCAGGCGTGCTTTCCAGTATGCGCTCTGCTTTGTCTTGTACTCAGATGTGCTTCCCAGCATGCGCTCTGCTCTGTCTTGTACCCAGGCGTGCTTCCTAGTAAGCGTCCTGCACCATCCTGTACCCTGCGTGCCCCCGTGTACACGCTCTACGCACTTCCGTACCCAGTGTGCCCCGAGTACACGCTTTACATATTCCTGTACCCTGCGTGGCCCCGTCTTCACCCTGCTAAACACGGTCTCTCTGGCCTCCTTCGAGCCACCTGGGTCCAGCAGTCATGGTACTTTATTTTCCTGCGCCTGCCCCTGATGCTTCCTGTATAGGGGGTGGTCCTCACTAGGTCAGCTTGCCTGGGGTGGGTTGGTATCACGGCCCAGAGGGTCCACTCCAGGAGTCGTCACACGGACAAGGGTGGGTGATTTTGCTGGGTGTAAAAGACTTGTTATGGAAAAGGTTGAGGTGTACCCCACATGGGGAAAATGTTTGAAAGCCAACAAACTTAGTGTATGGGCATTCCAAGTCTAGGAGACCCGCTCCTTTAAATTGGGCATAGTTTTTAATCAGGCCTTCCTCCACGTCTCCTCATCCGCCGCCACTAGATCACCAGTGTTGTGTTCCGTGCTGCTACAGCCATTGTCAAAATCCTAACAAGGGTGGGTGTTTTTGCTGGGCGTTAAATACAGTACTTGTTATGGAAAATGTTGAAGTGTACCCCACAAGGGAACACGTTTGCCAGTCAACACACTTAGTGTATGGGCATTACAAGTCTAGGAGACCCGCTCTTTTTAATGGGACATTTTTTGTTAAGAGGCCCTCCTTCATGTTTCTTCCAAGCCAAGGGGGGATTGGGGTGCATATGACTTGATAGCAGGGCAGGTCTTGCAGTCAATGCATAAGAAAACAGAATGGGAGTAAAAAATGAATAATGTGAAGTGGATTTTCCTGTGCCCATCCAGTATGTGGGTTAAAAGGCTTATTGGGTGCATATGACTTGGTAGCAGGGCAGGCCTTGCATTCAATGCAACATTTTTTTATAGAAGCCCTCCTGGACATCTTGTGAAAGGGGTACTGGGGTGCGTCGTAATTCTTGGCAGTCCATCCACTCACTGCATGGGCTATTTAGGAGACCCACTATTTAATAATGGCCCTTTATGCAGATTAATGCTGCCTGATGCCCCTGTAATAATAGGCTCTGTGACTTTAAGAGTCCCTCCTTCATAAATTAAACAAAATATGTCTGCTTATGTGTCACACACCACATGGCCAGCTAGGGTTGGTAAATGTTACAATGACATTTCCCAGTGAATGCATTTGCTTTGGTTGAAAGCAATGTAAAAGTTGAAAAACGCTTCAAAAGCGCTGCATCTGAACATAGCCCAAGTGGTGGAGGAACATTTTGGTCTGGGGTTAATTATTTTGCCTTATATACAAGTCATTAACCTGGAAAGGATGTACCTTAACATATTTCCCAGCCAAATCTGTTTTGGTTTCATTTTGGTATGTTTTTTGGTGCATCGGTAAAAATGGCATGAAACTCTGACAACATTGCTTAAAGCTGTGAACTAGGAGTCAGGAATGCTTCCAGAGGTGATCCCCATGATGTCTCCGTGTCATTTGAGCAGCGTTTCCATCATTTTCAGATGTTTTTAGACCTTAAAACGACCCCCGGGGGGATTGTGGTAAAAATGCTTGGGTCTCCCATAGACTTACATTGAAAAAGGGGGAGACAGGGCGCTTCCAATGCGTAGGTCTGTATGGAAAATAGATGAGTGCACAGCAAATGTTAGGCTCACCTGATAGGGTTGTGAGAGTCACAACACCTATAATCGCATAAAACAGCAGCAGCAGTCTGCACGAGGTCCAAGGACTTGGTACAAAGAAAAGGCTGGTAGTGCAATAAGAGACCGCGCTGCTGTAGTAGAATTCAAGATATCTTTATTGTCAACGCGTTTCCTGAGCCAGTCTCAGCTCACTTCATCAGGACTTACATTGGGCTCATTGTTCTATCCTAGAACCCGAGTATTCCACTTTGCTCGACCCGAGCAACGAGCACCCAAGCATTATAGTGCTTGCCCATCACTAGTTTTGGTGCTTTTGCACAATAAAAAATATTTTATAGAAAAAAATAATTATTTTTGCATCGCTATATTATTCTGAGAGATATAACTTTTATTTTTCCGCTGATGGAGCTTTATGATGGCTTTTTTTTGTGGGACAAGATGACATTTTCAGTGATACCATGTTTATTTATATTCTATCGCGTTTTATTTCACTTTTTGTTCGTCGGTATGAAGCATTATTTTTTTTTTTATTATGGTGTTCACAGTTTCATAAGTCGGGTCGTTCCGGACTCAACAATACCAAATACGAGTACTTTTATTGTTATTTTTTTTCTCTAAATATTAATTCATGGGTATAATATAATATATTTAGATTTGTTTTATATTTTTTTTATTTTTTACAATATTTTTGCAATTTTTTTAAAAAAATTTTCTTGTTTCACTTTGTCCCAGTATGGGACTTTCGACTTTCATTTTTTGCAGGCTGATCGCTTGTATAGCATGGGGATGCAGGAGCATCCCTATGACCAATTTGCCACAATGTAAGGTGTGGATGAAAGTATCTTTTTGAGAACTGGGCCAGTGGGTAAGACTGTCCAATACCTATTAACGATTTCTAAAAATTGTTGCTATTTATTTTGATGTCCTGTAATAAATCGTACCTGGCTGTCAGCTTAGGATCCTTTTTTTAAATCTCATTAGGGTACAATAATTTGTTCCTAATAATAATAATAATCTTTATTTTTATATAGCGCTAACATATTCCGCAGCGCTTTACAGTTTGCACACATTATCATCACTGTCCCCGATGGGGCTCACAATCTAAGTTCCCTATATTAGTATGTCTTTAGAATGTGGGAGGAAACCAGAGTACCCGGAGGAAACCCACGCAAACATGGGGAGAACATACAAACTCCTTGCAGATGTTGTCCTTGGTGGGAATCAAACCCAGGACCCCATCGCTGCAAAGCTGCAGCGCTAAACACTGAGCCACCGTGCCGCCCTTCCTACTGTATGTATTTTCTTAGCTATGACATATTCTCTTCTTATCATTCTTTTGCTGTATCCACGTTCTGGAAATCTTGCATTAAATCTTGTGATTGGACTTGAAAATCCCAGGAATCTGAGCATAAATTGGCTGATCGGAATCTCACGTATAGCTGCCTGTGGGTGAGAAGAGTGAGCATGAAGGAAGGAATAAGTTGTAGATTTTCATGGATAAATTTCCATCTGGAAGAGTGCATGTAACATTATTGTCAGCAACACTGCACGGCTTTCCATCCCACACCATTCAGATACACCATCTTACTCACTACTCCTTTCCATGCAGTGAGTTTGGTTCTCTGCTTGCTACATGCTGTAAACCATGTGTCCTCGGCTTGCTGTGTGCATACTTCTTGGCTGCATGCTTAGGGTGGCAGTGCCTGATCTTCCTGATTCTTAAAGAGACTGTGTGTGCATTCCTAATGTGTCCCCAGCCTATTGCCAAGAAGCACCTGGTACTTGAGGCAGGCATCTCCATCAATGGGAAGACGCCTGAGCAATATTCTCTCTCAGTCTGATGTCAACTACTTAGTTGCCAGTTTCTGTTTCTGCTGTTGTTTCCTCTAACCTGGGGGCTGTATACCCGGGCCTGGATCCTGTATCCTGAACTATTACTTGTGTCTGACCTTGTCTGAACTAAGTCCTATCCCTGAACCTGTTTGTATCTTAGTCTGGAGGTTTCCCTACTCTGCTGTGTCTATTCTTGTTCCTATTCTTTAAACTCGCAGTATCTGTACCAGCACCTATCTCTATTCTGTTGTCTATGCACAACGTTTGTGACCTTGGAGTACACTTGTTACTTCATTGTAAGTACTTGTGTGAATTTGCACCTGCAGCTCTGCTCCTGTTCCGCAACTGCGGCTACTTGTTTGTCCAGTGTCCAGTCTGAAGCAGCCTGTGTCCCAGTCATTCCTGAAACTGTTCCTAGTCTGAATTGGGTTCTACCTGTCCCTGTATCCCACTCATATCTGCATGTGTCCCAGTCCTTCCCGAAACTGTTCCTTCTTGTCCAGTCTGAACTGAGTCTCCTAAGTCTCCTAAGTCCCAATAAAGCCTAGATTTATTGGACCATACAAGATTTTGGAGATTATTAATCCGGTCTCTTTTCGTTTGGCTCTTCCTGTCACATTTAAAATCCATAATGTGTTTCATAAGTCCTTGTTGAAGAGGTTTGTTGAACCAGTTGTTCCTGGGGTGGCACCTCCGGACCCTGTATTGGTTGAAGGTAACATGGAATATGAGGTAGAGAAGATACTGGATTCCCGTCTGGCTAGACGGAGACTCCAGTATTTGGTTAAATGGAAGGGTTATGGTCAGGAGGATAATTCCTGGGTCTCTGCCTCTGATATTCATGCCAAAAGATTGGTGCGTGCCTTTCATCGGGCTCACCCTGATCGCCCTGGTGGCGTGGAAGAGGGTTTGGTGACCCCTCCTCAAGGGGGAGGTACTGTTGTGAGTTCATTTTCGCCTTCACCTTTGAGGTCTGATGAACTCCCTCTTCTGGTGAAGGAAGGTAGTGAGGCTGATTACCAAGCACCTGAGCCGAATGCTGATGACTGGGTGACTGGAATTGCTGACTGGATATAAGGCAGCCGACGCCCTTCTGCCTTGCAGGTGATTTCTCTGAGGGATTCTAGGAGACCAGTCTGATTCCTGCTCCTCAAAAGCTAAGTTTTCTGCTCTGCTTTTTGCATTTGTGTTTTGGTTTTGTTTTGCCTTGTTTTTCTGGATTTCTGCCATTCCCTGCTGGGGTGAGCTGAATTCCTTTTTGCTCTGTCTTCAGAAAATACCTGAGTACTGATATAGTCTTTTTGAAGCCTAGCGTCTTCAGGGCTTTTTTCCCTATCAGTCTGTTGGCTCTTGTTTTGATAGGGTTTTGGCGGATTGCAGACAGCAGCTTTTCTATCCTGTCCTATTTAGTTAGCTTGGGACCCATCATTGGCTCAGCCTATCTTTCTATCTGTGTGAGTGTTTTTTCATCTTGCTTCACCGTCATTATATGTTGGGGGCTGCCTATTGCTTTGGGGTCTGCTCTGGGGCAGTTTAGATTTCCCTTTCTGTCTTTAATGAATAGCAAGGGTAGTGAAATCTGGTATATATAACATGTGGGGCAAATAATTTTAATGAAACTTATATATATATAGATACCAAAAAATATGCCACCAACATGTATTACCTACGGACTATAATTGACCAGTTGTACTATATAACATGACAAAAAGGGGGGGGGAGGACAAATCCAAAATACAACCAATGGTCATAGTAAAATTGCTTTATTAGTGGGGTCAGGCAAGATACAAAACAACATGCTGCAGTGCCATAAAAATATAAAAACATGAACAGCACATGGGGACACAGAGACTACAGTAGCCACTGCTATGCATAACAATAAGGACATATTAGGTCCAGGCAGCAATCAAATGTATACATTCACATGAATTATAAGTTACCTGGACATAATGACATCAGGCTAGTGCACTCAATGGAATGACATAATAAGTCCTGGCAGCAATCAGTGATATATATTTGCATAAATCATAAGTTACCTGGACAAAGTAACAAAGAGCAGATGGCAGACTGGGGGTCCCTGTGACCGCCCCAACGCGCGTTTTGGAACACCTTCGTCAGGGAGCGCCCCCTGACGAAGGTGTTCCAAAACGCGCGTTGGGGCTAAAATGTCCTTATTGTTATGCATAGCAGTGGCAACTGTAATCTCTGTGTCCCCATGTGCTGTTCATGTTTTTATATTTTTATGGCACTGCAGCATGTTGTTTTGTACCTTGCCTGACCCCACTAATAAAGCAATTTTACTATGACCATTGGTTGTATTTTGGATTTGTCCTCCCCCCTCCTTTCTGTCTTTAGGCTATTTAGTTCTCCGGCTGTGATCGAGGGGTCTAGGGCACCGTAGGAACCCCCCACGGCTACTGCTAGTTGTTGTTGATAGGTTCAGGGGTCTGCAATCCGATAGCTGCCAACTTCTCTGGTTTTCTGGACTTAGCTAGTATTTCTGTTTTTGCCTCCTACGGTGACTCATTCATAACAGGGATCCTATTCTGGCTAATGTGGATGCGTTTTTTCAGGCTCTGGAGTTGTTTTATGATGAACCTAATGTTATTGATCAAGCTGAGAAAACTATATTGGCATTGAATCAGGGTCAGGAAGTGGCAGAGTAATATTGTCAGAAATTCTGAAAGTGGGCAGTCCTTACTAAATGGAACGATGATGCCCTAGCGGCTCTTTTTCGGAAAGGTCTGGCAGAGACCGTAAAAGATGGATTGGTGGGATTTCCTGTCCCCTCTGGTCTAAATTACTCTATGTCATTAGCCATTCAAATTGACAGACGTTTACATGAACGTAAAACTATGCAAGAGGCGGTGTTGCCTTTCGAACAAACTTCTGAGCCCATGCAGTGTGATAGGGTTTTTCCTAGGGCTCAACGTCAAGAATTTAGAAGGCGTAATAAGTTGTGCTTCTTTTGTGGGGACGCCTCTCATACTATTTCCGTCTACCCTGAGCGGGAAAAACGTTTTGCTCACTCATTTGTTTTGGGCAATGTACAGCTTAAATGTCATGATCCCATTGCAGGTTTTGACCTGCATGTCAGGGGTTAATGTCTTGAGCCCGGTGCAGGCTTTGACCTGCATGCCTGGGGTTAATTATTGTGGCCTCTCTTTGGTTCAGGGAGAGCGTCTTATAGCCCTGGGAAACTCCAATCCCCGTCAGTTATACTTTTGGCTTTGGCCGATTGTGTTGACCCCTGTGTGCCTGTGCCTGTTTGTTGTCTTCTAGCTTGCTTATATGGTTCTGACCCGGTTCTGTCCCCCGTTGTGAGTTTGCCTGTTGATTCTGTACTGCGCAACCCTCTCTGTGTATGACTCCTGGCCTGTGACCGTGAACTTTTTTTTTCTCTCCTCACTTCTGCAGCATGGGCCCAATGCATGCTTTATCTGAGCAGGTGAAATGCTTGACTCAGTCGCTGCAGAAGTTAAGTTTGGAACACCAAGCTCTGGCCAAGTCCCAATGGCAGGTTGCGGACTCGGTTCAGGGGGTGCTTTCCGCAGGCTTTCAGCAGGTGGGGAATGGAGATGTCATTTTAGTCCCACCCGAATCTCCGGTTAAGTTGCCAGATACGTTTGCTGGTAACAAAAATGAATTTAGAGCGTTTAAGGAGGGCTGCAAGCTCTTTTTCTCCTTGAGACCCTGCTCCTCTGGGGATGAGAAACAGAGGGTGGGGGTGGTTATGCCCCTGCTTAGGGGGGGCCCCACAAGCCTGGGCATTTTCTCTTTCCACTTCTGCCCCAGAGAGAATGACTGTGGATACGTTTTTTGAGGTCTTAGGGCTTATTTACGATGAGCCCGATAGAGTGCGTTTGGCTGAGGACAAGCTGATGAGTGTCTGTCAGGGGAAGCAGTCGGCCGAGTGGTTCTGTTCTGAATTTAGACGTTGGGCAGCACGCCCAGCACGAGATTTCTTGAAGTGAAGCCGCCCTTCGGGGACTGTTCCATAGAGGCCTGTGTGAACATCTGAAGGATGCCCTGGCACTCCATCCTCCACCTGACTCCCTGGAGGATGCCATGACCCAAGCGGTTCGCATGGATCGTAGACTGCGGGCAAGAGGTGTTATGCAACTTGAAACACCATAATTCTCCAGTGGAGGTGAGACCCGGACTTTTCCTGTGGCTATGGAGGTGAGCGCTGTCACCTGCGAGGAGAAGGAAAGAAGACGCCTCCGGGAGAAGCAGTTGTGCTTCTATTGTGGGGAATCTGGACACTGGAAGGACTGCCCCTCCTGTTCATCATCCTCCAAGATGGCGGGAAACGACTAGGTCTGTGTAGTAGTCGAGGAGGCTACCCAGACCTTCAGGTACAATTTTCCTCACGTGCAAAAATGGAGCTTCAGGTGCAACTGGAACTTGGTAATGGTCCGGTTCAGACTACTGCTTTTGTTGACTGTGGTTCTGCTGTGAACATGAATGATACCCGAATTATGACTCTTAATAAGATAGGGACAGTCAGGCTTCAGGATCCTGTTAAACTTGAGGCAATTGACTCGTCCCTTCTTACCCAGGACGGTATCTGTTTCAGGTCTGAACTTTTTTCGCTAAAAGTGGTGTCATGGTTTACTGAGGCTCCAGGTTAAGCGGTGCACAGGTTAATCTGGGAAGCCTCGCTATGGATCTGGGGAGGGTTCTTATAGCCTTATGGAGGAGCCGTCCCCTGTCGTTTATACTCCTAGCTGAGTGTGCCTGACCCTGTTCTGTCTGTGCTTCATGCCTGTCTTCCTTTGATTGCTTGTTGTTTGATTCGGTCCTGTCATGGTTAATGTCTCTTGTATTCTGACTCTGTACCTCTATGCCCGCTCTGTGTATGACCCCTGGCTACGTATTGACCTTTCTGTGATTATCCCTCCTGTACCTCGCTGCCTGCCCTGTGTATGACTTCCTGGCTGGCCTGACCTGAGTTCCCCTCTCCTCTACTTCAGTATTCCTGTAGCGAGTATACTACATCATCTGCAGTAGTTGGACGCTAAGCCTCGCCCCCTGCGGTCACATGATCGTAGGTCCTGTGCGCACCTAGCTCTTCATCGTTGCTCCACCTCCCGCAGGTCCTCAAGCTACTCTGCTCCTTCCCACGTTAGACGCCAGGACTCCCGTGGCTGCGAGTAAGAGTCCTCCACGTGCACTCTATCTGTGTCCTTGTTACTTGAGATGGCGGTGCTGCTGGAATACCCCTGACATTATAAACGACCTGTACAGTTTTTTTTTTCTGTGTTGTGCTGCAAGGGAAGGAGATTGTCTGGGGCATTTTCAGATTAGTGTTATGGATCCCATGCAAGCACTATCAGATCAAGTGAAACATTTGACTCAAATGTTCCAAAAAATGAATGTGGGACAGCGCTCTTTGGCCCATACCCAACAGCAGCTATTAGACACTGTGTGGGGGGTTGCCGCTGCAGGGGCCCGCAGTCATGAGATTAAAGATGTGTCCCTTATGTCTCCTGAATCTCCTGTCAAACTCCCTGACCCCTTCTCTGGGGATAAAAAAGAATTCAGGGCTTTCAGGGAAGGATGTAAATTGTTTTTTTCCCTGAGACCCCGGTCTTCCGGGGATGAATTTCAGATGGTCGGAGTCATTATTTCCTTACTTCGGGGTGCCCCACAAGCCTGGGCATTCTCTCTTGCCTCCACGGCCCCGGAACGAATGACTGTGGATGCTTTCTTTGAGGCCCTGGGTCGTATTTATGACGAACCAGACAGGGTTCGAATGGCTGAGAATATGGTGATGAATGCACGTCAGGGTCGGCACTCAGCAGAGTGGTTCTGCTCAGAGTTCCGCCGGTGGGCGGCAGAGGTCTCCTGGGATGATGCCGCTCTTTGGGGGCTGTTCCGTAGAGGCCTGTCTGAGCGCCTTCAGGATGCTTTAGCCCTGCATCTCCCTCCTGACACTCTGGAGGAGGTCATGACCCAAGCAGTGCAGATGGATCGCCAGCTAAGAGCCAGAGGAGTTATGCACTCCGAAACCTCCTTGTTTTCGGGTAGCAAAGAGGTCGATGCCAGTCCGGTACCCATGGAAATTGGCGCCACCTCAGTCAAAGAGAAGAGAGGAAACGCTGTCGAGAGAAGCAGCGCTGCTTTTATTGTGAGAATCGGGACATTGGAGGAGGGATTGCCCATCGTGTCCGTCATCCTCCAAGCCGACGGGAAACTACTAGGTCTGGGTAGTGGTTGAGGAGGCTGCCCAGACCTTCAGGTACTAATTTCCTCATGCCCTAAAATTTTGCTTGAAGTTGAACTGGTAATAGACAATTATCATTTTGTTTCTACAGCATTGGTAGACTGCGGTTCTTCCCTCAATCTGGTCAGCTCCGATATCATCTCCCTACTCAAGATAGGGACAGTCAGGCTGGAGACCCCACTGAAAATTGTGGCTATTGACTCTTCCCCCATCACCCGTTCAGGGATTCTTTATGTTTCTGACAGGTTTTTTCTGCAAATTGGTTCCTCTCACTTTGAGGAAATGAAATGTTTTGTGATGGGCAAATTGTCCGCAGGGCTGGTATTGGGCATGCCGTGGCTTCAACGGCACAACCCAGTGATTGATTGGGAAAAAAGGGAAATCGTCAAGTGGGGCTTTAAATGTACTGACTGTTGTTAGAAATCTGTTTTTTTGTGTGACACCTGCAAAATCTGTCTGTGAGTCTTCTGTCAGTCTGGAGGGTATTCCGGAGTACCTCAAGGACTTTGAGGACATGTTTTCTGAAAGCGAGGCCAAGGCATTGCCACCGCATAGGCCATTTGATTGCACTATTGATATGATTCCTGGGGCCAAATTGTCCAAAGCCCGTTTGATTAATTTGTCAGGCCCTGAGCTCCTGGCTATGAAAGAATACATCGCTGAAAGTCTCCGTAAAGGGCATATAAGACCTTCAGTGTCCCCAGTTGCAGCAGGGTTCTTCTTTGTTAAAAAGAAGGATGGTGGTCTGCGTCCCTGCCTCAACTTTCGAGAACTCAACAAAATTACCGTCAGGAACACTTACCCATTACCTCTGATTC
This sequence comes from Dendrobates tinctorius, assembly GCF_039654945.1. Classification (NCBI taxonomy): domain Eukaryota; kingdom Metazoa; phylum Chordata; class Amphibia; order Anura; family Dendrobatidae; genus Dendrobates; species Dendrobates tinctorius. Next base: position 43,551,343 of record NW_027361779.1, on the reverse strand, counting down.
CAGATTTGTGTAACCAGCTCTCAGGGGTTAAGTGGTTTTCCAAATTAGACCTCAGAGGAGCTTATAACCTGATAAGAATAAGGGAAGGAGATGAATGGAAGACAGCTTTTCTTACGACAGAGGGATTGTTTGAAAATGTAGTAATGCCGTTTGGGCTTACTAATGCACCAGCTGTCTTCCAGAACTTCATTAATGTGGTGTTTCCGGATCTCATTGGCCGCTTTGTTGTTGTCTATTTAGTTGATATTCTGATATATTCTGCCGACAAGGACTCTCACTTATTGCATGTCAGAACTGTTTTGCAACGGCTCAGAGAAAACCAGCTATTCATCAAGCTTGAAAAATGTACATTTTTTGTCCAGGAACTAACATTTTTAGGGCTCATAATCTCACCACAGGGGTTTCGAATGGATCCCAAGAAGGTGCAGGCCATCATGGAGTGGGTCCAACCTCAGGACCTTAAAGGACTCCAACGCTTCTTGAGATTCGCGAATTATCATCGTAGGTTCATCAAAGGCTTCTCGCAGATAGTTAAGCCCCTTACTGATCTCACGTGCAAAGGGGCTGATATTAGGAATTGGTCTTCTGCAGCTAAACAATCTTTTCTTGTTCTAAAAAAACATTTCATGTCTGCTCCAGTATTGATTCAATCAGTCCCATCTATGCCATTTATTGTGGAGGTCGATGCTTCAGAGGTGGGGGTGGGGGCTGTGTTATTGCAGGGGCCTGCCACTCTCACTAACCTCAGGCCTTGTGCCTATTTCTCAAAAAAAATTTCACCAGCCGAGAAAAATTACGATGTGGGGAATAGAGAGCTCCTGGCGATCAAATTGGCGTTTGAAGAGTGGAGGCATTTTTTGGAAGGGGCAGCTCACCCTATCACGGTCATCACTGACCACAAAAATTTGGAGTATATAAAAACTGCTAAAAGACTAACGCCCAGGCAGGCCCGCTGGTCACTTTTTTTCTCCAGAATCCAATTTTCTATTACTTTCCGTCCAGGGTCTAAAAACGTAAAAGCAGATGCGTTATCATGTAGTTTTGAGCCGCTGTCCGCCCCTGACCCACCCTCCTCCATTCTTCATCCAGGGGTGGTGATTGCGGAACTGTCATCGGAGTTGGAGTGGGAGATTGTGGGGGCTCAATCTTTAGCTCCAAGCTCCAAACCTGTACATAAATTGTTTGTTCCACAGCATCTGCGCACCAAACTCCTGTGGGAGTTCCATGACTCAAAATTGGGTGCTCACCCAGGTATTACAGCCACATGCGAAGCAGTAAAGAGAGTTTTTTGGTGGCCATTAATGTCTGCAGATCAAGAAATATGTCGCAGCATGTGGGGTATGTGCCCGTTCCAAGAGCTCTCATTGCTGGCCGCCCGGGGAATTGGTACCTTTACCAATTCCAAGAAGACCGTGGACTCATTTGTCCATGGACTTCATTACTAACCTCCCTCCATCCCGGGGTAACACTGTAGTTTGGGTAATTGTAGACAGGTTCTCCAAACTAGCACACTTTGTACCTATGGCTAAGCTACCATCAGCAGAAATCCTGTCTAGACACTTCCTGTCCCAGATTGTTCGTCTTCATGGAGTGCCCATGAACATTTTTTCCGACAGGGGAGCGCAATTCTTAGCTAAGTTTTGGCAGGCCTTTTGCAAAAAGCTGGGGATATCTCTGTCTTTTTCCTCAGCTTATCACCCAGAGAGCAATGGACAGACGGAGCGCACCAACCAGTCGCTTGAGCAGATTCTCCGGTGTTTGACTTCCACTTTACAGGATGACTAGTGCGATGCCTTACCATTGGCGGAGTTCGCCATCAACAATCGAATTAATCAATCTACTGGTAGGTCACCGTTTTTTATTTATTACAGATTAAACCCTCATTTCCGGGAATTTTCGTGTCTAGATTCCAACTGTCCAGGGGCCGAGGTTTGTATCAATCGGATTAGTGATCTGTGGTCTAAGGTTCGTTTAAATATTTCCAGAGAGCAAGGGAAATATAAATATTTCGCAGATAATAAGAGGGACTCTGGTCAGACGTTACAGTGCGGAGATAAGGTGTGGCTTTCCACACGACACATAAGCCTAAGGTTACCCTCCGCCAAACTAGGGCCAAAATTCATTGGCCCGTATGAGATAACCGAAGTGGTTAATCCGGTAGCGTATCGATTACGTCTTCCTTCATAATTAAAACTCCATGATGTCTTCCATAGGTCCCTGCTTAAACCTTTAGGTTCAGTGGTGGAGGATCCAGGTTCCCTTCCAACCCTGATACTGGTGGATGGACATATGGAATTTGAAGTGCAACACATTGTACATTCCCGATGGGTTCGCGGGTCTTTACAATACTTGGTGCACTAGAAAGGGTACGGTCCGGAGGACCGGTTGTGGGTACCAGCCAGATTGGTGCACGCTGACCGCCTGGTTAGGGCATACCATGCTCGATATCCTGAGAGACCTGGGGGTCCAGAGGCCCCCCGTTGAAAGGGGGGTACTGTCATGGTTTACTGAGGCTCCAGGTTAAGCGGTGCAGAGGTTAATCTGGGAAGCTTCGCTATGGATTTGGGGAGGGTTCTTATAGCCTCATGGAGGAGCTGTCCCCTGTCGTTTATACTTCTAGCTGAGTGTGCCTGACCTTGTTCTGTCTGTGCTTCATGCCTGTCTTCGTATGCTTGCTTGGTGTTTGATTCGGTCCTGTCACGGTTAACGTCTCTTGTATTCTGACTCTGTACCTCTATGCCCGCTCTGTGTATGACCCCTGGCTACGTATTGACCTTTCTGTGATTATCCCTCTTGTACCTCGCTGCCTGCCCTGTGTATGACCTCCTGGCTTGCCTGACCTGAGTTCCCCTCTCCTCTACTTCAGTATTCCTGTAGCGAGTATACTACATCATCTGCAGTAGTAGGACGCTAAGCCCCACCCCCTGCGGTCACATGATCGTAGGTCCTGTGCACACCTAGCTCTTCCTCGTTGCTCCACCTCCCGCAGGTCCTCAAGCTACTCTGCTCCTACCCACGTTAGACGCCAGGACTCCCGTGGCTGCGGGTAAGAGTCCTCCACGTGCACTCTATCTGTGTCCTTGTTACTTGAGGTGGCGGTGCTGCTGAAGCACCCCTGACAAGTGGGTCCCACTCATGTGGAAAAATTAAGCTGTCTTGTGTTAGATAACTTGCCTGCAGGACTGGTACTGGGGATGCCTTGGCTTCAACGCCATAATCCCACCTTTGATTGGGTGACAAGGGAGATCACTCAATGGGGATGCAAGGATAAATGTTGTAACCTAGGACCTCCTGTTAACTCTGTTAAATCCATATCTGTGTCGTCTGTCGGTCTGGAAGGTATTCCGGAGTACCTGAAGGATTTCAAAGACGTTTTTTCCGAAAGTGAGGCTGAGGCGCTGCCACCACATAGACCTTACGATTGTGCCATTGAGTTAGTGCCCGGAGCCAAGTTACCTAAGGCTCGATTGTTCAATTTGTCCGGGCCTGAACGCCAAACCATGAAGGCGTGCATAGCTGAGAGTCTCCGCAAGGGGCATATCAGGCCTTCTGTGTCACCCTTTCAGCAGGATTCTTCTTTGTGAAGAAGAAACATGGTGGTTTGCGGCCGTGCCTCGACTTTCAGGAACTTAACAAGATAATGGTTAGGAACACTTACCCGCTTCCCCTCATCCCAGACTTATGTAACCAGCTAGCTGGGCCCAATGGTTCTCCAAGATAGATCTCCGGGGGTCCTACAATCTGATAAGGGTTCGGGAAGGGGATGAGTGGAAAACTGCGTTCCTCACATCTGAAGGACTCTTTGAAAACCTGGTAATGCCATTTGGGTTAACTAATGCACCCGCTATCTTCCAGAACTTCATCAATGTTGTGTTTTCTGACCTGATAGGCCATTTTATTATCATTTATTTGGATGACATTTTGGTGTATTCCCCGGACAGTCACTTGCAACACCTACGGACAGTTCTCCAGAGACTCAGGGAGAACCAATTGTTTGTTAAATTCAAAAAGTCTTCGTTTTTTGTACAGGAACTGTTTTTTTGGGGGCTGATTGTGTCTTCTGAAGGGTTTTGTATGGATCCTAAGAAGGTGCTGGTGATCGCTGACTGGGTTCAGACTAGAGATCTCAAGGGGCTCCAGCGCTTCTTAGGATTTGCGAACTATTACCGGAGATTCATTAAAGGTTTCTCACAAGTGGTTAAACCACTCACGGCTATTACCCAGAAGGGTGCTGATGAAAAAAAAAATTGGTCTGTACTCGCTAAGGAGTCCTTCTCAGCTCTTAAGAGATGTTTCATGTCCACCCCGGTGTTGGTCCAACCAGACCCGTCTAAACCATTCATTGTGGAGGTGGATGCTTCTGAAGTGGGGGTGGGGGCGGTGCTGTCCCAGGGTCCGGCCACCCTTAATAATCTCAAACCCTGTGGCTTCTTCTCCAAGAAGTTCTCTTCAGCCGAGAGAAACTATGATGTAGGCAATAGAGAACTTCTTGCGGTCAAGCTGGCATTCGAAGAATGGAGGCACTTTTTGGAAGGGGCGGCTCACCCTATCACTGTTATCACGGATCACAAAAATTTGGCATACCTTGAATCTGCTAAGAGGCTTACTCCTAGACATGCCCGTTGGTCACTTTTTTTTCACGATTTCAATTCTCCATTACTTTTCGACCAGGGTCCAAAAATGTTAAAGCTGATGCCCTGTCCAGAAGTTTTGACCCGGTGTCTCCCCCCCCGAGCCGCCGTCCTCTATTCTTCCCCCAGGGGTGGTGATAACTGGGTCTCTTTTTTGCCCTTGGCTGAATTTGCTCTAAATAATAGGGCTTTTTCTGCCACTTTGATGTCTCCTTTTTTCTGCAACTTTGGGTTTCATCCTCGGTTTTCTTCAGGGCAGGTGGAGGCTTCGGCCTGTCTAGGTGTTGATTCTGTGGTAGAGAGAATGCAGCAGATTTGGGATAAAGTAGTGGATAAGTTGTCTCCCTCTCAGGAGAAGGCCCAACGGTTTGCCAACCGGCATAGGACTTTTGGTCCCCGGTTTAAAGTGGGTGACATGGTTTGGTTGTCCTCAAAAAATATTCCTATGAAAGTTGCGTCTCCAAAATTTAAGCCAAGGTTCATTGGACCTTATAAGATTTTGGAAATCCTTAATCTCGTTTCTTTCCGTTTGGCTCTTCCAGGAACTTTTAAGATTCACAACGTCTTTCATAAATCTTTGTTGAAAAGGTTTGTGGAGCCCGTAGTTCCCATGGCTGCGCCCCCTGATCCTGTATTGGTTAAGGGTAATCTGGAGTATGAAGTAGAGAAGGTATTGGATTCTCGTCTGGCTAGATGGAGACTCCAGTACTTGGTCAAGTGGAAAGGTTATGGTCAGGTGTCAATTCTTGGGTGTATGCTTCTGACATTCATGCCGAGAGATTGGTTCGCGCCTTTCACCGGGCCCATTCTGATCGGCCTGGTGGCTTGGGTGAGGGTCCGGTGACCCCCCTCCTCGGGGGGGGGGTACTGTTGTGAACACTTTTGAACTGGCTTCTGAGTTTGGGCTCCCTCTGGTGGTTGCTGCTGGTAGTGGAGCTGGTCTGGCTGACAGAAGTCAATCACCTGAGGATGATTGGAGGTCAGGTGTTACAGACTGTAGAGATTTAAGTGAGCAACCTTCCTTCAGTGGTTGCCGGTGATTTGGTTTTCTTCCTGAGCATTTTGGAAGTCTGCCTCCTGCTTTGTCCTGCATCTTTCAGATAAGTTATTTGTCTGCTTGAATCTTTTTGCATTTCATCCATTTTTTGCTTTCCTCTGATTTCTGCTTTGCTGGTGTGAGTTCAGCCTTGTTCCCGGCTGGGACCTGTGCTGGACTCTGTTCCATATGCCACAGCTTATGTCAGTCTTTTCAGTATTTCTAATCCCGTTATATCAGTATCTTTTGTTTTGCGTCCAGTTCACACCAGAGTTCTGATTTAGTGGGGGAGAGGTTGTGTGGCCTCAGTATTTTTGCATATCAGACGTGTTGGATTTTTTCTTAGGGTTTTTTGTGTGATTGCAGACAGTATCGTTTCAAGTCCTGTGCTATCTAGACAGTTTGGTCCCCATCATTTACTTACTCTATTTTCTGCCTGTGTTTTGTGCCTCATCTTGTCTCACTGGCAATATATGTTCGGGGGCTATCTATTCCTTTGGGGTTCTACTCCGGGGCAGTTTAGCTTTCCCTTTTCTCTCTTTAGGCTTAGTTAATTCTTTGGCTGTGCCGAGGCGTCTAGGGCATCATAGGTACATCCCACGGCTCATTCTAGTTGTGTTGTCAGTTGTTGTCAGTTTAGGGGTCTGCAATCCACTAAGTTACCAACCTCTCTGGTTATCTGGTTGCCTAGTCTATTCCCCTGCTATCCTCATTGGTTACCTAATCATAACACTTCTCTGTCATGGCCCTCACTAACGCTAACAACTCTAACTTGAACGAGCTGTAGTTGTCCGAATTCCGTTCGGAGTCATGGAGAGAACGACTCGCGTAAGCTATCAACCGCTCTTTTCCATCTTGAACCTGCGACAACATAGCTCCAAGCCCATGCAAGCTCCCATCTGTATGGAGAATGAAAGGTAGATAGAAATCGGCGTAGGCCAGGACTGGTGCTTCCGTCAGAGCCACTTTCAAGGCTTGGAACGCTTTCTCCTGATGCTCTCCCCACTGAATTTCCTGTTTTTTAGCTCCAGATGGCACTCCTTTCAGTAGCTGTAACGAGGGAGGAGAAGTCTTTCACGAACTGCTGATAGTGCCCCATCAATCCCAAAAAAGCTCAGACATCTTTCATGGTGTTCGGAATGGGCCAATCCTGCACTGCTGCAATCCTCTCATGGGACGGCCTTAAGGTACTGTCACACTTAGAGATGTACCAGCGATCCCGACCAGCGATATGACGCGGTCAGGATCGCTGGTGCATCGCTAGGTGGTCGCTAGTGAGCTGCCACATAGGCAGATCTCACTAGCGACATCGCTGGGGACGGGGGTCGCTACTTACCTGTCACACCAGGCGATCCTGCGTCCTCCCGCCCGGCTCCACGCGTCGCTCGTCCTCACAGCAGGAAGCGACGCAGGAAGCTGACGACGAGAAACAGTCCTGAACGTTCTCGCGCGATCAGCGATAACTAGCGGGGGAGCCGGTCGTAGGTAAGTATCAGACACAGCGATATCGCTAGCAATATCGCTATAACGTCACTAATTATAGCGATATTGCTAGCGATATCTCTTAGTGTGACATGCCCTTAACACCTTCTGCAGAGACCACATGTCCTAAGTACTGAACCTGAGTGCGAAACAGGTGACACTTGGAAGGTTTTACATATTTCTGGAGCCGGCTTAATACTTGATCCAGACGCTGCAAATGCTCTTCGAACGTGGCGACATACACAATTATATCATTCAGATAAATGAGGGTGGCTTCAAAGTTTAGATCTCCCAAATATCTCTCCATGACTTGCAGTAAAGTACCAGGAGCATTAGCCAGCCCGATCGGCATTCGGTTGAACTCATACAGACCTATGGGTAGTATAAAGGCCATCTTCGCTTGGTTGTGTTCTGACATCGGTACTTGCCAATAACCACTGGCCAGGTCCAACGTGGAGAAGTATCTCGCATTTCCCAGTGCAGACGAGGATTCCTCTATACGGGGTAGCCGATATGAATCTTGCACAGTGCAGGCATTTAGTTTGTGATAGTCCACGCAGAACCGCAGAGAGCCATCTTTATTTCGCACTAGGACAATGGGAGCAGCCCACGTGCTTTTACTTTCTCGAATGACACCAGTCTGAAGCATCTGTGTGAGCATCCCCTTCACCTCCTGATATATCTGTGGAGGGATTTGGCGGTAGCGATCTCTCACGGGCGCAGCATTACCCGTTGGAATCTCATGTGTGATTGCAATTGTACAGACGAAATCATCCTCATGTTGAGCGAACACGTCCGGAGACTCATTCATTAGAAGGCTTCCAAACTCCTTAAACACATTCAGTCCTAGTGTGACCGTATGTCCTCATTCGGTGTCGCGGTTAACACCACCCCCTTGCAGCCCAAGGCTAATCTGTATCCACACCATCCCTGCGACCGGGATAGGCAGTTAATTAGCGGCAATCAGCTGGATCACTGGCCCCCACTTAGGCCTCTTTGCTTCAGGGAAATGTTTTCTAAAATATGTCTCCGGCATCTTATTTACTTGAGAGCCCATATCTACCAGGCAGCAGACGGCCTGACTATCCCTTTCGTCCCAGACTATGGGACACACTGAAACTAAATTGTTGGGATTTCTGGTTCTCCTTTCTGGCTGTTCTGGCGTCAGGCGGCGTCCCCCAGCCTCGGAGCCTCCTAGTTTAACGGGCGGCGCTGAAGCAGCCATCCTCGTTGTGGGCAAACCCAGGCCACATGTTCCAGCTCTCCGCAGAGATAGCATGTAGGGGGATCTTCCCGACAGGACACTCTTCCAACCCGTCACGGTTCTGATAGAGTTCTGCCCCTGGATGAACTTAGCGAGGTCACATTCCTTTTAGTTTTGGTCAGATCTTCCCACATGACTTGGATCTCCTTCCATAAGTCTTTCACCCATCCTGGTTCGGCGATTAAATTCACAGACACCTTCCTGCTCCAGACCTTTGCCGCCAGGACTGTCACCCCCTGCTCCAGCGCAAGCGCTCTCGTAGGGCCTGTTTCAACAGCGCGTCTCTCATCCCGGTCACCAACTGGTCTCGAAGCACTACGTCAGTCGGCTTTACTCCCAAACCGTCTTTTCTGACTATGGCAGTGTGAATCTCTTGTTATACATTCATGTACTGCGTCACCGTCTACCCCTCTCTTTGAACTCGGCTAAATAGCCGCATGCGCAATTCCTCTACATCTGTAGGGTCCCCATGAGTCTCATCCAGTATGCGAAATACTTTGTCAAATGTATCCCGTTCTCGAGGGGGTCGCAGCATAACTGAATCCCTCGCCTCTCCCTCCAAAGCCATCATGGCGACCTCAACCTGCAGGGCGGGAACCATATGGTGCATTCTCATCATCCCTCTAATACGCTCAGTCCAGCTTCATAACATGGTGTTATTCCCATTGAACTTCGGGAGATTGTTTAACATTGCCCCCAGGGAAATACGGGACCTAGGGTCCTCCCCGGATGCTTGGTCTGCCTCATCCTTAGGGGTAGACTGCATCCTGCCGACTATGCCAAGTATAAGGTTGAGCAGGAACGCTGGATGCAGTAACAGACCAGAGGCAGAGCAAGGGTTAAAGGGGGTTTAATTATACAGTGGATACTCCATGCAGGGAGAAGTGGGGAAAGGGCTTACTTAAGTGGGGGTATTATAACTAAGAAAAACAGGTTTAGGTAAACAAGGCAAGTACAGTAGTTCAGTAGTAATACACTTATCAACCCAGCGACTTCAGCAATTGGAGTCCTGGGTGTAAACATTGGCGTCAAGGCCATGGTGCGTATGGGGTCCAGGATCCTGGTGATGGCGGTGATTCCTCGTGGTCCTGGCAAAAGTCCTGGGTCCAGAGGATGAAGTGATAGACTGAATAAAGTCTATATCCAGGGCACAGTTCAAAATGGCCACGTGTCTACGTTCCTCCCACGGGCCCCACGACTCACAGTCAGCGGCGTCAGTGGTGGCAGCGGCAGCGGCGGTGTCAGCGGACACAGGACAAGTGTCTGTCGACAGACTCTGGTGGTGGCGCAGCGGCCCTTCAGGCTTGGGCCTGCTCCAACGCGATGCTCTGAGGTCGGAGCACTCACTCTGTCCACCTGCGTGTTCCCACCAAGTCTGCCTCGTTTCTGACATGCTGCGGCTTTTTAAGATTAGCCACGCCCCCTCTCACTGAGTGCAACAACTGGTCCGACAGTTCCGGATCCGTCACGGAAAAGGTACACCTGACTTGGTTCTTCTCCTTACAGGAGTGTCAGCCGTGCCCGCCTGCCTGCCGTAGTGTCAGCCGTGCCTGCCTGTACATTACCTGTGCCCGCCAGTACTTGCCTGTCTATTCATCAGCTACAGTATCTACAGTACTTGGCTGCACCTGTCATTAGTGTCCTGTCCCCATGTGGGGTCAGCTGCTATTGGAGTGGTACCTGGCAGCTTACCTACCACACAATCCTGACCTCACCACTAGAAGCTCCAGTGAATACCAAAGTAGCTGCTTAGTCACGCCCCTCTAGGGTAAGTATGGTTTGTGGCAAAGTGCGTCCACAGTCCCTACTCAAGCCAATCAGTCTGGGCGTGAGCTTTACAGTTTGCTCAGGCCAAGGTCCCTGCTGAGTCTCATGGTCCTTCGCTCTCTGATCAAAATGAACTTTTTTTGCCAGCATGAGCGACAGGACAAATTTTGTACCCGATCTGAACACCTGAATTTTGCTGAACCAGCCCAGGTCACAGTCCCTGTAGTCATACATACTCAACTTGCGACTTGTGCTCCCAGAGTGAAACCCGTTTCAGCTGATCTGCTAATGTACTACGGGGATTCAAAGCAGTGCTGTGCATTCCTGGAGCAGTGCATGCAGTAGTAGGAATTTTTCGCTCCCCATTTTTTTCTCTGATTGGGTCAAGGTGGGATTCCTAATGTCCTACCTAGCAGGAGATGCTTTGAGATGGCTCAATCCCCTATGAGAAGCAGGGGATCCTGTCACCTTGGACCTACAGGCCTTCCTGATGGCCTTCTGTAAAGTCTTCAATGTGCTTATTCTAGCGTCTTCTGCAAAGACTTCCCTCCCAAACTTCCAAAGACAGACCAGACAGGCGACGCCTGTGGGAAAACCGTCACATCTGGCCATAATCGTTCACAGACCATCTGTTCTTCAGCCTGTAAAAGCCGCTACCCAAGGAGAACCCATGCAGTCTGACAGGAGTGGGCTGGAAGAGCAGCAGCCTGAATACAGTCGTGAGAAGGAATTGCGGTACCGCTGCGGTTGTGTGGAACATCCTGACAGTTTCTGCCCTGAGAAACTTAAGGCTATGTGCACACGCTTCGTTTTTTGCTGCGGATCCGCTGCGGTTTTGGCCGCAGCAGATCTGCAGCAGTTCTGCAGACAGTATACAGCAGCATATAAGTCTATGAGATTTGCATTCTGCTGTGCACATGCTGCGGATTTTTAACTGCGGAAAAGCTGCGGTTTTGAATCCGCAGAAAGAAATGACGTGACTTCTTTTCTGTGGATTCTGCTGCGGTTTACCATCTCCTCCATTGTGGAGGTGATAAACTGCAGGGCAAAACCGCAGGCCAATCCGCAGGTCATTTTACCTGCGGTTTTACCTGCGGTTCCGTAGATAAAAATCCGCAGACCAATCCGCAGCGTGTGCACATAGCTTTAGATAATAACAAAAAACTGACTGGCACATCCAAGCTATTCTGAATAGGTGCATACCAGGAGCAGACAACTCCACATACAATGTAAAAAAAAAAAGGTTGCACTCTAACGTGCTAAAGCATGTCAATGTGGAATATATGAAATATGAATAGCAATACGGCTTTTGAATATTAGGAAAAAATATGAGACACTTTGCATAGTTTGGACAAATCATGCCTACCCATCAACCAACATCAAGGTGGTCCCAAAAACTGATGGGTCCTTAACAATGTGAATACCTCTCTAAGGGCACATACCCATTCGTGAGGAAAAAACGGTCCGATTTCAGGACCGAAAAAACGGAGGAGTGCTATGCGAGTGTCATACGATTTCCGTGCGATTTTTCCATGGAACATCCATATGACATGCGTATGCAATCCGATTTTAACATAAGCTTTTACATAGAGCAGTTCTCGTTATGTTACAGTTGTGGCCAAAAGTATTGACACCCCTGCAATTCTGTCAGATAATACTCAGTTTCTTCCTGAAAATGATTGCAAACACAAATTCTTTGTTATTATTATCTTCATTTAATTTGTCTTAAATGAAAAAAAAAAACAAAAGAGAATGAAGTAAAAAGCAAAACATTGATCATTTCACACAAAACTCGAAAAATGGGCCAGACAAAAGTATTGGCACCCTCAGCCTAATACTTGGTTGCACATCCTTTAGCCAAAATAACCGACCAACCGCTTCCGGTAACCATCAATGAGTTTCTTACAATGCTCTGCTGGAATTTTAGACCATTCTTCTTTGGCAAACTGCTCCAGGTCCCTGATATTTGAAGGGTGCCTTCTCCAAACTGCCATTTTTAGATCTCTACACAGGTGTTCTATGGGATTCAGGTCTGGACTCATTGCTGGCCACCTTAGAAGTCTCCAGTGCTTTCTCTCAAACCATTTTCTAGTGCTTTTTGAAGTGTGTTTTGGGTCATTGTCCTGCTGGAAGACCCATGGCCTCTGAGGGAGACCCAGCTTTCTCACACTGGGCCCTACATTATGCTGCAAAATTTGTTGGTAGTCTTCAGACTTCATAATGCCATGCACACGGTCAAGCAGTCCAGTGCCAGAGGCAGCAAAGCAACCCCAAAACATCAGGGAACCTCCGCCATGTTTGACTGTAGGGACCGTGTTCTTTTCTTTGAATGCCTCTTTTTTCTCCTGTAAACTCTACTGTATGTTGATGCCTTTGCCCAAAAAGCTCTACTTTTGTCTCATCTGACCAGAGAACATTCTTCCAAAACGTTTTAGGCTTTTTCAGGTAAGTTTTGGCAAACTCCAGCCTGGCTTTTTTATGTCTCGGGGTAATAAGTGGGGTCTTCCTGGGTCTCCTACCATACAGTCCCTTTTCATTCAGACGCCGACGGATAGTACGGGTTGACACTGTTGTACCCTCGGACTGCAGGGCAGCTTGAACTTGCTTGGATGTTAGTCGAGGTTCTTTATCCAACATCCGCACAATCTTGCGTTGAAATCTCTTGTCAATTTTTCTTTTCCGTCCACATCTAGGGAGGTTAGCCACAGTGCCATGGGCTTTAAACTTCTTGATGACACTGCGCACGGTAGACACAGGAACATTCTGGTCTTTGGAGATGGACTTGTAGCCTTGAGATTGCTCATGCTTCCTCACAATTTGGTTTCTCAAGTCCTCAGACAGTTCTTTGGTCTTCTTTCTTTTCTCCATGCTCAATGTGGTACACACAAGGACACAGGACAGAGGTTGAGTCAACTTTAATCCATGTCAACTGGGGATGCAAGTGTGATTTAGTTATTGCCAACACCTGTCAGGTGCCACAGGTAAGTTACAGGTGCTGTTAATTACACAAATTAGAGAAGCATCACATGATTTTTCGAACAGTGCCAATACTTTTGTCCACCCTCTTTTTTATGTTTGGTGTGGAATTATATCCAATTTAGCTTTAGGACAATTCTTTTTGTGTTTTTTCATTTAAGACAAATTAAATGAAGATAATAATACCAAAGAATTTGTGTTTGCAATAATTTTCAGGAAGAAACTGAGTATTATCTGACAGAATTGCAGGGGTGTCAATACTTTTGGCCACAATTGTAAATCTCATGTTAAAATAGCATTATTAACAAGTTAAAATTCCCCTGCTAGGGAATATGATTTACAGTCTAATATTCATTTGAATTATGAAAATTTCAATAAAAACCATTTTGAAATTAAAATAGCATTATTAAAAAAACTGTACACATCGTTTTAAAACAAAATAATCTTCAAAACATACATACAGGGGTTGGATAAAATAATGGAAACACCTAATGCTTTGTCATCATAATCTTCGAACATGTTATAAACATGCAAACTGTGACATATGGTAATGTTTTGTAGTTGATTATTTGTGTTATGTGATATGTGTATGTAAATTAACTGTTTGTTTTGCAGAATTGTAAGAACATTGATGAGAACCTGATACCAATGGCAGACCTCCCGGATTTTCAAAGAGGCCAAATTGTTGGTGCTCGTATGGCAGGCGCTAGTGTAACAGAAAGTGCCCGAATGCTTGGCGTGTCAAGAGGTACTGCCTCCAAAGTAATGACTGCATTTGAAAGAGAAGGAAAAACGTCCGCAGCAAAGCACAGGTCCGGCCGAAAGTCGAAGGTGACTGAGAGAGACCGTCGGACTCTAACGCGAATTGTGAGAGGATCGCAAGACCACGGCTCTGAAAATCACTGCTGAGCTCAATGAACACCTATAGAACCCAGTTTCCACGAAAAATATTTGTCGGGAGCTACACAAATCTGGATTCCACGGAAGAGCTGCAATTAGAAAACCGCTGCTCTCAATGACAAATGTTTCCAAGCGTTTAGAGTGGTGTAGAAACCTCCAGAATTGGTCCCTCGAGCAGTGGAAACATGTGATATTCTCAGACGAATCATCGTTTACCCTATTTCCGACCTCCAGCCGAGTGTACGTTTGGAGACAGCCGAAAGAAGCATTCCATCCAGACTGCCTTCTCCCAACCGTAAAACATGTCGGAGGTTCTTTGATGATCTGGGGTGCTATTTCGTGGAGATCCGCCGGGCCAATGATATCCCTTCATGGAAGAATTAACAGCCGAGATTATTTAGGCATTTTGGGCGACCAAGTGCATCCTATGGTTCAAGCACTGTTCCCGGAGGGGAACGCCATCTTTCAGGATGATAATGCACCAATTCATACAGCTAGAATCGTTAAAGCATGGCACGAGGAACATTAATGAAGTTGACCATCTCATCTGGCCCCCACAATCCCCAGACCTCAACATTATTGAGCATTTATGGTCGATTTTAGAGATTCAAGTTAGACGTCGATTTCAGCTGCCATCGTCGCTCAAAGAACGGGAGGGTGTTTTAACTGAAGAATGGGTTAAAATTCCTTTGGAAACAATTCACACCTTGTATGAATCCGTACCTCGGAGAATTGAGGCTGTAATCGCCGCAAAAGGTGGACCTACACAATATTAAACTAACTTTTGTTGATGTTTACAGGTGTTTCCATTATTTTGTCCAACCCCTGTCTATATATATGTATATACTGTAGATAGATACATAGATAGATATAGTGAAAGCCGGCAGATCCCGCGTACAGTAAAGCGTAGAATAGGTTTGAATAGAATATACACATAGTATAGGTGTGTGTATACTGTATGTATGTATATATATGTATGTATATATATATATATATATATATATATATATACTAGCTGAAGAGCCTGGCGCTGCCCGGGCATAGTAACTAACTGTGGTTAGTTATAGCAAATTATAATTATCCTCCATCCCATAATCCCGTGCCCATATACCCATCATACATAACCACGATCCCATAGGCCCGTGCCCATATACCCATCATACATATCCTCCATCCCATAGTCGAGTGCCCATATACCATCACACATCCTCCATCCCATAGTCCCGTGCCCATATACCCATCATACATATCCACGATCCCATAGGCCCGTGCCCATATACCCATCATACATATCCTCCATCCCATAGTCGAGTGCCCATATACCCATCACACATCCTCCATCCCATAGTCCCATGCCCATATACCCATCACACATCCTCCATCCCATAGTCGAGTACCCATATACCCATCATACATATCCACGATCCCATAGGCCCGTGCCCATATACCCATCATACATATCCTCCATCCCATAGTCGAGTGCCCATATACCCATCACACATCCTCCATCCCATAGTCCCATGCCCATATACCCATCATACATCCTCCATCCCATAGTCCCATGCCCATATACCCATCATACATATCCACGATCCCATATGCCCGTGCCTATATACCCATCATACATATTCACCATCCCATAGTCGAGTGCCCATATACCCATCACACATCCTTCATCTCATAGTCCAATGCCCATATACCCATCATACATATCCTCCATCCCATAGTCCCGTGCCCATATACCCATCATACATATCCTCCATCCCATAGTCCCGTGCCCATGTACCCATCATACATATCCTCCATCCCATAGTCCTGTGCCCATATACCCATCATACATATCCTCCATCCCATAGTCCTATCCCCATATACCCATCACACATCCTCCATCCCATAGTCCCATGCCCATATACATATCCGCCATCTCATAGTCCCGTGCCCATATACCCATCAAACATATCCTCCATCCCATAGTCAAGTGCCCATATACCCATCACACATCCTCCATACCATAGTCCCGTGCCCATATACATATCCGCCATCCCATAGTCCCGTGCCCATATACCCGTCATACATATCCTCCATCCCATAGTCCAGTGTCCATATACCCATCACACATCCTCCATCCCATAGTCAACCATTATGACAAAATGAGCGGTGGCAGGGCTTGCAACCTATGACGACATCAGCGTCGCCATGGCAACCATTCTGACATCATAATGAGGAGTGGGCCTTGATGCACACACACTGCTTCCCCAGTATGCAAATAGGGGCATTATGACATAATAATGAGGGGCGGGGCTTAACACACAAACACTTTTTCCCCAGTATGTAGATAGGGGCAAAATTGTTTGGTGAATTGGAATGCGTGGGGTTAAAATTTCGCCTCACACCATAGCTTAGGACGCTCTCGGGGTCCAGACGTGTGACTGTGCCAAATTTTGTGGCTGTTGCTGCGACGGTGCGGATGCCTATCCCGGACATACACACACACACACATACATACACACTTTGAGCTTTATATATTAGACTAGCTGAAGAGCCCGGCGTTGCCCGGGCATAGTAACTAACTGTGGTTAGTTATAGCAAATTATAATTATCCTCCATCCAATAGACCCGTGCCCATATACCCATCATACATATCCACGATCCCATAGGCCCGTGCCCATATACCCATCATACATATCCTCCATCCAATAGTCGAGTGCCCATATACCCATCACACATCCTCCATCCCATAGTCCCATGCCCATATACCCATCATACATATTCGCCATCCCATAGTCCTGTGCCCATATACCCATCACACATCCTCCATCCCATAGTCCCATGCCCATATACCCATCATACATATCCTCCATCCCATAGTCCTGTGCCCATATACCCATCACACATCCTCCATCCCATAGTCCCGTGCCCATATACATATCCGCCATCCCATAGTCCCGTGCCCATATACCCGTCATACATATCCTCCATACAATAGTCCAGTGCCCATATACCCATCACACATCCTCCATCCCATAGTCATCCCATAGTCAACCATTATAACTAACTGTGGTTAGTTATAGAAAATTATAATTATCCTCCATCATATAGTCCCGTGCCCATATACCCATCATACATATCCACGATCCCATAGGCCCGTGCCCATATACCCATCATACATATCCTCCATACCATAGTCGAGTGCCCATATACCCATCACACATCCTCCATCCCATAGTCCCATGCCCATATACCCATCACACATCCTCCATCCCATAGTCACGTGCCCATATACATATCCGCCATCCCATAGTCCCGTGCCCATATACCCGTCACACATCCTCCATCCCATAGTCCCGTGCCCATATACATATCCGCCATCCCACAGTCCCGTGCCCATATTCCCGTCATACACATCCGCCATACCATAGTCCCGAGCCCATATACCCGTCATACATATCCTCCATCCCATAGTCCAGTGCCCATATACCCGTCATACATATCCTCCATCCCATAGTCCAGTGCCCATATACCCATCACACATCCTCCATCTCATAGTCAACCATTATGACATCATAATGAGCGGCGGCAGGGCTTGCAACCTATGATGACATCAGCGTCGCCATGGCAGCCATTGTGACATCATAATGAGGGGCGGGGCTTGACACACACACACTGCTTCCCTAGTATGCAAATAGGGGCATTGTGACATCATAATGAGGGGCGGGGCTTGACGCGCACACACTTTTTCCCCATTATGTAGACGGGGGCAAAATTGTTTGGTGAATTGGAACGCGCGGGGTTAAAATTTCGCCTCACAACATAGCTTAGGACGCTCTCGGGGTCCAGACGTGTGACTGTGCCAAATTTTGTGGCTGTAGCTGCGACGGTGCGGATGCCTATCCCGGACATACACACATACACACACATACATACATACACACATACTTTGAGCTTTATATATTAGATATATACATACAGTACAGACCAAAAGTTTGGACACACCTTCTCATTCAAAGAGTTTTCTTTATTTTCATGACTATGAAAATTGTAGATTCACTCTGAAGGCATCAAAACTATGAATTAACATATGTGGAATTATGTAATGAACAAAAAAGTGTGAAACAACTGAAAATATGTCTTATATTCTAGGTTCTTCAAAGTAGCCATCTTTTGCTTTGATTACTGCTTTGCATACTCTTGACATTCTCTTGATGAACTTCAAGAGGTAGTCACAGGAAATGGTCTTCCAACAGTCTTGAAGGAGTTCCCAGAGATACTTAGCACTTGTTGGCCCTTTTGCCTTCACTCTGCGGTCCAGCTCACCCCAAACCATTTTGATTGGGTTCAGGCCTGGTGACTGTAGAGGCCAGGTCATCTGGTCATCACTCTCCTTCTTGGTCAAATAGCCCTTACACAACCAAAAAAGATTTCCACATGGTCATGTGGAAAAAAGCCTCTAGACCAAAGACCATAAACACCAAAAGAGCTCAGAAGAGCTCCAAACGGGATCAAGGGCGAAAAAAGTTTCTTAACCCCTTCCTGACATGAGACGTACTATCCCGTCCATGGGACCCGGGCCCCTATGCCCATGGACGGGATAGTACGTCTACCGCGATCAGCGGCGCCCACGTGGTGAGCGCCGCTGATCGCGGCTGGGTGTCAGCTGATTATCACAGCTGACACCCGGCACAATGTGTCAGGGGCAATCACGGACCGCCCCCGACACGTTAACCCCTTGCACACCGCGATCAAACATGATCCGGCGGTTAAAGGGAAGCATCGGCAGGGAGGGGGCTCCCTCCTTGCTTCCCTGAGCCCCCCACGGCAGCGCAATGTGCAGCGCTGCTGCCGGGGGCTCCTTTCCTGCAGGCCCCCGAATCCAAGATGGCGACGGGTGCCTTCGGGGGCCTGCAGGAAGCTGGCTTCCTCAGTGCCTGCAAAGCGCAGGCATGAGGAAGCCTTCTGCAGTGCCTGTGACAGATTGCTGATCTGTCACAGTGATCTGTGATGTGACAGATCAGCGATCTGTCACAGGACAGTGATGTCCCACCTGGGACTATTTAATAAAGTAAAAAAAAAAAAAAAAAGTGTTAAAATAAATTTAAAAAAATCGCCAAATAAATTAGAAAAAAAAAAAATATTCCCCCAAATAAATCCATTTTTTAGAAATATATATAAAAAAAAACAATAAAAGTACACATATTGGGGATCGCCGCGTCCATAACGACCCGCCCTATAAAACTGTCCCATTAGTTAACCCCTTTAGCGAACCCCTTAAAAAATAAAAATAAAAAACGAAGCAAAAAATAATGATTTATTATCATACTGCCAAACAAAAAGTGTAATAACGCGCGATCAAAAAGACGCATATAAATATCCATGGTACCGCTGAAAACGTCATCTTGTCCCGCAAAAAACGAGCTGCCATACAGCATCATCAGCAAAAAAATAAAAAAGTTATAGCTCGCAGAATAAAGAGATGCAAAAATAATTATTTTTTATATAAAATTGTTTTCATTGCAAAAAACCGACAAAACATAAAAAAAGACCTAAATGAGGTATCGCTGTAACCGTACTGACCCGAAGAATAAAACCGCTTTATCAATTTTATCGCACGCGGAACGGTGTAAACGCACCCCCCCAAAAGAAATTCATGAAACGCTGGTTTTTGTTCATTCTGCGTTCCAAAAATCGGAATAAAAAGCGATCAAAAAGTCACGTGCCCGAAAATGGTACCAATAAAAACGTCAACTCGTCCCGCAAAAAATAAGACCTCACATGACTCAGTGGATCAAAATACGGAAAAATTAGAGCTCTCAATATGTGGTGATGCAAAAACTATTTTTACAATAAAAAGCGTCTTTTAGCGTGCGACAGCTGGCAAACATAAAAACCGCCATAAATAGTAAATCAAACCCCCCGTTATCACCCCCTTAGTTAGGGAAAAATAATAAAATAAAAAAAATGTATTTATTTCCATTTTTCCATTAGGGTTAGGGTTAGGGCTAGGGTTAGGGTTAGGGTAGGGTTAGGGCTAGGGTTAGGGCTAGGGTTAGGGGTAGGGCTGAGATTAGGGTTAGGGGTGTGTTGGGGTTCGGGTTGGAGTTAGAATTGGGGGTTTCCACTGTTTGGGCACATCAGGGGCTCTCCAAATGCAACATGGCGTCTGATCTCAATTCCAGCCAATTCTGAGTTGAAAAAGTCAAATGGTGATCCTTCCCTTCCAAGCTCTGCCATGCGCCCAAACAGTGTTTTACCCCCACATGTAGGGTATCAGCCTACTCAGGTCAAATTGCAAAACAATTTTTGGGGTCCAATTTCTCCTGTTACCCTTAGAAAAAAAAAAAATTGGGGGCAAAAATATCATTTTTGTGGAAATTTTTTTTTTTATTTTCACGTTCGAGCGTTATAAACTTCTGTGAAGCACTTGGGGGTTCAAAGTGCTCACCACACATCTAGATAAGTTCCGTGGGGGGCTTAGTGTCCAAAATGAGGTCACTTGTGGGGAGTTTCAATAGTTTAGGTACATCAGGGGCTCTCCAAACGCACATGACACCCGCAGACCATTCCATCAAAGTCTGCATTCCAAAACGTCACTACTTCCCTTCCGAGCCCTGACGTGTGTCCATACAGTAGTTTTCTCCCACATATGGGGTGTCAGCGTACTCATGACAAATAGGACAACAACTCTTGGCATCCAATTTCTCCTGTTACCCTTGGGAAAATGAAAAAATTGGGGACTAATTGATCATGTTTGTGGAAAAAATACGATTTTTTTATTTTCATGCCCGGGCATTATAAACTTCTGTGAAGCCCTTGGGGGTTCAAAGTGCTCACCACACATCTAGATAAGTTCCTTAGGGGGTCTCGTTTCCAAAATGGGGTCATTTGTGGGGGGTTTCCACTGTTTAGGTACATTAGGGGCTCTCCAAAGGCAGCATGACACCCGCAGACCATTCCATCAAAATCTGCATTCCAAAACGTCACTACTTCCCTTCCGAGCCCCGACGTGTGTCCATACAGTAGTTTTCTCCCACATATGGGGTATCAGCATACTCAGGACAAATTGGACAACAACTTTTGGGGCCCAATTTCTCCTGGTACCCTTGGGAAAATAAAAAAATGGTGACTAAAAGATCATGTTTGTGGAAAAAATACGAATTTTTTATTTTCACGCCCGGGCGTTATAAACTTCTGTGAAGCACTGGGGGGTTCAAAGTGCTCACCACACATCTAGATAAGTTCCTTGGGGGGTCTAGTTTACAAAATGGTGTCATTTGTGGGGGGTTTCCACTGTTTAGGTACATCAGGGGTTTTCCAATCGCGACATGGTGTCCGAACTCAATTCCAGCCAAAAACGTCAAATGGCGCTGCTTCCATTCCGAGCTCTGCCATGCGCCCAAATAGTGGTTTACCCCCACATGTGGGGTATCAGCGTACTCAGGACAAATTGCACAATAACTTTTAGGGTCCTGTTACCCTTGGAAAAATAAGAATTGAGGGTGAAAAGATCATTTTTGTGAAAAAAATATGATTTTTTAATTGTACGGCTTTATGTTATAAACTTCTGTGAAGCCCTTGGGGGTTCAAAGTTCTCACCACACATCTAGATAAGTTCCTTAGGGGGTCTAGTTTCCAAAATGGTGTAATTTGTTGGGAGTTTCCACTGTTTTGGTACATCAGGGGTTTCTCAATCGCGACATGGTGTCCGATCTCAATTCCAGCCAAAAACGTCAAATGGCGCTGCTTCCCTTCCGAGCTCTGCCATGCGCCCAAATAGTGGTTTACCCCCACATGTGGGGTATCAGCATTCTCAGGACAAATTGCACAATAACTTTTAGGGTCCTGTTACCCTTGGAAAAATAAGAAATGAAGGTGAAAAGATGATTTTTGTGGAAAAAATATGATTTTTTAATTGTACGGCTGTATGTTATAAACTTCTGTGAAGCCCTTGGGGGTTCAAAGTTCTCACCACACATCTAGATAAGTTCCTTAGGGGGTCTAGTTTCCAAAATGGTGTCATTTGTGGGGGGTTTCCACTGTTTTGGTACATCAGGGGTTTTCCAATCGCGACATGATGTCCGATCTCAATTCCAGCCAAAAACGTCAAATGGCGCTGCTTCCCTTCCGAGCTCTGCCATGCGCCCAAATAGTGGTTTACCCCCACATGTGGGGTATCAGCGTACTCAGGACAAATTGCACAATAACTTTTAGGGTCCTGTTACCCTTGGGAAAATAAAAATTGTGGTGAAAAGATCATTTTTGTGGAAAAAATATGATTTTTTAATTGTACCGCTGTACGTTATAAACTTCTGTAAAGCCCTTGTGGGTTCAAAGTTCTCACCACATATCTAGATAAGTTCCTTGGGGGGTCTAGTTTCCAAAATGGGGTCACTTGTAGGGGGTTTCCACTGTTTAGGTACATCAGGGACTCTCCAAACGTGACATGGCGTCCGATCTGAATTCCAGCCAATTTTGCATTGAAAAAGTCAAACGGCGCTCCTTCCATTCTGAGCTCTGCCATGCACCAAAACAGTCGTTCCCCCCACATATCAGGTATCAGTGTACTCAGGACAAATTGCACAATAACTTTTGCAGTCCAATTTCTCCTGTTACCCTTGGTAAAATAAAAAAAATTGAACCTGAAGTATTTTTTTTGTGAAAAAAAGTTAGATGTTCATTTTTTTTTTTAAATATTCAAAAAAATTCCTGTGATGCACCTAAAGGGTTAATAAACTTCTTGTATGTGGTTTTGAGCACCTTAAGGGGTGCAGTTTTTAGAATGGTGTCACTTTTGGGTATTTTCTATCATATAGACCCCTCAAAGTGACCTCAAATGTGATGTGGTCCTAAAAATAAAATGGTGTTGTAAAAATGAGAAATCGCTGGTCAACTTTTAACCCTTATAACTTCCTAACAAAACAAATTTTGGTTCCAAAATTGTGCTGATGTAAAGTAAACATGTGGGAAATGTTAGTTATCAAGTTTTTTGTGTGCTGTATCTCTTGATTTAAGGGCATAAAAATTCAAAGTTGGAAAATTGCAAAATTTTCAAAATTTTCGCCAAATTTCCGTTTTTCCCCACAAATAAACGCAAGTTATTTGAATGAAATTTTACCACTAACATGAAGTACAATATGTCACGAGAAAACATTGTCAGAATCACCGGGATCCATGGAAGCGTTCCAGAGTTATAACCTCATAAAGGTACAGTGGTCAGAATTGTAAAAATTGGCCCGGTCATGAACGTGCAAACCACCCTTGGGGGTGAAGGGGTTAAAGTGAATGAAAGAAGGGGTTTTTATTAATACCCCATTGATTAGATATCCATATCATTCACTGTAATATTGCCAATGTATATATTTTTTTTTCATTAGATACCTTGATACACCATAGAGGCTCAAGACAAAATTGTTGAGAATATCAAATAGAATTTTTTTTATTAAATAGCAATAAACATTAAAGTGACAGCATGCATAGCACTACAGAAAGCTGCTGAGGTAGTAAAACAGGTGAATATTAAATGTCTTATTTTGTCAAATGGGAGGAGTCCATAAGATCACCCAATGGTAATATGCATATGTTCAGTTAGCGCTATGGTTTACAGAGATGATATGCATCAAAAAATGCAAGTCATGACTGAACATACAGATATATTGCATAACAGATATATACACTCCACCAAAAGAGTACAACGTATAGACATTTATCAGGGAAACGATAGTCTCACAGCGCCCTAAATTTCACAACTGCTTATGTAAGGTCCCATGTTAGTCTCTAACTACTCCTAAATGGCGTATACTTGCCAGAGTGAAGCTTCCATAATAAAGTATAGTGGCCGCTCGACCGTCATAAAAGGAGGATGGATGCATTAATATCAGAATTACCTTCAGTCATAATGCAGCGAGGTCTAACACAGAGGGCACGTGTGGGACACCGGGAGCCTCGATGCGCGTGTCGCCTATGGCTTCGTTGGGAGGCGTGTCCTTACACAGGACGTGTGGAGGTGTGCTTGGGGTCATTGTCCTGTTGAAAAATAAATGATGGTCCAACTAAATGCAAACCGGATGGAATAGCATGCCGCTGCAAGATGCTGTGGTAGCCATGCTGGTTCAGTATGCCTTCAATTTTGAATAAATCCCCAACAGTGTCACCAGCAAAGCACCCCCACACCATCACACCTCCTCCTCCAAGCTTCACGGTGGGAACCAGGCATGTAGAGTCCATCCATTCACCTTTTCTGCGTCGCACAAAGACACGGTGGTTGGAACCAAAGAACTCAAATTTGGACTCATTAGACCAAAGCACTGATTTCCACTGGTCTAATGTCCATTCCTTGTGTTCTTTAGCCCAAACACGTCTCTTCTGCTTGTTGTCTGTCCTTAGCAGTGGTTTCCTAGCAGCTATATTACCATGAAGGCCTGCTGCACAAAGTCTCCTCTTAACAGTTGTTGTAGAGATGTGTCTTCTGCTAGAACTCTGTGTGGCATTGACCTGGTCTCTAATCTGAGATGATGTTAACCTGCGATTTCTGAGGCTGGTGACTAGGATGAACTTATCCTCCGCAGCAGAGGTGACTCTTGGTCATCCTTTCCTGGGGCGGTCCTCATGTGAGCCAGTTTCTTTGTAGCGCTTGATGGTTTTTGCTAATGCACTTGGGGACACTTTCAAAGTTTTCCCAATTTTTCGGACTGACCTTCATTTCTTAAAGTAATGGTGTCCACTCGTTTTTCTTTACTTAGCTGCTTTTTTCTTGCCATAATACAAATTCTAACAGTCTATTCAGTAGGACTATCAGCTGTGTATCCACCAGACTTCTGCACAACACAACTGATGGTCCCAACCCCATTTATAAGGAAAGAAATCCCACTTATTAAACCTGACAGGGCACACCTGTGAAGTGAAAACCATTTCCGGTGACTACCTCTTGACATTCATCAAGAGAATGCCAAGAGTGTGCAAAGCAGTAATCAAAGCAAAAAGTGACTACTTTGAAGAACCTAGAATATGACATACAGTATTTTCAGTTGTTTCACACTTTTTTGTTATAGTGCTTTGAAGAAAGCACTATCTTGTAATCCGAACGCTGCTAACTTCTTCTTTTTCTTATTATTATTCAGTTGATTTCCACAATTAATGCGGCCCGAACCGCTACACGCACAGACTCCGTTGAGGTGTCGTTTCGAAGCCAGCGTCCACGAGAGATGTGCTAAGTATTTTTCGTGTCAATCGGATTTGTAGTTTTTGCGCAATTTGCGTTTGAAAATTTTTTTTTCCCGTCATTGGAATGCACTGTCTCACTGCTTTTCAATGGGAAGGTAAAACATGCCCTGAGGCGATTCAAATGGCAGTTAAGCTCATTGATATGTGCAGGCAGACCCAGTTACTATGCCAATGCCTACGAACGTCACATGACGCCCCCAGGACACAGTTTCTGGCACATAATATCAGCTCTTAAAGCAAAACCCACAGCACAAATGCAAATCTAGCTTCATCACATGACGCATGCCCCTGAGAGAGAATGTGCGCCAAAGTGGATTTAGAAGCCCAGTGAGCCAAACTAGCTCTTAAAGGGCCGACGCGCCTAAGTGATTCTTAAAGGGCCGGCGCACCAAACTGAGTCTTAAAGGGCCTGCAGGCCAAATCGAAAGCTGAGTGACCCCAGGCTCCAAATCGGAGGCTGATTGACCCTGGCCTACAAAAAGGAGGCTGAGCCACCCTGGCCTCCAAATTGGACCCAGAGTGGCCCCGTCCACCAAATCGGACCCAGAGTGGCCCCGCCCACCAAATTGGACCCAGAGGGGCTGCGCCCACAAAATCAGACCCTAAGGGGCCCCACCTACAAAATCGGACCCTGAGGAGCCCCGGCCACAAAATCGGACCCTGAGGGGCCCCGGCCATAAAATCAGACCCTGAGGGGCCCCGGCCACAAAATCGGACCCTGAGGGGTCCCACCCACAAAATCGGACCCTGAGGGGACCCACCCACAAAATCGGACCCTGAGGGGCCCCGGCCACAAAATCGGACCCGGAGGGGCCCCGGCCACAAAATCAGACCCTGATGGGCCCCACCCACCAAATCGGACCCTGAGGGGCCCCGCCACCAAATCGGACCCTGAGGAGCCCCGCCCACCAAATCAGACCCTGAGGGGCCCCGCCCACCAAATCGGACCCTGAGGGGCCCCGCCCACCAAATCGGACCCTGAGGGTCCCAGCTGACCAAATCAGTCCCAGAGTGGCCCCCGCCCACCAAATCGGATCCTGAGGGGCCCCGCCCACCAAATCGGATCCTGAGGGGCCCCGCCCACCAAATCGGACCCTGAGGGGCCCCGCTCACCAAATCGGACCCTGAGGGGACCCGCTCACCAAATCGGACCCAGAGTGGCCCCCGCCCACCGAATCGGACCCTGAGGGGCCCCGCCCACCAAATCGGACCCTGAGGGGCCCCACCCACCAAATCGGACCGAGGGGCCCTGCTCACCAAATTGAACTCTTAGGGGCCCCGCTCACCAAATCGGACCCTGAGGGGCCACGCCCACCAAATCGGATTCTGAAAGTCCCCAACCACCAAATCGGACCTTGAGGGGTCCTGCCCACCAAATCGGACCCTGAGGGGCCCCGCCCACCAAACCCAACCCTGAGGGGCCCCGTCCACCAAATCAGACCCTGAGGGACCACGCCCAGCAAATCGGACCCTGAGGACCAAATCGGACCCTGAGGGGCCCCGCTCACCAAATTGAACTCTGAGGGGACCCGCTCACCAAATCAGACCCTGAGGGGCCCCGCCCACCAAATTGGACCCTGAGGGGCCCCGTCCACCAAATCAGACTCAGAGATCCCGCCCACCAAATCGGACCCTGAGAGGCCCTGCTCACCAAATTGAACTCTTAGGGGCCCCGCTCACCAAATCGGACCCTGAGGGGCCACGCCCACCAAATCGGATTCTGAAAGGCCCCAACCACCAAATCGGACCCTGAGGGGTCCCGCCCACCAAATCGGACCCCGAGGGGCCCCGCCCACCAAACCCGACCCTGAGGGGCCCCGCCCACCAAATCGGACCCTGAGGGACCACGCCCACCAAATGGGACCCTGAGGGGCCCCGCCCACCAAATCGAACCCTGAGGGGCCCCGCCCACCAAATCGGACCCTGAAGGGCCCTGCCCACCAAATTGGACCCTGAAGGGCCCTGCCCACCAAATGGGACCCTGAGGGGCCCTGCCCACCAAATGGGACCCTGAGGGGCCCCGCCCACCAAATGGGACCCTGAGGGGCTCCGCCACAAAATTGGACCCAGAGTGACGCTGCCCACCAAATCGGATCCTAAGGGACCCCGCTCACAAAAGCGGACTCTGAGGGGCCCCACCCACCAAATTGGACCCTGAAGGGCCCAGCCCAACAAATCGGACCCTGAGGGGCCCCGCCCACCAAATCGGACCCTGAGGGGCCCCGCCCACCAAATCGGACCCAGAGTGGCCCCACCCACCAAATCGGACCCTGAGGGGCCCCGTTCACCAAATCGGACCCTGAGGGGCCCCGCCCACCAAATCGGACCCTGAGGGGCCCCGCAAACCAAATCAGACCCTGAGGGGCCTCAGCCATGAAATCGGACCCTGAGGGGCTCCACCCACCAAGTCGGAGCCTGAGGGGCCCCAACCACCAAATCGGACCCTGAGGGGCCCCGGCCACAAAATCGGACCCTGAGGGGCTCCACCCACCAATTCAGACCCTAAGGCGCCCCACAGGCAAAAGTGGCCCCAGAGAGGCACCCACAGTTAAAACGGATCCTGATTTGAAAGTCTTGCAGGGGCAGCAGGCAAGTCTCTCTTAAAGGGGCAGCCCGGGCACCATTTCAAACCACTATCTGTACTTCCTTCAGGAAATACACATCTAGTTATAGTGGTTTGAAAAAACCACTATATTGTAATCCGAACGCTGCTAACTTATTCTTCTTCTTATTATTATTATAGTGGTTTGAAAAAACCACTATATTGTAATCCGAACGCTGCTAACTTATTCTTCTTCTTATTATTCAGTTGATTTCCGCAATTAATGCGGCCCGAACCGCTACACGCACAGACTCCGTTGAGGTGTCGTTTCGAAGCCAGCGTCCATGAGAGGTGTGCTAAGTATTTTTCGTGTCAATCGGATTTGTAGTTTTTGCGCAATTTGCGTTTGAAAATTTTTTTTCCCGTCATTGGAATGCACTGTCTCAATGCATTTGAATGGGGAAATTTTGCTATAGACAAAACATGCCCTGAGGCGATTGAAATGGCAGTTAAGCTCATTGATATGCGCAGGCAGACCCAGTTACTATGCCAACGCCTACGAACATCACATGACCTCTCCAAGACAGAGCTTTTGCCACATAATATCAGCTCTTAAAGCAAAACCCACAGCACAAATGCAAATCTAGCTTCATCACATGACGTATGCCCCTGAGAGAGAATGTGCGCCAAAGTGGATTTAGAAGCCCAGTGAGCCACCCTGGCTCTTAAAGGGCCGACGCGCCAAAGTGATTCTTAAAGAGCCGGCGCACCAAAATGAGTCTTAAAGGGCCGGCGCGCCAAATCGAAAGCTGAGTGACCCAAGGCTCCAAATCGGATTCTGATAGACCCTGGCCTACAAAATGGAGGCTGAGCAACCCTGGCATCCAAATTGGACCCAGAGTGGCCCTGCCCACCAAATCAGACCCAGAGTGGCCCTGCCCACCAAATCAGACCCTGAGGGGCCCCACCCACCAAATTGGACCCTGAGGGGCCCCACCCACAAAATCGGACCCTGAGGGGCCCCGGCCACAAAATCGGACCCTGAGGGGCACCGTTCACCAAATCGGACCCTGAGGGGCCCCGCCCACCAAATCGGACCCTGAGGGGCCCCGCAAACCAAATCAGACCCTGAGGGGCCTCAGCCATGAAATCGGGCCCTGAGGGGCTCCACCCACCAAGTCGGAGCCTGAGGGGCCCCAACCACCAAATCGGACCCTGAGGGGCCCCGGCCACAAAATCGGACCCTGAGGGGCTCCACCCACCAATTCAGACCCTAAGGCGCCCCACAGGCAAAAGTGGCCCCAGAGAGGCACCCACAGTTAAAACGGATCCTGATTTGAAAGTCTTGCAGGGGCAGCAGGCAAGTCTCTCTTAAAGGGGCAGCCCGGGCACCATTTCAAACCACTATCTGTACTTCCTTCAGGAAATACACATCTAGTTATAGTGGTTTGAAAAAACCACTATATTGTAATCCGAACGCTGCTAACTTATTCTTCTTCTTATTATTATTATAGTGGTTTGAAAAAACCACTATATTGTAATCCGAACGCTGCTAACTTATTCTTCTTCTTATTATTCAGTTGATTTCCGCAATTAATGCGGCCCGAACCGCTACACGCACAGACTCCGTTGAGGTGTCGTTTCGAAGCCAGCGTCCATGAGAGGTGTGCTAAGTATTTTTCGTGTCGATCGGATTTGTAGATTTTGCGCAATTTGCGTTTGAAAATTTTTTTTCCCGTCATTGGAATGCACTGTCTCAATGCATTTGAATGGGGAAATTTTGCTATAGACAAAACATGCCCTGAGGCGATTGAAATGGCAGTTAAGCTCATTGATATGCGCAGGCAGACCCAGTTACTATGCCAACGCCTACGAACGTCACATGACCTCTCCAAGACAGAGCTTTTGCCACATAATATCAGCTCTTAAAGCAAAACCCACAGCACAAATGCAAATCTAGCTTCATCACATGACGTATGCCCCTGAGAGAGAATGTGCGCCAAAGTGGATTTAGAAGCCCAGTGAGCCACCCTGGCTCTTAAAGGGCCGACGCGCCAAAGTGATTCTTAAAGAGCCGGCGCACCAAAATGAGTCTTAAAGGGCCGGCGCGCCAAATCGAAAGCTGAGTGACCCAAGGCCCCAAATCGGATTCTGATAGACCCTGGCCTACAAAATGGAGGCTGAGCAACCCTGGCATCCAAATTGGACCCAGAGTGGCCCTGCCCACCAAATCAGACCCAGAGTGGCCCTGCCCACCAAATCAGACCCTGAGGGGCCCCACCCACCAAATTGGACCCTGAGGGGCCCCACCCACAAAATCGGACCCTGAGGGGCCCCACCCACAAAATCGCACCCTGAGGGGCCCCAACTACAAAATCGGACCCTGAGGGGCCCCGGCCACAAAATCAGACCTTGAGGGGCCCCAACTACAAAATCGGACCCTGAGGGGCCCCGGCCACAAAATCGGACCCTGAAGGCCCCACACTCAAAATCGGATCCTGAGGGGCCCAACCAACAAAATCGGACCCTGAGGGGCCCCAGCCACAAAATCGAACCCTGAGGGGCCCAGCCCACCAAATCAGACCCAGAGTGGCCCCACCCACAAAATCGGAACCTGAGGGGCCCCAACCACAAAATCAGACCCTGAGGGGCCCCACCCACAAAATCGGACCCTGAGGGGCCACACCCACAAAATCGGACCCTGAGGGGCCACACCCACAAAATCGGACCATGAGGGGCCACACCCACAAAATAGGAGCCTGAGGGATCCCGGCCAACAATTCAAGCCCTGAGGAGCCCAGGCCAAGGAATCAGATCCTGAGGGGCCCCACCCACCAAATCAGACCCTGAGGCCAAAGTGGCCCCTGAGAGGCACATACAGTTAAAACGGATCCTGAGTTGAAAGTCTTGCAGAGGCAGCAGGCAAGTCTCTCTTAAAGGGGCAGCCCGGGCACCATTTCAAACCACTATCTGTACTTCCTTCAGGAAATACACATCTAGTTATTAAGTTGATTTCCGCAATTAATACAGCCCGAACCGCTACACGCACAGACGCCGTTGAGGTGTTGTTTCGAAGCCAGCGTCCACGAGAGGTGTGCTAAGTATTTTTCGTGTCGATCGGATTTGTAGTTTTTGCGCAATTTGCATTTGAAAATTTTTTTTCCTGTCATTGGAATGCACTGGCTCCAATGCTTTTCAATGGGTAATGGCAAAACGTGCCCTGAGGCGATTGAAATGGCAGTTGAGCTCATTGATATGCGCAGGCAGACCCAGTTACTATGCCAACGCCTACGAACGTCACATGACATCCCAAGGACAGAGATTCTGCCACATAATATCAGCTCTTAAAGTGAAACCCACAGCACAAATGCAAATCTAGCTTCATCACATGACACATGCCCCTGAGATAGAATGTGCGACAAAGTGGATTTAGAAACCCAGTGAGCCACCCTGGCTCTTAAAGGGCCGACGTGCCACAGTGATTCTTAAAGGGCCAGCGCACCGAAATGAGTCTTAAAGGGCTGGCGCGCCAAATCGAAAGCTGAGTGACCCCGGCCTCCAAATCGGAGGCTGAGCCACCCCGGCCTCCAAATCGGAGGCTGAACCACCCCGGCCTCCAAATCGGAGGTTGAGCCACCCTGGCCTCCAAATCGGACACAGTGTGGCCCCGCTCAAAAAATCAGACCCAGAGTAGCACAGCCCACGAAATCGGATCCTGAGGGGCCCCGCCCACCAAATCAGACTCCGAGTGGCCCCGCCCACCAAATCGGACCCTGAAGGGCCCCGTCCACCAAATCGGACCCTGAGGAGCCCCGCCCACCAAATCAGACCCTGAGAAGCCCCGCCCACCAAATCGGACCCAGAGTGACCCCGCCCACCAAATCGAACCCTGAAGGGCCCCGCCGATCAAATCGGACCCAGAGTGGCCCCGACTACCAAATCGGACCCAGAGGGGCCCCGCCCATCAAATCGGACCCTGAGGGGCCCCGCCCACCAAATCGGAATCTGAGGGGCCCCGCCCACCAAATCGGAACCTGAGGAGCCCCGCCCACCAAATCGGACCCAGATTGACCCCGCCCACCAAATCGGACCCCGAGGAGCCCCGCCCACCAAATCGGACCCAGATTGACCCCGCCCACCAAATCAGACCCTGAAGGGCCCCGCCCACCAAATCGGACCCAGAGGTGCCCCGCCCACCAAATCGGACCCTGAAGGGCCCCGCCCACCAAATCGGACCCAGAGGGGCCCCGCCCACCAAATCGGTCCCAGGGGGCCCCGCCCACCAAATCGGACCATGAGGGGCCCCGCCCACCAAATCAGACCATGAGGGGCACCGCCCACTAAATCGGACCATGAGGGGCACCGCCCACCAAAATGGACCCAGGGGGCTCAACCCACAAAATCAGACCCTAAGGGGCCCCACCCACAAAATCGGACCCTGAGTGGGCCCGGCCACAAAATCAGACCCTGAGGGGCCCCAACCACAAAATCGGACCCTGAGAGACCCCGGCCACAAAATCGAACCTAGAGGGGCCCCAGTCACAAAATCAGACCCTAAGGGGCCCAGGTCACGAAATCGGACCCTGAGGGGCCCCACCCTTAAAATCAGACCCTGAGGGGCCCCAGCCACAAAATCAGACCCTGAGGTGCCCCAGCCACAAAATCGGACTCTGAGGGGCCCCAGCCACAAAATCGGACTCTGAGGGGCCCCACCCACAAAATCGGACCCTGAGGGGCCCCACCCACAAATCCAGACCCTGAGGGGACCCGGCCACAAAATCGGACCCTGAGGGGCCCCAACCACAAAATCAGACCCTGAGGGGCCCCAGTCACAAAATCGGACCCTGAGGGGCCCCACCCACAAAATCAGACCCTGAGGGACCCCAGCCACAAAATCAGAACCTGAGGGGCCCCAACCACAAAATCAGAACCTGAGGGGCCCCACCCACAAAATCAGACCATGAGGGACCCCACCCACAAAATCGGACCCTGAGTGGCCCCGCCCACCAAATTAGACCCTGAGGGGCCCCACCCTCAAAATCGGTCGCTGAGGGGCCCCACCCACAAAATCGGACCCTGAGAGACCCCGGCCACAAAATCGAACCCAGAGGGGCCTCAGTCACAAAATCAGACCCTAAGGGGCCCCGGCCACAAAATTGGACCCTGAGGGGCCTCACCCACAAAATCAGACCCTGAGGGACCCCAGCCACAAAATCGGACCCTGAGGGGCCACACCCACAAAATCAGACCCTGTGGGGCCCCAGTCACAAAATCGGACCCTGATGGGCCCCAGCCACAAAATCAGACCCTGAGGGGCCCCAGCCACAAAATCGGACCCTGAGGAGCCCCGCCCACCAAATTAGACCCTGAGGGGCCCCACCCTCAAAATCGGTCGCTGAGGGGCCCCACCCACAAAATCGGACCCTGAGAGACCCCGGCCACAAAATCGAACCCAGAGGGGCCTCAGTCACAAAATCAGACCCTAAGGGGCCCCGGCCACAAAATTGGACCCTGAGGGGCCTCACCCACAAAATCAGACCCTGAGGGACCCCAGCCACAAAATCGGACCCTGAGGGGCCACACCCACAAAATCAGACCCTGTGGGGCCCCAGTCACAAAATCGGACCCTGATGGGCCCCAGCCACAAAATCAGACCCTGAGGGGCCCCAGCCACAAAATCGGACCCTGAGGGGCCCCACCCACAAAATCAGACCCTGAGGGGCCCCACCCTTAAAATCAGACCCTGAGGGGCCCCAGCCACAAAATCAGACCCTGAGGGGCCCCAGCCACAAAATCGGACTCTGAGGGGCCCCACCCACAAAATCGGACCCTGAGGGGCCCCACCCACAAATCCAGACCCTGAGGGGACCCGGCCACAAAATCGGACCCTGAGAGACCCCGGCCACAAAATCGGACCCTGAGGGGCCCCAACCACAAAATCAGACCCTGAGGGGCCCCAGTCACAAAATCGGACCCTGAGGGGCCCCACCCACAAAATCAGACCCTGAGGGAC
Organism: Dendrobates tinctorius; assembly: GCF_039654945.1. Lineage (NCBI taxonomy): Eukaryota > Metazoa > Chordata > Amphibia > Anura > Dendrobatidae > Dendrobates > Dendrobates tinctorius. The sequence continues at coordinate 43,517,518 of NW_027361779.1, read as the reverse complement.
CCCAGGCACAAAATCAGAACCTGAGGGGCCCCAACCACAAAATCAGAACCTGAGGGGCCCCACCCACAAAATCAGACCATGAGGGACCCCACCCACAAAATCGGACCCTGAGGGGCCCCGCCCACCAAATTAGACCCCGAGGGGCCCCACCCTCAAAATCGGTCGCTGAGGGGCCCCACCCACAAAATCGGACCCTGAGAGACCCCGGCCACAAAATCGAACCCAGAGGGACCTCAGTCACAAAATCAGACCCTAAGGGGCCCCGGCCACAAAATTGGACCCTGAGGGGCCTCACCCACAAAATCAGACCCTGAGGGACCCCAGCCACAAAATCGGACCCTGAGGGGCCACACCCACAAAATCAGACCCTGTGGGGACCCGGCCACAAAATCGGACCCTGAGGGGCCCCAGTCACAAAATCGGACCCTGAGGGGCCCCACCCACAAAATCAGACCCTGAGGGACCCCAGCCACAAAATCAGAACCTGAGGGGCCCCAACCACAAAATCAGAACCTGAGGGGCCCCACCCACAAAATCAGACCATGAGGGACCCCACCCACAAAATCGGACCCTGAGGGACCCCGCCCACCAAATTAGACCCTGAGGGGCCCCACCCTCAAAATCGGTCGCTGAGGGGCCCCACCCACAAAATCGGACCCTGAGAGACCCCGGCCACAAAATCGAACCCAGAGGGGCCTCAGTCACAAAATCAGACCCTAAGGGGCCCCGGCCACAAAATTGGACCCTGAGGGGCCTCACCCACAAAATCAGACCCTGAGGGACCCCAGCCACAAAATCGGACCCTGAGGGGCCACACCCACCAAATTAGACCCTGTGGGGCCCCAGTCACAAAATCGGACCCTGATGGGCCCCAGCCACAAAATCAGACCCTGAGGGGCCCCAGCCACAAAATCGGACCCTGAGGGGCCCCGCCCACCAAATTAGACCCTGAGGGGCCCCATCCGCAAAATCGGACCCTGAGGGGCCCCACCCGCAAAATCGGACCCTGAGGGGATCCACCCGCAAAATCGGACCCTGAGGGGCCCCGGCCCCAAAAATCGGACCCTGAGGGGCCCCAACCGCAAAATCGGACCCTGAGAGGCACCGGCTACAAAATCGGACCCTGAGGGGCCCCGGACACAAAATCGGACCCTGAGGGGCCCCGGCCACAAAATCGGACCCTGAGGGGCCCAACCCACAAAATCAGACTCAGTGTCCCCACCCACCAAATTGGACCCTGAAGGGCCCCATCCACCAAATCGGACCCAAAGTGGCACCGCCCACCAAATCAGACCCAGAGTGGCCCCGCCCACCAAATTGGACCCTGAGGGGCCCCGCCCACCAAATTGGACCCTGAGGGGCCCCGCCCACCAAATTGGACCCTGAGGGGCCCCGCCCACCAAATCGGACCCTGAGGGGCCCCGCCCACTAAATCGGATTCTGAAAGGCCCCAACCACAAAATCGGACCCTGAGGGTCCCCGCTGACCAAATTGAACTCTGAGGGGCCCCGCCCACCAAATCGAACCCCAAGGGATCCCGCCCACCAAATCGAACCCCGAGGGATCCCGCCCACCAAATCGGACCCCAAGGGTCCCCGCCAACCAAATCGGACCCTGAGGGGCCCCGCCCACCAAATCTGACTCTGATAGATCCCGCCCACCAAATCAGACCCTGAGGGGCCCAGCTCACCAAATCGGACCCAGAGTGGCCCCGCCCACCAAATTGGACCCAGAGTGGCCCCGCCCACCAAATCAGACCCAGAGTGGCCCCGCCCACCAAATTGTACCCTGAGGGGCCCAACCCACAAAATCGGACCCTAAGGGGCCCCACCCACAAAATTGGACCCTGAGGGGCCCCGACCACAAAATTGGACCCTGAGGGGCCCCACCCACAAAATCGGACCCTGAGGGGATCCGGCCACAACATCGGACCCTGAGTGGCCCCACTCACAAAATCGGACCCTGAGGGGCCCTACCCACAAAATCGGACCCTGAGGGGCCCTACCCACAAAATCGGACCCTGAGGGGCCCCAACCACAAAATCGGACCCTGACGGGCCCCGGCCGCAAAATCGGACCATGACGGGTCCGGCCACAAAATCGGACCCTGAGGGACCCCACCTACAAAATTGAACCCTGAGGGGCCCCAACCACAAAATCGGATCCTGAGGGGCCCCACCCACAAAATCAGACCCTGAGGGGCCCAACCCACAAAATTGGACCTTCAGGGGCCCCGGCCACAAAATCAGACCCTGAGGGACCCCGGCCACAAAATCAGATCCTGAGGGGCCCCAACCACAAAATCGGACCCTGAGAGGCTCCGGCTGCAAAATCGGACCCTGAGGGGCCCCATCCACAAAATCGGACCCTGAGAGGCACCGGCCACAAAATCGGACCCTGAGGGGCCCCGGACACAAAATCGGACCCTGAGGGGCCCCGGCCACAAAATAGGACCCTGAGGGGCCCAACCCACAAAATCAGACCCAGAGGGGCCCCGCCCACCAATTTACACCCTGAGGGGCCCCACCCACAAAATCAGACCCTGAGGGGCCCCAGCCACAAAATCGGACTCTGAGGGGCCCCAGCCACAAAATCAGACCCTGAGGGGCCCCAACCACCAAATCAGACCCTGAGGGGCCCCGTCCACCAAATCGGACCCTGAGAAGCCCCGCCCACCAAATCGGACCCAGAGTGACCCCGCCCACCAAATCGGACCCTGAAGGGCCCCGCCCATCAAATCGGACCCAAAGTGGCCCCGCCCATCAAATCGGACCCTGAGGGGCCCCGCCCACCAAATCGGAACCTGAGGAGCCCCGCCCACCAAATCGGACCCAGATTGACCCCGCCCACCAAATCGGACCCTGAAGGGCCCCGCCCACCAAATCGGACCCAGAGGGTCCCCGCCCACCAAATCGGACCCTGAAGGGCCCCGCCCACCAAATCGGACCCAGAAGGGCCCTGCCCACCAAATCGGACCCAGGGGGCCCCGCCCACCAAAATGGACCCAGGGGGCTCCGCCCACCAAAATGGACCCAGGGGGCTCCACTCACAAAATCGGACCATGAGGGGCCCCGCCCACCAAATCGGACCATGAGGGGCACCGCCCACTAAATCGGACCCAGAGTGGCCCCGCCCACCAAAATGGACCGAGGGGGCTCCACTCACAAAATCGGACCCTGAGGGGCCCTACCCACAAAATCGGACCCTGAGGGGCCCCAACCACAAAATCGGACCCTGATGGGCCCCGGCCACAAAATCGGACCCTGAGGGGCCCCGGCCACAAAATCGGACCCTGAGGGACCCCACCTACAAAATTGAACCTTGAGGGGCCCCAACCACAAAATCGGATCCTGAGGGGCCCCACCCACAAAATCGGACCCTGAGGGGCCCCACCCACAAAATTGGACCCTCAGGGCCCCGGCCACAAAATCGGACCCTGAGGGACCCCACCCACAAAATCAGATCCTGAGGGGCCCCACCCACAAAATCGGACTCTGAGGGGCCCCACCCACAAAATCGGACCCTGAGGGGCCCCACCCACAAATCCAGACCCTGAGGGGACCCGGCCACAAAATCGGACCCTGAGGGGCCCTGCCCACCAAATCGGACCCTGAGGGGCCCCGCCCACTAAATCGGATTCTGAAATGCCCCAACCACAAAATCGGACCCTGAGGGGCCCCGCTGACCAAATTGAACTCTGAGGGGCCCCGCCCACCAAATCGGACCCTGAGGGGCCCCACCCACCAAATCGGACCCTGAGGGGCCCCGGCCACAAAATTGGACCCTGAGGGGCCCCACCCACAAAATTGGACCCTGAGGGGCCCCGGCCACAAGATTGGACCCTGAGGGGCCCCACCCACCAAATCGGACCCTGAGGGGCCCCACCCACAAAATCGGGCCCCGAGGGCCCCACCCACAAAATCGGACCCTGAGGCCAAAGTGGCCCCTGAGAGGCACCCACAGTTAAAATGGATCCTGAGTTGAAAGTCTTGCAGGTGCAGCAGGCAAGTCTCTCTTAAAGGGGCAGCCTGGGCAGCATTTCAAACCACTATCTGTACTTCCTTCAGGAAATACACATCTAGTATTATTATTACTATTCAGTTGATTTCCGCAATTAATGCGACCCGAACCGCTACACGCACAGACTCCGTTGAGGCCTCGCTTCGAAGCCAGCGTCCACGAGTGGTGTGCTAAGTATTTTTCATGTAGATCGGATTTGGAGTTTTTGCGCAATTTGCGTTTGAAAAAACATTTTCCTCAATGCATTTCAATGGGAAAATGTTGCCATAGGGAAAACATGGGACAGTCGTGAGGTGGCAGTTAAGCTCATTGATATGCGCAGGCTCACCCAGTTACTATGCCAACGCCTACGAATGTCACATGACGCCCCCAGGAGAGAGCTTCTGCCACATAATATCAGCTCTTAAAGCAAAACCCACAGCACAAATGCAAATCTAGCTTCATCACATGACGCATGCCCCTGAGAGAGAATGTGCGCCAAAGTGGATTTAGAAGCCCAGTGAGCCACCCTGGCTCTTAAAGGGCCGACGCGCCAAAGTGATTCTTAAAGAGCCTGCGCACCAAAATGAGTCTTAAAGGGCCGGCGCGCCAAATCGAAAGCTGAGTGACCCAAGGCTCCAAATCGGAGGCTGATAGACCCTGGCCTACAAAAAGGAGGCTGAGCCACCCTGGCATCCAAATTGGACCCAGAGTGGCCCCGCCCACCAAATCGGACCCAGAGTGGCCCCGCCCCACCAAATCAGACCCAGAGTGGCCCCGCCCACCAAATTGGACCCTGAGGGGACCCACCCACAAAATCGGACTCTAAGGGGCCCCACCCACAAAATCGGACCCTGAGGGACCCCGGCCACAAAATCGGACCCTGAGGGGCCCCACCCACAAAATCGGACCCTGAGGGGATCCGGCCACAACATCGGACCCTGAGGGGCCCCCTCACAAAATCGGACCCTGAGGGGCCCCGGGCACAAAATCGGACCCTGAGGGGCCCCGCCTACAAAATTGAACCCTGAGGGGCCCAAATCACAAAATTGGATCCTGAGGGGCCCCACCCACAAAATCGGATCCTGAGGGGCCCCAACCACAATATCGGACCCTGAGGGGCCCCACCCACAAAATCAGACCCTGAGGGCCTCGGTCACAAAATTGGATCCTGAGGGGCCCCAACCACAAAATCGAACCCTGAGGGGCCCCAACCACAAAATCAGACCCTGAGGGGCCCCACCCACAAAATTGGACCCTGAGGGGCCCCGGCCACAAAATCAGACCCTGAGGGACCCTGGCCACAAAATCGGATCCTGAGGGGCCCCAACCACAAAATCGAACCCTGAGGGGCTCCAACCACAAAATCGGACCCTGAGGGGCCCCACCCACAAAATTGGACCCTGAGGGGCCCCGCCCACCAAATTGGACCCTAAGGGGCCCCGCCCACCAAATCGGACCCTGAGGGGTCCCCGCCCACCAAATCGGACCCTGAGGGGCCCCGCCCACCAAATCGGATTCTGAAAGGCCCCAACCACAAAATCGAACCCTGAGGGGCCCCACCCACAAAATCGGACCCTGAGGGGCCCCGCTGACCAAATTGAACTCTGATGGGCCCCACTCACCAAATCAGACCCTGAGTGGCCCCGCCCACCAAATTGGACCCTGAGTGGCCCCGCCCACCAAAACGGACCCTGAGTGGCCCCGTCCAACAAATCGGACCCTAAGGGGCCCCACCCACAAAATCAGACCCTGAGGTGCCCCGGCCACAAGATCGGACCCAGAGGGGCCCCACCCACAAAATTGGGCCCTGAGGGGTCCCACCCACAAAATCGGACCCTGAGGCCAAAGTGGCCCCTGAGAGGCACCCACAGTTAAAACGGATCCTGAGTTGAAAGTCTTGCAGGGGCAGCAGGCAAGTCTCTCTTAAAGGGGCAGCCCGGGCACCATTTCAAAGCACTATCTGTACTTCCTTCAGGAAATACACATCTAGTTATTCAGTTGATTTCCGCACAGACTCCGTTGAGGTGTTGTTTCGAAGCCAGCGTCCTTGAGTGGTGTGCTAAGTATTTTTCGTGTCAATCGGATTTGTAGTTTTTGCACAATTTGGATTTGAAATTTTTTTCCCCGTCATTGGGATGCACTGTCGCAATGCTTTTCAATGGGAAAATGTTGCCACAGTCAAAACGTGCCCTGAGGCGATTGAAATGGCAGTTAAGCTCATTGATATGCGCCGGCACACCCAGTTACTATGCCAACGCCTACGAACTTCACATGACCTCTCCAGGAAAGAGTTTCTAGCAGATAATATCAGCTCTTAAAGCGAAACCCACAGGACAAATGCAAATCTAGCTTCATCACGACGCATGCCCCTGAGAGAGAATGTGCGCCAAAGTGGATTTAGAAGCCCAGTGGGCAAAACTAGCTCTTAAAGGGCAGACGTGCCAAAGTGATTCTTAAAGGGCCGGCGCACCGAAATGAGTCTTAAAGGGCCGGCGCGCCAAATCGAAAGCTGAGTGACCCCAGGCTCCAAATCGGAGGCTGAGCCACCCCGGCCTCCAAATCGGAGGCTGATCGACCCTGGCCTACATATCATAGGCTGAGCCATCCTGGTCTCCAAATCGGACCCAGAGTGGCCCCGCTCACCAAATCGGACCCAGAGTGGCCCCGCCCACCAATCCTGACCCAGAGGGGCCCCGTCCACCAAATCGGACTCAGAGTGGCCCCGCAAACAAAATCGGACCCAGAGTGAACCCGCCCACCAAATCGGACTCAGAGTGGCCCCATCCACCAAATCGGACCCTGAGGGGCCCCGCCCACCAAATCAGACCCAGAGGGGCCCCATCCACCAAATCAGACCATGAGGGCCCCGCCCACAAATTAGACCCAGAGTGGCCCCGCCCACCAAATCGTACCGAGTGGCTCCACCCACCAAATCGGATCCTGAGGGGCCCCACCCACCAAATCGGACCCTGAGGGGCCCCGTCCACCAAATCAGACCCTGAGGGGCCCCGTCCACCCAATCTGACCCTGAGGGCCCCCCACCAAATCAGACCCTGAGGGGCCCCGACCACCAAATCGGACCCTGAGGGTCCCCGCCTACCAAATCGGACCCTGAGGAGCCCCGCCCACCAAATCAGACCCAGAGTGGCCCCGCCCACCAAATCAGACCCAGAGTGGCCCCGCCCACCAAATTGGACCCAGAGTGGCCTCGCCCACCAAATCAGACCCTGAGGGGCCCCGTCCACCAAATCGGACCCTGAGGGGCCTTGCTCACCAAATCGGACTCTGTGGGGCCCCGCCCACCAAATCGGACCCTGAGGGGCCCCGCCCACCAAATCTGACCCTGAGGGGCCCCGCCTACCAAATCGGACCCTGAGCGGCCCCACCCACCAAATCGGACCCTGAGGGGCCCAGACCACAAAATTGGACCCTGAGGGGTCCCACCCACAAAATCAGACCCTGAGTGATCCCGTCCACCAATTCAAGCCCTGAGGAGCCCAGGCCACCGAATCGGATTCTGAGGGGCCCCACCCACCAAATCAGACCCTGAGGGGCCCCACAGGCCAAAGTGGCCCCTTAGAGGCACCCACAGTTAAAACGGATCCTGAGTTGAAAGTCTTGCAGGGGCAGCAGGCAAGTCTCTCTTAAAGGGGCAGCCCGGGCACCATTTCAAAGCACTATCTGTACTTCCTTCAGGAAATACACATCTAGTTAATTATATAATTCCACATGTGTTAATTCATAGTTTTGATGCCTTCAGAGTGAATCTACAATTTTCATAGTCATGAAAATAAAGAAAACTCTTTGAATGAGAAGGTGTGTCCAAACTTTTGGTCTGTACTGTATATGTCACACACACATATATTTATAGATTTGAGAGATAGATAGCAGAATAGCCGTTAATTCATTTGTCGGCTTTTGTAAAATAATTGCAAAAGCTGACAGTATAGGAGACATGGTTTACATGTAGTAAACCATTGCATATCAGGGAGATTTATATATGTCAGTTACTACTAATTTTATTAGTGTGTTTGTAAAATTTTGGAGCTGTATGTGTTAAATGAAAGAATATTATCACAGAAAAAAAATTGCGTGGGCTCCTGCGCAATTTTCTCCACCGGAGAGGGAAAGCCAGTGATTTAGAGGGCAGATATTAATAGCCTAGAGACATCACTGAGGCTGCACAGACTCCCTGCCTGACCTTAGGTGAACTTGACAGTGTGGGAAAATGTTCAGAAACTTTCCCACGCTAATGAGTTCATGTCCGGTGTCAGGCGGGGAGGCTGCGCATGCAGCTTTTCATTCTTTCCCCAGTGGTTTACAGCCGATGCGGTAGCATTAGCACCGCTCCTGGTTGTAATCTATTTAACCCCTTGAGATGGGTTGCAGTGTGGGACATGACTGTACGGTGTATAGGTATGGGAAATTGTTGCTTTTGGATTGGGAGTTTAATAAAGATGGCAAAAATGTGTTTAATTATTTCAAAAGTCTTTATTCTTAATGTGTTTTTTTAAACTCTTTCGACTATTGAATTAATAATGGATAGGTGTTTTATTGACACCTCTCCAATATTAACCAGGCTTAATGTCACCTTACAATAGTTTTTAGCCGGGGGGGCAATAACAATGGTCCCTTTCTAGGCTATTAATATCTGCCCTCAGTCACTGGCTTTCCCTCTCTGGCAGAGAAAATTGCACAGAAGCCCATGCAATTTTTTTCTGTGGATACATTCTTTATGTAAATACATACAGGTACCAAATTTAACACATACATACTATTAAAATTATTACACACTGACATATATAAAGCTAACTGTTCTGCAATGGTTTACTGTATGTAAACCATGTCTCCTCTCCTGTCGGGTTCTGCAATGATTTTACAGAAGCCGACAAATGAATTAACGTCTTTTGTTCAGTCTTACTGTGCAATATATGAATTCTATGTATATATATATATATATATATATATATATATATGTAATGTTTTCTGAGCTGTCAGTGTGATTTTACAGTAGCCGAACTTTTCAAAGGACACTGGTGCATAAAAATCGTACAGCACTCGCATGGTGCAAGTGCTGGGATTTTTTTCTCGCACCATTGACTTACATTGGCGAATCTCATCCGAGAATTGTAGCAATACGCAGCATGCTGTTGATTTTTTCCCAGTCCGATTTCCACTGAGAAAAAACTTGCAAATGAGATAACATTGGACCGAGTGCAATCTGATTTTTTATTGAATTGCATTTGTCCGTATTTCTCGCGAGTATGAACCCTAAGGCTGATGTCTGAATTCCTGGGTGAATGTGGACACCTCTCTCTCAACAAAGCCTGCATTTATGGGTAGCTAGGAACCTGCTGTAATTAAAATCACCACATGCTGAAGGGCGGAGTGCTTAGTCAGTAAGCTAACAAGCAAAAAACAAAAGACTGATTGGCACATCCAACTAGTCTGAATAGGTGCATACCAGGAGCAGCTACTTCCATATATAATGTACAAAAAAGTAGCACTCTAATCGTGCTAAAGCATGTCAATTGTCTTTTGTTATTTGTATGTTAGCTTACTGACCGAGCTCTCCGCCCTTCAACATGTGGTGATTTTAATTACAGCAGGTTCCTAGCTACCCATAAATGCAGGTTTTGCTGAGTGAGGTGTCGACATTCACCCAGTAATTCAGACATTAGCCTTAGAGAGGTATTCACATTGTTAGTGACCCATCAGTTTTTGGGACCACCTTGACGTTGCTTGATGGGCAGGCATGATTTGGCCAAATTGTGTGCAAAGTGTCTCATATTTTTTCCTAATATTCAAAAGCCGTATTGCCATCATATATTCCACATTGACATGCTTTAACACTAAGAAGCTTAAGAAACTCCAAAACGTTGGGCCAGTAGGAGGTTGGCCTTGGCGAGAGTTCTCCCTCTCCACTAAAGTCTATGACTGTTTCTGTACCTTGTGTGAGCTTTGGTTCAGCGAATGTGTTCAAGCTGCAAGCCATGCGGAGTCAATGTGTAATTCACGTTTAACAGCTCCAGAATCCGTTTAGGGTGTTGTCTGTAGAAGAACTAGCCCTAATCAAGAACAGCCTAGTCTGTAAGGAAGAACTACGGCTCCAAGTCGGAGCATAAGGCCGGGGTCACACTAACCGACGCAAAATACGGTCCGTAGTTTACATGCGTAATACGGATGAATGACCCCTAAATAGTGCTCCGTATGTCATCCGTAAGCAAGGTGTGGTCGCGTATTTTGCGCATGTCAGCATCCGTATGCCATGATTTTCTCGCAGCCTTGCAAAATGGACATTTAACGGTTGAGGCCTGCAAACTATTTAAATCATTAGCCTACACCCTATTTATTGCCTCAGGAACAGGTGGCTGCCTCCATTCTGTCCATTTGTGACCTTGCCTTCAATAGGTGTGTTGCTGTTGTATGTGCAACATGGCAAACAGTCTGAGTTTCATCACAACTGAGCAGGTTCTCTTCAACTGGCTTTTGTCACGCCGCTTTGGCCAACCATACCCAGTGATAGTGGATCCGCGGAGGAGACGCATGTGGGTACATCCACTTTTGAGGCAACAACTCACAAGAGGTCATTTTCACCGCCTCTATTCTTCTCTGCGGGAGCATCCGGGTAAATTCTACCAATACTGTCGCATGAGCCTTGCAACATTTGATAGACTCTTGGAGACAGTGCGCCCTGGGATAACCTTTCAGGACACAAGGATGCGCAAAGCTATATCTGCAGAGGAGCGACTTCTACTCACAATACGGTATGTACTACACAACCATATTCTCTATGTTCATGATGTGGTGGCCAAAGTATGTATTTTTTGCTTCTTGGAGTAACTTTTATGCCCTCATCTTAGTCCACATGTGTGTCAACTTACAGACCAGAATGTTATGTACTGAATATCACTAACTCTTTGTGCAAACAAAGATGTGTGTTATTTGCTCTGAAATCCTACCAAGTTTGTTATGTTTGGACCTGTTTGTTTTATAAATGTGTGCATTCTAAAATATTCCTTTTCTGTTGTTCTTCAGCTTCCTGGCCACTGGCCTGTCTTATGCTGCCCTACACCATGAGTTTCTGATTGGAAGATCTACCATTTCTGGCATAGTCAGGTCAACATGTAGTGAGATCTGGACAAGACTACATCAAGTCATGCCCGAGCCCAGGATGGAAGACTGGTTGAGGATATCAAGGGACTTTGAGGAGGAATGCCAGTTTCCAAATTGTATTGGGGCCCTTGATGGCAAACATATCCGGGTGCGTAAGCCGCCGAACTCTGGCTCCCAATTCTTCAATTATAAACAATACTTTTCTGTTGTATTGTTGGCTCTGGCCGACCCTCAATACAAGTTTATAATTGTTGACATTGGGGCCTATGGAAGGACGGGAGACTTTAGAGTCTTCAATACTTCCATTGTGGCTCGGCGGCTACGCACCAACCAGTTGGATCTACCACCACGCCAGCTACCAGGCTCCACTCAAGAATCTGTCCCTTATGTCCTTGTGGCAGATGAGGCGTTTCAGTTAACACGCAAAGTCATGAGGCCATATCCCCGACGCAACCTTGACCACAGGCGCAGAATTTTTAACTTGCGCCTATCACGTGCTCGGCGACTGGTGGAGTGTTCCTTTGGCAGTCTTTGTGCCAAACGGCGTGTACTTCAGTCTGCCATTCAGCTGAGTGAACAAAATGTTAATGAAGTAGTGAAAGCCTGTGTGGTTCTTCATAACTTCACCAGGATACATGATTGTTCCTCCTCTGCTGGTGTTGTGCGTAGGCCGGACAATGTGCGTAGGGTGAGACCACCTATCAACCCTCAACGTAGACCGCTCTCTGGCCTCAAAGTGTGTGATATTTTCACTACTTTCTGGCACCTGAGGGGGAAACTTCTTGGCAAGAGCATGCTGTCTCTATGTTGTAAATTTTTGTTTGATGTGTGTCCAAAAATATATATTTCTACCCCTTCTGATGACTGTTTAATTGCATTAGTAAGCGTATGTTGATACGGTTTTTGAGAATTGAGACAGAGACGTAAAGTGTAGTAGACCAATTTTTACAATTCTTTCCCTATGTAAAACTTGGGCAATGGTCCAAATTGGCCATTTTGCAGATTTGAACATTGTTGCAAAATAAACTTTACAAACATATCCAACAAAAGATATAATGCAATTACAACATTAGACAATTGTATTCCAAAGTCAAAAAGAGGTCTCCATCATCAAAATGATATAAAAAATATAATACAAACATTTCTTATGTTTTCAAATCATATTAATAAGCCACCATGACAGGCAAGGATACCTTACGCGTTTCTGAGACATATTACATGTCTGCAAAAAAGACAATATTTCAGCGCACTATACAGGGAAACTCAAAGGATCACATTACAATACTCACTTGATAATACATAGAGCGTGATGTTCTTGAGGCTGTTTGCCTTGATTTGGAAAGAAAGTTAGTTGCCCACAAATTTTATATGGACAGCACGGCTTTTCTATGTATTATCAAGTGAGTAGTCTATTTTGATCTTTTGACTTTACCAGTATAGCGCGGTGAAATATTGTATTTCTTACAGACATGTAATATGTCTCAGAAACGCGTAAGGTAGCCTTGCCTGTCATGGTGGTTTATTAATATGCTTTCAAAACCTACATAATAAATGTTCGTTTTATAGTTTTTACATCATTTTGATGATGTAGAGCACCTCTTTTTTTTTTACTTAGGATTGTGATTTTTAGCACCAGTTGTAACACACTGGACATCTCCTGCCATCAGTCCGCTTATGGACACTGATGTACAGTATGCATCAGCAATTTGCATGTTTGCAGCCACTTATAAATTGGAAGAAGGCGAAAGAGCAGCCTGTGGTTGCTGCTGACTATTTTGAGCATCATCGCCCTGTGTGGGGGCATACTGTTGCCCATGATGTTGGTACTGACCTTCCTCCTGTGATTGTTGGGGGTAGTGGCCAGAGTAATACTGCTGAGGGGCTTCTTGTTGGGGCGGGTAGGCCCGTGTCTCATATCCACTAATATAGCCAAGTTGTCCCCAACCAGGTTGGGACCAGCCTCCAACACTGGGTGGGGAAAGTGGCCATATTGTTGGGGTTGGCTAGAGGCAGACATATGTTGCTGCTGTAGGGAAGGTTGGGTAGGGGGAGGAAGGGGGTGAGGTGTAGGGCCACGTATTGGAGGATGTTCAGACCCTGCTTGAGCAAGCATCTGTGTGGGTGGTCTCATGCGCATAAGATTTCTGGGGGAAAGCTGCCACCTCTCCAGATATTCAAAAAGCTCATATGGGGTATTGGGGGGTGTGCTTGCATCAAGCAGGATCTGAAAACATCCTTGAATACGGAGCCTCACCTCACGGGAAAGGGCACGGAGATAAAGGGCAAGGCTACGTGAGTAGGCCTCCTCCCCATCATCTGCATTGACTCTAGATAGGTAATTTAAGACCCCAGTGTCCACATTGGTCCTGGTATCTTGAACAGCCATCTGCCGCCTTCTTCGTCCTCGCCGGGATGTTACAGCAGCCTGTGGGGAGCCCCAGATCTGGGCAGTTGGGCTGCCCTGCTCCTCCAGTATGGGTGATGGCCCAGCAGCAGACGGTCCTGGTGGTGGTGTTTGTTGGGCAGGCAATGGGTTCTCTTGTGATGACTCAACCATGCTTCTTGTTGGGGGAGAAGATGGGCCAGCCACCTCATCCCCTACAGGATCAATAATGGCCTGTCTCTGAGCCCGTTCCTCGATCCATAAGGTTGGATTGAGTTGTTATGAAGTAGAACAGAGCCAAAAATACATCAATATTTTTGGCCCTGTAAAAAGTATGGGTGCAATGTGGTGTGAGGTATCTTCTTACGGTCTCAGATCCAGAATTGGGGCGAGGAAGGAGAGGCGGTCATAACATACGTATTTTCTTTTTACGTAGCCCGCATCCCCACTCCTGGACCGCTGCTGACGTTCCCGCCGGTACTGATCCCGGATGCTGCGCCAGCGTTTCATAACATCTTCCATTGCAATGTGACAGGAAATATTATCAATTTCACATATTTGATCGGTCACATTTGCTACCAGTAGTCTAGGCATGTGGCCTTCTGGGGTGTGCCTTCTAGCCAGGGTGGCATATCTAATTGGCCCATCCAGGCCAGATACACAGGGTCTGAATAGTTCATGTATCAAGTAACTACACTTAATAACTTGGTTGGCGTTGTGAGGTAATTTTAATCATTTTTGGGCCTTGTACTTACTCAGTTTCTGCTGCTCCTCACGTGGCCGATCACCAAAGTCATGGAACATCTGGCGACATATGCGCCTCCATGACGCCTCCTTACTTGCCCGGTTTTCATAATTGGCATCCCGTTGGTTCCACAGTTCTGGCCGCTCCTGTACCAGTACAATGAGCATCTCCACATTTAGGAAATATGGCGCCATGACGCTGCTGTACTCCGTGGAGGCTGACTTCCTGGATGTCTGGAGCGCGATTTGTGGTGATTTGCATGTCTAGGCTTCCTGATTATGGATTGGGCAATTTCCTGTCACCAGCCAAAAGACCTGCGTATGTCTCGCAAGTCACACGTGTGTAATCCATATTTTTTGTGCACCCAGACTTGCATTGGCGTATTATGGGTGTAGTACGCCGACAATCGCAATACGCTGCGATTGGCACGGACCGTATAATACGCCCGAGAAATATACGGCTGTTGGGAGCAAACCCATAGAGAATCATTGGTCCGTGTGTAATGCGTGCTTTTAACGCCTCTCACTCATCCGTATTCCTCGCCAGTGTGACCCCGGCCTTACACATGGTGAAGATCGCCTTCCACATGCTGTCTGGTACGCCCATAGGTAATACCGAGCAGAGAACTCTACTGCCCGTTCTGGTCTGGAGACCCATTGAGGTGCTTTGTTGGGAACAAATGAATCATAAGAGGCGTCTGGTTGCCATACATCAAGGTCAGTCAGCAGTGTCTCCATCTTCTCCACCTGGTCTGCTAGTCGTAGTCATTGTGGGCTGTCTCCAAACAAAGGGAAACCGTGACGATTTCTCCACACATCTCCAATGATTGTATCAATGATCCGTTCCCAGGAACCTCCCTGCCTCACGGATGTTTTTCTCTGAATAACAAGCAGAAGATGGACCCAGTGAGGATGCCTTCAATTCCCATGTGGCTGGTTGATGTCAAAATGGCAGCTTTTAATCCCCTACTGACATCGGACGTACTCTTACGCCAATGTCAGTATCCCACGCTTTGATGTGGGCTCCGGCGGTGAGACCACCTCTAAGCCAGGACATGTCAGTTGTTTGCCGGCAAGCTGTTTGGAGATGGAAATTTCATTCTCCAGCAGCACTTGGCACCTGTCCGCATTGCAAAATGTCCCAATACCTGGTTTAAAACAACAGTATCACTGCGCTTGATTGGCCAGCAAACTCGCCTGACCTTTACCCCATAGAGAATTTGTGGGGTATTGTAGAGGAAGATGAGGCACCAGACCCAACAATGCAGACGAGCTGAAGGCTGCTATCAAAGCAACCTGGGCTTCCATAACACCTCAGCAGTGCCACAGGCTAATCGCATCCATGCCACGCCACATTAATGCAACAATTGATGCTAAAGTAGCCCCGACCAAGTATTGAGTGCATTTACTTAACAGACATTTCAGTAGGCCAACATTTCGGATTTTAAAATCATTTTTTCAAGATGGTGTTAAGTATTCTAATTTACTGAGATAATGACTTCTGGGTTTTCATTGGCTGTAAGCCATAATCATCAACATTAACAGAAATAAACACTTGAAATAGATCACTCTGTATGTAATGACTATATGAGTTTCACTTTTTGCATTGGAGAATTGAAATAAATTAACTTTTTGATGATATTCTAATTTAGTGAGATGCACCTGTATCTGAACTCATTTTACAAACTACACTCCCCAATGAACTCATCAAGTGGTGCAGTAACCATATTGACACCACATGTGCCTCACAGATTTTTATACCATTGAGCAGTTAAGAATAAATAACATTTTTACCACTAAAATGTTGTTTTAGATTGGTTTTACACTTACCTTATTTTTGCAGGCCGATTTGGCGGCCCCATTCAATGGTGCGCCGTATGGCCGTTCTTGCAGCCGTGATAAAAGATTGAGCCTGCTCGATCTTTTATACGGCTTATGGACATGGCCCCCATTTAAATCAATGGGGCCGCAAAAACGAATGGAAGTTTGTTTATGTGGCACGCCGTCACTTCTGGTTTTGCAGAACGCCGTTTTTGTTTTCTAATACTATTTCCATAGTGTTGGGGGAAAAACAAAAACAAAAAACAGCGATCCGCAAAAGTTTTTTTGCGGCCCGTTACTGTGGTACAACACTAAAAATGTGTCAATACCTCCCGCAAAAAAACAGGAGGCAATAACGGACTGCAAAAAATGCGGTAAGTGTAAAACCAGTCTTAGCCCCAAGTTTTTAATTTTCTAAGGGCCAATAGGAATTTTTATTTATTTATTTATTTTTTTTACAACAAACGAAGGTCTATTTTTTCCTGAGCGTGCTAATTCCCTACATGTATTTGGGAAATATTTTTCAGGCACAATGCAAAGCTCAGAAGTGAAGGAGCGCCATACTATAGTGCAGATTTCACTGTTATGGTTTGCAGGTGCCATGTCACATTGGCAGAGCCCCCGAGTTGCCAGAACGGAACTCCCCATAAGTGACCTCATTTTATAAACTACACCTCTCAAAGAATTTATCTGGGGTGTAGTAAACATTGACACCACAGGTTATATCATAGGGCAGTGAAGAAAAAAATTTTACCACCAAAATTTTTGTTTTAACCCCAGGATTTACATTTTCACACAAGTGGGTAAAAAGTGGCACCATAATTTGCAGCAATGAATGTTGCAGAGTGAAAATTGCAAACTGCCGCTGCAGTGACCAGTAGCGCTGTAGTCACCAGTACGTTATGCCTAGCTCATGTTTCTGCAGATTCACTTTCATCGCTTTAGAAATGCAACTTGTGGACGCTATATGTGGTTTAGGTACACTGTGGGACTCAGAAATGAGGGTTTGCATTTGGGGCATAAAATTTGCTGTATTTCTCTTGAGGGGTGAGGAGCCTTTTGTTTTTACAGAGCTTTTGTACTACCAGTAACGTGGAAGTCTCCTATACGTCCGTTAACAGCTGACAGATCTGAGTGAGGGCTTGTTTTTTTGTGGATTGAGTTGAAGCTTTTATTGGAAACAATTTACATAATTTTTGGGATCACATTTACCCGGCACTCTAAGCCAAGCACTTACTTTGGGGTTTCCATCTAACTCTTTACAAACTGTATCATCACAGCGAAAGAGGACTAGAACTCTAGTGCCACCTATTGGAAGTAGCAATCATAAGTCAATGTCAACCCTTTAACAAGCCTTGTCACGTGACTTGAGATTCTGGTTTGGCTTTTATCCTAATTTGCAGACACTGAGTTTCGGGGAACTGCCCCTCATCAGTGCAGTGTGAGAGATCTGGTTTGACTGCGCGAGGCGAGGAGCATCTGACTGGGATCCAAGTATTGCTTCTCCTTGCGGAGAGTGACATGTTAAGCATGCCAAGATGAGAAGACTTAAAGCTGCAATGCTCCTCTGGGAAATATTTTTGTGAAAAAAATTGCATATGGGTACAATAGATCTTGATTTTTTGTTTTATTATGCAAGCTGTCAGTGCTGCACTGACAAAGTTACTGATCATGCAACTTTGCTAGCTCTGGGGACCTGGATGTCATGACATCAGGTCACTATGGCAACGATCGGGACAGCAATGGCATTTGCTGGGTCTCCGATCCAAGGGCAGAGGAGCTATATTCCCTTTAAGTGCTCACCCATTTAAGGGGATAGTCTTGAAAGCAGTGTGGGACCGTTCCTGGCATTAAATGCAGGGTATCAGCTGACACCCGGTAACGATCGCAGGCACACGCAAAGTCACTGGGACATACCTATACGGCCCAGGTCACAGATGTATGGATACCTCTTGGGTGGGAAGGGGTTAAATAGATCTTTCAGATTTAGCTGCATCAGTAGCCGATTGGGTGGCGCCTGTCCTAAACCTATTGGATGTTTTCTGACACCGGAACAATTCCATAGCTTTGAAATCCATTCTAGTAAATCAGGCAATCTGATTGAAAACAGAAAAACATATGATGAACATACAACGCATGCACAATATCGCAAAGCGAGAGTGTAACAATCTTGGGATGGAAGAGGTCACCAATCCAAGGATTCTCAAAGTAGCTGACCAACACTTTCTCTGGAAGGATCATATCGTTTCTGATTTCTTCTCTTTTTATAAAGGGTAGGGAGCACATTCTGAGAGGAGTCAAGGAGAACCCCTAAAAATACTTTGCGTGTCTGGCTGTAAATCAGACTTCTCCCTGCCGACTAACCACCCTAGATTTTTCTCGATGAGGCGCTCATTGAGATGAGTAGCAGAGTCCACGACCAAAAGAAGATAGTCCAAGCATGGGATGACAATTATCCCCATCTTCCTCAAGAAGGCCACCATTACTGTTATCTTTGTATAAATACGAGGTGCCGAGGACAGGTGGAACGTTAGACATTGGAGTTTGAAGTGGCGGATTACTTTAATATTCTGTACCTGACCCACTGATTTAGGGACTTTAGGTTTATAAAAGGTATGGAATTTTCCCAAAGGTTTCCTTAGGGCCACTATTCCTCTCCATGAAATGTTTCTCAAGGGGGTACTAGAACAACTACACTGAAGTCTCTTTAAAGGATTGATTTACCATGAGGTGAAAACTATGCAAGATGGGTTGGGTAAATTCTATTCTGTAACCGTCACCTATGGTTGACTCCACTGGCATCAAAGACAAGTTGATAGGTCTGAAGTAAACTAGGTAGCTCTACCCTTAACTCCCTTGGGGCAACTCCACCTTTCTGTTTTACTTTTTCCCCTTGAAATCCTGTCTCTGGGACAGGATCTTAAAAAAGAGTGTTGTCTCCTAGGTTTTTCAGGGAAAAAAAACAAACTTTTTTCATCAGCAGCCCTCTCTAGTATTTAATCTAATATGGGTCTGACCACATGTAATCCTGAGAATAGGATGGAACAGAGCTATTTGAGTGACTATGCCGTGACCAAGATTTTAGCCAGATGGCCCACCTCACTGAATTAGACAAGACATTGGCTTTTGGCTGCAAAACTCAGATTCCGCCATGAACTGTGTCAGTTTTTAACATAGAATCACTGCCTAAGAAAGTCTGAGTGTTTAATATTAATTGGACTATTAGCTCATCAACCAACAGACACACAAACTTAGATATTGATGTGGAAGCCATGTTCGCACTAATAATGGCAGCTGAAACCTCTCAGCCCATTTAGTAACCCCCTCAGCCTATCCATAGCATCTCAGAGACATGATAAATCTTCAAAGTAAAGTTTTCTTTGCCACTCTGGGAAAAGGAATGTAAATGTTTGGGATCTCTTCACAAATCATGAAGAACTCTCTCCCCTCAGATCTGGGAGAGTTTTTCCTCACCTTCTAGATCCTGATCAGAATACAAACCCACTTCTTCCCCTGACTTTTCCCTCCATCTTTCATCCAGCCCTTTTGTGATGAGATGTGCTCTGAACCATCTGAGTGGGGCAGAGGGAAGCGGTGGAGCAAGAAGCCACTTCCTGCTCCACTGGCCTGGCTGAGGGACCTCCCCACCCAGTGAGGTATCAGCCCAGAGCCACTTAACAGAAGGAAGAGATGGATCCTCTCCAATCTACGAACTCCCAGGTAAATCTTTGCAACAATGTGTACTCCTCTCTTGTGTCTGACCTGCCATGGACAGGAAAACCTTCTGTCATGAGGGACATACTGGCAGCAAAAAGATTGTGTGTCAAATGGGAGTCCATGTTGTAGTCTGAATTTAGCTTGTGGGGGAGGTGGTCACAGGAGGCAGGGTCACTTAATTGCTTAATATTATGATGCAAAAAGATTACCCAAACTAAAATTACCGTACATCTCATTTAGCAAGGCCGCAGTATAACCAGCAAGTCAGAAAAGGCCCTTTTATACCCAATTTGCATTTACAATTCTCATGTGCACAGCATTTTAAAATTGGCATATGAGCAGTAACTTTTTACGCAAAGAAAGTTTCTATCAGAGACTGCAAAGTCCCACAGCAATTCACAAATATAACGCCTAGAATAGCAGTCTACTTTGTTACCTATTGTTTATTTGAAAACCTCCTTTTCAATATTAGTTGCAAATATTTTACCAGATACCAGTTTTCACCTTGCCAGTCAAAGCAAATGTTTAACAAATGTGTTCTTCATTCTTGTCATTCAATTTTGATAATAGGACGTCAGGGGGAAAAAAAAAAAAAAAAAAAAAAAAAAAAAAAGTGTTTTACCACAGTTAAAAAAGGTAATACCCTTTTATTTTTATACCTTAAATGAAAAACAAAATAAAAACAGCAGATGGTCACAACAATTTAGTCATTTTCAAAACCACAAAACCGTAAGTACAAAAGCACCACACTAATTATTGCTATAGAAAATGCCATGGAAAATTTCATAAATGCACAGTAAAAAAAAAAACGAACAAAAATCACTATGCACAAGTTTTTTTTTTAGTTTTTAAAAGCAATAAGATATGTAAAACAGCCTCAAAAATACCCACTAACACTAAAATGTTTATTTTTTTTTTGCTTAAAACTTGCAGACAATGAGGAAAAATCATAATCAGCAAAGCATGAATATGAAGAAAATGTTCATGTACATTATATATGTAAAAGTTAAACTACACTTGTCCTAAAAAAATTAGCATTTACAAAATACTTGAGAAAAATAGTTTTTTTTTCTTAAAGTTCTTCAAGAGGTACGTAAAATCAACGAAAAATTTCCATGACCATTTCATTCGCTCTCGTCATCCACTGCTTCAGTTTTCTGTGCCTAGGAGATTATACAAAAATAAAAATAAAAGTCAGAATAGTTTGACCAATACTAATACAGACCCCAACCCTCATCTACTCAGCTAGTGGTTGTCTATAAATTGTTAGCCAAAAAAAATAATGAAGTTTTCTCTAGAAGAAAATATGGAATGTGTAAAAAGACCTGCTAGGGATACCTTTGTTCAATTTTCTCAAAATCTACAAACACAAGAAGCCTTACCTGAAAGCTTTTTATTATTTCCACACAGAATAAGCACCACACCACTAGCTTTCTATGCACTGCACACAAAAATATTGCTCTACCGTACCCTTAACCTTCACTGTTTCAATCTGCCCTTTTATTGACAGTGTGCTGGGCATGGCACCTCTGGATGTGGAAACATTAACAGTTGAGCGAGAGATGCGAATCTGTAATAACATTTTAGTCAATAAAAAAAGTATTATGAACATGCAATCAATGGTTGTACGACTGTAAAAAAAAAAACACCACCACTGATTCATTCTCTGTAAAGTACCTCATCAGCTCTATTTTCACCATTTTCAGAGGGAGCAGTACCTTCCTTTCCAGCTTCTTGTTTTTCTTCCTTCTTCCCTTTAGCACCTTTGTTACCCTTTGATCCTGGCTCCTTCTTTATAATAACGTGGGGAAATAAAAAAAATAAATAAAAAAAATATATATATAGAAATTGATGACAAAACTTTTAACACGCATCGCAAGACTGATTAAAAAAGGGGTGTGCCATAAAGTAAAGTCGCAGTAATTTAAAAAGCCATGTAATTTTTCAATGTGTTCTGTATAAATTACTCAGTTTTACCACTTAATGCCCGCCAATACGTCTTTTTACTGATCTGAGATAGAGAACAACATCCCCATACAAGTGACAATCCAGCAGCTGTCGGCTGTACACTATAGCTGACAACTTGATGCATCAGCCACGATCAGTGTTGTCACTGTCCATACCTGTTTAACCCCTTAGATGCTGCTGTCAATAGTGACTACACATTATAAATGGTCAAGAGTGTGGGGGCTTCCTATTTATCCCCATCAGCACCTGAGATCATGATGTTTGCCATAGCAATTCATGACCAATAGTGGCTTTAGAGTCTGCCAGCTGTAGTAACACTTTCAGACATGACACTTAGGTCGTAAAAATACATTTTTTCATTCCTGTTATCACTTTGCTTTAATTCCAGAAAAGCACCTGAAGGGTTAAGCTATCTGACAGCAGTTTTCAATATGTCAAGGGATGCTGTTTTTTTTTTTGTTTAAAAAAAAAGCATAATTTTCTTTTGGGGGGGGGGGGGGGGGGTGTTCAACATACAGGACCCCCAAGGTCACTCCAAACCCAATTTTAAATCTCCTAAAATGCTAACAATTAGACATTTTACAAATTTACGATTTAAAGCAGAAATGTTATTTATTAATGATTTGCTGTGGTATGACTATTTGGATTAAAGGGATATTCTTTCAAAGTGTGAAAATTGCAATTTTTAGTTGTCACGTTTCTGAATCTGCTCAAAGAATTGACATGCTGCGGAAATGAACCCGCAGCTTATCTGCTCCGGATTTTTCCGCATAATGTGCACAGCGTTTATTTTACATAGGCTAGAATGTTACTGTACAACGCAGGAGAATCTGCTGCGGATCTGCAACATGTGCATAGGGCCTTACTATATATATATATATATATATATATATATATATATATATATATATATACACACACACACACGCTGGTCAGATCTTAAAAATTTGGCCCCGTCAAGGGGTTAAGCCCTTGCCTGTCATTGAATGGAAACTCATTGTTTACTTCAGGAAATACAAATTTGCAAGGGTTATGCGATGACAAGAAAGCAATGAAGTAGTATAATGAGCTGGGATCATGTGTAACAGGCTTCGTACCCTCGTGTCCACGTAACTACAACAAATTTGTTCACTGGACAGGGCATGGCTTAGTAAAATTGTGTGGTGAGAGACCACACCCACTAGACAGGTCCTGGCCAGGAGCAAGTATATCTCATACATACCCTCAGGTCCCTGCTCAAAAACCAGGAAATTCCTGCAGTGCACAGAGTGTACGCTGGGGGGTGTTGAATTCATAATCTTAATCGATTTTGACTAGTCAATCCCTTTAAGCAAGACACTGATGGGATACAAATAGGGTGTTGTCTTACGTACCTGACCTAAACAGTGGCAGTTGCCCAACTGCTTGGAATACACAACTGTAGCAATTCCTAACATGTTACTTGTATTTAAAAAGGAACCCATCACCAGTTTTGTCACATAGCAGCCAAAAAAAATATCTTATTCAGCATTTGCATTCAGTCAAATGGGATTGGCTTTGGCTTTCTCCATTCCCCCCCCCCCCCAACCAGGGCTGTGGAGTCTGCAAGCCAAACCTGTGACTCCAAACTCCTCAATTTCCCTTACACTGACTCCCACATATATTGGTTATATTTAAGTGAAAAATTTATTGCAGTACAATGTGAACAGACATTTAATCACTTTTATGAAACAAGATATTTAGATAGAACATAATATATATTTATTGGACTACAACTTTAGAACACAAAACTAATAAACTGTAAATGTAATACACTATGTAATATCAAATATATATATATATATATATATATATATATATATACATACATACATACACACACACATTTTCACTATGTAATAAACTATGTAAGTGGCAAAAAACAGTTATCAACAAAAACATACTAAACATTTGTGCAGTGTATGAATTTGTTCTAAGGCTATGTGCACACGCTGCAGATTCTGCTGCGGTTTAGGCCCTGTGGAAACGCAGCAGTTCCGCTGACATGGTACAGTACCATGCTATCCAATGGCATTTTAAAACCGCTGTGCTCACGCTGCGGTTTTTCCCCACGCAGTTTACAAACCGCAGCAGGTCAATTGTTTGGGCGGATTCAGCAGCGGTTTCACACCTTCAACATAGTAGAGGTGTGAAACCGCAGGGCAAAACCGCAGGATAATCCGCAGGAAAAAAGCAGGTCACTTTTCCTGCGGATTAGCCCGCGGTTTTACCTGCGGATCCGTGCAAAAAAAACCCACAGCGTGTGCACAAAGCCTAAGAAATAGAATTGCTTCCATCAGATCCTCCTTCATAGATGACCTCACATCTGACCTAATAATGTTATGGCTAGAGAACAACGTCTCTACACTAACTTGGGTTGGAGGCAAAGCCGTAACCACATGGGCAACATCTCCCAACAATTTCCGAGTATAAAAGGAATTGCCTCAGGCAGTCAGTTTTGATGAACGGTTGAATTTTTCTATTTGAGAGCAAGTGAAACATTTCGCTGAAATATGGTCAATCTGCTTGCTATAGGAGACAGAGTGAAATCTTTTTCCTTGCGGCAACGCTTTGCCTTCTCCATTTCATCCAAATACTTGTCCAAGTAACACTCCTCATATGATGAGGATGAAGATATGGCAGCAGTAGAACTGTCAGGATCCCAAGTCCTCTTGCGCCTGGCAGGCCTCCTGTAGGCCACTCATCCTAACATCTACCTCAGTCAGAGCTTTTCCTTTAGTAAGCTGTTGATCATCAAGCAGTATACGATGACTTGGGTCGACATAAACAGCTGCCAGAAATTTTTTTATTCTCCAATAGCTGTGTCTCCACTTCATTGAAGCAGAAATGCCATCTGCGATTAAACCTCCTCTTTGGGACAGGCTAAATAGCAAGTTCTTCCACTCCCTTATGAAAATGGCAGGAGTTAAATCCTCAGCTTGTAATTTTTTTAGTCATGGTAAATAGGTGATTAAGCAATTCCTTCGATTCAGCCACCTGTGTCCATTTACCTTCATTTAGGGTTACCTGAGGGTTCGCCATATCTATAAGAAACTGTTTTAGTTCAAGCAATCGCTCAATCATTAAATAAGTGCTGCCCCACCGAGTGGCTCGATCGACAATTGCCCCATCTTCAAGATGGAATCAATTTCAGGGGTTCTGGCTGCAATAAACAATTTCCTCACTTTTTCCTCTTTCAGATTTCCAGCATGTCCCTCTTGCAGACTTATTGCCAGCTGCAGCGTGTGCACAACACAGCACATGTGATGAATATGAAAGTGTTTTGAAGCAGCTTCAACAAGATCACTTATTTCTACAGTATAGTTTTGCTGTTCTTCTGTTGCATTATCTGTTTGTTCCTCAGTTACATGAACAGTACTGTGACCTTCCATCTCAAACATACTGAATCCTAAATTTTCTTCTAGCTGTTGTTCATTACTCTCATTCATCAGTTTAACTGTACTTATATTGGTCTTTTGAGTGTATTTTTCAGATCTTCCTTTTGTTTAAGGGCTTCAATACTAATTTTCTAGCGAAACACCAACTTTGCAGGCCATTTCTCCATTAAAAGCTGGTCATGCAAATAATAATGGTACACAGTCCTTCACAACAAACTGTATGAACTGTCTTTTAAGCATATCTGCTGTCATTGTTACAGTAAGTTTGTCACTTACAAAGTACCTTGTTAATGATGTTTGAGATCTTTCCTCCTCCTTTGCCTGGCAGGAAGTGCTGGGCGCATGTTTCTTGGTGCTGCTATCTTTCTCAGTCACAGCTTTGAAAACTTCTGGGAGGAAGCTGTTATGAATGAGTCACCAAGGAGGAAAAAACAAAAAGCAAGCTAAGCCCAGAAAACCAGAGAGGTTGGTAACTAGCGGATTGCAGACCCCTGATCCTATCCACAACAACTAGCAGTAGCCGTGGAGCGTGCCTACGGTGGTCCTAGACGCCTCGTCACGGCCAGAGAATGAAAGCCTAAAGAAAGAAAGGTAAAATCTAAACTGCCCCAGAGGAGACCCCAAAGCAATAGACATCCCCCAACATGTATTGTCGGTGAAACAAGATGAAAACACAGACACTAGTAGAAAAATAGGCTGAGCAAACGATGGGGCCCTTACTAACTAGAAAGGAAAGAAAAGCTGCTGTCTGCAATCATGCAAAAAACCCTGCCAAAAAGAATGTCCAACACGTCTGATAGAAAAAGGCCCTGAAGTCACTAGACTTCAATTCCCTATATCAGCACTCAGGTATATTCTGAAGACAGAGCAAAAGAGATCAAATGATCAGAGACAAAATGGGGATTCAGCCCAGTCCCAGCCAGGGCTGGCTGAACACAAAAACTAAATAAACCAGACAAAAACTCATATGAACAATAGCAGAGAAAACTTAGCTTTAGGAAGACATTTTTCTGGCATAGGCTCAAGACTTCCGCTTCTAAAGCCGCTTGTTCGAGATGAGAAGATCTTAAGGGGGTTTAAAGGTGTCCCGCGGGATCTGGGTAAATTCCAACCTAAGCCCGGTGGATATTACCTTACGCACCCAGTCACTATTCGTAATCTGTGACCATGCCGGGAAGAAGGATGACAGTCTACCCCCCACGGGAACTGCTAGTCATTGATTTGGTCTCTTGATCTCTCGACGAGCGTGTGAACATATAGCCCATACCTCGTCTCCTTCTGTCTTCCCATCTGGGCCGATCTCTAACAGGCGAAGAGTTGCGACTTCTCCCCTGGCCAAATCTCCTTCTACCAAATGGACGACGGTAGGACGCTGACGAAAGGTTTGGGAATCTTTTCTTGTCGTCCCCCGCCTTCTCAAGCAGCTCGTCAAGGACAGTTCCAAACAAATATTCGCCCTCACATGGAATCGCACAGAGCTTTGCTCTGGACTGGATGTCTCCCTGCCAGCACTTAAGCCACAGGGCTCTGCGAGCTGCATTAGAGAGACCTGCTGCTCTGGCGGCCATTCTCACTGCATCCGCTGAGGCATCTGCTAGGAAGGCTGCTCCCTCCTGGATGGTCGGTAGGGCCCCAAGAATTGTCTGTCTTGATGTACCCTGTTTTAGTTGTGACTCCAACTGGTCCAACCAGACCATCATGGACCTGGCCGTGCACGTTGAAGCCACTGCTGGTCTTAAGGACCCGGCCGCCATCTCCCAGGTGTTTTTCAGGAAAGTATCAGCCTTCCTGTCTAGGGGATCTTTAAGGGATCCCATGTCCTCAAAGGGGAGCGAGGATTTTTTTGATGCCTTTGCAATGGCTGCGTCTAATTTGGGGGCTCTGTCCCAAGAACTTACTGTCAGATCGTCGAAGGGGTATCTTCGTTTGAGGGCTGGTGGTAGCGACCCTCTTTTGTCCGGTTTTTTCCACTCTCTGTGGATCAGATCCTGTATCTTTTGATTTAACGGAAAGACTCTCCGCTTCCTCTGTTCCAGCCCACAGAACATGACATCCTGCATGGACAAATGGGGCTTAGGCTCCTCTACCTCCATTGTCCCTCTGACTGCTTTGACCAGCTTGTCTACCCAGTCAAGAGGCAGACAAAATCGCCCCGAGTCCTCTTCTCCTGAGGACGAGGGAGATGAAGCCTGGGAGTCTCTGCTTTTTCTCCACTCTACCGAGGAATCAGACTCCGCCGGGACCTCGCCCTTTAGACTTTGCGGCTGGGACAAGGACTTTAGGGTTTCCCTCATTTCTGCCCTGACAATGTCCCTTAAACGCGCCGCTACTGCGGGCGACTCTTCTGCCACCGTCTGCTGAATACAGGGGGGGCACAATCTTTTGAGGCACGCGTCCGGTAATGGGCATGCACAGAGTGCGCATTCCCTATGTTTATTTTTACTTGTAGCTTTTTTTCCCCTAGAAAAAAAAAAAAAAAAAAAAAACACAGAAGGGGGGTCCCGTCACTGAGTGAACTTTCACGAAGATCACTTACCAGTGCCACACTCAAGTACCGGAGAACGAGGGGGATTTCTTTCGGTCGATGCTCCTGTCTGCCTGGAAGAGCTCTTACGAGTGGACTGGTCACTTCGTCCCGTATTACTGTCACGGGACACTTTCTTTTTCTGTTTGACCTGCCGAAGGTCATCCAGGGGCGGCAGTGATGTTTGCCGCTGCTGTCGCCCTTGCTTTTGCCGCTGCTGCTCTCGATCACTCTCCATTACCACTGCTGCATGTAGTAATGTGGCCAAGGCAAGGTACCCTGCCAGGGTCCCGCCTAAATACCCCTCCTCCGGTCAGCAGTATCCATGCCGCGCCCCTCCCCCCCCTTAACGAGGCTCCCTACCCCAGCTGGCGCCATCGGTGTTTCCGATGGGCGCCGCCATTTTGGAATCCTCGCGCATGCGCAGTGGTGCGCTGACCCGGAAGCGCATCCTCCGCCCGCCCCCTGACGTCACCGCTACCCCGGGAAACACCGGAAGTCACGTGGGACGCCCGGAAGCAGCGCCACCCGGTCGCAGCCCCCTGCACAGCGCTGCCGTCGTACCTGCGCTGCCGGAGCCGGGAACCCCCGGGGGGAAATATACTTACCGGCGGCGGCCTAATTCCGGAGACGGACATCCTCCGGACGCCGCTCCCTGCTGCACACGCCACCGCCGTGACACCCATCCTGGGCCACCGTGGCGTCCTCCAGGAGATCCGCACCAGGCCGAGGTAGGAGACCCCCTCGCTACCGGTATCGGCTGGCCGGCCTGGGATCCGGTTCTTCTGTAGGATCCCGTCCCCTCAGGAACAGGAAACCAACTGATGCGTGGGAGAGGTGCCGCCCTTTTTGTATCTGTAGGTTTCCTGTTCCTATAGGGCGGATCCCCTCTCTCGTGGTGCTGTCATGGGAGTCCGAATAAAATTTCAGACCTCCATTCTTTGTAGGTGGGAATCGACAGTATCAAATACATATTTTCCCCCACTGTATAATTTTAGATAGAGGAGCCTCACTGGTGCTGGAGTGCAGCACTGACTTCTCAGCCAAGACAAAGCCTAGATTCTCAGGATACATTCACACCATGGGCATAGCCAGGATCAAAACTGTGTGGAGGGCTGAGCCTCATACTGCACACCTCAGCTTCTGCTGAACCGCATACTGCACACCTCAGCTGCTGCAGAACCTCATACTGCACATTCCTACACTTGAAAATAAAGCCTTCACCTTAAGATGTGGTGAATGCAGTCTATTTGTTCCAACTATCAATTGATGCTGATGTGTTACTGAAGACGAGCAATGCCTGTCCTGGGCGTCCTTTTGGGCAGCTATGAGGTGTACCTGACTGGTGCTAAAAAAACAAAAACAAACAAGGAGTGTTAAGGTACTGTCACACTTAGCGATGTACCAGCGATCCAGACCAGCGATGATGACGCGGTCAGAATCGCTGGTACATCTTTAAGTGGTCGCTAGTGAGCTGCCACACAGGCAGATCTCACCAGCGTCATCGCAGGGGTCACTACTTACCTGTCAGACGAGGCGATCCCGACGTCCTCCCGCCCGCATCGTCACAGCAGGAAGCGGACGACGAGAAACGGTCCAGAACGTTCTCGCGCGATCAGCGATAACCAGCGGGGGAGCGGTCGGAGGTAAGTATCAGACATAGCGATATCGCTATAACGTCACAAAAACCAGTGACGTTATAGCGATATCGCTTAATGTGACAGGCCCTTTAGTCTGTGTACTACCCAGCTTTCATTCTTTTTGGTACTGACATGGACGGACAGACATGGCTACATGGATGGATAGAGCAAATTTCTAATCTGCTTTTGCTATTGAAAACAAATTCCTATGAAAAAATATTCAGCACATTCTGCATTGAACTACTGTACCCAATTTATTATATATTTTAGGAGTTGGTCCATTTTATACCGACTCCACAGCTCGCCCCCAACTCCGACTTTGCCCGCTGTTGGACAAAGCATACTGCAAAGGTGTGAGATGAGGATGACACAGGAAGCGTCCGCCACGTAAGGGACAGCGAGCAGCATCCGAGGGGGTGGAGAGGACAGAAGCCACAGCCATCGGACCAGATTAGCATACAGCGCTGGAGAAATCAATGTTTTTGGGGCTACACAGGAGTCAGGGAATTATATAAAAATTTAGGGAATGTAGCATAGACACTGAAGTAACATGATATTTTTAACCGCTGTGTTACAAAACTGGTGACAGATTCCCTTCAAGAAAATATCCATCAAGGTTAAGGTCATTAAATTATGGTACATTATAGTACTGAACAGTAAAAAACTAAGTTATAGAAAAAAGGTTTACCTTGGCTGCAGCTTTTTTTGGTTTTGCTTCAGGTTTAGGAGGGGCAGGTTTCTATAAGCAAGAAAACATTTTTGGTGAAATATACAACATTTAATCACAATAAAGAAAACAAGGGCGCATGTACTA
This sequence comes from Dendrobates tinctorius, assembly GCF_039654945.1. NCBI lineage: Eukaryota > Metazoa > Chordata > Amphibia > Anura > Dendrobatidae > Dendrobates > Dendrobates tinctorius. Next base: position 43,487,374 of record NW_027361779.1, on the reverse strand, counting down.
AAACTCACAAATTTCACAGGAAGGACTCATCGTACAACTGTATTTGCAGGGGGGGGGGGGGGGACTGCGCTAAACCAATGTTATTCAGTGGGGCAGTGCAGATGACTTACTGATCAAATCTGCATGGGAAGATTTAGGGGAAAAAAAAAAAAAAAGCAGCATGCATTAGTTTTTTCCATTAAAGGGAACCTGTCACCTGTTTTGGCTGCTAAGATTAAGATTTAAGATGCAGCCACTGCCTTTCAGGGCTTATCTACAGCATTCTATAATGCTGTAGATAAGCCCCCAGTCCAACCTGAAAGATAAGAAAATTGAGTTTTATTATTTACACAAGATGGGAGGAGCCGGACCCGCGACACCCACTGGTCCGCGCCCCCCCCCCAGGCAAGTTTAATTAAACTTATTTCTCTTATGTTTCATGTCAGACCGAGGGGCTTATCTACAGTATTATAGAAAGCTATAGATAACTATTATCAAGGAGCCTTACAAAACTAAAAATATAGGATATAAAACTAAACCTTTATTAAAGTTTTGATAAAAGACACCACTACCACAGAAAGACAAATAACCGTGTCACCTACTAGACCCTGCATAAAGGGGTCCTGATATCAAAACTGCCTTGCAGCGGAGGTTGGCACCCTAAACACATACGAGATTGGCGCCCCCGCTCCACAACGGCTGTACCCTAAATCTCCTAGATAGCCCTGGATGAGTGCAGCAAACAAACAATCAATTCACTTAACCAGGAAAGAAGTATAGGGGTTGCCACAATGATAATTGTTAGGTAGGCAACAATAGAAAAAAGTGCAAAACCAGTGCAAATGACGAGACAATAAAGTGACATGTGCAAACAGATGAGTACCTAACTAACTGTTCCCTGAATCTGTAAACCTTCCTGTCAGCGGAGGTTGGCACCCTACTGGTCACCAGAATGGCGCCCCCGCTCCACGACGACTCACCCTGAATGAGCCCTGATATTGCTAATAACGTCACGTTAGGGTAAGGCAAAAAATTCTGGAAGGCATTATGATATAATGGATAATTAAGCAAAATATATACACTCACTGGCCACTTTATTAGGTACACCATGCTAGTAAGGGGTTGGACCCCCTTTTGCCTTCAGAACTGCCTCAATTCTTCGTGGCAGAGATTCAACAAGGTGCTGGAAGCATTCCTCAGAGATTTTGGACCATATTGACATGATGGCATCACACAGTTGGCGCAGATTTGTCGGCTGCACATCCCTGATGCGAATCTCCCGTTCCACCACATCCCAAAGATGCTCTATTGGATTGAGATCTGGTGACTGAGGAGGCCATTTGAGTACAGTAAACTCATTGTCATGTTCAAGAAACCAATCTGAGATGATTCGAGCTTTATGACATGGCGCATTATCCTGCTGAAAGTAGCCATCAGATGTTGGGTACATTGTGGTCATAAAGGGATGGACATGGTCAGCAACAATACTCAGGTAGGCTGTGGCGTTGCAACGATGCTCAATTAGTACCAAGGGGCCCAAAGAGTGCCCAGAAAAAATTCCCCACACCATGACACCACCACCACCAGCCTGAACCGTTGATACAAGGCAGGATGGATCCATGCTTTCATGTTGTTTACGCCAAATTCTGACCCTACCATCCGAATGTCGCAGCAGAAATCGAGACTCATCAGACCAGGCAACGTTTTTCCAATCTTCTACTGTCCAATTTCGATGAGCTTGTGCAAATTTTAGCCTCAGTTTCCTGTTCTTAGCTGAGAGGAGTGGTACCCAGTGTGGTCTTCTGCTGCTGTAGCCCATCTGCCTCAAAGTTCGACGCACTGTGCGTTCAGAGATGCTCTTCTGCCTACCTTGGTTGTAACGGGTGGCAATTTGAGTCACTGTTGCCTTTCTATCAGCTCGAACCAGTCTGCCCATTCTCCTCTGACCTCTGGCATCAACATGGCATTTCCGGCCACAGAACTGCCGCTCACTGGATTTTTTTTCTTTTTCGGACCATTCTCTGTAAACCCTAGAGATGGTTGTGCGTGAAAATCCCAGTAGATCAGCAGTTTCTGAAATTCTCAGACCAGCCCTTCTGGCACCAACAATCATGCCACGTTCAAAGGCACTCAAATCACCTTTCTTCCCCATACTGATGCTCGGTTTGAACTGCAGGAGATTGTCTTGACCATGTCTACATGCCTAAATGCACTGAGTTGCCGCCATGTGATTGGCTGATTAGAAATTAAGTCTTAACACACAGTTGGACAGGTGTACCTAATAAAGTGGCCAGTGAGTGTAGATAACAGTAAAAAAGGGGTACTCTTTTGATGCAGGATAGAAAAACCTCAATGCGTTTCTCCTAACAGGATCATCAGGAGGTAGATAGTTAGATATCTATTTACCTCCTGATGATCCTGTTAGAAACGTGTTGAGGTTTTTCTATCCTGCATCAAAAACTTGAGTACCCCCCCCTTTTTTTTTTTAACTGTTATCTATATATTTTGCTTAAGTATCCATTATGTCATAATGCCTTCCAGAATTTTTTGCCTTACCCTAACGTGAAGTTACTAGCAATATCAGGGCGAGTCGTCGTGGAGAGGGGGCGCCATTCCGCTGACCAGTAGGGTGCCAACCTCCACTGACAGGAAGGTTTACAGATTCAGGGAACAGTTAGTTAGGTACTCATCTGTTTGCACATGTCACTTTATTGTCTCGTCATTTGCACTGTTTTTGCACTTTTTTCTATTGTTGCATACCTAACAATTATCATCGTGGCAACCCCTATACTCTCCTTTCCTGGTTAAGTGAATGATTGTTTGCTGCACTTATCCAGGGCTATCTAGATTTAGGGTACAGCCGTCATGGAGCGGGGGCGCCAATCTCATGTGTTTAGGGTGCCAACCTCCGCTGCAAGGCAGTTTTGATATCAGGACCCCTTTATGCAGGGTCTAGCAGGGGACACTGTTATTTGTCTGTGTGGTAGTGGTGTCTTATCAGGACTTTAATAAAGGTTTAGTTTTATATCCTAAGTTTTGTAAGGCTCCTTGATAATACTATTGTTTTTTGACCTTACTGGTTATACATTTTTTCAAAAATAAAGCTATAAACCCTGAAAGGCAATGGCCGCATCTTATAGCGGCCAAAACAGGTGACAAGTTCACTTTAATCAGATGAGACTCACCTATTCAAGTCTATGGGTGCGTAAAATAAATAGGAAAAAAATTAATCAGAGCCAGTTATAGCATCTGATTTTTGTGGATACATTGCATTTCTGTAAGAGAGGAAACTGGTCTAGTAAACGATAAGAATAAGTGAAAAATACATTGTCCCATTTATCTGGCTGAAACTGATTTATTTTTTAATACATACTCTGGTATAAACCTACCCCTTGGCCAGATTCACACAGCTGTACTATAACTTGAGCCAGTTTTGTTTAACTGGACCAGACAAGTGCATGTAGGCATCAGGTTTTGCTGCGTTTTTGGTGACAAAACCCAAGCACTAAACTTTCACCATGTACAAAAGACAGATGTACCCTGACAAAAATGCGGAAAAAAAAACCCCAAAAAACAGCAAAAGGCAACTGTTTTTACATAAAACATGAGGATGGTCATTCCTTTGCACAATGCTTTTTCTTAAAGGGAATCTGTCACCCCTTTTTTGAGATATCATATAATATAATTCAATTGTGTGTCACATAAGGATTCTATTAGTACTTTTGCTTCCCCCTGACCCCGCACCTTTCATGCATAAATGCTTTTTTATATCGGTTCAAAATGTAAACTGCCGCTGTCCAGGGCTTATTTACCTGCTCCCCCCCCCCCCGTCTTGCTCTACGCATTTCTTCTCGTGTAGAGGAAGGCAGGGAGGGGAGCAGGTGAAAGCCCTGCCCATCGGACCGGACCGTGGCAGTTTACATATATCTGAACCGATATAAAAAAGGTATTTATGCATGAAAGGTGCAGGGTCAGGTGGAAGCAAAAGTACTAAGAGAATCCTTATGTGACACACAATTGAATGATATCATATGAGATCTCAAAAAAGGGGTGACAGATTCCCTTTAAGTAAAAGCCTGGAAAAATGCCATATTTACTATTGTTTGTTTTTCTATCACATATATATATAAAAAAAAAATATGTTGATATAAAAAGGCATGCAGTGTGAATACCTTGCTGCCCAGTATTAACTGACTACATGAAATTATATATTTATTTCCTTTCTAAAAGATAAATTTAGCCACAGTTAACGGCCAATTAATTGACACTATAAAAGGCAAACATCTGTAAGACAGTTTTGTGAAAAAGACATGCAGATGTATAGGCCTTGCACTGAAACCTTCAGTATAAAGGTTTTTTTCTGCCGAGGGCCATTTGGAATTTTATAATAGCGTTCGGGGGCCGTATAAAATTATTACTGATAAGCAAGTATACTCGTTGCTCGGGTGTCCTCTGAGTATTTTGGTGTGCTCGGAGATTTAGTTTGTCGATGCATTTGCAGCTGCTGGACAGCCTGAATACATGTGGGGATTCCTTAACAAACAGGCATTCCTCACATGTATTCAGGTTGTCCAGCAGCCATAAATCATGCAGCTGAGGTGACGAAAACAATCTCCGAGCACGCCAAAATACTCGGGAGGACACCCAAGCAACGGGCCTGAGGTACCGTGATTACCCTGCACACTGCAGCCCATCTCCCCAGTGCAGCCCCCGCTCATTATATACCCCTCCAAGTGCCCATTGCCCCCCCTGCCTCTATCTCTCTCCCCCTCCCTGGCTCACCTGTGGCTTGGTCCCTGCTGCTTCTTGCTTGTGTGAGCGCGTGGTCACGTGTTTCCGCTCATTAGGGGGCAAGAATATGGGCGGCACGCCTACGAGAGTGGAGTCCATATTCATGATGTTAATGAGCGGTACCACGTGACCGTGCTGACACAGAAAGAGCAGGACCATGGGAGCTGCAGCGCAGGCACGGCTGGAGGAGGTATGATTGGGGGGGGGGGGGGGGGGGAGAGAGATACAGCCCTGCTGAGCACAATACCGCCGCACCTCTTAAAGGGTCCATCTTGTGTCTGCGGGCGGCACAAGATGATATGGCGGGCCGTATACAAGCAGCTGGTACTGATAAATATAAAAGACCTCATCTAAATACTTACTGACGACAATCTTGCTGATCTTCTAGTTGGCTGGGGGAAAAAGGGAGAAAGAAGGGCAAGTGATTAAGATAGACTGTATAAGTGGATATAAAACAATAACTTTCCAGCATAATTGGTGATATGACTGTATAATACATCTTTTTTGAAGAGAACTGATGTACCAGTCATAAAAAGTCACATGCAAATCACACTGGAAGTGATATTGTGCCGAAGTATTTGGAAAAGGTCCATATGTACTCACACTCTCCCATTGCAATTGCTAATTTGTAGCACATCTGATCTCTGTTCAACCCTCCCCCCAAATAGAATCGTTATTGTGGGACATACACAGCCATATCACTTCTCCCAGATGATAAGAAAAAAAAAAAAAAAAAAAGCCATTGTGGATAAATGATATCAGCAGACCGAGGTTGAAGACATCTATTAGCTAAGTGGAGGTAAAGAAGCCTCACATACTTACCTCTTGCTTAGTTACTTTGCCAGCATCCTTGGCTTCAGCACCCTCTGGAGACTGCAACACAAGAAAGCCAAAAGAAGATTTTGAGCTGCTCCCCTTTAAACATACAAATAATTTGTAGGTCTGCAATCACTATAAGATTGAAGACTTCTGAACCCACACAGTGCGCACCATACACTGCCAAGAGTGTGCAAAGCAGTAATCAAAGCAAAAGGTGGCTACTTTGAAGAACCTAGAATGTAAGACATTTTCTGTTTCACACTTTTTTGTTAATTATATAATGCCACATGTGTTAATTCATAGTTTTGATGCCTTCAGAGTGAATCTACAATTTTCATAGTCATGAAAATTAAGAAAACTCTGAATGAGGTGTGTCCAAACGGTGCTAGAGGAGGGAGAAGGTGGCTTTAGAGGTGTATATTTAGACACTACATACAGATCTATAAGAAAAACTTTAGTTACAGGTTTCTAAGGTAGTTTTTGTGAACTTATATGTTTGGAACAAGCAGATAACGTGTGGCCGAGCACATCTAGCAACGACTGTAGATCTGCAGATGTATTCACCGATTTACTATACAATTTGTGCATTTTTTATATATTTGTAAACTATCGGGTAAATCTAAGATATATATAAATCATATTATCAAGTGGATAGGTGTTTACTTATTCCCCAGCAATAAGTTCCCACTCAATGCCTATGGGCCTGCCAAGGATGGGCAAGTGGCGTGCTCGTTGACCATGACCAAAGCAAATAGTTAAGCAGGCCTACTGCAGTGCCAAAACAACTAGGGGACCAAAGTCCTGTTTGAATGTTTAATGGGTGTCCCAGCTATAGGACCCCCACAATAACAAGTCTTTTCTATGCATAGATGTATTTAGTGGCATGAACTCTTCTCAAGAAAAGGGAAAAAATTTTTTTGCAGGGGTTAACTCATACTTTGGGGGAAGTGTGCCCCAACTCCAGTCTTCAAGAGCCACTGACTCATCATATTTTCAGGATTTCCTTTGTACTGCTCAAGGGATCTATCACTTGTACCACACTTAGAAAACCCTGAAAACCAGGGCTGAGGAGTTAGCACTTATTTTGGTGGAATTGGAGTAAGTATAGAGTGGAAAATCTTTTCATAAGAATTTGGAAAAGTTGTAAAGTGTCCTACAAGGGTCTGTTCTGTTCCTGATTTAAGGCTTTTAGTTGAAATGAGTATATGCATGCTCAGTACTGAGGTGGTGCTGTGGAGTCAAAAGTCAGGGAAATTAAGCAGTAATACTGAAAACATTTCAGAGTAGATAATCAGGACTGGCGTTGGGGGAACTTTGTTGTAGAGAAATGGAGTAAATGCATGATGGTGCCAATCTTTAGACCATGTGATCAATCTCAGAATGTGTCACAAGCCATGTGACACATTCAAACATATGCTTAAGACAACGCTCAAATTAATGAGCTGCCTGCACCTGTCCCACTGTATTATGAATTACAAGGATTAGAAACATGCCATGTGCTTCTGTAACTTTTCACTAGGCAATGTTAAAAGGGAAACGGTCACCAGTTGTCATATACCAACTAAAACAATCACCTTATTGAGCGCCTGTGCTGCACTCCATAAATGCTTAGGCAACCCCCGATTCCCTCTGTATATCCTTTTTAGGTTCTCACGTGCTGTAAGGAAATCGGGCAAGTTCAGTCTGTGGTTACATGTCTCTACATCCTTCCCCTCGACTGCTACTCGCCGTCCTTCTTTGAGGTGGATGACGCCTTGCCTCGTCCACAATGGCGGGCTAAGTCTTATGCCTGTGCACAGAAATTGCCCAGCAATGTGGATGATGCAAGGAATTTTCAGGCTATGTGCCCAAGTATGCAGAAAATTTCTGCTTCAAAACCGGACACCTTCCAAGAAAACGTGCGTTTTACTTCCACGCGTTTTCTGACTCAGAAAATAGCAAAAACGCAGACTTTTCCGCAAAATTAATGAGCATGCTGCGTTTGAGCGGAAAAAAACGCATCAATGTGCACAAAAAGTGCAGAATTCATTTAAAATGAATGGGATGCTTTTATGCGTTTTTGAAGCCTTTTGACCGGGACAAAGGCTTCAAAACCCTTAAAGCTTAAGTGGGCACACAGCCTCAACATCAAATAAAGTAGGACAGCAAGCACTAGCCAAAGGAGGGATGGAGAGGCCCGTAACCACACCCATTGGACCAGACTGACCCGATTTACACACAACACGAAGACTGTTTTTTTTGGGGGGGTATACAAGCATTTTTTGGAATGCAGCACAGGCGCTGAATAAAGTTCTTGTTTTATTTGCAATATGACAAGCCTGGCGACAGGTTCCCTTTAATTCAGCTAGGCATATAAGCCAAAAACAAATTTGCAGGGATACAACCATTTACTATTGTCATATTGTAAAAGCCAAGAACAGGTGCTAAAGTGGACATCCTATAGCACAGGGATGACAGCTGTTTGTAAGCATGTGCTGAAATGTTGTATGCCTTTAACAATGAAAAGAATATGGTGTACAACTAAATCACACACACAGCTAGCTGGAAAAGCCCAGAGCCTGGATGCTTTGTTTCCACTGACTAAAGAGTAAAAAGGAATATACCTGAAAGTGTACTTTTAATTGTGACTGCCAGTGGCTCTGCTTTTACGATACGTCAACGCAGGAGACGTAATGCTTTTTAGACTCAGAACTGGGTAGTAATTATTGTATTAAAACGATGATGTAAGAAATTTAACGGCAATATTAAACTGTCAGGAATTACAAACAATATCTTGTCAAAAACTCTGGAATTTTAAGCTAAATATTACTGGAATGGTAATTATAAAGGTGACAAGCTGACACAGAATCCAAGGCTTTATTGATGTACGATGGCAAAGAACGTCCTTGTCTCTCCGCCCTAAGTCCAGATGAGCTATGCACTGGGATACACCAAATTCATCAAGAGGGTTATACTGATAGATATTCTAAGTTCATTCTCCAGCCACAGACTTCTGCAAGAAATGAGCGAGTACATTTCTGTGAAGAATTTGCCAGCTGCGCTCGACCTTCACCCCTCTCCACCAAGTGCTACAGAAGATGTTGGCCAGGCTGGCAAAGATTGGCGCTAAAATGTCAAGAGCTGCAAGATGTTTGCACAATTACATGTCGTGCAAAAAGGTTGGATTATGTTTTATGTAAGAATTCTGGCAAAACCTGAAGTATTAGATGTGTGTGCCAATATGAGCCACAATATGGAAAAATCAGAAGCATCCCAAAAGGTGCATTGCGCTGGCCATAACACAATGATAAGTCCAAATTATAATATAGAACAAAATAAGATGATGGGGAGATAAAGAAAATTACTTTAAAATTTTACATTTTGGCACATAATTACAGACTATAATTTAAAATATTCCAATACATAAGTGTTGGCTTTCCGACTCAACTGTAACAAGTTGACAGACGTTACCGCCCGAGGGTCAGAGCCTGGTGAACAATAGAGGGCATTACATGCCTGCTCCAGCACACGTGCCAACTGTTCAGCACCAAATTGGCAGTTTTAAAGACCACGCCAAAAAAAAAAAAAGAAAAATGACCAGAACAATCCCAGAGAGAACGTTGCGGTCACTAGAACGGTTACATGCCATGTCCCTAGGACCAGCCCCGAGTCCACACACATCAAGCTATAGGAGAGTATATGAAAGAGTCGTCGCTCGAATTTTCTACAGGTCCCAAAAAACCTGACACGTCCCAAACCGCGAGGCCTAATTGTGCGACAACAGTAATGAGGGAGTATCGCGTGTCCGCTGGGGACGACCAGAGGATGCAGAGTGGCCTTCTAAAAACATGGGGCTGGTGCACATAACTCATGGGGGCACTGGTCTGTAAATAAGGTGGTCTCCTGATGGAGGTTTCACTACTATGCAGGAGAAAATAAAAATCTCATGTTAGGAATAGCCAGCTCCACACACACAAATAATGTTTTTTTTTTATTTATTGTACGCCCCCCGCCGTGCAGAATATAACGCCTATAGATTTTCTATCCCCCCGGCCGCAGATAGACGCATCTCCGTCCGCACACACGGTGCAGAGAACGCACGGCCATCGCCTCGGCGGCCATGACAGACACAACGTGCTCGGTGGCCGCCGCCGCCTCCTCCGTGCTTGCGGCAGTGTAGGAATGCGGGGCCCCGGCCCTGCGGTGACTCCAGCCATCTGAAAGATACAACATGGACGCCACTTCTCCACTCTTTCTAGGAGGCGCCAATAATAGAAAAATATGGAGGAGCGAACCCCTCCCCCACCACAGCGCCCCCCGGGGCCAGCAGGGCTATGAAGGAGAAGGCGCGGGCAAAGCGGCGGTGTGTGAGGAAACCGCGGCAAGAAGCGGGAACAGCGCGAAAGGGGATTACCGGCGAGAAAGGCCGGGGCCGCGCTACGTGCAGGCCGGGGGACACTCACCTTTCTCTTGGGCATTGTGAGCTAGGTGACGGTCTTGCCTGGACTTAGATGAGAGAACAGAGTCTGTGGAAGAAACGCAGCGACTGAAGCCTAACAACCGCTTTCCTCACAACTACAGGCTCCCCCTCTCCAATCCTGGTTCGTTCTGCATTGCAGCGTTCTCATTGGCGGAACCCAGTTTATAAATTCCACAAGACACGCCCACCCCCAGAGCAAACCACCTAAAGCCGGACCCTAGACGGGCGTGACCCGCCCTAATACGTCCCGGGTGATTTACTACTGCCCTGTGACTCCGCCTTTCTCCTTTCTACGGACCAATAAGCGCTTCGGGTTCGGCTTCAGCAGTTCAAATGAGAAGTTTCAGGGCGTGAACCAGCGGCTGCCAATCACAGTCCGTGGCGGGTTTTTTTTTTCCCCCCCTCTCAGCCGTTAGGAGCGTAGCGTGCGCTTGGCTCCTCCCTTCTGTGGAGTGCGCTATTTATTTTTGAATTGTGTGACGAGCGCTAATTCCTGAGGTAATAACCCGCCATTTTACAGCAGATGCGGAAACCACCACAATGTATCGTGTGTGAGCCCGGCCGTGTGTGGCAGAGGGGCCGTGTGTGAGCCCGGCCGTGTATGGCAGAGGGGCCGTGTGTTTGGTGTCATTACACTGTAGTGGGGCATGGGCGGCTGAGAGAAGCCCAAGAGGGGGATGTTTTCTCCTAGAAGCCCCCGACCTCCATAGTCGTTAGTGGGTTCACCACACTTCGCACGAGCGGTAACGCTGATACCCTGGAGATCGCGGGACACGCGGTACCGCTCCTGCTCGCCCCGCTTAGCTCTTTTCCCCTCACATTCTGTTGTCCAATACATTTACAGCCATAGCTAGTCAGGAGTGGGGATCGACAAGAAGGAGAAGCTGATCCTGCGATGCTATAACCTATTGTTATTTCTAGTCCGTGACGTATCCAGTTTAAACCTAGTAAAGTTTTGGAGAATTTATTGTCCACAGAATACTGATTGTTTATATACACGTTATGGGTGCTAACTTGTTGCTCATAGTGGTCTGCCTGCTTGGACCTGTGTCACTTGGCAGAGCATGTTATCCCCTTAGGCCTCTTTCACACTTCAGTTTTTTACAATCAGTCACAATCCGCCAGGTTTTGAAAAAAACGGATCCTCAATTTTCTTTTGAGGATCCGTTTTTTTCTCCATTGACTTTCATTAATGGCGGATTGTGACGGATTGCTGTCCGTTGAATCCATTGTTTTTGAGGATCCGCCAAAAGTTGCTCTCCGTCACCATCCTCAAAGATTTCAAAACGGAGCCCTCTCCCTCCCCTCCTTTTGATCCGTCAAAAAAAACGAATGGGTGGCATCCGTTGTCATCAGTTCTAAAACGGATCCAGCATCCGTCCTTTTGGCGGATTTTGACTGATGCAAAAAAACTGAAGTGTGAAAGAGGCCTTAGGGTATGTTTCCACATTCAGTATTTGCTGCTGATTGCATGCAGTGTACAGCTGCAGCGTCCAGATGTTACAGCATAGTGGAGGAGATTTAGTAAATCCCGTCTCCACTATGTGTTCAAAGACGCAGGCGGTAAACCTGCGTATACGCACATACGGCGCGTCTTTATAGACTGCAGCATGTCTATTTATCTTGTGGAGACGCTCAGTCTCCGCAAGATAAATATCAGTCTATGAATAGGATGATTCAGCATGGTTCACTATGGTACATGCGGAATCACCGCACGTACAAAAGCCGGCAGCGCTTTCGGTGGAGCTGCGTCCAAAGCGCTGCCAATACTGTCCTTGGAGACATACCCTTAGGGTACGTGCCTGTGATCAGGAATTGCTGTGGTTTTTATGCTGCTCACCTGCGGCGACAGACATGCGTCGCACCTTTCTAGACTGCAGCATTCCGAAGCAAACATGCGCTGCATCCAAAGCGCTGCTAGTTCAAGATCGTGGGCACCCCCCGCCTTAGGCTAGATTCACGCGTTGTTTTTGCAGCTGTTTTTATGCCTAGATTAAGCTGTTACAAAAAGCAGGTTTTGCTATTTTTTTTTTTTTGTTCTTTTTTTACTGCGTTTTTGTCAGGGTACATTTGTCTCTTGCATGCTGATTAAGTGTTGTATGCAAAAAAAAAAAAAAATCGATTCAACTTCATCAGGTTTTAGCACCAAAAATGCAGCAAAACCTGGTACTTGCGTTTTTTTGCGCTAATTGAAATGGGTGAAAACCGCTGAAAGAAATGGCATGCTGTATTTTGCAAAAACGCAGCTCTTTGACAAAACAGGAAAAAAAACTGTGCGTGAGATTTTAGAAATCACAGACTTTGCTGGTACTGTGAAACGCTGCTGAAAACTTGCATAAAAACCACTGGAAAAGCACAACGCGTGAACAGTGGCGGATTATAATGAGGTCAATTTGGGCAGTTGCCCCGGGCCCAGTGGGGTTAAGGGGCCCACAGCCCAGGCCAGTAAATTGCCCCATTATAATCCGCCACCGCGCAGGGCCGGATTATAGACAGGGCAGGCGGGGCTTCAGCCCCGGGGCCCCCACCACAAGAGCTTCTAAGGGGGCCCCCACCACATTCCTGCTGGCTGCTGCAATGGCACTCCATCTTCTCCCCACCTAAAAGTGAGTGACCGTGGGGGCGGCATTATGTGCTCTGCTACCAGCAGCATCTACAAGTAGCGTGAACGCTGATGCTGCTGGTAGCGTGCAAAGGCTTGTGATGAGATCACAGGAGGTAAGGTGTCAGGGCCCCCGATCATGTGACCCCTGTCTCCTCCCCTCCTGTGACCTCATCACAGGTCCTGTGCGCACAGCACAGAGCACTGAGAGCAGCCATGTATGTGGAGTGCGGCTCTGCGGGTGGAGGTCGGTGCTGGAGGCCCCATTATTCTCTATGTGGAGTGCGGCTCTGCGGGTGGAGGTCGGTGCTGGAGGCCCCATTATTCTCTATGTGGAGTGTGGCTCTGCGGGTGGAGGTCGGTGCTGGAGGCCCCATTATTCTCTATGTGGAGTGCGGGTGGAGGTCGGTGCTGGAGGCTCCATTATTCTCTATGTGGAGTGTGGCTCTGCGGGTGGAGGTCGGTGCTGGAGGCTCCATTATTCTCTATGTGGAGTGCGGCTCTGCGGGTGGAGGTCGGTGCTGGAGGCCCCATTATCCTCTATGTGGAGTGCGGGTGGAGGTCGGTGCTGGAGGCCCCATTCTCTATATGGAGTGTGGCTCTGCGGGTGGAGGTCAGTGCTGGAGGCTCCATTATTCTCTATGTGGAGTGTGGCTCTGCGGGTGGAGGTCGGTGCTGGAGGCCCCATTATCCTCTATGTGGAGTGTGGCTCTGCGGGTGGAGGTCGGTGCTGGAGGCCCCATTATTCTCTATGTGGAGTGCGGCTCTGCGGGTGGAGGTCGGTGCTGGAGGCTCCATTATTCTCTATGTGGAGTGCGGCTCTGCGGGTGTAGGTCGGTGCTGGAGGCCCCATTATTCTCTATGTGGAGTGTGGCTCTGCGGGTGGAGGTCGGTGCTGGAGGCCCCATTATTCTCTATGTGGAGTGCGGCTCTGCGGGTGGAGGTCGGTGCTGGAGGCTCCATTATTCTCTATGTAGAGTGTGGCTCTGCGGGTGGAGGTCGGTGCTGGAGGCTCCATTATTCTCTATGTGGAGTGCGGCTCTGCGGGTGGAGGTCGGTGCTGGAGGCCCCATTATCCTCTATGTGGAGTGCGGGTGGAGGTCGGTGCTGGAGGCCCCATTATTCTCTATATGGAGTGTGGCTCTGCGGGTGGAGGTCAGTGCTGGAGGCTCCATTATTCTCTATGTGGAGTGCGGCTCTGCGGGTGGAGGTCGGTGCTGGAGGCTCCATTATTCTCTATGTGGAGTGTGGCTCTGCGGGTGGAGGTCGGTGCTGGAGGCTCCATTCTCTATGTGGAGTGCGGGTGGAGGTCGGTGCTGGAGGCTCCATTATTCTCTATGTGGAGTGCGGCTCTGCGGGTGGAGGTCGGTGCTGGAGGCCCCATTATTCTCTATGTAGAGTGCGGCTCTGCGGGTGGAGGTCGGTGCTGGAGGCCCCATTATTCTCTATGTAGAGTGTGGCTCTGCGGGTGGAGGTCGGTGCTGGAGGCTCCATTATTCTCTATGTGGAGTGCGGCTCTGCGGGTGGAGGTCGGTGCTGGAGGCCCCATTATTCTCTATGTAGAGTGCGGCTCTGCGGGTGGAGGTCGGTGCTGGAGTCCCCATTATTCTCTATGTGGAGTGCGGCTCTGCGGGTGGAGGTCGGTGCTGGAGGCTCCATTATTCTCTATGTGGAGTGCGGCTCTGCGGGTGGAGGTCGGTGCTGGAGGCTCCATTATTCTGTATGTGGAGTGCGGCTCTGCGGGTGGAGGTCGGTGCTGGAGGCCCCATTATTCTCTATGTAGAGTGTGGCTCTGCGGGTGGAGGTCGGTGCTGGAGGCTCCATTATTCTCTATGTGGAGTGCGGCTCTGCGGGTGGAGGTCGGTGCTGGAGGCTCCATTCTCTATGTGGAGTGCGGCTCTGCGGGTGGAGGTCGGTGCTGGAGGCTCCATTCTCTATGTAGAGTGTGGCTCTACGATTCGTGACCCCCGTCACGTGACGAGGGGGGCCCACAGAGTCTGAACTGCCCCGGGCCCTGGCTACCCTTAATCCACCCCTGCGCGTGAACATAGGCTACTTTTACCCTTACCGCATTTTTTGCGGTCCGTTATTGTGGCCCATTTATGTGTGCCGTATCGCCACATTTTTTGGGGTCTCCCGCAATAACGGACTGCATAAAAGTTTACGGATCGTTGATTTTTTTTTTTTCTTCCAATACTATGGAAATTGTATCGGGGGGGGGGGGGGGGGGGGAAGCGTTCCACAAAACCGCAAGTCACGGTGCGCCGCAAAAGCAAACTTCCGTTTGTTTTTGTGGCCCTGTTGATTTATAATGGGGGCTGTGTCTGTACGCCGTATAAAAGATCGAGCAAGCTCGATCTTTTATCACTGCCGTACGGCGCACCGTCGAATTTTCGCGGGCCGATTTTGCAGCCCCATAGAAATCTATTGGTGCTGCAAAATCGGCCTGCAAATACGGTAAGTGTAAAAGCCGCCTTAGGATGGAGCGACAGTGCTTATGCTTGGTTGTCGTTCCTTTCATTCTCATGTTGCCAAGCAGGGCTGTGGAGTCGGTAAGCCAAACCTGCGTCTCAGACTCCTCAATTTCCTTTCTACCAACTCCACGACTCCGACACCAACATATATTGCTTATATTTAAGTGAAAAATTTATTGTAGTACAATGTGAACATCAGACATTTAATCATTTGTATGATACAATAATCAAGATATTTAGATAGAACATAATATATATTTATTGGAATGCAACTTTAGAGCACAAAAACCTGTAATAAATTGTAAATATGTAATACACTATGTAATATATATATAGTGTGTATGTGTGTATATATACACACACACACACACACACACACACACACACACACACACACACACACACACACACACACACACACACACACACACACACTATGGAATAAACTATGTAAGTGGCAAAAAAGTTTTCAACAAAAACATACTAAATAACATTTGTGCAGTCTATGAATTTGTTCTAAGAAATAGAATTGCCTCTATCAGATCCTCCTTCATAGGTGACCTAAAATCTGACCTAATAATTTTAAGGCCAGAGAACAACCTCTCTACACTAAATTGGGTTGGAGGCAAAGCCGTAACCACATGGGCAACATCTCTAACGATTTCCAAGTATAAAGGAATTTGCCTCATGCACAGTCAGTTTTGATGAACGGTTTAATTTTTCTTTTTCTTTGAGAGCAAGTGAAACATTTTGCTGAAATATGGTCAATCTGCTTGCTATAGGAGACAGAGTGAAATCTTTTTCCTTGCAGCAACGCTTTGCCTGCTCCATATCATCCAAATACTTGTCAAAGTCAAATTCCTCATCTGATGAGGATGAAGATATGGCAGCAGTAGCACTGTCAGGACCCAAGTCCTCTTGCGCCTGGCAGTCCTCCTATAGGCCACTCATCCTAACTGCTACCTCAGTCAGAGCTTCTTTTCCTTTAGTAAGCTGTTGATCATCAAGCAATATACGATGACTTGGGTCCACATAAACAGCTGCCAGAAAAATTTTATTTTCCAATAGCTGTGTCCCTCTCCATTTCATTGAAGCAGAAATGCCATCTGCGATTAAATCTCCTCTTTGGGACAGGCAAAATAGCAAGTTCTTCCAGTCCCTTATGAAAATGCCAGGAGTTAAATCCTCAGCTTGTAATTTTTTAGTCACGGTAATTAAGCAATTCCTTCAATTCAGCCACCTGTGTCCATTGACCTTCATTTATGGTTATCTGAGGGTTCGCCATATCTATAAGAAACGGTTTTAGCCAGGATCAAAACTAGGGGGGGCAGAACCTCATACTGTTCTGCAGAATCTCATACTGCACACCTCAGCTGCTGCAGAACCTTATACTGCACACCCCTACACTTGAAAATAAAGCCTGCACCTTAAGATGTGGTGAATGCAGTCTGTTTATTCCAACTATCAATCGATGTTGATGTGTTACTGAAGACGAGCAATGCCTGTCCTGGGTGTCCTTTTGGGCAGCTATGAGGTGTACCTGGCTGGTGCTGAAAAAAAAAAGGAGTGTTAGTCTGTGTGCTTTTTGGTACAGATAAGATATGGAGAGACAGATATGGATAAATGGATAGAGCAGATTTCTAATCTGCCTTTGCTATTGAAAACATTATGAGCTCAAAAACCTTTCAGGTGATGCGGTTTTTTAAAAAGCTGATCTGCTTTTGCAGCTGGAAAACGTATCCTCAAAAAACGCAGCAAAAACACTGTGTGTGAATGTAGCCTTAGATCAGGAATAGAACAGCCATTTATAGGACATTTCATAACTTTCCCAAATTCCTATGAAAAAATATTCAGCACATTCTGCATTGAACTACTGTACCCAATTTATTATATATTTTAGGAGTCAGACCATTTTATACCGACTCCACGACTCCGACTCCACAGCCCTGTTGCCAAGCGCTGCATTTGTCTTCTTCCTGTAGCCCCATAGAGAATGAATGGTGCCACAGTTGCGCATTCGGGGATAAAAGTTGCCTGTTTTGTGGCTGGACCCACTTCAATCAGCAAATTATCGCCACCAAATAGTAGATAACTTGTTTACCACACACACACCCCCTTAAACAATTGACCTCTTTGTTGGATAGGTCGTCAATATTAGATCTGTGGGCGTTCTCTCCTATTCCCTTGCGTGTACAAAGCTCAGCACAATGTCTGGGACTGGTGTGTTCCACCTTGTGCATTTCTTACGCAAGCACACCCAAATGCAGATAAAATGTACAAAAAGTTTATTATAGAAACATGGACTATATATGTAATTGGTTTTAAATAGTTTTATATGTTGTAGCAATCCCCTAAGCAATAATATGAACTCCACAATACAGGAGTATATACAGACAGTTGGACAGTTGTAATAGGTTGCTTGTATAGTTATATGGCAGATAGCAATAACGTCTAGAAAATCAATAATAGTCTGTAGCCATATACCTAGAGAGCAGGTAAATGTACCATAAGAATATTCAAAAACTCAGTAAGCAACAGTGTGTCAAGAAGTAGACCCACAGTGTACACAAACAAATATATTATGCAGATAACCTCAGTGATATAATGGCGAAGAATGTCCGGAACTGGGGGTGGCACCGGATGACACATCCACTATATGAATGACTATACAACAATGCTAACTGGGACTCTATTAATAGCACTAAGACATGTATATCAAAGATATATAATCAGATACAAGTCCATATGTCTGGCATGTAGATAGTGCCTCCTGGTGTATATGGTATAGAAAATACTATACTGTAGTGAACCAATCTAATACCCAAAAGGTGCAAAGTTACGATGTAGAATGGCGTAAACATACCAAGATATATTCTCGGTTACCTTCTATAGAAATTAGGTGAGGATAGTAGGTGGTGAAAGAAAATTGTCAGTGCTTAAGAGAGAGAGCACTGGCCACACCTCTGCGTGATAGTAGGTGGTGAAAGAAAATTGTCAGTGCTTAACCCCTTCACTACCAAGGGTGGTTTGCACGTTAACTACCAGGCCAATTTTTACAATTCTGACCACTGTACCTTTATGAGGTCATAACTCTGGAACGCTTTCATGGATCCTGGTGATTCTGACAATGTTTTCTCGTGACATATTGTACTTCATGTTAGTGGTAAAATTGCATTCAAATAACTTGCGTTTATTTGTGAAAAAAAACGGAAATTTGGCGAAAATTTTGAAAATTTCGCAATTTTCCAACTTTGAATTTTTATGCCCTTAAATCACAGCGATACGGCACACAAAAAACTTAATCCATAACATTTCCCACATGTTTACTTTACATCAGCACAATTTTGCAACCAAAATTTTTTTTTGCTAGGAAGTTATAAGGGTTAAAAATTGACCAGCGATTTCTCATTTTTGCAACACCATTTTATTTTTAGGGACCACTTCACATTTGAAGCCACTTTGAGGGGTCTATATGATAGAAAATACCCAAAAGTGACACCATTCTAAAAACTGCACCCCTCAAGGTGCTTAAAACCACATTCAAGAAGTTTATTAACCCTTTAGGTGCGTCACAGGAATTTTTTGAATATTAAAAAAAAAATGAACATTTAACTTTTTTTCACAAAAAAAATACTTCAGGTTCAATTTTCTTTATTTTACCAAGGGTAACAGGAGAAATTGGACTGCAAAAGTTATTGTGCAATTTGTCCTGACTACGCTGATACCTGATATGTGGGGGGAACCACTGTTTCGGCGCATGGCAGAGCTCAGAATGGAAGGAGCGCCGTTTGACTTTTTCAATGCAAAATTGGCTGGAATTCAGATCGGACGCCATGTCACGTTTGGCGAGCCCCTGATGTACCTAAACAGTGGAAACCCCCCCAAGTGACCCCATTTTGGAAACTAGACCCCCCAAGGAACTTATCTAGATATGTGGTGAGAACTTTGAACCCACAAGGGCTTCACAGAAGTTTATAACGTACAGCAGTACAATTAAAAAATCATATTTTTTCCACAAAAATGATCTTTTCACCCTCAATTCTTATTTTTCCAAAAGTAACAGGACCCTAAAAGATATTGTGCAATTTATCCTGAGTACGCTGATACCCCACATGTGGGTGTAAACCACTATTTGGGCGTATGGCAGAGCTCGGAAGGGAAGCAGCGCCATTTGACGTTTTTGGCTGGAATTGAGATCGGACACCATGTCGCATTAGGAAAGCCCCTGATGTACCAAAACAGTAGAAACCCCCCACAAATGACACCATTTTGGAAACTAGACCCCCCAAGGAACTTATCTAGATGTTTGGTGAGCACTTTGAACCCCCCAGTGCTTCACTGAAGTTTATAACGTCCGGGCGTGAAAATAAAAAAATCGTATTTTTTCCACAAACATGATCTTTTAGTCCCCATTTTTTTATTTTCCCAAGGGTAACAGGAGAAATTGGACCCCGAAAGTTGTTGTCCAATTTGTCCTGAGTACGCTGATACCTCATATGTGGGAGAAAACTACTGTATGGGCACACGTCGGGGCTCGGAAGGGAAGTAGTGACGTTTTGGAATGCAGACTTTGATGGAATGGTCTGCGGGTGTCATGTTGCGTTTGGAGAGCCCCTGATGTACCTAAACAGTGGAAACCCCCCACAAGTGACCCCATTTTGGAAACTAGACCCCCTAATGAACTTATCTAGATGTGTGGTGAGCACTTTGAACCCCCCAGTGCTTCACAGAAGTTTATAACGACCGGGCGTGAAAATAAAAAAATCGTATTTTTTCCACAAACATGATCTTTTAGTCCCCATTTTTTTATTTTCCCAAGGGTAACAGGAGAAATTGGACCCCAAAAGTTGTTGTCCAATTTGTCCTGAGTACGCTGATACCTCATATGTGGGAGAAAACTACTGTATGGGCACACGTCGGGGCTCGGAAGGGAAGTACTGACGTTTTGGAATGCAGACTTTGATGGAATGGTCTGCGGGTGTCATGTTGCGTTTGGAGAGCCCCTGATGTACCTAAACAGTGGAAACCCCCCACAAGTGACCCCATTTTGGAAACTAGACCCCCTAATGAACTTATCTAGATGTGTGGTGAGCACTTTGAACCCCCCAGTGCTTCACAGAAGTTTATAACGACCGGGCGTGAAAATAAAAATATCGTATTTTTTCAACAAACATCATCTTTTAGTCCCCATTTTTTTTATTTTCCCAAGGGTAACAGGAGAAATTGGACCCCAAAAGTTGTTGTCCAATTTGTCCTGAGTACGCTGATATCTCATATGTGGGAGAAAACTACTGTATGGGCACACGTCGGGGCTCGGAAGGGAAGTAGTGACGTTTTGGAATGCAGACTTTGATGGATTGGTATGCGGGTGTCATGTGCGTTTGGAGAGCCCCTGATGTACCTAAACTATTGAAACTCCCCACAAGTGACCCCATTTTGGAAACTAGACCCCCCACGGAGCTTATCTAGATGTGTGGAGAGCACTTTGAACCCCCAAGTGCTTCACAGAAGTTTATAACGCCTGGGCGTGAAAATAAAAAAAACATTTTTTTCCGCAAAATTATATCTTTGCCCCCAATTTTTTATTTTCCTAAGGGTAACAGGAGAAATTGGACCCCAAAAGTTGTTTTGTAATTTGTCCTGAGTAGGCTGATACCCTACATGTGGGGGTAAAACACTGTTTGGGCACATGGCAGAGCTTGGAAGGGAAGGAGCACCATTTGACTTTTTCAACGCAGAATTGGCTGGAATTGAGATCAGACGCCATGTTGCCTTTGGAGAGCACCTGATGTGCCCAAACAGTGGAAACCCCCAATTATAACTCCAACCCTAACCTCAACACACCCCTAACCCTAATCTGAGCCCTAGCCCTAACCCTATCCCTAACCCTAACCCTAGCCTTAACCCTAGCCTTAACCCTAGCCCTTACCCTAGCCCTAACCCTAACCCTAGCCCTAACCCTACCCTAACCCTAACCCTAGCGGGAAAATGGAAATAAATACATTTTCTTTTAGTTTTATTATTTTTCTCTAACTAAGGGGGTGATAACGGGGGGTTTGATTTACGATTTATGGCGGTTTTTATGTTTGGCGGCTGTCGCACGCTAAAAGACGCTTTTTATTGTAAAAATAGTTTTTGCATCACCACATATTGTGAGCTATAATTTTTCCATATTTTGACCCACCGAGTCATGTGAGGTCTTATTTTTTGCGGGACGAGTTGACGTTTTTATTGGTACCATTTTCGGGCACGTGACATTTTTTGATCGCTTTTTATTCCGATTTTTGGGACGCAGAATGAACAAAAACCAGCTTTTCATGAATTTCTTTTGGGGGGTGCGTTTACACTGTTCCGCGTGCGGTAAAATTGATAACGCGTTTTTATTCTTCGGGTCAGTACGGTTACAGCGATACCTCATTTAGGTCGTTTTTTTATGTTTTGTCGGTTTTTTGCAATGAAAACAATTTTATATAAAAAATAATTATTTTTGTATCGCTTTATTCTGCGAGCTATAACTTTTTTATTTTTTCGCTGATGATGCTGTGTGGTGGCTCGTTTTTTGCGGGACAAGATGACGTTTTCAGCGGTACCATGGATATTTATATGCGTCTTTTTGATCGCGCGTTATTGCACTTTTTGTTCGGTGGTATGATAATAAATCATTATTTTTTGCTTCTTTTTTTTATTTTTATTTTTTAAGGAGTTAGCTAAAGGGGTTAACTAATGGGACAGTTTTATAGGGCAGGTCATTACGGACGCGGCGATACCAAATATGTGTACTTTTATTGTTTTGTTTTTTTTTTATTTTCAAAAAATGGATTTATTGGGGAATATATTTTTTTTTTTTTAACTAATTTATTTAGCGATTTTTTTAAAATTATTTTTAACACTTTTTTTTTTTTTTTACTTTATTACCTTGTCCCAGGTGGGACATCACTGTCCTGTGACAGATCGCTGATCTGTCACATCACAGATCACTGTGACAGATCAGCGATCTGTCACAGGCACTGCTGCAGACTTCCTCATGCCTGCGCTTTGCAGGCACTGAGGAAGCCAGCTTCCTCAGGCCCCCGAAGGCCCCCGTCGCCAGCTTGGATTCGGGGGCCTGGAGGAAGGGAGTCCCCCGCAGCAGCGCTGCACATTGCGCTGCCGTGGGGGGCTCAGGGAAGCACGGAGGGAGCCCCCTCCCTGCCGATGCTTCCCTTTAACCCCCGGTACACCGCGATCGCGTTTGATCGCGGTGTGCAAGGGGTTAACGTGTCGGGGGCGGTCCGTGACCGCCCCTGACACATTGTGCCGGGTGTCAGCTATGATAATTAGCTGACACTCGGCCGCGATCAGCGGCGCTCACCACGTGGGCGCCGCTGATCGCGATGACGTAATATTCCGTCCATGGTAATTAGGTCCATGGTCACATGGACGGAATATTACGTCAATTGTAGGTAAGGGGTTAAGAGAACACTGGCCGCACCTCAAGTGAGGAGGGACGACATATACACCTACCGGCACCTATGGCGATATACCCAGGAGGACAGTGGCAGGAGCAAGAGTGAGCTTCACGTGTATCGCTGTGGACCCACGGCTTTGTCAGGGGAAAGGCTCCCTTCACACAGTGTGTTGGAGCTTGCAGGGCATACGCCCAAATCCCCCTGCAAACGAGATTTGGGGGTATGTGCTGACGGAGTCAACGTGTACTCTGTCATGCATCACTTTCGGGCATATATGCCCACTGGAGGTGGCAACTCGCATGTAGTAGACGTTTGGGTGTCTGCCTCCTGTATGTGTATACGCCCGAAAGTGATGCATGACAAAGCACACACTTACTGTCAGTGCATACGCCCGAATCCAGATGGGACCAACAAATGTAGGTAGAAATGCTGTGTTAAAGGGAACCTATCACCTCTTTTGGCCGCTATAAGATGTGGCCACTGCCTTTCAGAGCTTGTCTACAGCATTCTATAATACTGTAGATAAGCCCCCAGTTTGCCCAGAAAGATAAGAATAATAGGTTTAATTATACTCACCCGGAGGAGCGGTCCGGTCTGATGGGTGTTGCAGGTCCGGGCCAAGTGCTTCCTATCTTCTTGCGATGCCGCCCTCCTGTTGCTTCATCGCTCCCCGGCATCACATTCCTGCGCAGGCGTACTTCTCTTTCCTGTTGAGGGCAGATCAAAGTACTGCCCTGTTGAGGGCAGAGCAAAGTACTGCAGTCTGCAGGCATCGGGAATGATCAGAGAGGCCCAGCGCCTGCGCACTGCAGGAATTTGCTCTACCCTCGACAGGGCAGATAAGTATGCCTGCGCAGGAGCATGTGGCCGGGGAGGCATTGCAAGAAGATGGAAGGTGCCAGACCAAGACCAGCTGTAAAATGCTGTAGATAAGCCTTGAAAAGCATTGACCGTATCTTATAGCGGCCAAAACAGGTGACAGGTTCTCTTTAAGGGAGCCTTAGGATCTGTTAACACTGTTTCTGCAATGGTTCCGGGGATTCCATCAGGGTCGTGGAGTCGGTATCAAATGGATCGACTTCTAAAATATATAATAAATTGGGTACAGTAGTTCAATGCAATATGTGATTTACAGTGAAGGAAATTATTATTTGATCCCTTGCTGATTTTGTAAGTTTGCCCACTGACAAATACATGAACAGTCTAATTTTAACATTGAGAGATAGAATATCAAAAATAAAATCCAGAAAATCACATTGTATAAATTTATTTGCATTTTGCAGTGAGAATTAAGGAATTGATCCTTCTGGCAAACAAGACAATACTTGGTGGCAAAAACCCTTGTTGGCAAGCACAGCAGTCAGACTTTTTTTTTTGGTTGATGAACGCACATGTCAGGAGGAATTTTGGTCCACTCCTCTTTGCAGATCATCTCTAAATCATTAAGATTTTGAGGCTGTTGCTTGGCAACTCGGAGCTTCAACTCCCTCCATAAGTTTTCTATGGGATTAAGGTCTGGGGACCAGAAATGTATCTAGGTTTTCATGATCCTAATAAATAAAAACATGAGAATTAGTCAGTATCACAAATAATATTTATATCCAGGTACCTTATAGATGACGTTGTCTCTGGAGTCATTCTCCTTTTCTTCATCCTGTCCAGACCCCATGATGATTTTTCTCATTCACAGCTGTCTCTGCAGACTTCCGTCTTCTCTGGTCTTCCGCAGCAAATCACCACATGATGCCCTTAAAGACAGCAGTGTCATAATGCTCCTGAATAAAAATATCTGCTGTATACTCAGCCCCTGAATAAATAATTGCCCCTCACTATATTCTCTGCACAAAATATGACCCCACGCTGTCCCTCTTATGGTACTTGCTCTTCACACTGACCTCTCCTTTCCATACTGGACCCTGCTTCACACTGTCCTTTCAAACTGTGTCCTCCCTATAGGTCCCAGTCTCTATACTGTACCCTCTCATCACACTTTCCCTTCCTTAGTATACTGTCCCCTCCTGCCTGTACCCTTACACTGTTCCCCCATGCTACACCCCCCACACTATTCAGTCTCTATTCTGTGCCCACCCACTTTTATCCCCCATACTGTCTCCTCACACTATTTCCCTCCCTCCTCATACTGTCTCCTCTCATATCCCCCTGTTCCCTATACTGTCTCATATATTTACCCTCTCTCTATACTGCCTACTCACATATACTTCTGACTCCTCATACTGTGTCTGCACACATCAAGTAAAAAAGGGAAAGAAGCCAGCACTATGTCATGATCCAGGTTTGATATGACAGGTTTTGAATAAGTAACCTTATTTTTTCCTTTGAGCTGGTTGCTTAGAGTTGGTTTTGCCCCGGTGGCCATTAGGGTTATTACGCAGTGGTGTCTTTTGTTCTATTTTGCCCCCGGTGGTGGTGAGTGTTATTGCACGGGAATCTGTAACAGGTGTGAGACTGGCTCCTAACTATAAAGGTGTGTCAGGTGTTCTCATTCACTGTTGGTGATATTGGTGCTTTCTAACCATCCTTGGTGAAGGAAGGAGCTAGAGAGAGTACCTGGCAGCTCAGTCAGAATCCTGGAGTGGCAGCTATGGTGTCAGCGAGGAGTTCTGGCAAACCTTGGAGGAGTGGCAGCTATGGTGTCAGCGAGGAGCACTCCCCGCCCCCTCTGGGAAAAAAAAAAAAATATATATATATATATAGCGGCGCCGGACGGTGTTTCCAGGCCGGGCGCAGGCTAAATGAATGCACCGGAAGCAGGCGCACCTGGGAGGGGGAGGTACCAGGTACTGAAGGGTGGCATAAAAAACCGAGGGGGATAATGATAGAGCGTGCAGACATGTCTTCCCCAAGACAGGACACGCATCCCCAAGCAGGTGATACGGCAGCAGAGGGAACAGCGAGGCTCCTCGGATAGGAGCCACAGAAGTCATGCCAAAAGAACCCCTTCTCAGCCTCCTGAACCGGTACCTACAGCTTCTCTGGGTGAGTGGACGACTCTCTGCCTATCAAGCTGTTAAAGAACCTCTCTCTCTCTCGCTCTCGCTCTCGCTCTCCCTCTCTCTCTCCTCCGCTATGTCCATCATAGGCTAAAAGGAAGAAAAAATCAAAAAACAAGGAATGTGCCCTCTGTACACGTCCTTTACCGGACTCTTATACAAAGAGGCTGTGCAAAAAGTGCATTTCCGAAAATACAAAACCGACTTCAACATCAGCCACAGATATTAGGGCTATAATAAGGGAGGAACTACAAGCCCTAACCCAGTCAAGCGGCATATCCAAGAAACCTAAGGCTAACAGACCAACGGCAGTTAGCTTAGATACAGATGAAGACGAAGCAGTAGTCTCTGACAGCTCCAATACGTCTACATCATCCTCTTCCTCTGATATGGAGGGTCGTTCATGTTTTCCGTTAGAAAACATGGATAACTTGGTGAAATCTGTAAGAAACACCATGGGTTGCACAGACACTAAGGAGCCGCAAACGACCCAAGAGATTATGTTTGCGGGATTGACAGATAGGAGGAAGAGGGTTTTTCCCGTTATACCGGCAATAAAGGCCTTAGTCAAAAAGGAATGGGAGAAGCATGATCAGAGAGGTTATCTTCCCTCGGCTTCAAAAAGAAGGTATCCCTTTAGCGACGAGGAATTGTTAACGTGGTCTAAGGTCCCGAAGGTCGACGCGGCAGTTGCCTCAGCCTCAAAGCAGTCGGCCTTACCAGTAGAAGACGCAGGGATTCTAAAAGACCCACTGGACCGGAAAGCGGAGGCCTCACTAAAGAGAGCATGGGAGGCAGCCACGGGCACGTTTAAGCCGGCAATAGCCAGTACGTGCACAGCTCGCTCTATGCTGGTCTGGCTTGATCAGCTAGACCAACAAGTGGAACAAAAAGTCTCCAGAGACAAGCTACGAGCAGCCATACCACTGATTCGTGGCGCAGCGGCATACATAGCAGACGCATCAGCCGATTCACTACGCATGGCAGCCAGAACAGCAGGCTTGCTTAATAACGCCAGACGAAGCCTATGGCTTAAAAGCTGGAGAAGTGACACCCAATCCAAGGCAAAGCTCTGTGCCATACCTTGTGAGGGTGAGTTTTTGTTTGGAAAAGCGTTGGACGAAATCCTTGCTAAAGCAAAAGAAAGGAAAAAAGGGTTCCCTAACCCCTCTCTCCCATTTTATAGGAGAGCGTTCAGAAGACGACCATTTGGTAGGGGAAGAACAACAGAAAATCAGAACCGCTGGGCCACGAAAGAAGGAAAAGGAAAAGGTGCTATGTTTAGGGGATCCTCCTTCCGCAGAGATCGGACCTAGAGAACCAGTCCCTCCAGTGGAAGGGAGACTAAAAGTTTTCCTTCAGGAATGGGAGAAAATCACGACCAGCCCTTGGGTCCTGGGCATTATTAGAGAAGGACTAAAATTAAATTTCCATCATGTGCCCCGTAACTCAGTCATTGTAACATCCCTTAACTCCCCAGTCCAAAAGCGGGCCTTAGAGACTGAAATTTTCAGTCTTCTGGACAAAAAAGTCTTGGTCCAGGTGCCAAAAGGACAGGAAGGGAGAGGATTTTACTCCCCTCTCTTTCTGATACCTAAACCCGATGGCTCCTTCAGGACGATAATTAACCTGAAGAAACTGAATACCTTTATAACAAATCATAGTTTTAAGATGGAGTCTATTAGATCCGCAATTAAGCTCCTCTTTCCCAATTGTATGATGGCAGGCCTGGATCTGAAAGATCTGAAAGATGAAAGATGGCAGCACGGTGGCTCAGTGGTTAGCGCTGCAGCCTTGCAGCGCTGGGGTCCTGGGTTCGAATCCCACCAAGGACAACATCTGCAAGGAGTTTGTATGTTCTCCCCGTGTTTGCGTGGGTTTCCTCCGGGCACTCCGGTTTCCTCCCACACTCCAAAGACATACTGATAGGGAATTTAGATTGTGAGCCCCATCGGGGACAGTGATGAAAATGTATGCAAACTGTAAAGCGCTGCGGAATATGTTAGCGCTATATAAAAATAAAGATTATTATTATTAAAGATTATTATGCCTATTATCATCTTCCCATCCATTACAGATTTCAGAAATACCTCAGAGTGGCGGTCTTCCTCGAGGGCACCATAAAACACCTTCAGTTCACAGCCATGCCATTCGGCCTTTCCATCGCTCCAAGAGTCTTTACAAAGGTGATGCTGGAAGTAATGGCCTTCTTACGCCAAAAGGACACGCTGATAGTACCCTATTTGGATTATTTTTTGATAATAGGTAACTCAACTAAACAATGTAATGAACGAGTGGCTGATGCAATCTTATCCCTACAGGCTCTTGGTTGGGTAATAAATTTCAAGAAATCCAGAATCGAACCACAATCAGTTCAGTCCTTCCTGGGTCTTCAGCTAGACTCCAGAAGCCAAAAATGTCTGCTACCACAGGTAAAGATTACAACAATTAAAACGAAAGTCAGATTAGCGATAAACGAACCACACATGTCGTTAAGGGATGCAATGTCCCTTCTGGGGTCCCTTACTTCCTGCATCCCGGCGGTTCGGTGGGCCCAATTCCATACAAGAGATTTACAGCATCAAATCCTCTCGGAGGAGATTCAGGACCAGGGGAATTTAAATAAAAAAATCACTTTATCTCAGATAGTCCTAACCTCCCTAACATGGTGGCTAGACGATAATAACTTATCGGGAGGAGTACCATGGGTAGTAACACCCTCCCGTATAATTACTACTGACGCCAGCCCCACAGGATGGGGAGCCCACATGGGAAGCACCTTCACCCAAGGCTTATGGGATATAAGGGAAGAGCACGATTCATCAAACTTGAAAGAGTTGAAAGCAGTGGGTCATGCATTATATCATTTTCTCCCACAGTTACAAGGAGAGAACGTAAGAATCCTGTCAGACAACACCACAGTGGTCGCATATCTGAACAGGCAAGGCGGGACTCCATCAGTCGCATTAATGTCTTCCGCAAGGAAGATCTTGTCCTTAGCCGAAAAACATTTTTCATCTCTCTCAGCCCTCCACATAAGAGGAGAAGACAATGTGGAAGCGGATTTTCTAAGTCGCCACACACTGCGGCAAGGAGAGTGGTGCCTGAGCCGGCAAATATTCACAAACATTGTGTCACTATGGGGCCTTCCTCAGATAGATCTCTTCGCCACCAGGAAAAACAAACAAGTGCGAAGATTCGCCTCTCTGAATGTAGCAGACAGGCCAGAAATCCTGGATGCCCTCCAGGCCCCATGGCGGTTCAAACTGGCATATGCCTTCCCCCCCAATCATACTACTACCGCAGGTCATCAGGAAGATCAGGGCAGAGAAGGCACGAATAATCTTAATAGCACCATTCTGGCCCAGGAGACCGTGGTTTTCATGCCTGCGGGCAATGTCAGTGACCGACCCTTGGGTGCTTCCTTCAACCCCCAGGCTACTCTCGCAGGGGCCATTCTTCCATCCTCATGTGGACAATCTCCACTTGACGGCTTGGAACTTGAAAGGGAAATGTTGAGGGCAAGAGGTTATTCGGAAGGCCTAGTCAACACTCTCCTACAAAGTCGGAAATTGTCTACAACAAAAATTTACACCAGAGTGTGGAGAAAATTCCTAGAGTTTCACACAGCCCCTGATTCCAGAGAAATTCCAATAACAGCAATTCTAGAATTTCTACAAAGGGGAAAAAATTTAGGACTATCTGTTAACACTCTAAAAGTCCAGGTATCGGCTCTAGGGGCCCTCTATAGTTATAATGTGGCGGGGAATAGATGGATTACCAGATTTATCTCGGCCTGTGAGCGGAGCGAACCGGTACACATACCTAGGGTCCCTCCTTGGGACTTGAATTTGGTGCTGGAGGCCCTTACACGTGCTCCGTTTGAACCATTAGACTCAATATCCCTTAAACACCTATCTCTCAAAACAGTACTGCTAGTTGCACTAACCTCAGCCAGAAGGGTTAGCGACATACAAGCACTATCGATAGAACCCCCTTTCCTATTAACATTCCAGGATCAGCTAATATTAAAACCAGACCCCTCATACTTACCAAAGGTAGCAGGGAAGTTCCATAGATCACAAGAAATCCACCTCCCCTCATTTTTTAATAACCCTTCTACTCCAGAGGAAGAGAAATTTCATACGCTAGATGTTAGAAGAGCAGTATTACAAAACATCGAGAGATCTAGCAGCTGGAGGAAGAGTAGGGCTCTTTTTCCTTCCAGGGCCAAAAGAAGGGATATGAGGTCACAAGGGGTACCCTGTCACGATGGATCAGAGATGCGATCAGCCTAGCATACTCCGCAAGCAATGAAGATCCCCCGGAAGGTATCAAGGCACACTCCACCAGAGCAATGGCTTCTTCTTGGGCAGAGAGGGGAGACGTCGTAATCGAGTCTATATGTAAGGCTGCTACTTGGTCAACACCCTCTACCTTTTATAACCACTATAGACTGGAGTTATCATGCTCATCCGACCTAACCTTTGGTAGAGCGGTCCTCGGCACGGTGGTCCCTCCCAGGTGAAGGTCTCTGAAAGTCTCTCCAAGTGGGTGCTGTCGTGGCGAAGAGTAAAAAGCCGGATTACTTACCGGTAATGCTCTTTTAATGAGTCCACGACAGCACCCGTTCACTAACCCTCCCTAGAAGTTAACAATATATATATATATACACCATCTTAGTTATAAAAATACAATGAACATATAGAATAATATAATGGCCTAATAATTGGCGGTCCTCCGGGTACTCTGAAATCCAACTGAGGAGGAGAGGCGGACTGCCCTCTTTTATCTATGTAGGTTTCCTGTTCCTATGGGCGGATCCCTCTCTCCAAGTGGGTGCTGTCGTGGACTCATTAAAAGAGCATTACCGGTAAGTAATCCGGCTTATCTACAGCATTTCCTTGATCCACCCAATCAGTGATACCGTCATAGAAGGAAATTAAGTTAGTCTGACATGACTTATTAGTTACAAACCCATGCTGACTCTGTTTAATCACTTCATTCTTATCCAGGTATTGACATACATGTTGTTTAATAATTTGTTCAAAGATCTTTCCTGGTATAGAAGTCAGACTCACCGGCCTATAGTTGCCTGGGTCCACCTTCTTCCCCTTTTTGAAGATAGGAACAACATTTGCTCTTCTCCAGTCTTCTGGCACTTCTCCTGTCCTCCAAGAATTTTCAAAGATTATGGAGAGGGGTTCAAAAATTTCTTCTGCTATCTCCTTCAGTATTCTGGGTGTAATTCATCTGGACCTGGAGACTTGAATTCATTTAGGTTAGCTAAGTGTTTCCTCACTATCTTTCTGTTTATAGATATCCTGGATTCTTCTATTCCCTTAATAGGACAGTGAATAACAGTTGATGTTACATTTCCTTTCTGAGAGAAAACAGATGCAAAATAGGAATTTAAAAGTTCAGCCTTCTCAACATCCTGTCTTACCATTTCATCATTTTCATCCTGTAAAAATCCTATAGCATCTTTGACTTTTCTTTTACTTTTGACATATCCCCAAAATCCTTTATTATTGCTTTTGACATCTCTTGCAAGCCTCAATTCATTTTCAGCTTTACTAATCTGATTTGTGCCCTGCAGGTTCTGCAGACAGCATTATATTCTTCTTTAGATATGCCTCCCTCTTTCCATTTTATAAACATTTTTTTCTTCCTTTTTAGCATGTGCTTAAGTTCTGTGTTCATCCATCCTGGTTTCCTTAAATGCTTCCTATTCTTCCCTCTTTTCGGAATTGATAACAACTGTGCTTTGAGAATTTCATTTTTCAAGATTTCCCATCCTTCCTGGACATTTTTGTCTTTAAGGATATCCAGCCATTGGATCCCTCCAATTCTCTTTCTGAATCCCTTAAAATCTGCCTTTCTGAAATCTAACCTTGACGTCTCAGTCTTCACAGGTCTTCCGCCTCTAGTTATCCAAAATTCTAAAATAGCATGGTCGCTACCTCCTAGGGTCCCAGCCACTTTTACCTCCTCAACCATTTCCTCCCTGTTTATAAGGATTAGATCCAAGGTAGCAGTTCCCCTTGTTTTCTCCCTTACCTTTTTGAAGATAAAGTTGTCAGCAAGAGAGGATAAGAATTTCCTTGACCTGTTAGTTTTGCCTGAGAGAGATTCCCAACAAATGTCTGGATAGTTGAAATCTCCCATGACAACTATGTCATATATTTTGGAGAACTTGGCCATTTGATGCATAAAGAGTTCATCCATATCTTCAGCTTGCACAGGCGGCCTGTAGTAAATGCCTACAATGGTGTCCTTTCCATTGTTCTGTCCTTGTATTCTTACCCAAACAGTTTCCACAGAACTCCCAGTCTCTGAAGCTTCAATCTCTGTGCTGATATACGCGTTTCTAACATACAATGCGACACCCCCTCCTCGTTTATCAAGTCTGTTTCTTGCAAATAAGTTGTATCCTTCTATCCTTGTATTCCAATCATGTGTATTGTCCCACCAAGTTTCAGTGATTCCAATGACATCATATTTCTTTTCCTGTGTTAGTAGTTCCAATTCTCCTTGTTTGTTGCCCATGCTTTGTGCATTAGTATAGAAACATTTTAGTTTGTGATTGGTTTCTCTTTCTCCAATATTTTTATTAATTAGATTCTTTTGTCTTTGTTCTTCCTTTCCACTTCTAATAGCAGAGTTCTCAATAGCATTTGTCAGGTGTATGGCTTTTTCTGGTCTTTTGCTTCCCTTCCCATGTTGTTCTAGTTTAAAGCTCTCCTTACAAGTGTAGCAAGGCGACTTCCAAATACATGCTTTCCAGTCTTCGTAAGGTGCACCCCATCTCTAGCAAGTAGTCCATCGTATAAGTAGTTCACTCCGTGATCCAGAAATCCAAATCGTTGCTGACGGCACCATCGACGTAGCCAGTTGTTCACCTGCAGAATCTTATTCCACCTCCTTGTTCCATGGCCATCCACTGGGAGGATGGAAGAGAAGACCACCTGCGCTCCCAGTTCTTTCACTTTCTTGCCTAAGTCTTCAAAGTCTCTGCAGATGGTTTCCAGGTCGTTTCTTGCGGTGTCATTTGTCCCCACATGTAGTAGCAGGAATGGGTAGTCATCTGTAGGTCTGAAGAGTCCTGATATCCTGTCAGACACATCTTTAATTTTTGCACCTGGAAGACAGCACATTTCTCTTGAAGTTATATCCGGTCTGCAGATAGCGGCCTCTGTTCCTCTCAACAGGGAATCCCCCATGACCACCACTCTCCGTTTCTTCTTCACAACATTTTTCTTTCTCCATCCAAGAGGACTCTGAAGGCGTACAAGGTTGCTGTTTGTTGGCAAAGTCTTATCCTGATGTATATCTTCATCGTTTTCGTGCGTGAGAGCCTGGTACTGGTTTCTGAGCAGTATGGGTGCTGACTGCCTCCTGATACTCCTGCTTCTCTGGGTCACATGTCTCCATTCCTCTGTTTCTTCAGGTGCACTTCGAATTTCTTCTCTTTCTGTAACATGAAGAGATAATTCTGCTCTGTCCAAGAACTCTTCACCTTCCTTAATGATCTTCAACGTAGCTAACCTCTCTTCGAGATTTTGCAACTTTTCCTCCAACAGGGACACAAGCTTGCATTTGTGGCATGTGAAGTTTGGCTTTTCCACTGGTAAATCTGTGAACATGTAGCAAGAAATGCAGCTCACCAAATGGCTCCTGGCCTCTTCCATCTTGAGATTTCTTAAAAACGATGAAAGATGAGCCAAAATTCGCGCGCCGATAGGCGCTCGGTTTTTCCGATTTCCTCCTTTCAGCTGCAACGGCCAAAACCCAGTGATCGTTGAGCTCGCGGAGACTCTTCACTTATCCCAGAAGGCACTGGGATTATGCAAATGATCTCCTCAAGACTCTTCCCCTGGTTTTCCGATTTCCTCTTTTCAGCTGCAACGGCCAAAGCCCAGGTTAAACCTGAAATTTCTGTCTGGACCTGGTTGGCCATTATCTGCGCTCACCTTCTCTGGCTTCATGGGAGTGATTCAGAAACGCTTCAATGGCACAAGCGAATATAAAAAACGTAGAGTAGGACTGCCCCATATGAGATTGCCGTGCCGGGGTGGCTCAAATGATAGATGAATTTTTTGCTAAATGTCTCATTTTGAAATACAGTTATAAATTAATATGTACATATGCACTTTATGTATTGCGTTCTGACCACCAGCAGCGCTGGCTTCTCCCCCCTTTTTTTTTACTTGTGTCTTCACACATCCCATCACCATCACTCTCCATACTGTGTCCACATACATTTTCCCATCACTGCTCATACTGTGTCCGCATACATTCCCCGTTCGCTCCCCATACAGTCTGCACCCATCCCCCCACTCACCATACTGTCTGCACCTATCCCCCATTTTGTTTTCTCGTCCATGCCCTCATTCCCCCTACCATTTTCTCATACATGCCCTCCATACTTTCCTCATACATTCGTCCATGCCCTCATTCCCCCTACCATTTTCTCATACATGCCCCCTTCAGCTTCAATAGAGCACTTACAGCTAATGTGGGCCTCTGTAGGGTGGAGAGTGATGTCAGCAGCGTGATCACATGATCTGATCACGCTGCTGGTGTCGCTCTGACCCCGCCATCAGAGTTCAATTGTACTCGCGTCTGTAAGATGTGAGTACAATTGTTCCCTGGGAGCCGGTGTGCTGCAGCTTTTCTGTGCTGGCTGTCAGCTTGACTGCCGTCTCAGAGAATTGCTGACTCCCATTCCGGGGGATGGCAGAATGCTGCCATTGGGGGAGACATTGCGGACCGCCGCATTATTCAGTTCGACTGCGCTCCCCTGCCGGCTGCGCCTGTGGCACATGGATTAGAACAAAAGTCTATATAAATTGGGGCACATGGATGCCCCAGCTTCCCCCCCAGGTACGTCTCTGCTGGGGACTGGCTAGGCTACTCCATAACCTCAATGTACTTCTTTTTGAGCCACTCCTTTGTTGCCTTGGCTGCATTTTTGGGTCATTGTCTTGCTGGAAGACCCAGCCACGACCCATTTTTAATGTCCTGGCAGAGAGAAGGAGGTTGTCACTCAGGATTTTACGGTACATGGCTCCATCCATTCTCCCATTGATGCAGTGAAGTAGTCTTGTGCCCATAGCATAGAAACACCCCCCAAAACATGTTTCCACCTCCATGCTTGACATTGGGGACTGTGTTCTTTGGGTCATAGGCAGCATTTTTCTTCCTACAAACACAGCGAGTTGAGTTAATGCCAAAAAGCTAATTTTTTATCTCATCTGACCACAGCACCTTCTCCCAGTCACTCACAGAATCATCCAGGGGTTCATTGGCAAACTTCAGACGGGCCTGCACACGTGCCTTCTTGAGCAGAGGAATCTTGCGGGCACTGCAGGATTTTAAACATTTATGACGTAATGTTTTACCAATGGTTTTCTTAGTGACTGTGGTCCCAGCTGCCTTGAGGTCATTAACAAGTTCCCCCCCCTCCTGTAGTTTTAGGCTGATCTCTCACCTTCCTCATGATAAGGTTACCCCACGAGGTGAGATTTTGCATGGTGCCTCAGATCGATGTCGATTGACAATCATTTTGTATTTCTTCCGTTTTCTTACTATTGCACCAACAGTTGTCACCTTCTCACCCAGTGCCTTACGTATGGTTTTGTAGCCCGTTCCAGGTTTGCGCAGGTCTATCTATGATCTTTTCCCTGACATCCTTTGGTCTTGCCCATGTTGTAGAGGTTAGAGTCTGATTAATAGAGTCTTAAAAGAGGAGTATTTTATAAAGGTGACTATGTAAGACAGCTGTCTTTAATACAGGTAACAAGTTGATAAGGAGCATCTAACTGGTCTGTAGGAGCCAGAACTCTTAATGGTTGGTAGGGGATCAAATACATATTTCTCACTTCAAAATGCTAATAAATTTATATACCGTATTTTGTTCCCCAAAATTTTGAGGGAATGTGGGGGGGTGCATCTTATAATCCAAATGTGTGCTGTAGAGGGGGGGTGGTACTGGAGTAGTGTCAGGGGGCTGGGGAGGGCTGGCTGGGCTGCAGAGACAGCGGGTGGTCAGTGCTCCCGCTCATTGGGCTCATGTAATATTCACTGCACCCGCTGTCCCGCGCCGAGTTGGTAGACAGGGGAGCGGCGCATATTGCATGTGCCTGCATTCCCCCCCCCCCCCCCCCCCCCCGTCACTACAGTCACCTTCCGATAATGGCTCTGTGCTCCCAGCTCCCTGTGGCTCTTCTTGTGTCTGTGGCACTGTGCTGACATCCAGGAGCTGCTCATACAAGCACTTCATTGTAGCTTCAGCACCTTCCATCACATGACCGATAGGACCTGCGGTCGCGTGACTCCCAGTGTGCAGCACTGCGGTCATGTGATGGAAGGTCCTGAACTACAACGAAGTGCCTGTATGAGCAGCTGATGGATGTCAGCATAGACTCAGGAAGAACCACAGGGGAGCTGGGAGCACGTAGCTATCATCGGAAGGTGAGTTAAGTGTTTATTTTATCATGTGCTTGCCAGCAGGGGGGAATATAGGGACGGGGGGCCGTGTGCATGCCAGCAAGGGGCAATATAGGGACGGGGGGCCGTGTGCATGCCAGCAGGGGGCAATATAGGGACGGGGGGGCCATGTGCATGATGGCAGGGGGGGAATATAGGGACGGGGGGGCCGTGTGCATGCCAGCAGGGAGGGAATATAGGGATGGGGGGCCGTGTGCATGCCAGCAGGGGGGGAATATAGGGACGGGGGGCCGTGTGCATGCCAGCAGGGAGGGAATTTAGGGACGGGGGGCCGTGTGCATGCCAGCAGGGGGGAATATAGGGACGGGGGGCCGTGTGCATGCCAGCAGGGGGAATATAGGGACGGGGGGCTGTGTGCATGCCAGCAGGGGGGAATATAGGGACGGGGGGCCGTGTCCATGCCAGCGGGGGGGGAGTATGGGGATGGGGGGCGTGTGCATGCCAGCAGGGGGGAATATAGGGACGGGGGGCCGTGTGCATGCCAGCAGGGGGGGGGGGAGTATGGGGATGGGGGCGTGTGCATGCCAGCAGGGGGGAATATAGGGACGAGGGGGCCGTGTGCATGCCAGCAGGGGGGAATATAGGGACGGGGGGCCGTGTGCATGCCAGCAGGGGGCAATATAGGGACGGGGGGGGCCGTGTGCATGCCAGCAGGGGGGGGGGGAGTATGGGGATGGGGGGCGTGTGCATGCCAGCAGGGGGGAATATAGGGACGAGGGGGCCGTGTGCATGCCAGCAGGGGGGAATATAGGGACGGGGGGCCGTGTGCATGCCAGCAGGGGGCAATATAGGGACGGGGGGGCCATGTGCATGACGGCAGGGGGGGAATATAGGGACGGGGGGGCCGTGTGCATGCCGGCAGGGGGGGAATATAGGGACGGGGGGGCCGTGTGCATGCCAGCAGGGAGGGAATATAGGGACGGGGGGCCGTGTGCATGCCAGCAGGGGGGGAATATAGGGACGGGGGGGCCGTGTGCATGCCAGCAGGGAGGGAATATAGGGACGGGGGGCCGTGTGCATGCCAGCAGGGGGGAATATAGGGACGGGGGGCCGTGTGCATGCCAGCAGGGGGAATATAGGGATGGGGGGCTGTGTGCATGCCAGCAGGGGGGAATATAGGGACGGGGGGCCGTGTCCATGCCAGCAGGGGGAGGAATATAGGGATGGGGGGCTGTGTGCATGCCAGCAGGGGGGAATATAGGGACGGGGGGCCGTGTCCATGCCAGCAGGGGGAGGAGTATGGGGATGGGGGGCGTGTGCATGCCAGCAGGGGGGAATATAGGGACGAGGGAGCCGTGTGCATGCCAGCAGGGGGTAATATAGGGATGGGGGGCCGTGTGCATGCCAGCAGGGGGGAATATAGGGATGGGGGGCCATGTGCGTGTCAGCATCAGCAGGGGGGCATATAGTGACTGGGGGGGACATCCAGACTGGGATGGGGGGGCTATGTGCCAGCACAAGGGGGCCATGTACCAAGATGGGGTTATATAGATACCAGGATGAGGGACATATATATGATTTGAGAGACGGACACTGGCATTATAAGACACACTTCCATTTAACATTAAAAAAAAAATTTCTCTTTTCCTTCACCAAATTTGGGGGTGCGTCTTATAAAGCGAAAAATACGGTGATTTTCTGGATTTTATTTTTGATATAACTTTGTATGTAACCCCCCTTTTCATGTACAGCACCATGGAATTAATGGCGCTATATAAATAGAATATTATTATTATTATTATTTATCACGCAATGTTAAAATTAACCTACCCTTAAAATTATAGACTGATCATGTCTTTGTCAGTGGGCAAATTTGCAAAATCAGCAAGGGATCAATTCATTACCGTATATACTCAAGTATAAGCCGACCCAAGTATAAGCCGAGGCCCCTAATTTTGCCACAAAAAACTGGGAAAACTTATTGACTCGAGTATAAGCCGAGTGTGGTGCTGCACAAGGGTTAATGGTGGTCCAAAAAGGTGCTCCATAGATAAATACCCCCCATAAAATGCTGCACAAGGGTTAATGGTGGCCAAAGAAGATGCTCCATAGATAAATACCCCCCATATAATGCTGCACAAGGGTTAATGGTGGACCAAGAAGATGCTCCATAGATAAATACCCCCATATGTTGCTGCTGCAATTAAAAAAAAAAAACATATTCATCGCTGGGGGCCAGGTGCCGTGTCGCGCTGGCTCAGGCCCCCGGCACTGGCAATATTCACCTGTCCCCACTCCATCGCTGCATGTCACTCTGTCTCCCGGGTCTCTGCAGTGACGTTCAGCAGAGGGCGCGCACTGACTACGTCACCGCGCCCTCTGCTGAACGTCACAGAGGATGTGGAGGACATAGCAGCCGCAGCGATGGAACGAGGACAGGTAAATATTGCACTGCTCCCCGTTATACTCACCCCCTCCTGGTGCACGGTCTCTGCAGCCCCTCTTCTCCCATGGTCTCGGCGCCGCAGGTTTTCCAGGTTTCGGCAGTCATGTGATAGCGTTCATTAAAGTCATGAATATGCACATATTCATGACTTTAATGAGCGGTTCCACGTGACCGCTGAATGCAGGAAGAGCTGCGGTGCCGAGACCATAGGAGAAGAGGGGCTGCAGAGACTGTGCACCAGGAGCTGGTGAGTATGATCTCGAACACCCCGCTCCCCCTCCCCCTCTGACCCCCGTAAATGACTCGAGTATAAGCCGAGAGGGGGACTTTCAACCCAAAAAATGGGCTGAAAATCTCGGCTTATACTAGAGTATATACAGTATTTCCTTAACTGTACATTTTTTCATAAGAATTTGGGAAAGTTTTGAAATGTCTTATAAATGTCTGTTCTATTCCTGATAAAGGCTTTTAGTTGAGATTAATCTGTACTAGAGATGAGATAATTTATTGGGATTCGGTTCCGAATACGATCGGCATCGAATATTGCTTTTACAATATTCGTTGATCTCAGCCGAACATCATTAGAGTCAATGGGAGTAGAAATTACCGAATATATTCGGAACCGATCATTAAACATACATTTGGCCTGAATAGTGTTCGAATATGGCTTGAATATGTTAAAATCAGATTCAGGGACAAAAACCAAACAAATTTGTTCATCTCTAATCTGTACTACACATTATGAACATGCTCAGTAGTGAGGCAGTGCTGTGGAGTCTGAGTCGTGGAGTCCGAAGTCAGGGAAATTGAGGAGTCGGAGGTTTGGCTTATCCACTCCACAGCTCTGGTTTCCATCTGAATCCACTTAAAACAGGATTCAAATGAACATAGAATACAATGGCATGAACAGAGTTCATATGAATTACATTTGTGTTTTCGTTTTCTCTGAGTGTCTGTCTAGATGGACAAAAAAAGTAGTCTGATCAAATGAACACATTGAGAGAAAAAAAGAGAAACACCGTTCATTTGAATTCTTTTTGAGTCATTGTATTCTATGACTCCATCAGGACCCTCAAACCCATTCGGATTTTATATCCAGTCATTGCCAGAGCAGATTTCAGCTGATGCCAGGTATCAAACACAACTGATAACCTAGCCATGGGATATGTCATCAATATGAGACTTCCCAGACAATCTATTTAGGCTGCGTTCACATGCAGCAGTCATGCTGTGGCTTTTCTTTGCAGCATCCCTGTATTGCTGCAGTGTTTTCACATTTTCCATTCATAGTAATTGAATCTTGGAGGAGAACAGCTGTTTTACCTGCAAGACTACTTACTTAGCCAGTTGTAATCAGGCCATTGTAGTCGGAGTCAGTGTCCATTTTGTTGGAGTGGGAGTAAATTGATCGATTTCTAAAATATATAATAAATTGGTTTCAGTAGTTCAGTGCAGAATGTGCTGTAAATGTTTTCATAATAATTTGGGGAAGTGATGAAATGGCCTATAAATGTCTGTTCTATTCCTGAGCTAAGGACTTAGGCTTCTATTGAGATGAATCTGTGCTTCACTTTATGTGCATGCTCAGTAGTAAGGCAGTGCTGTGGAGTTGTAATCGGAAGTCAGGGAAATTGAGGAGTTGTAGTCGGTGGTTTGGCTTATCTACTCCACAGCCTTGGTTGTTATGGCCATTTATATTTGCTGGTGAAAGTTATTTCCCTACAATATGGAGTGATTGCACAGGGAAACAATGGCAAAACTACAGTAGTGCAGTTCTGCTGCAATTTATAGCCACATCATGACCTCTTTGTTAACATAGACTAAGGCTATGTCCACACTTTTTTGCTGTTGTTTTTTTCACAGCCAAAACCTGATCTCCTGACAGTAAATACTGTCTTTTTCAGGATCACCAAGTTCAGCTTTGCTTCCACCTTGCAAGAATAAATATTGCAAGGTATTAGGCCACCAATGACATTATAGTTTATACTTGGGGAAAATCACAAAAAACTGGATTTCACATCCTGCTGTACCTGTGTTTTTTTTCCCACAAAACGCTGCAATAACTGCTATCAGTGTTTTTGCTATATTTTTGCACCTATTTATTGATTTCTATGGGTGAAAAACTGCTAAAAGAATTATCATGCATCATATTTCCAATTTAGTCAGGAAAAAAAACAAGCGTGTGCATGAGGTATCTAAAGATATCTGAAATCTTATAGCGTTTGCAGGTACTGTAAAAAGCAGCTTTCAATTTGCATATGAAGTGTTGCAAAAATGCAACGTGTGAATGTAGCATAAGGGCTCTCACACGTCAGTGTCTCCAGTACGTGTAGTGACAGTTTTCATACGTACCGGAGAAATTTACACATGTAGACACATTCAAGTGAATGTCAATGTATTTCCATGGACCTTGTGTCTGTGGGCAAAACATTCTGACTTGTCCATTTTTTATCTGCAGCACGGGCCGCAAATCGTCCTGCACACAGACTGGGAGCTGAAGA
This sequence comes from Dendrobates tinctorius, assembly GCF_039654945.1. Lineage (NCBI taxonomy): Eukaryota > Metazoa > Chordata > Amphibia > Anura > Dendrobatidae > Dendrobates > Dendrobates tinctorius. The sequence goes on along the minus strand of NW_027361779.1, from coordinate 43,446,392 downwards.
CTTTTCTCATTGTCCCCTGCTCTGCCGGCGATCAGTGTGAGCAGGGGACAATGGTGAGAGATGTTTTCAAGTGTAAAATTAATAATGAAATAAAAAATCACATTATACTCACCTTAACAATTACGGTAATCCCCTGTAGCATTTGTCCCCTGTAAACAATCAAAAATAAAAAACAAATGTTTTATATCCTGATGTATTAAACCTAATATGTTGGCTATTTTGTTGCTGTTACATCTCTTCCCCCTCCCCCCTCTTTTTTTTTTTCTAGATATAGTATTCTATCGAGTCGTGGTGATGTGCTGGACATATGATCACTTCAGCTCCTGGCCATGGAGAGGTTGACAGAAGAGTTGGTAATGGGGGAGTGGCGGGGCATTCATCTCCGGGATGCTGGTGTCGCTCTTCCTGGTCTAGGAACTCGGTTACCCTCACGGTCAAGTTAAAACTCTGTGTGTGGTTCTACCATTACTCCCCAGCAACATGCCCGTTGTCTTGGGGTCATACTTGAATCAGAGCTTTCATTCACACCCCGATCATTGGCTCGCTCTTGTTATCTGCACCTCAAAAACATTTCTAGAATTCAACCTTTTCTCACTTTCGACTCTTAGCGTTTCTCTTATTCATTCGTGTCTGGACTATTGTATCTCTCTACTAATCGGTCTCCCTCTTACCAAACTCTCCCCTCTCCATTCCGTCCTGAATGCTGCAGCTAGGATCATATTCCTCACCAATCGTTATACCGATGCCTCTACCTTGTGCCAGTCCTTACACTGGCTACCCATCCACTCCAGAATTCAGTATAAACTTATTACCTTCAGCCACGAAGCCATCCATGGCTAAGCACCACCCTACATCTCCTCCCTCATCTCAGCCTACCACCCTACCTGTGCCCTCCGTTCAACTAATGACCTGAGGTTAACAGCCTCAGTAATCAGCACCTCCCACTCCCGTCTCCAAGACTTTTCACGTGCTGTAGTATGATTAATCCCCAATCCCCACAGTTTTAAGTGTGCCTTAAAAACTCATTTGTTCAGACTGGCTTATCGCCTCAACGCATTAACCTAAATATCCCTGTGTGGCTCCTTTCAAAATTTTTTACCTTAACCAGGTTACTCGCATCATGTTCTCACATGCTTTTTACATTTAGTTGCCCTCTGTCTCTGTACTGTTACATATTTAGACTGTTAACTGATTCATGCAGCAACAGGAACACCCGATTCTTACACTATGGCTGATCCGAACAATAAAAGCAATTGTTATCATCCACCTTTCGTGTCTCCCCTTTTTCCTTATAGATTGTAAGCTTGCGATCAGGGCCCTCATTCCTCTTGGTATCTGTTTTGATCTATGTGTTTAATGCTATGCTATGCTGTAATGTCTATTGTCTGTAGAAGTCCCCTCTATAATGTAAAGTGCTGCAGAATATGTTGACGCTATAGAAATAAAATTATTATTATTAACTGGGTGACTGGACCATTGATTCTGTGTCTGCCGTAATGGGAGGGGGGAATTGGGGACCTTATTTTCGAGTATGTAATAGATCCGATATACACTCACTGGCCACTTTATTAGGTACACCATGCTAGTAACGGGTTGGACCCCCTTTTGCCTTCAGAACTGCCTCAATTCTTCGTGGCAGAGATTCAACAAGGTGCTGGAAGCATTCCTCAGAGATTTTGGACCATATTGACATGATGGCATCACACAGTTGGCGCAGATTTGTCGGCTGCACATCCCTGATGCGAATCTCCCGTTCCACCACATCCCAAAGATGCTCTATTGGATTGAGATCTGGTGACTGAGGAGGCCATTTGAGTACAGTGAACTCATTGTCATGTTCAAGAAACCAATCTGAGATGATTCGAGCTTTATGACATGGCGCATTATCCTGCTGAAAGTAGCCATCAGATGTTGGGTACATTGTGGTCATAAAGGGATGGACATGGTCAGCAACAATACTCAGGTAGGCTGTGGCGTTGCAACGATGCTCAATTGGTACCAAGGGGCCCAAAGAGTGCCAAGAAAAAATTCCCCACACCATGACACCACCACCACCAGCCTGAACCGTTGATACAAGGCAGGATGGATCCATGCTTTCATGTTGTTTACGCCAAATTCTGACCCTACCATCCGAATGTCGCAGCAGAAATCGAGACTCATCAGACCAGGCAACGTTTTTCCAATCTTCTACTGTCCAATTTCGATGAGCTTGTGCAAATTGTAGCCTCAGTTTCCTGTTCTTAGCTGAGAGGAGTGGTACCCGGTGTGGTCTTCTGCTGCTGTAGCCCATCTGCCTCAAAGTTCGACGCACTGTGCGTTCAGAGATGCTCTTCTGCCTACCTTGGTTGTAACGGGTGGCAATTTGAGTCACTGTTGCCTTTCTATCAGCTCGAACCAGTCTGCCCATTCTCCTCTGACCTCTGGCATCAACAAGGCATTTCCGGCCACAGAACTGCTGCACACTGGATTTTTTTTCTTTTTCGGACCATTCTCTGTAAACCCTAGAGATGGTTGTGCGTGAAAATCCCAGTAGATCAGCAGTTTCTGAAATACTCAGACCAGCCCTTCTGGCACCAACAATCATGCCACGTTCAAAGGCACTCAAATCACCTTTCTTCCCCATACTGATGCTCGGTTTGAACTGCAGGAGATTGTCTTGACCATGTCTACATGCCTAAATGCACTGAGTTGCCGCCATGTGATTGGCAGATTAGAAATTAAGTCTTAACACACAGTTGGACAGGTGTACCTAATAAAGTGGCCAGTGAGTGTATATGTTATTGGTGGTTCGGATTGGTGGATGAGAGTATGAGAATTCTGTGCTTCAGTTTGAAGAAGTTCATGGGCATCTCTTGCTGTTCTTTCATGACCATTATTGGTTAGTGTTTTTTTACTCGGTTGTCCATGACAGCACCACCTGAGAGAGGGGATCCGCCCTCCAGGAACAGGAAATTCTACAGATACATAAGTGCGGCACCTCTCCCACGCATCAGTTGGTTTCCTGTTCCTGGAGGACAGGATTCCGTGCAGATCATGCCATCATGGATGAGGAATCCCCAGGCCGGCTGTCCGACTCAGGTAGCGGGGGGGTCTCCTACCTCGAGCAGTGCGGAGTCCCCTGGAAGCGCCACGGTGACCCGCGCAGGGTTTCACGTCAGTGTGCGGGGCAGGTGGGAGCGGGGTCCGGTGGATGCCCGTCCCCTGCGCCGGCGGGTAAGTGTTGCCTCCCCCCGGATCCCGATCCTTGTTCCGGCTGGTGCGGTCTCCCCTCGCCTGGATCGCGGTCGGGGACGTGGGGCTGCACCTTGGTGGCGTTCGGGGAGCGCTGTACGTCGGCGCCGCCGTGGCGCTGGTGGCCTGCGCGTGCTCGCGCGCGCCCAGACCGGAGGTGACGCGGTGGGGCGGAGCCGGTGGCGCTGGTGGCCTGCGCGGTCCTGGACCAGAAGTGACGCGGGGGGGTGGGGCCGGTGGCCTGCGCGCACCCGGGCCGGAAGTGACGCGGCGGGGCCGGTGGCGCCGGACCGGAAGTGGTGTGCCGGCCGGCTTTCTCCCCGTGCGTCGCCGGGCGCGGTGGCGCAGGCGCCGACGGAGTGGGGGGGGCGGGGGGTGCGTCACGCAGGGGGATAGACGTCGGGGAAAATGGGGGGGCGAGAATCAGCCCCTGGCCACGTCACCTGCGAACCCGGATTACCGAGGGGAAGAAAAGGGCACAGAGGCACTGCCGAGCGGCTTCAGCTCAGGTACAGGATGGACGAGGCGGAAGCTCCCATGCCCCAGCTGGACAGAGAGCAGGAACCTACCTCAGAGAGGTCCCAAACCAGCTCCCAGCAAAAGAAAAAACGAACTGGACAATCCGGCCATAGAAGTTCCTCCAGGCCGAAAGATCCAGCTCGCCCCCCCGTGATCCGGTACCTACGCCTTCTGCTCAGGGTAAGAGATCTTCGTGCATGTGCCCTGACCCAGTTTCCCCCTTATGTTTTCCTCCTATAGGGGAAGAAATGCGCTGACAAGGCAAAAAACAGGGAATGCAACCTTTGCAAATGCCCCTTGCCGGACGCCTACCCTAAGAGGCTGTGGCAGTCATGCAGACGGTAAAAAAAAAAAAGGGGGGAGGCCTAGTCCCAAAAAATTTACTGGCATACTTCCTTACTCTATCCCCTCTCCTGTAGGTGGCAGAAGGAACCCCTGACTTCGCTACAAGTCTAAGGGAAATAATCAGGACGGAGGTTAAAGCCCTAAAATCCGTACCCCAGGGGGAGTCGTCTAGGAAGAGAAAGAGGGTGAGTTTCTCAGGGTCAGGCTCTTCAGCAGACCCTAGAGGGAATGAAGACTCCTCGGAGCCCTCCACCTCCGCGTCGGCGTCCTCTTCAGAGGAAGACGCCAGTCGTTTCTCCCTAGGTATGGAACAAGTGGACAAACTAGTCAAGGCGCTCAAGGCTACCATGGGGGTAACAGACACCAAACCTGAACGGTCAGCACAGGACCTAATGTTCGGGGGTTTAGACCCCAGGAAACGTAAGTCGTTCCCGTTAAATGACAAAGTCCAAAATTTGATTAATAAAGAATGAAGGAAACCAGAAAGAAAAGGCTCCCTACCACCAGCCTTTAAACGGCGATATCCTTTTGAGGACCCTGTGGTGAATAAATGGGATAAAGCCCCGAAATTGGATGCAGCAGAGGCTAAGGTGTCCAAAAAATCCGCTATTCCCTTTGATGACATGGTCTCTTTAAAGGATCCGCTGGATAAAAAGGCGGACTCCTACTTGAAATGCACATGGGAAATGTCGGCTGGCGCCCTGAGACCGGCGGTCGCAGCTACCTGCACGGCCAGATCTATGATGGTCTGGCTGGACCAGTTAGAAACACAGAGGACAGAGCCTCGAGGGAATCTATCTTAAAAACCCTACCTACCATCCAGGATGCGGCAGCCTTTTTTAGCCGACGCTTCGGCAGACTCCGCGAGAATGGCGGCCAAGGCCGCAGGGCTATCGAATGCTGCCCCGACGGGCTATATGGCTGAAATGCTGACCCGGGGATATCCAGGCCAGATTCCGGCTGTGCTCCATCCCGTGTGAGGGGGAATATCTATTCGGACCAGTCCTAGATGAACTGGAGAAGGCTGGTGACGATAAAAAGAAATTCCCTTCCCTGCCCACCCCTTCCTATAGATGTCCCTTTGCTAGGAAGAGGTTTTTTCGGAGGAGGTCATCCGGGGCAGATGGGAAGATAAGAAAAGGTACCGGTTTTATGTTTGGAGGGGGATGCCAAGAAGCATCCCGTGAGACCAAGAAACATCTCCAATGACTAGAGGCCCCGGTGGGAGGTAGACTATCGGCCTGCCAAGCCTGGTCGCGGATCTCAAACAGTAACTGGATCCTGGGGTTGGTAGCCTCAGGCCTAAAGCTCGAATTTGCCTGTGTCCCCCAGAACAGCGTTAGTGTCACACCGCTTAGGTCTTCCTTGGCGGGACAGACTGTCCTAGAAACCAAAATTGTTGACCTATTTCAGAAGGGGGTACTGATAAAGGTAACAGAGGCGGAGAAGGGCGAAGGCTTCTACTCCCCCCTATTTTTGGTCCGTAAACCAGATAATTCCTACAGGAACATAATTAATCTGAAGGCACTCAACAGATACCTGGTCATTCGATCTTTCAAAATGGAAACGATCAGTTCCACAATAAAATTGCTGTTTGAAAATTGTTTTATGGTGGTGTTGGATTTAAGACGCTTATTACCATATACCCATCTATGCGTCTCATCAGCGTTTCCTTAGTGTGGCAGTTCATTTGGAGGGGTCGTTACAGCATTTTCAATATGTCGCCCTCCCCTTTGGTATAGCAGTCGCCCCCCGGGTGTTCACTAAAGTTATAGCGGAAGTTATGGCCCATCTACAGGAAGCAGACATCCTAGTAATCCCCTAACTGGATGACTTCCTTATTGTAGGAAAAACAGCGGTCCATTGTCTGGATCAATTGCAGAAAGCAAAATTGGCTTTGGAACGGTTAGGGTGGCTATTAATTAGGAAGTCCCGTCTACAGCCCATGAAGGTCCAGCAGTTCTTTGGCTTGATCCTAGATTCGCAGAATCAGGATTGTCGTCTTCCACCCAAAAAATTGGTTTGCCTACGTCAGCGGGTCTTGAACGTCGCCAATAGCCCTTCCATGACTCTCAGGAAAGCAATGTCCCTCCTGGGTTCTCTGTCATCCTGCATCCCCGCGGTCCGGTGGGCCCAGTTCCATACAAGGGTACTACAGGGCGAGGTTTTACGCCATCAAAAGATCCTGGGCGGTTATCTAGAAGGCCAGTTGACTCTGTTCCAACATACTTTGAATTCCCTTGAGTGGTGGCTAGACGAGAACAATCTAGCCAGAGAGGTACCCTGGGAATATAACATAACCCGGGTAGTCACCACAGACGCAAGCCCCACGTGTTGGGGGGCCCACATAGGGGAAATCTTGATCCAGGACCTGTGGGATAGTCCATCAGTTGGGGATGTCCTCCAACCTGAAAGAGCTAACAGCCGTAGAGCAGGCAGTTAAAAGCCTTGTGTATCTACAGGGTCGCCATGATTGAATATTCTCCGACAATCAGGTCACAGTGGCTTACATCAACCACCAAGGCGGCACTCGGTCCAGGCCTCTGATGGAGGTAGCAGAACGGCTGTTCCAGTGGGCAGAGCAACATCTGTCTTTAACAGCTCTGCACATAAAAGGAAAGGAAAACACCACGGCAGACTTCCTAAGCCGCAACCTTCTAAAGCAAGGAGAATGGTCCTTAAAGGCGTCCATCTTCAACCGGATAGTGCAAAAATGGGGGCAGCCAGAAGTGGACCTCTTCGCCACCAGAAAGAACAGGAAGGTGCCTCAGTTCTGCTCCCTGAATCCCAGGGAGAACCCTCTGGCAGTAGATGCTCTTCTATTCAAATGGGACTTCAGGCTAGCATACGCCTTCCCTCCCCTGGCTCTACTATCCCTGGTGTTGAGGAAAGTCAGGAAGGACAAAGCGAGGATTATAGTGATTGCCCCGTTTTGGCCCAGGAGGGCATGGTTCTCATGCCTGAGGACCATGTCGGTATCCGACCCTTGGGTCCTACCAAACATCCCAGACCTCCTGTCCCAGGGTCCAGTTTACCATCCTCAGGTAGCTGGCCTACATCTGACGGTGTGGATTTTGAGCGGGCACTGCTAAAAAAGAAAGGGTTTTCCCCGGCCCTAATTAACACCCTGCTTAAAAGCAGAAAGCCGGTTACAACCAAAATCTACGTGAGGATCTGGAAGAGATTCCTTCAGAGCTCAGGGGTAGTAGCTGGACAGTCCACTCCCGTAGCACAGATCTTAGAGTTCTTGCAAAAAGGTCTGGACATGGGACTCTCCACCAGCACCCTTAAGGTACAGATGTCGGCTCTAGGGGCACTGTTCAACTGCAACATCGCCAGAAACATTGGATCAATAGGTTCATTAAAGCAACAGGCAGGTCCAGACCATTAGTGAAAAATAAGTTTATGCCATGGGATCTAAACCTAGTTCATACGGCCATGACAGAGGCCCCGTTTGAACCTATATCATCAGTTTCCACGAAAACCTGTCCCTTAAAGTGGCTCTCCTGGTGGCGTTGACATCCGCCCGTAGAGGGAGTGACATCCAGGCGCTATGTAGACTTCCTCCTTACATACAATTCAGGGATGACAGGGTAATTCTTACACCCGATCCAGCATACCTGCCTAAAGTAGCCTCCAGTTTCCATAGAACTCAGGACATAGTTCTTCCATCCTTCCTCCCTTATCCCACGAACGATAAGGAAAGGAAATTACACACTCTAGACGTTAGGAGATGTCTCCTAGAGTACCTGGTGGTTACCGACCCCCGGAAAAAAGATAATGCCTTATTTATTTCCTATCAGGGCACTAGGAAGGGCCTTAGGGCTTCAAAAAGTTCGCTAGCGAGATGGATTAGGGAGGCCTGTTGTGAGTTCATTTTCTGGTCTACCAGTTGTGAGTTCTCCTTCCTGGCTCCCTCTGGTGGTAACAGGAGATAGTGAGGCTGACTTAATCAGTGGAGATCTGCCACCTGATAATGAGGATGACGATTGGACCTCAGGAATCTCAGATTGGATTTAAGACAGCCGATGCCCTACTCTGGTGCTGGTGATTCCTTCTGCTTGTCATGTCTTGGTTCTCAGCTCTGTTCCAGTCAGCTCAAGCTAAGTTTCTCTGCTAATGTTCACACTTGATTTTGTTGTTCTATTCAGCTTTTTGTGTGGTCAGCCAGCCCCGGCTGGGGCTGTGCTGAATTTCCACTCTTATTTATCTGTATTTGCCAATTTGCTTTTTGTCCCTTATTAGATTGGCCTCGTTTTGCTCTGTCTCAGAATATTTCATAGTGCTGATATAGTGGGAGACGTCTAGTGACTTCAGGGTTAATTTTGTTATCAGAAGTGTTGGACATTTATTTTGTAGGGTTTTGGGCAGATTGCAGACAGTGTCTTTCCTTTCCTCTCCTTTCTAGTTAGTTTGGGCCCCATCGTTTGCTCAGCCTATTTAACTGCCTGTGTTTGTGTTTTCATCTTGTTTCACCGTCAATATATGTGTGGGGGCTGTCTATTCCTTTGGGGTCTGCTCTGGGGCAGTTAGTTTTCCCCTTTTCTTGCTTTAAGCTTATTTAGTCCTCCAGCCGTGACGAGGCGTCTAGGTTCATCGTAGGTACGCTCCACGGCTGATGCTAGTTGTGTGGTTAGGATCAGGGATCTGCAATCTGCTAGTTACCAACCTCTCTGGTTTTTCTGGGCTTAGCATGTTCAGGTTTTTTCCTCCTCGGTGACCCATTCATAACAGAATCACCAGCCATACCGCAGATTCTAGGGTACTCAAAAGCAGGAAAAAGTTGTTAAAAAAAAAAAAAAGTGTCAGAATTTTTTTTTATATGTATTTTTTTCCTCTTTTTCTCTGGGGTCGTAGGAGGATTTTTTTTTCCCTAATGGAGATTAAGCAATTGTCTGATCGTGTGGAGCAACTTGCTGCTGAAGTGCAGGGAATTTCCACCTACCTCATTCAGTCACATGCTGCTGAACTTAAGATCCCTACTCCTGATGTGTTTTCTGGGGATCGGTCTAAATTTCTGAATTTTAAGAATAATTGTAAATTATTTCTTGCCTTGAAGCCTTACTCATCTGGGAGCTCTGCGCAGCAGGTTAAAATTGTCATCTCCTTGCTGCGCGGCGATCCCCAGGATTGGGCTTTTTCTCTGACACCTGAAAACCTATTCTGACTAATGTGGATGCATTTTTTTCAAGCCTTGGGTTTGTTGTATGATGAACCTAATGCTGTTGATCAAGCTGAGAGGACCCTGTTGGCATTAAACCAGGGTCAGGATTCTGCAGAGGTAAACTGTCAAAAATTCCAAAAGTGGGCGGTCCTTACTACATGGAATGATAGTGCTTTGGCAGCTCTCTTTCGGAAGGGTTTATCAGAGACTGTAAAAGATGTTATAGTGGGATTTCCTGTTCCCTCTGGTCTGGATGATTCCATGTCATTAGCCATTCAAGTTGATCGGCGTTTACGTGAACGTAAAACTACACGGGAGGCGCTGCCACCTTTTGAACAAACGTCTGAACCTATGCAATGTGATGGGGTTTTGTCTAGGGCGCAACGTCAGGAGTTTAGAAGGCGTAATAAGCTGTGTTTTTTTCTGTGGAGATGCCTCTCATACTATTTCTGTTTGCCCTAGACGAGAGAAACGTTTTGCACACACATTTGCTGTGGGCAGTGTACAACCTAAGTTCCTTTTTGCAATTACTTTGATCTGCTCCTTATCCACGTTTTCCACTAAGGCTTTTGTGGATTCAGGAGCAGCGTTGAATCTGATGGATTTGGACTTTGCTAAACGTGGTTTTTCCATGACGTCTCTGTGGACGCCTATTCCTTTGAGGGGTATTGATGCTACTCCTTTGGCGGAGAATAAACCTCAGTTTTGGACCCAGGTGATAATGCGAGTTACCCTAGACCACCAAGAAAATTGTAAATTTTTGGTGCTGCATAATATGCATGATACTATTGTTCTGTGTTTTCCCTGGTTGCAAACTCATAATCCAGTTTTGGATTGGAAATCTGGGTCTGTGGTGAGTTGAAGTTGTCAGTGTGTTCTTAGGGACGCTCCTGTTTTCTCCACCTCTCCTCAGTCTCATGATATTCCTGATTGTCTGGCCGATTTTTCTGATGTATTTAGTGAGAGTAAGTCTGCATCTTTGCTTCCTCATAGGAGTTATGACTGTGTAATTGAGTTGATGCCATGGTGTAAATTTCCCAAGGGTCGGCTTTTCAACTTATCAGTACCCGAACATGATGCTATGCGATCCTATATTAAGGAGTCCTAGGAGAAGGGTCATATTAGACCATCCTCATCACCTTTAGGTGCTGGGTTTTTTTTGTGGCCAAGAAAGATGGTTCATTAAGACCGTGTATTGATTATCGTTCCCTTAACAAGATGACGGTTAAATATCAGTACCCGTTACCTCTGATGTCTGATTTATTCTCCAGAGTTAAGAGTGCCTGCTGGTTTACTAAGCTTGACCTCAGGGGGGCGTATAATCTTATTCGCATCAAGCACGGGAATGAATGGAAGACGGCGTTTAATACTCCGGAGGGACATTTTGAGTACCTGGTGATGCCTTTTGGGCTCACTAATGCCCCTTCTGTCTTCCAGTCCTTTATGAATGATATTTTCCGTGACTTTGTGGATAAGTTTTAGATCATCTATCTGGATGATATTTTGATCTTTTCTAGTGATTGGGATTCTCATGTGGAACACGTCCGGACTGTGTTCCAGATTTTGAGGGAGAATTCCCTGTTTGTTAAGGGATCGAAATGCATCTTTGGTGTACAGTGGATTTCATTTTTTGGATTTATCTTGTCTCCATCGACTATTGAAATGGACCCGGCCAAGGTACAGGCCATTTATGATTGGGTTCAGCCTACTTCTTTGAAGGCCCTCCAGAAGTTTTTGGGTTTTGCTAATTTCTATCGTAAATTTATAGGTAATTTTTCTGGTATTGTCAAACCACTGACTGATCTGACCAAGAAGGGCGCTGATGTGCTGAATTGGTCTCCTCCTCATGTCTCAGCATTTCAGGAGCTTAAGTGGAGATTTACTTCAGCTCCGGTTTTACGGCTACCTGATGTCTCACTTCCATTTCAGGTGCAGGTTCATTAACCTGCTTCTGAGATTGGTGCCTGAGCTGTTTTGTCCCAAAAAGACCCTGTGACTTCTAAGATGAATCCCTGTGCCTTCTTTTCTCGAAAGTTCTCCCAATCTGAACGCAACTATGACGTGGGGAATCGGGAATTGTTGGCCATGAAATGGGCATTTGAGGAGTGGAGACATTGGTTGGAGGGAGCTAGACATCAAGTTGTGGTCCTCACTGATCACAAGAATTTGATTTATCTGGAGTCGGCCAAACGCTTGAATCCTAGACCGGCTAGATGGGCCTTGTTTTTCATGCGTTTTAATTTTGTGGTCTCTTTTCTTCCGGGCACTAAGAATGTTAAGGCAGACACCCTTTCTAGGAGTTTCTTTGCCGATTCTCTTAATGTGACCGAGCCTACTACCATCCTAGGTGAGGGGGTAGTTCTTTCTTCCATTTCGCCCGATTTGAGACGCGCCCTGGGGGAATTTCAGGAGGATAAACCTGCGCGTTGCCCTATGGGAAAATTGTATGTTCCTGACCAGTGGAGAAAGAGAGTGATGTCTGAAATTCATTGCTCCGCATTGGCTGGTCATCCAGGTATTTTTGGTGCCAGAGATTTGGTGAGTCGGTCCTTTTGGTGGCCTGCCTTATCTCGTGATGTCAGGAATTTTGTACAGTCCTCTGGGACTTGTTCTCGGTCTAAACCCTGTTCTCGTTCTAGTGGGTTGCTGATGCCCCTGCTGGTGCCCAAGAGGCCATGGACCCATATCTCAATAGATTTTATTTCTGATCTTCCTGTCTCTCCGAGAATGACTGTTATCTGGGTGATTTGTGATAGATTTTCGAAGATGGTCCATCTTGTACCACTCCCAAAGTTGCCATCTTCCGCTGAGTTGGTGCCCTTGTTTTTACAACAGGTGGTTCGATTACATGGGATTCCTGAGAACATTGTGTCCGACAGAGGAGTTCAGTTTGTTTCCAGATTCTGGAAAGCCTTTTGTTCCAGTCTGGGAATTCAGTTATCCTTCTCCTCCGCATTTCATCCCCAGACCAATGGACAGACTGAGAGAACAAACCAGACCTTGGAGTCTTATTTAAGATGTTTTGTATCTGCTGATCAGGATGATTGGGTCTCATTTTGCCCTTGGCCGAATTCGCGCTGAACAATAGAGCTAGTTCTGCCACTTTGATGTCACCCTTTTTCTGTAATTTTGGGTTTCATCCTCGATTCTCTTCAGGGCAAGTTAGTCCATGAGCCAAGAGCCAATTTTGACGATATCGGTACCACCCGGAGTGACTAATTCTCTTTGGTGCTTTTAGGTAGATGCATGTCTGTAGTTTATGTTTTGATATGATAGCCCTTGCACATCAGTAGCTTAACCCCTTCAGGCCTATTTGTACCCAAATGCCTAGGCCATTTTTTGTAAATCTGACCTGTCACTTCATGCGGTAATAACTTTGGGACGCTATCACCTACCCACGCCATTCTGAGATTGTTTTCTCGTGACATATTGTACTTCATGGTAGTGCTAATTGTGAGTCAATAGATTTTACCTTTCTGCATAAAAAATTACAAAATACACGAAAATTTGGGAAAAATTTGCTATTTTTGAACTTTGAAATTCTCTACTTTTTACAAAAATGCTGATACCCCCCATAACAGTTATTAGTTTACATTCTCCACATGTCTACTTCACATTGGCATCATTTTGGAAATGAAATTTTATATTTTTCGGATGTGATAAGGCTCATAGTTTTATACGCAATTTTTAAAGTTTACGACTAAATTTCCAAAACCCATTTTTCCAAGGACCAAGTCAGTTCGGACGTCACTTTATGGGTCTTGTATAACAGAACCCACCCATACATTACCCCATTTTGCAAACTACACCCCTCAAGGTGTCCAAAACGGATTTTCAAAAACTTTGTTAACCACTTAGGTGTTGCACAGAAATTCAAGCAAAATGACAGTGAAATATCAAAATTTCAATTTTTTGGCAGATATTCCATTGTAATCCAATTTTACCTGCAACCCAGCAAGGGTTAACAGCAAACCCAAACCCAAAATTGGTTACCCCAATTCCGCAGTTTATAGAAACACCCCACATGTACACGTAAACTAAATTATGGGCGCGCAAGAGGGCTCAGCACAGAAGGAGAACTAGGCGGTTTTTGGGATAATAGATTACACTGGAAGAAATCCAGTGGGCCATGTCGTATTGGAGAGACCCTGAGGTACCCCCAGAGTGGAAACCCCCAAAAAGTTACCGCATTTTGGAAACTACACCCCCTAAGGAATGTTTTAGGGGGTATAGTAACCACTTTGACCCAACAAGCGCTCCATTGGAGTTTCATGCACTTGGTTGAGGAAATTGAAAAGTACATTTTTTACCGAAAAATGTCGCTTTAGGCCCACATTTTTCATTTTGAAAAGGGGGACCAGGAAAAAGTACACCCCACTTTTTATTCCCCATTGTCTCCCGAACACGGCAATACCACAAGCGTTGTCTAAAACCACAGTATTGGCGCATATGGGAGGGGGAGGGGGGGATGTGTAGTGTAGTTTAGTGTTTTTGTTTTTTTTAACTTTCTTTTACACTTTATGCCTGCCTGCCCAGACTTGCTGGGACTTGTGGTACCACAAGTTCCAGCGAGTGCAGGCAGGTCCGGCCAGCCTGCACAGTGCAGCGATCGTCCCTGTATGAGACCCTGTGCTGACAGGATCTCATACAGGCAGAGGCGACACTGTGTCGGCCCTGCTACATCGCTGCTATGGCTAGAACGATGTTCTAGCCAATCGCAGCACAGGGGGAGGAGATCAGACACTGACATCCTCCCCCTGGCCTGTGGAGTGACTGGTAAATGCACCAATCGCTCCACAGGCACGAACCCCTGCAGCGAATCACGCCATGTTTTACAAGGCATGCTGCGATTCGCTGGGCTATATAGCCCAGCGAATCACAGTGATTCTAGCTGCAGGGGGTCGGCGCGATGGCCACACACAGCGAGGGGACAAGCCCTGCTGCCGGTAAGTGCGGCCATCTACCCCCGATCCCCGCGCGATTAGCGGCAGGGACGCTAAAGGGGTTGTGCCGTACTAGTACTGCTCTTGTCCTTTGGTCCAGGACGAGAGAGCAGTACTCGTACGGCGCTCGGTGCCAAGGGTTTTAATGTTTTTCTTTGTGTTTGCAGGTGTTTACTGACATATCTAATGGCATGATGGAAGTACCAGCGAGGAAGAAATCACGGATCGACTGTATCATACACTGCTCTAATGATGACAGTGATGATCTGGCGTCCCTACAGGATTTGGACTCCTGGAAAACATTGCTTAGGGCTGCAGAGATCAGACAGCATGAATCCGTCCTGGAAGCAGCTAAGGGCCTTGAAGAACGAGAAATACCACACATACAATATCACCGTAAATGTCGTAGTCTCTTTACAATGAAGAAGTCACTGGATTCTATCCTTGCCAAGGGTGTCAATATCGAAACAGCAAGCAAAATCCCCAGGAGGAGGCTACCGAGGGGTACCCCCAGTGATAGCAGGGTGTATGCCAAAGTATGTATGTTCTGCGAGAAGTCAAGCAAGTATCTCAAAGGAGATAAAACAAGGGAGCCAATCGACCAGTGTGTTGAGCTACGAGCAGATGAGACGATCCGCAGAGCAGCGATAAGGAAAGGCACACAGAGAATCCTTGGTTTACTTAGCAGAGACCTTGTTGCTTCAGAGGGGCACTACCACAAGTCGTGCTACAAACTATTCACAAAAGATGATTCCCAAGTGGCCTGTAGGTCTGGTGCCAGGGCTGTGGAGTCGGTAAGCCAAACCTGCGACTCCAACTCCGACTCCGACTCATCAATTTCCCTTACACCGACTCCACGACTCCGACTCCCACACAGATTGCTTATATTTAAGTGAAAAATTTATTGTAGTACAATGTGAACCTCAGACATTTAATCATTTTTATGATCCAATAATCAAGATATTTAGATAGAACAGAATATATATTGGTGTACTACCCGGTTTTCATTCTTTTTGGTACAGATACGATATGGATAGACAGATATGGATAGATAGAGCAAATTTCTAATCTTCTTTTGCTATTGAAAACATTATCTATGAGCTCAAAAACCTTTCAGGTGATGCAGTTTTTTAAAAAGCTGATCTGCTTTTGCAGCTGAAAAACGTATCCTCAAAAAACACAGGAAAAACGCTGTGTGTGAATGTAGCCTTAGATCAGGAATAGAACAGCCATTTATAGGACATTTCATAACTTTCCCAAACTCCTATGAAAAAATATTCAGCACATCCTGCATTGAATTACTGTACCCAATTTATTATATATTTTAGGAGTCGGTCCATTTTATACCAACTCCAACTCCGACTCCACCAAAATGAGCACCGACTACGACTCCACGACTCCGACTCCACAGCCCTGTCTGGTGCAGCAGAAAATCAGGAAGAAAGCAAGGAAGTACGCTACGGAGAGGCAGAGAGAGAAGCCCTTGAGGAACTCTTCTTGTATATAAGGACTGAATTGTTCCCAAACCCAGAAGTACTGCCTATGATAAACCTCACATCTAGGCTTCAGAGATGCATGATGTCCCGTGGTATCATCAAACTGAAACCATCGACAAAGAAACATGTTCGCCGAAAACTTGAAACAGAGTTTGGTGAATCACTCCGCTTTCTCTCCGATGAGAAAGGTAAGCTTCTAGTCTATCCATATAGCCTATCAATGGACGACCTTGCCCGGCAAGCACACAGCATGACAAAAGATCTGCAAGAAGCAAGAGCCGCTAACTCTGGAGATGTCGTAACCAAAGCAGCAATGCAGCTGAGGAATGAGATCAAGAAGCAAGATGTGAGTCAGCCATGGCCTCCCGATACAGATCAGAATGTCGTTCCTGCATTAGTCACTCAATTCCTGCAAACCCTGCTTACAGGAGATTGTGAGTGCCAAACTCCCTCTGAAAGAGCTCAACGTCTTGCCACATCCTTCGGCAGTGACTTGGTTTTTGCTGTTACCAATGGAAAGACAAAGCCACCCAAGCACGTACTACTGTCCTTTGCAATTAAGTCTTTGACCGGCAATACAGAACTGGTTCGAACTCTGAATCGTCTTGGCCACTGTGTGTCATATTCAACGGCTGAGGAGATCGATACAGCCCTTTGTTTCCAGAAGTTGGAATGTTCAACGGATGACATCCCAATGCCAGCAAATATCTACCCTGCTGTGTTCACAACCTTGGCCTGGGATAACATTGACAGACTTGAGGAGACACTAAGTGGAGCAGGTACATCTCATAGAGTCAATGGCATCGCTGTTCAGTCCAATGTTGCATGCTCTGTGACAAAAGTCCTGCCAGATGTAACCAAGTCGAAGAAAAGAAGCATAATTCCGACAGAATTAATGCTACCAATATACACTGTTGGGCGGCGGGGAGGGCCACCCAGGATTGAGACTGCGAATGTTAACACTACCGAGGAGGTCCAGGATTCAAAAACCAAGAACCATATCTGGCTTCTGGCTAAAATGTCAGACCATGAGGATCAGACCATTAGCAGTTGGACTGGGTTCAACATCCAAATCCGCAGCGACATTGTAGTGGCCCAGGACACTGTAAGCTACCTGCCCACTATCAATGCTCCTGCAACAGCCATGTCCACTGTGAATGAAGTCTTGGAGCAAACACATGCCATCATGCAGACCCTGAAGCTTAACAGAATTGTGTGCGTGTTTGATCAAGCACTCTATGCCAAAGCTGCCGAGGTTATCTGGAAACAGGAGAAGTTCAAGAACATTATAATTAGAATGGGTGTCTTCCACACAATCTGTAATCTCCTCTCCATCATAGGTAAGAGATTTCAGGATGCAGGCCTTAGAGATCTGTGTGTTGAATCCGGTGTCATCGCTGAAGGATCAGTGTCTGGAGTGATGGACGGCCGGAGGTACAACAGAGCAGTGAGACTACACAAGCTGGTCTATGAAGCACTTATGAGGCTTGCATGGAAAAACTTCCTTCCATGGCTAGAAGAAAACCATGCAAGGGACCTTCACAATCTGGATGAAACACTGAAGAACATCACAAATTTTCGCATCAGTGTGTCGCAGGGATCCTTCGAAAAGTTCTTGGATAATGAATCTTGCACACTTTCCCTGAAGCTCTTTCAAGTTTATCTTGAGACCTTCAGAAATGAACAACTCTCAGCATTCTGGATGTCATACTTGGACATGGTCGAGACCATGCTGGCCCTGGTTCGAGCTTCAAGAGCAGGCAACTGGATGCTTCACCTAGGAGCAATCCGACAGATGATACCGTGGTGTTTTGCCTATGACAAGGTCAACTATGCCCGATACCTAACCTATTACTATGCTACGATGTCTCGGCTGCCCATAGACCACCCAGAGGTCCATGAATACTTCATGAAAGGTGGCTTTTTGGTCCAGATCGGTAGCAAGAATCCTTTTGGACGGATTCCTTTGGGCCAGACCATCGAAGAAACAATCAACAAAGACACCCAGACACCAGGGGGCACAAAAGGCTTCAGCCTCAAAGTTGGAGCTGTCGCCAGATTCTACCTGACATCGGAGTACCGCAGCATGTACTTGAGACAGCTGAGGGCCCTAGTAGGCCAACAATATACTGACTTCAGTCATTCAGACCTACAGGTGTCCAGGATTAGAAGAGATGAAGCCGATGTCCGATCTTTTGTTGAACTGCTGGAGACTGGTTGGTTGAACCCCTTCAACAAAGAGCATAATGGTGAACTTATCAGTTTATCAACAGCGACTGCAGCACCACCAGATGTAGCCAAAGACCTTCTAGGGGCATACAGTATAGGAGAGGATGCATATCACACATTCAAGGATGAGCGTTTGGGTACCGATACGCCAACTACACTGTTTCACGACAAGATGACGAAGAACAATCTTAAAACGTTCTCTAACATCAGAATGAAGACACACAGACAAGGCCTTGGCAAGGAAGTAATTTTGAAGGCTGACAGGAACCTATTTGGCCAGATGATACTTGTAGCTGAGAACAGAAAGCTACAAATGAGTGATGTCTTGACTCATCCCCTGGGGCCATTGCCATGGGCACTTGCCAACGGTGATGGGTCTATCCGCAAGACCAACAAGGCTGCCCTAGCAAGGGAGTTGGAGAGGAATGCTCCTCCTGCAGAGGTGATCCCTGAGCCCTCTGCAACCATCATTGATGGGATGAGCCTGGTTCAGAAACTGAAGGGAAACGATGCAACATTTGCCCGCAGGCACAGCAATGAGTGGCGCTATCCATGAGGGTGCTAAGAGCAAGCGCATTGATATTGTCTTTGACGTCTACAAGGAGACATCCATCAAAGATACAGAAAGAGTCAACAGATATGAAGGCACAGGGATCCATTTCAAGAACATTCAACATGGGCACAACATCCAGCAGTGGATAAAGCTACTAAGTAATTCCTCCAACAAGGCAAGTTTCATAAAGTTTCTGGTAGAAGAATGGAAGGCGAAACACCACAGGGAGAAGCTTGAGGAGAAGGAGATGTATGTCACATGTGAGCAGCTCTGCTTTAAGATCACCAAAGAACAGTGGGAAGAGGCTGCTGACCTTAAGTCAAGTCAAGAAAAAGCAGACACACGCCTCCTTCTCCATGCTCTTCATGCAGCAGAATCTGGTTACAAGTCTGTCATCATCACTTCAGAGGATACTGATGTCATGGTCCTGTGTCTGGGCATGTGCCACAAAATCCCATCCCACCTGTTCCAGAAATGCGGTACACAGAACCGGACAAGATTCCTGGATATCACCACTCTGAGCAGAACATTGGGAGGCAGCGTGTGTGATTCATTGATTGGTATGCATGCATTTACAGGCTGTGACACAGTCAGTGCATTCGCTGGCCATGGGAAGATGACGACACTCAAGCAGTTGAAGATGAACAAGACATACCAGGATGCCTATCAGGAAGTTGGTCGTTCATGGGAAGTGTCTCCCGAACTCTTTGAGAAGTTACAGGAAATCACCTGCCACATGTACCTGCCAACTACCCAAACAACTGAGGTAAACAGGCTCCAGTATCCGCTGTTCTGTGCCAGACGTGGAGTGGTAGAGTCAAGTCAACTCCCTCCTTGCCAAGACTGCCTTTTCATGCATGCACTGCGTGCAAACTACCAGGCTGCGATCTGGAGAAGTCTGCAGAGCCAGCCATTTGTTGCAAACCCAACAGACTGCGGTTGGATGATAGATAATGACGTTAAGTTTGTTGTCAAGTGGATGCGAGGGGCACCAGCAGCTATTATCCAGCTACTGTCCTGCAAGTGTGTGCGGTCATGCGAACTTCCTCAGTGTACTTGCCTCAGCAATGGCCTGAAGTGCACGGACATGTGCAGGTTACAGACATGCCAGAACAAGGGTATTGAAGACGAGCCAGTAGAACAACAGTCAGATTCAGAGTCTGATGTTGAAGATATTATGGAGTAACGTTATATAATTATACATACACACACTATATATATATATATATATATATATACACACACACCTACACACACACACGCACCTACACACACACACACACACACTAGTATGGACAAGCCCATGACATGTTCAGTGTGTATTTACATAACTTGGATTAAATTTTGTTACAAATACTACATGCATTGTATTGACATTTTGGCATTTCCCCTAAGTCGACCTTTAATCATTATTTTTTGGAAATATAGGTAGGATCTATTCAAAAGGTGAAAAATACCATTAACCCCTTCGCGCCGGCCGCCGTAGCGGTACGGCGAATCGTACCCGGATCATATGCCGGGCGATCGCCTCGGGTCGGGAGCCGGTTCCCGGTGCAAAGTGGTTACTGTACCTCCTAAAACATTCCTTAGGGGGTGTAGTTTCAAAAATGGGGTCACCTTTTTGGGGTTTCCACTGTGCGGGACCTCAGGGTGTCTCCAAATGTGACATGGCCCCATAGATTTCTTACAGTGAATTTTGCCGCAGCTTCGCTTACGAAGCCTGCCGTGCGCCAATACTGTGGTTTTAGACAACACTTGTGGTATTTCCGTGTTCGGGAGACAATGGGGAATAAAAAGTGGGGTGTACTTTTTCCTGGTCCCCCTTTTCAAAATGAAAAATGTGGTCCTAAAGCGACATTTTTCGGTAAAAAACGTACTTTTCAATTTCCTCAACCAAGTGCATGAAACTCCAATGGAGCGCTTGTTGGGTCAAAGTGGTTACTATACCCCCTAAAACATTCCTTAGGGGGTTTAGTTTCCAAAATGCGGTAACCTTTTGGGGGTTTCCACTCTGGGGGTACCTCAGGGTCTCTCCAATACGACATGGCCCACTGGATTTCTTCCAGTGTAATCTATTATCCCAAAAACCGCCTAGCTCTCCTTCTGTGCTGAGCACTCTTGCGCGCCCATAATTTAGTTTACGTGTACATGTGGGGTGTTTCTATAAACTTCGGAATTGGGGTAACCAATTTTGGGTTTGCTGTTAACCGTTGCTGGGTTGCAGGTAAAATTGGATTACAATGGAATATCTGCCAAAAAATTGAAATCTTGATATTTCACTGTCATTTTGCTTGAATTCCTGTGCAACACCTAAGGGGTTAACAAAGTTTTTGAAAATCCGTTTTGGACACCTTGAGGGGTGTAGTTTGCAAAATGGGGTAATGTATGGGTGGGTTCTGTTATACAAGACCCATAAAGTGACGTCCGAACTGACTTGGTCCTTGGAAAAATGGGTTTTGGAAATTTAGTCGTAAACTTTAAAAACTGCGTATAAAACTATGAGCCTTATCACATCCGAAAAATATAAAATTTCATTTCCAAAATGATGCCAATGTGAAGTAGACATGTGGAGAATGTAAACTAATAACTGTTATGGGGGGTATCAGCATTTTTGTAAAAAGTAGAGAATTACAAAGTTCAAAAATAGCAAATTTTTCCCAAATTTTCGTGTATTTTGTAATTTTTTATGCAGAAAGGTAAAAACTATTGACTCACAATTAGCACTACCATGAAGTACAATATGTCACGAGAAAACAATCTCAGAATGGAGTGGGTAGGTGATAGCGTCCCAAAGTTATTACCGCATGAAGTGACAGGTCAGATTTACAAAAAATGGCCTAGGCATTTGGGTACAAATAGGCCTGAATGGGTTAAGCTACTGATGTGCAAGGGCTATCATATCAAAACATAAACTACAGACATGCATCTACCTAAAAACACCAAAGAGAATTAGTCACTCCGGGTGGTACCGATATCTGGCCCGGCTCATGGACTAAGTGGCATCTTCGTCCTGCCCAGGTGTGGACACTGTGGTTGAGAGAATGCAGCAGATATGGGACCAAGTGGTGGATAAGTTGTCACTCTCTCAGGAAAAGGCCCAGCGATTTTCCAACCGGCATAGGACCATTGGTCCCCGGTTTAAAGTGGGTGATATGGTTTGGTTGTCATCTAAGAGTATTCCTATGAAGGTTGCATCTCCAAAATTTAAGCCAAGATTTATTGGACCTTATAAGATTTTGGAGATTCTTAATCCTGTTTCTTTTCGATTGGCTCTTCCAGTTACATTCAAGATCCATAATGTATTTCACAAATCTCTGTTGAAGAGGTTTGTTGAGCCAGTGGTTCCTATGGCAGCACCTCCTGACCCTATGTTGGTTGAAGGCAATGTGGAATATGAGGTAGAGAAAATACTGGATTCTCGTTTGGTTAGACGGAGACTCCAGTATTTGGTCAAATGGAAGGGTTATGGCCAGGAGGATAATTCTTGGGTCTCTGCCTCTGATATTCATGCCAATAGATTGGTTCGTGCTTTTCACCGGGCCCATACTGATCGGCCTGGTGGCGTGGATGAGGGTTCGTTGACCCCTCCTCAAGGGGGGGTGCTGTTGTGAGTTCATTTTCTGGTCTACCAGTTGTGAGTTCTTCCATGCTCCCTCTGGTGGTAACAGGAGATAGTGAGGCTGATTTAGTCAGTAGAGATCTACCACCTGATAATGAGGATGACGATTGGACCTCAGGAATCTCAGATTGGATTTAAGACAGCCGACGCCCTACTCTGGTGCTGGTGATTCCTTCTGCTTGTCATGTCTTGGTTCTCAGCTCTGTTCCAGCCAGCTCAAGCTAAGTTTCTCTGCTAATGTTCACACTTGATTTTGTTGTTCTATTCAGTTTTTTGTGTGGTCAGCCAGCCCCGCTTGGGGCTGTGCTGAATTTCCACTCTTATTTATCTGTATTTGCCAATTTGCTTTTTGTACCTTTTTAGATTGGCCTCGTTTTGCTCTGTCTCAGAATATTTCAGAGTGCTGATATAGTGGGAGAAGTCTAGTGACTTCAGGGTTAATTTTGTTTTCAGAAGTGTTGGACATTATTTTGTAGGGTTTTGGGCAGATTGCAGACAGTGTCTTTCCTTTCCTCTCCTTTCTAGTTAATTTGGGCCCCATCGTTTGCTCAGCCTATTTTCCTGCCTGTGTTTGTGTTTTTATCTTGTTTCACTGTCAGTATATGTGTGGGGGCTGTCTATTCCTTTGGGGTCTGCTCTGGGGCAGTTAGTTTTCTCCTTTTCTTGCTTTAGGCTTATTTAGACCTCCGGCAATGACGAGGCGTCTAGGTTCATCGTAGGTACACTCCACGGCTGCTGCTAGTTGTGTGGTTAGGATCAGGGATCTGCAATCTGCATAGTTACCAACTTCTCTGGTTTTTCTGGGCTTAGCACGTTTAGATTTTTTTCCTCCTCGGTGACCCATTCTTAACAGAGGCCATTTCTTTAGCATACACCTCAAAAGGCAAACCGGCCCCTGGCAAGCTGAGGGCGCATTCCACCAGGGCCATGGCAACCTCTTGGGCAGAGATATCGGAGGTCTCGATCAACCAGATATGTAAGGCAGCTACTTGGTCCTCTCCGAGCACCTTCTACAACCATTATAGACTAGACCTGGGTGCTTCCTCAGACCTCTCCTTTGGTGTCAGGGTTCTGCAGACTGTAGTCCCTCCCTAAAGTAATTATTACTCTCTGTAATTCTCTCAGGTGGTGCTGTCATGGACGACCGAATAAAGTCGTACTTACTCACCGGTTAGCGGTATTTTTCGGAATCCATGACAGCTCCCGTATATTCCCTCCCTTTAGTTTAATTTGGGTGTGCACTTCTTCCTCTTATATGTACACGGGTAATTAATAGTCGTGTAGAGTATTGTATATAAATTATGCTATTAACCATTGCGGTCCTCTTGTGCTCTGTAAACCAAGTGATGTGTGGGAGAGGTGCCACCCTTATGTATCTGTAGGATTTCCAGTTCCTGGAGGGCGGATCCCCTCTCTCAGGTGGTGCTGTCATGGACTCCGAAAAATACCGTTAACCGGTGAGTAACTACGACTTTCTTTAATTAGCAATTTAGTTGGAGACAAATGTTGCATCTATACTTTATTATCCAGGAAAGATATATATGTAATGGAGCTGACGACAAAAGAAGTGAATATTATTTTGGGTAAAAATGTGTTTTGGTGTCTACATGGCATTACTTAAACTTCTTTCGTGGAACATAAGGGGACTGGGGACTGCTAGGAAATGGAATATGGTGTTTTCTCAGATACGTAAGACACAAGTGCAGATAATTTGCCTCCAAGAGACTAACACTGGACACTATATCTAGAATGACTAAACCTTGGATACAATGGCAGAGGCACGCCACACATACGTCCTACTCTAGGGCTGTGGTCATAATGATTCATAGATCCTTGCGGTGGTCGGCTGAAGTAGTAAAAAGAGATCCGGAAGGTAGATTTATCTTCATTTATGCATTCATAGATATGGTGCCTTATGTGCTGCTTAATATTTATAATCCGCCACCAGCCAAAATGGATATACTCCAACAGGCTGCGATTTTTGTTGCACAATATCCTGAGGTTAAAATGGTATGCACAGGTGACTTATGAATTTTAACACCCATTTAGATAGACTAAGTGCTGAAAGTTCTAGGTCTGGTAACCAAGACACTGTTAAGCTGGAGGCTTTTATAACAGAGATGGGATGGGTGGATTTGTGGAGGCAACAGCATCCCTTTAAGGAATTTTCCTGCTTCACGCCAGCTGCCGCTGCTTATCCAGAATTGATCACGCATTTGGAAATAATGCTGTACTATCGGATTTCAATGAAATTGAGTACCTCCCTAGGGTAATATCTGATCATACTCCACTACTGATGTGCCTTGGTTTGGGTGGCCCTGATAGACCCAATAGATTCCGCATACACCCATTTTGGCTTTCCCCTCATAAGAGAGCAAGATAGAATAACAGACCAACTGGAGGTATTTATAACAGACCATGGTGACTTCCCTGATTAGTAGTGTGGGATACACTCAAAGCATACTGTATTTGAGGGGGTGTGTTAGATACACAATCTCATATATTAAAAGAGAATCCTGTATGAGGGAGCAAAGGCTTGCTGAAGAGTGTAAACTATTGGAGGGTGAATATATCAGTAACCCCTCTGACGATTCCTTGCATAGATGGTTTGGGAAGGGGAGGGAATATCTGTTGCATTTGCAGGAAAAAAGCCCAGAGAAAACTTTTCTCTAAACAGATTTACTTTGAATTGGGTAATCAATCGAGTAGATTCTTAGCATAAATAGCCCAGCAAAATCAATTGTCTCCACCTATATTAGCCATTAATACTAAGGAAGGAACCCCATTACTTAAATCTAACCAAATTGCAAATAGATTTGAAGAATATTTTCGAGATCTATATGATTCGCAACTGAATCATACTATAGAAGAAATTGACTAACACTTAGACCATATAGTATTCCCAACACTGTCGGAGGAGGATCGGTTGTTTTTCGATAGAGATATCACGCTGGAGGAGATTCGGGAAGCCACTATGTCTTTCTCTAATGGGAATACCCCAGACCCTGACGGAATGCCCATAGAACTCTATAAAAGATATATTGATCAGATTGGTCTGGTTTTATTGCAGACCTTTTCCGAGGCATTGGCTAGACACTCGCTCCCCCAATTTTTTTTATAATGCCACTATAGTGGTAATATCAAAACCAGATAAACCTGCTGAGGAGTGTGGCTCTTATTGTCCCATATCTCTACTCAATACAGACTATAAAATACTCACCAAACTTATTGCCAATAGGCTTAAAGCAGTAATTCTAAACATAATACATGAAGATCAATGTGGCTTTATGCCAGGAAGATCCACCTCCTCTAATATCAGAAGGGTACAGGTTTTAACGCAAATAGGACAAAAATATAAGAAACCTTGGGCGATAGCCTCTTTAGACACTGCAAAGGCTTTTGATTCAAAGAAGTGGGATTTTCTGCAGCAGGTGCTTCGGAATTTTGGTTTTTCAGATAAATTTCGTAAGTGGATCAAATTACTCTATCATAGGCCCAGAGCTAATATCCTTGTTAATGGCTTATTATCGGATTATTTTGATCTAGGCAGGGGAACTAGACATTGCTGCCCACTATCCCCAATGCTCTTTGCTCTTGCAATTGAGCCGATTGCACTGAGGATTAGACAGGATACTGTGGTGGAGGAAATCAGTATAAACACCAGGATGGATAAGGTGGGATTATATGTTGATGATCTGGTACTTTTTCTGGATAAAAGAGACCGATCTTTGCCAAGGGCAATTGACCTCATTATTCAATTTGGGGAATTATTTGGTCTTAAAATCAGCTGGAGCAAATCTGTGATCATGCTGCTAGTGGATAACATAACTGTGCCTATGCTATGTGGCTTACAGGTAGTACAAAAACATAAATACTTAGGTATCATAATAAATCAAAACCCGATTGATGACCTTAAAGATAATATATACCACCTAGGAGATATGATGAGGAAAAAATTTGAGATATGGTCCCGGCTTCCCCTATCTGTTGTGGGAAGAATTGGATTGATAAAAATGATAATCCTTCCCAAATGTTTATATATGCTGGAGCACATATCAATAAGGGTCCCTTAAGGGCTTCTTTAAAAAAATACATCACATGATTGCAACGTTTGTATGGGTTTCATCCAGATCTAGATTGAGTATTGGATCCCTGCAGATGCCCAAAAACCAAGGTGTCTATGCTCTCCCTGACTTGTATTTATATTATTTAGCTACTCAGTTGCGTCATTTAAAACACTGGTTAATTGGCGTTAGGCCCAGTAATGTAGAGGCACATCTCATGCCCTTTTTATATACACACACACCGTGGGCAATATTGGAAGGTTCATATAGACCACCCCAGGGATTATTTGCGCATAAATTAGCGATACAAATTTGGCAAGAAAGTAAACGTATTATAAAATTCACTGATCAGATTGGAGATGTTCAGATATGGGATAATTCCGAGTACCCACACCTCCAGAATTTACAAGATCCAAGTTTTTGAAAACAGAATGGAATAATAACACTTTCGTTTTCAAAAATCTGACTATCGTTTGAACAAATTCATGTAAGATTTGGAGTTTCTTATAGAGAATTTTATAGATACTTGCAGCTGAGGCACGCCATAATGTATCAATTCCCGTTTCTTAGAATGAGAATATCTAAATACCCATTGATAGGAATATTATTAATCCAGGGACCTACAGGGGTGATTTCCTCTCTTTATACCTTTTTATTTAATTCTAAAATTGCATCCACTCAGCTCGTTGTAGAAAGTAGTGGCGCCACTTGATACCTTCTATCACTGATTGACTGATGACTGATTGACGCCCTAGAGGCACATACGATGGTGTCACCAACTGCAAACAACAAGTTAATCCAATTGTATATTCATTAGTCTTATTTGACCCCAAGTAGACGTCATAAATTCGGTAGAAGGGCAGTGGATGAATGCCATAGATGGGAATCGGGGGCGGACTTTTGGCTCCTTATCTGGAGCTGTGGCAGTATACGAGGGTATTGGAGTGATGTCATGTATACACTGGAAAGAATATTGGGAACACCGATTGAATGCACTCCTGAATTATGTCTCCTGGGTGTTGTGGATGAAGAGATGTGGGTTCATTATAATAGAATATTTCTTAAAGAGGTTCTATTTATGGCTAGGAAAGCAGTGGTGTTGAGGTGGATGGGAGGGAAATCCCTTTCGATTAATCATTGGAAGAAATTAGTGAATGACTTAATCCCTTATGAGAACATATTGTATAAAAACAGAAAATGTCCCCAGAAGTTCCATAAGATTTGGGAAAGGTGGTGTAATTCCCCTTTGACACACTTAGCTCCTAATACTATGGTCTCTTAGATTTCGAGATATAATCCCTGATGTATATCACTTCTAGACCATGCAAGTTTTGATTTGTGTGAATTTAAAATATGTGTCTTGTATAATCGGACCTGGAATGAGCTTACAGATCCTAAAACAGACCCTGTTAGCTAGAAAATGCAAATGGTATAATGTATTGTGTAGAATATTGAAAGTATGATATCATAGTTATGTCACTATGAATGACTGACTTTATACTGCAATGTTATATGTTTGATGTATTATGTTGTGGAATCCTTCAATAAAAAGAGTTTAAAAATAAATAAAAAACAACTATATCCCTCACCTGCCTGAAGTTGACAGCTTCCCTTCGGTCACAGGCATCGGCTGATGGGACTACTCATCCCATCATCATACGCCTGCTACCGCTAATAACAGCGAGAGCAGGAACCGGCTGATGGGAGTATTCATCAGCCAACAACTGCGCTATATAAATATGTATTTATTTTTTTAAAAATGGAGTGGTTTCCCCTGTATTTTTGATAACCAGGCAAAACTGACAGTTGCGGGCTGCAACCTTTATCTGTCAGCTTTAGCAAGGCTGGTTATCAAGAATAGAGGGGTCCCTTGCCATTTTTTTTAAAGTTATTTAAATAAATAAAAAAAAAATGGTGGGGGGGTTCCCCCCATTTTTGACAACCAGCCAAGCTAAAGCAGAGAGCTGCTGGCTGGTATTCTCAGGCTGGTAAGGGTCCATGCAGCTACCCCAGAAAAGGTGCATCTATTAGATGCACCAATTCCGGAGCTTTGTCCGGCTCTTCCCACTTGCCCTGTGGCGGTGGCAACTGGGGTTCATATTTGTGGGGTTGATGTCACCTTTGTATTGTTTGGTGACATCAAGCCCACGGCTTAGTAATGGAAAGGCTTCTATAAGACGCCTATCCATTAGTAATCCTATATTTATATTGTAAATAAACACAGAGCAAGAGTAAGGGTAAGTGGACACGTAGTTTTTAGGTAGTGCGGATTTTGTTGGAAAATCCGCATGACAAAAGTCCTGCGGTTTATCTGCGGATTAGCCTGCGGTTTTGCCCTGCGGTTTCACACCTCATAATGATAAGGTGTGAAACCGCAGCGGAAACCGCACAAAGAATTGACATGCTGCGGATTGTAACCCGTGGAAAAATCCGCAGCATGTGCACTGCGTTTTTTTATTTTCATAGGAAATAAAGGTACTGTACAATGCAGGAAAATCTGCTGCGGACCCGCAGAGCCAAAATCGCTGCGGATCCGCAGTAGAATCCACAGCGTGTGCACATGCCCTAAAGTCCTTTATTTTAAATAGACACACAGTTTTACTTTTTTATTTAAAAATAACAGTTATACTCACCTAATACCCATTCCATTGGAGCCCTCATCTCCTGTAAAAAAAAAATAGAAAATAATAAATAACAAAAATACTCACTTAACGCCCATTTCATTGAAGCCATGGTCTCCTGTAAAAAAATAAAAGCAACAATATCTCTCACCTGTCCGATGTTCTGTCCCATGCCGTAATCGTAATCCATGTCTGCGATAAATAGTTTTCAACCTGGACGTTGCCAAGATGTGACCGTCCAGGCTGAAAGCCACGGGAGAATGAGCTGCTGCGCTCGCAGTGTCATTAACCAGAGGTGACCTCATTGAGGTTACCGCAGGTCACTGAGGCTGTGTTCTCAGCCAGACTCCTGAACTGCAGTGACCTCAATGAGCTCTGCGCTGCACTATGAGACTTTTTTTCATGGTGAAGCGCTGAGCTCATTGTGGTCAGCACAGTTCACCGTGAGGCCTGCTCTCACTGCAGTAAGTCATTCTTCCCTGCTTTTCAGCATGAGCGATCGAAACCGCTCATGGTGATTAGCAAATGTCGCACAGAAGGATTACGACGTGGGACACTGGATTCTTTCAACTCAGGACAGGTGAGGAATATTGTTTTTATTTTATTGTTAGTTTTACATTTGAATACAACTTTCAACATTGTCCCCTGATCACAGGCCGAGCAGGGAGCAATGTTGTGAGCTGTCTTCAGCATCTGACATCTGAGAACAGCACAAACCGTGCCGGCTTTTCTCAGGTGCCGGTACGTGTGAAACTGATGCAGCACATGGTTGCCACAAGTATGAAACACACAGACACTGATATCTCTGGTACTGGTCTCTCCAGTACCAGAAATATCAGGAGGTGTGAAAAAGCCCTAAAGGGAAGTAAAAATGTCACGCTCGTGCCTTGCCAGATTGGCGCGAGCAAGGGGGTTGTGGACCCACTGTGCCACAAACCAGACTACCCTGGAAGGGGTGTAACTAATGCAGCTACCTCGGTCTTCACTGGAGCCTATGATGGTGAGGTCAGGCTTGTGCGGCGGTAGCTGCCAGGTGCCACTCCAGGGTGTTGTGTGGCTGCTGATCCCACTGGGGAACAGAACACTAGGACAGGTGTAGGTGACAGGCACAACTAGCATACAGGCAGGTGAGCATGGCAGGCACTCTGGCAGGCGGGCACGACTGAGACACTGACAGGCGGGCTCGGCTGAGACACTGGCAGGCGGGCACAGCTAACTGGGAAGGCACAGGGACTCAGGCATGAAGGAGTGGTGTATGGAATAGGTAGAGACTTGTTCACACAGGAGGTGCAGGTACTGGTACGGGAAGGATGGAAATATAGATGGGTATGAAGGAACAGGTTTGGACCTGTTCACACTGGAGAAGAACGGCAAGGCTGCAGAGAAGAGCTGCAGTTAGCAGCAAGAGGTTCTGCAGCAGCAGCACAAAGCAGAGCCACAGGAGAGCCGAGCACAGGCAGATCCGCAAGAGAGCGGGGCACAAGCAGAGCCGCAAGAGTGCAGAGCAGGCAAAGCTGCAAGAGTGTGAAGCACAGGCAGACGGAGAGGACACAAGGATAGACATAGCAGGGAAAGGAGCCACAGACAAGGAGACTGAGAGACAGAGGTAGTACTGAGTTCAGACAAGGTAACGGTACGAGACAAGGTACAGGAACAAAGAGACGGACCCGGATATAGTGCCTCCTGGAGGGCAGAGAGGACAGGTAAGAGACAAGGCAAGGACTCAGAGACCAGGATATTCTGCCTTCTAGAGGGCAGACAGACAAGTACAAATACAGGACTAGGAATCTAGCCTCCAGAGAAGGCAAAACACAGGACAGGACCTGGCAACTCAGTAGCAAGACGCTAACTGAGTGAGAGGCGTGATCTAGCAGCATGTGAGGAGGACGTGTGCCTGCAGAGCTCCTGCATATCTTAGTTAATTACTGCTGCTAAATTCCCACAGCACAGCCGGTAATTACCTGTGGAGAGGCCCTGGGGACTGGTGGAGGTCGTAGGGCCATCGTGGGAGCATTCCTGACGTGCAGCATGCCGAAAAAAGGTCAAAAGAGGATTGCAGGAGAGATGGCCCCTGGTTCCCAAGATGGCGCCACTGTTTCAGCACGTGCTCTGGCAGATGCAGAAACTGATAGTGCAGCCAGAAATAGAGAAGTAGCGGCTCGTCTGCAGCGATTTGCCCTAGTGGAGGAAGTGGAGAAGGAATCTCCCCAAACAGCTGGACAAGATCCAGACACCAGAGGAGAAGGTACAGAGCGGGGGATGAGTGAAGAGGGGGAGGAGGAGACTGAGAGTGCTGGAGGGCAGAGGAACCAGGAGACTCTGGCTAGCTGGGGAGAACTGGTGGAGCAAAATAAGAAACAGCTCACAGCGCTGAAGCTGCAGGTTCCTGCTGAACCCACTATAAAAGACATGCTGGTGGCTGTTATGCAATGTGGATCAGCCATTACTAATGTGCTCACTCAGCTGGGCTTTCTACAGGAGTCAATGCAGAATGTAAAATATGACCTCCACACAGTTAAGGACAGAACTGGGCAATTAGAAATAAGAGTTGGTGTGGTGGAAAATACAGTCTCTAACTCTGCGCAGTATGGAATAAAATGGACGACCTGGAAAACAGGTCCAGGCGCAATAATGTCCGTACTGTCGGTGTCCCGGAGCGCTGCGAGGGCAAAAACCCTACTACTTTTGTCGAAGCCTGGATAAAAGAAAATGTTGGGCCAGACAATCTGACTCGCTTGTATCCGGTGGAGCGCGCTCATAGGGTCCCGGCTCGTCCCCCTCCCCCTGGCCATCCACCAAGACCCATCCTGGCTAAAATACTTCACTACAGAGACAGGGACAGTATTCTTCGGTTCTCAAGAGACCATCCTGATCTAACTATTGATGGTTCTAGAGTTTCATTCTATCCGGATTTTTCACCGAAAGTGCAAAAAATGAGAGCTCAATTTGTTGATATTAAAAAACGACTGAGGGCCCTTGACCTCAAGTACCCTATGATCTTCCCAGCCAAATTGCGGGTCGAAGCTGGGAACAAATCTCATTTTTTTTCTGGAAGCTACAGAGGCAGCTTAATTAGTTGTATCTGAACGAACAACATTTAAGAAGGGAGGTGGAGGACTGTGGTGAAGAAACGTGAATCTTTTGGACATTCTGGACATTTTGAGCTGTTCCTGTGTCTAGATGGTTGCTTTGTGCTGTGGGGCATTATCCTGAAATATGTGGGGGGTGAGATAGGAACTAAAACGCCTGGTATTTGGCTTCATACATTTTAAGGGGGATAACATTGTCCTTCTTTGTGATGGGCCTAATACAGTTGAGAGTTACGTTGGGATGTGTTATTAGGGGGGAGGGTGGGAATGGGGGGGTGTTAGGTCCATTGACAGGTACACATATGTCCAAATGTATTTAGCTAAGATTAGTTGGATATTGTTGTTTAAGTTTAAAAATACCAATTATGGGGGACGTTGAAATTCTTAGCTGGAATGTTAGAGGGATGAAATCCCCAGTAAAGAGACAGGCGATTTTTTCTTTTATTATGGAACGCAAACCAACTGTAATTTGCTTGCAAGAGACGCACCTTACACGTTAAACACTTAATATTCTGGATAAAAGGTGGATATTGGCGGGATATCATTCTACATATTACCAGTACTCTAGAGGTGTCAGTATACTAATTAGACGGGGTGCTCAATTTTCATGTAATCGGGTGGTGGTAGAAGAAGAGGGGCGATTTGTTCTTTTGTATTGTACGCTGTCTGCGGTCACGATGGTACTCATATTTATATATATTCCTCCGCCATATAGTAGCAAAATCATATATAAAATCCTAACTATTTTGAGAGATTTTCCGGGAGTCCCGTATTTAGTGGTGGGTCATTTTAACAACATTTTAGATGCCCATTGGGATAGAGGTAACTGCACACCATTCGGGGCGCGAACTAGCCTTAACTGATTTGTGGAGATGCAGGAATCCTGGGGTATATCAGTACTCATGTTTCTCCTCTACTTTTTCCTCCTTGTCTCGTATCGATTTGGCTTTGGGCGACGGTCTCATATTGGGGAAAATTATGAATGTTGAATATCTATTGAGGACAGTGTCCGACCATTCGCCCCTGTCTATTGTAATTAAAGGAGATAATAATATGTCACGAGATAGGCCGCTTTGGCGTTTAAATCCGTTTTGGCTACAACTAGTGGATAAAACTGATTCATTCACCTCTGAATTACAGGAATTCCTTGGGTTTAATGAGAACTCGGCCTCTAGTACGGTGGTTTGGGAGTCTCTGATGGCGTATTTGCGTGGTATGTTCATACGTGAGATTTCAAAGATTAAGTCTAGTTCTAGAATGAAATCCAAACTTTTGCTCCAGGAATTGGAAGATGCAGAGTGGGCTTTTTTAATACAGGTACTCCCAGTGCGCAACAGAGACTTAAGGATGCTCAGTTGCGAGTGACCAAAATGTCTCTGGAATTGGCAGCGCAGAAACGTTTGTTCCAATCGACCCAATTCTTTGAAAATACAGAAAGTGTCGGGCACCTACTCTCAGTTATAACGTCAGCACAAAAAGGGTCCTCATTCATACCTAGGCTCAGTGGTGAAAATGGGACACTTGTTACTGATGTGTCGGGAATCCTGGGAGTTTTGGGGACCTTCTTTACTAACTTGTATTCCTCTCATTCTGGGGCTTCCGCTGAAGATCTTGAGGATTTTTTGGGATTAGCTAAGGCCTGTTTCACACATCAGTTTTTCCTGTCAGTCTAAATCCGCCAAAATAGCGGAAAACGGATCCGCAGGCGGACTGACAGAAATGGGGGACAGCGGATCGGCGGATGTACTGATCTGCCGATGGTAAAAATTTAAAGGAACCGCGCCTGGGGAAAGAGAAAAAAAAAAATCAAAAATTAATACCGGCGGATGTAGTGGTATCCGAAAGAGAGCGGGCATCTGGGGTGAGCGATCATCTCGCGGGATGCGGGTTAGTAGCGATTGCGCGATGCAATGAGGGAGGAGATCGCGCGATGCCAGAAATGGGGAGATCGGGCAGAAATGGAGGAGGCAGGTAGAGAGAGAGAGAGAGAATTTTCATCCAGCAGCAACACTTGATTCAGGGTTAAAAGGGGAAAATGCGGATCCAGACAGCAAAAAAAGTTGCATGGTCCGTTCGGTGATCTCAGCGGACGGCACATTTTTGGCGGATCCGCACAAATACGAACGCAATGGGCGATCATCAGTCAAAATCCGCCGATAATGAAAGTCAATGGGGAAAAAAACGGATCCGCAAATAAAAATGGCGGATCCGTTTTTTTGGCAAATTGGCGGATTTTGACTGATTGTGAAAAACTGAAGTGTGAAACAGGCCTAAGCTCTCACAACTCTCTGACGCAGACAGAAATTTGCTGGACGAACCCCTGGGTTTGGATGAGCTTGAGGAGGCCTTGTGCGCTATGTCTAATGGCAAGGCACCGGGGATGGATGGCCTGCCAGTGGAAGTCTATAAAAAATATAAGTCGGTATTACTCCCACTGCTGCTGACTAGACTTAATGATAGTCTTGGACTTGGGATCCTCCCGCCATCCATGCGGGAAGCTATTATTACTGTCTTACCGAAAAAAGATAAGGATCCTACCCTCCCGGCCTTGTACAGGCCAATTTCCCTTATGACAGTAGACATTAAATTATTAGCAAAGGTACCGGCCCCTCGTCTTTCGAAGGTAGTGGAAACTTTAGTACACCCGAATCAGATGGGATTTATGCCTCGTAAGTCTACGGCCCTAAATATTAGAAGATTGTATCTTAACATGCAGGTGGGAGTGGATAATGTGGGGAGGAGGGCGGTCCTGTTTCTTGATGCTGCTAAGGCATTTGACAGCGTGGAGTGGAAATATCTTTTTGCCACGCTTCAATGCATGGGTTTCGGTTCAGGCTTCATTGGTTGGACTAAGCTTCTGTACTCTGCACCATTGGCAAGAGTGCGGGCGAATGGATTGCTGTCTGGGCCCTTCCCTCTTCACAGGGGTACGAGGCAGGGCTACCCTCTATCTCCGCTGCTCTTTGCCCTGGCGGTGGAGACCTTGGCTTCGAGGATAAGACTAAACCCGGAAATTGAAGGATTTAGGTATGGGACATTGGAGGAGGAAGTGGCTCTTTACGCAGATGATGTTCTTTTGTTCTTAGCGGACCATGACAGATCACTCAATAGTGCAATGTCACTTCTTACCTCATTTGGAGCTGTCTCGGGGCTAGTTATAAACTGGGAAAAGTCTGCTATTCTCCCATTAGACCCAACTGTGGTCAGAGTTCCACAAGTGCCGGTAGTGTCATGCCTACCTGCGTATTAATGTATCTAATAACATACCAGACTATGAGCGTTTAAATCTCTCACCGCTTGTAGCTAAGATTAAACAAAAGATTAAGGCATGGGCTAAGTTACATCTGTCAATGGTGGGGAGAGTGAATCTGTTGAAAATGGTGATTATGCCACAACTTTTGTATGTTCTTCATAACTCCCTGATTTGGCTTCCTCAAGAAATAGGTTCTTTAAAATTAATGCACTATTCAGGGAACTTATTTGGTTAAAAAAGGGTGCGAGGATCAAGTTAGAACACTTACAAAGGGGTAAGGAGGAGGGAGGGCTGGCATTGCCTAATCCTTGGTTATATTTTTTATCTTCTCAGTGTCAGCATCTGGCGGGGGGGATCGGAAGACGCGTCTGTGGAGAAGGGGGGGGTCCAGGGATTCTCCAATTTCTTTGGGGTCGGGGACCTCTATTGTCTAAGTTGGAGGCGAATAAATTCAGACCTTGGATAGCTAAACGTCCGACGGTAATGCTTATGGTTAAGGTGTGGGGTAAAATCAAAAGTTTAAGAGGAATTGCTGGGTTCACGAGGTATGCTTCCATGTGGGATAATCCGCACCTGCCGCAATTGAGGACTTTGAAAGGGTTCGCGCAGTGGCGACTTGTGGGTATCTGGTGGCTTTCACAGCTGATAGATGGGGAGTCTTCAAATCATTCGATGACCTGCTAAGAGATTTCCCACTTCAACACTCTACATTCTACCAGTATTTACAGGTGAGGCATGCTTATACAATGCAGACTCACATGCACCCTATTATTATACATCATGATGCTGTCCTTAATAGGCTCGGTCTGCTGACATCCACAAGAGGATTGATTTATTTTGTGTATGGGGAACTCCTTTCAAACGTGCTATTAGGTCACCCGATAACGGCGCTAGTGAAGTGGGAACAACAAGTAGGTGGGATTTCAGCAGACCAATGGGAATCAATAATGCAAATGATCCCTAAGTTTTCCCTTGGTGAGCCCAATAGTCTGTCCCAACTATACATCCTCTACAGGGTTTATAGAACTCCAAAGTGGTTGTTTGATTTGTGTTTGAGACCGGATTCAAAATGTCCCAAATGTGCGCTTGACAATGCGGATATTCTACATATGCTCTGGACGTGTCCGTGCATACAGATATTTTGGATTATGGTTCTTAACTTAATATATGTAGCCACTGAGCAGGACATTCCCAGAGATCCCACTGTCTGTGTACTGGGATATGTGGAGGAGGTGAGGGGTGACGATCATCTACAAACATCAGTTGCTAGAATGCTCTTTATTGCTAGGAAACTAATAGCGTATCACTGGATCTCGGATAAAGTCCCCACGCGGAAAGAATATATAAATAAGCTTAACCTTACATTGTGCAGAGAGAAGGCCATTTATCTTAATCGAGGAAGGCCGGCGATGTTTGAAAAAATCTGGGCAGGATGGTTGAACATTCCAGGTTTATCGTCTGTAACTTTATCGTAACAACATGTTCATGATACTCTGAATATGACTTATGTGTACATTATTATACTATGTGCCTTAGGATGTGTGCCTTATCTATGTATGCTTTGTATCTATTTTGGTATAACTTAGCATTGGACCAGGAAACGGGATGGGGGGTGGTAGGGAATGTGGTAAGGAATGTGGGGTACTTTGAAATAAATAATGTTATGTTTGAAAATTTCAATAAAAAATATCTGATTAAAAAAGACGCTGAGTGAAAGCGTTGCTCAGGCAGCTTCCACTGGGTGGAGCTGCCCTAAATACTAGAGGCCTCTTGGTGATTGGCCGGGAGCACATTAGGCAGGTGCACACTGATTCCATAAGAACCAGAGAGTGCCGGCGGCGCCCCCCTATGCACACAGCCAGGAAGCAAGAGGCACACAGCATGGAGCCGGCAGCAGACAGAAGTCACAGCATGGCCTGGAGCAGTGAGTAAGTTGGTGTATGGGGGATGGGAGGCCATGCAGTGATGCCGACAAAGTTGTTACAGAAAATCTGCAATCCTGGTTTTCTCCCTCCTATGATGAGACTTTTTAGTTTACCTGTGTTGAAATATGGCTGCTGTAACCATCATGTAAATCATGTTTCCATTTCCAGATGCAATAATACTTCTTCTCTGAGGAAAGTGGTTTAGTGTCTTCTTTTCTTTTGTTTTTTTTCCTTAAGAACTAGCATATGAAATCCACAACAAAATCTATACAGTTTGGTTCAGAATTTTGTTGGATTTCTGTATATAGTCTAAATGAAAAATAACGCCTTAATCCTTATATATATGTGTGTGCTTTATATATATATATATATATGGTGGCCGAAAGTGTTGCAGCCTTGAAATTGTTCCAGAAAATGTAAGTATTTCTCCCAGAAAATTTTTGCTATGACACATGTTTTGTTATACACATGTTTATTTCCTTTGTGTATTGGAACAACAACAAAAAACTGAAAAAATTGCAAATTGGACATAATTTCACACAAAAAAACAAAATTTCCTGGGCAAAATTGTGACCTCTTTGCAAAATTGTGGGTAAACAACTTTGTTTCAGGCATGTGATGCTTGTTCAAACTCATCTATGGCAAGTAACAGGAGTGGGCAATATGAAATTCACTCCTGAAACCAGATAAAAGGGGAGTAGTTCACTCAATGTTCCCATTGTGTGTCTCTGTGTGCCAGACTAAGCATGGTGAACAAAAAAAGAGAGCTATAAAAAAAATAAATATATGGAGGTGCAAGTCGTTAAGTCCCGCCACCAGCAGCAGCAAATATGGACAAAACCACCTAATTTGTCCTAACAAAAAACCATTAGCATATAATAACTACTTGCGCTAGCTAGGTAAATCCGGGAAAGACATGTATATAAATTTGGATGTACATAATAAATGCACTCACTTCTATTCCCAAGCAAGATGATAGCGTCCCACAATAGTTAAAAAACAGCGCTATATCAAATCGCAACACAAGCAGAACGATACCTTCATTCACATAGAGTACGAGATGATTAAGAAGAATCCTGGTTCCACAGTGTTCCAATTAAAAAGCAACAGTTCCAGCAGCGATAGTTCAAACAATGAAGCCCGCAGTCCAAGTACCCGGAGCACACTTTGCGGTTTCTGAGCAGCAGTTCCGACGGGCCAGACTAGACTCAGGTGCCAACTCTCGAGTCCTTTAGAGTGCGGTTCACAACCGTGGGTATCGGACGCTGTCCCGGCCGGTGACAGACGTCCCCCTACACGCGTAGCAGCCGCTAACGGCGGCAGATAAGCAGCGCGTGTAAGTTCAGAGCCAGCAAGGTTCAGCGATCCCCGCAGGACCTTGCGTGAGGTCACGGTCATGTGGAGCACCACGTGACTGGCTACTGAGCGCGGACCAGACCACAATACTATCTTACGCGTTTCGGAATCGTCGGATTCCTTCCTCAGAGATGGTCCATAGAAGTCAAACAAGCGCTTACATGCCCACAGGTTCCCGCCTCTAAGTTCATACATTAAAAGCAAACAGTTCGATTTCGCTATTTAGACCATTGGGGACCAATGTATTCATTTCGAATATCAATCTGCTTTCTTCCCTTGACATTTGTTGGATAAAGTTACCTCTCCTCCATCTTTTTTTAACTACTCTTATGCCGGTAATTTTGATATTCTTAATAGAACCACCATGAGAATTAGTGAAATGATGTGAAAGGGGGTGGCCAGCAAATTTGTTCCCAATGTTACGCAGATGTTCAGCTATCCTTACGTGCATCGGGCGTATAGTGCGCCCAATATACAATTTCCCACATGGGCAGGTGATCCCGTATAGAACCCCTGTAGTGTCACATGTAACAAAATCTTTAATTGGTACCTCCGCAAAACTGTTAGTAATCGCTAGTTGTTTCTTAATAGCCAGTTTTTTACAGGGACCACATTTTTTACATGGAAAAAATCCAACGGGTAATTTATTTGATACATTCCTGCTCAGAGGATTAGAAATAGGGGGGGCTATCATATTGCCCAAATTTTGCGCCTTCCTAAAGATGAACCTAGGATATGACGGTAAAGATTCCCCTATGACTTTATCATTCCTCAGGATATTCCAATGCTTCCTCACGATTTTTTTAAGGATTATACTGTTGGCATTATATTGTGTAATTATTGGGATCTCTTCCATGATGGAATTATCCATTCTTCTCTTCCGTTGTCCCAATAGTTGGTTCCTTGGTATCTTTTCTACTAATTCTTTGGTTCTTTGTAAAGAAATTGGATCGTACCCTTTGTTCAAAAACATTTTAATCATTGTCTCTGTTTCTTTATTAAAATCCTCCCTTCTGGAACAATTACGGTGTGCTCTAATGAATTGACTTTTTGGAACGTTGAGCAACCAGCTTGGTAGGTGACAACTATCTAATGCAATGAAGTTGTTGGAATCAGTAGGCTTATGGTACAATTGCGTACCAATAACATGGTTCTCTACAAAAAATTTTAAGTCTAAAAAATTTATCTCTTTAGAACTAGTGGTCATAGAGAATTTTAAAAAATAAGAATTTTTATTTAATACTTTAAAAAACTGTTCCAATAAAAGAGGACCACCAGACCATATAAAGAAAATATCGTCTATAAAACGGTGCCATAGCACCAGATTCGCCTGTAGCCCGTGTAGCTCAACTTTCCAAAAAGTCAATTCATTAGAGCACACCGTAATTGTTCCAGAAGGGAGGATTTTAATAAAGAAACAGAGACAATGATTAAAATGTTTTTGAACAAAGGGTACGATCCAATTTCTTTACAAAGAACCAAAGAATTAGTAGAAAAGATACCAAGGAACCAACTATTGGGACAACGGAAGAGAAGAATGGATAATTCCATCATGGAAGAGAGATCCCAATAATTACACAGTATAATGCGAACAGTATAATCCTTAAAAAAATCGTGAGGAAGCATTGGAATATCCTGAGGAATGATAAAGTCATAGGGGAATCTTTACCGTCATATCCTAGGTTCATCTTTAGGAAGGCGCAAAATT
Organism: Dendrobates tinctorius; assembly: GCF_039654945.1. Taxonomy (NCBI): domain Eukaryota; kingdom Metazoa; phylum Chordata; class Amphibia; order Anura; family Dendrobatidae; genus Dendrobates; species Dendrobates tinctorius. The sequence goes on along the minus strand of NW_027361779.1, from coordinate 43,406,277 downwards.
TGGGCAATATGATAGCCCCCCCTATTTCTAATCCTCTGAGCAGGAATGTATCAAATAAATGACCCGTTGGATTTTTTCCATGTAAAAAATGTGGTCCCTGTAAAAAACTGGCTATTAAGAAACAACTAGCGATTACTAACAGTTTTGCGGAGGTACCAATTAAAGATTTTGTTACATGTGACACTACAGGGGTTCTATACGGGATCACCTGCCCATGTGGGAAATTGTATATTGGGCGCACTATACGCCCGATGCACGTAAGGATAGCTGAACATCTGCGTAACATTGGGAACAAATTTGCTGGCCACCCCCTTTCACATAATTTCACTAATTCTCATGGTGGTTCTATTAAGAATATCAAAATTACCGGCATAAGAGTAGTTAAAAAAAAGTTGGAGGAGAGGTAACTTTATCCAACAAATGTCAAGGGAAGAAAGCAGATTGATATTCGAAATGAATACATTGGTTCCCAATGGTCTAAATAGCGAAATCGAACTGTTTGCTTTTAATGTATGAACTTAGAGGCGGGAACCTGTGGGCATATAAGCGCTTGTTTGACTTCTATGGACCATCTCTGAGGAAGGAATCCGACGATTCCGAAACGCGTAAGATAGTATTGTGGTCTGGTCCGCGCTCAGTAGCCAGTCACGTGGTGCTCCACGTGACCGTGACATCACGCAAGGTCCTGCGGGGATCGCTGAACCTTGCTGGCTCTGAACTTACACGCGCTGCTTATCTGCCGCCGTTAGCGGCTGCTACGCGTGTAGGGGGACGTCTGTCACCGGCCGGGACAGCGTCCGATACCCACGGCTGTGAACCGCACTCTAAAGGACTCGAGAGTCGGCACCTGAATCTAGTCTGGCCCGTCGGAACTGCTGCTCAGAAACCGCAAAGTGTGCTCTGGGTACTTGGACTGCGGGCTTCATTGTTTGAACTATCGCTGCTGGAACTGTTGCTTTTTAATTGGAACACTGTGGAACCAGGATTCTTCTTAATCATCTCGTACTCTATGTGAATGAAGGTATCGTTCTGCTTGTGTTGCGATTTGATATAGCGCTGTTTTTTAACTATTGTGGGACGCTATCATCTTGCTTGGGAATAGAAGTGTGTGCATTTATTATATACATCCAAATTTATATACATGTCTTTCCCGGATTTACCTAGCTAGCGCAAGTAGTTATTATATAAAAAAAGAGAACTGTCTGATGACTTGAGAATCATCAATATTGTTGTAAAATATCAAATATTCAGATGTTAGTTCAAAAGCAGGCAACTAGATCATTACAAGGGATGTAATACCTCTCATGATGAGAGGTTGGAAAAGTTGGGCTTATTCAGCTTAGAAAAAAAGACATCTCAGAGACTGTATGAAGGACCAGGGGAAACTGATCATGAGTGGAAGAAAATGATTTCGGCAGCTAAATAGAAAAAGGTTTTTTACAGTTAGAGCAGTCAGTCAGTGGAATGCTCTTCCAGAAGAGAAAGTAATAGCTGGCACAATAACATCTTTTTAAAAAGGACTAGATGATTTCCTCACTACACATAACGCTTACAGTTAATTTAGTGATAAAATGTGTAATTGGTGGAGAAAGTTTGAACTAGATGGATCTAAGTCTTTTTTCAACCTATGTAATAATCTCAAAGTTAAAAGTTCATCTCCAGAAATCTGTATGTTCGTTTGTCCATAGTGCGCAAAATAGTCAAGAAGTTTACAACCCATGGCATTGTAGCTAATCTCCTTGGATGTGGATGGCAGAGAAAAAAAACGATGAAAGGTTTCAATGCAGGATAGTCTGGATGGTGCATAAGCAGCCCCAATCAAGTTCCAAAGAAATTCAAGCTATCCTGCACGCTCAGGGTGCATCAGTGTCAGCGTGAGCTATCCTTCAACATTTGAATTAAATTTAATGCGATGGTAGACCCAGGAGGACCCCACTGCTGACACAGACATGAAAATGCTAAACTGCAGTTTGACAAATGTACGTTAGTAAGCCAAAATCCTTCTAGAAAACAGTCTTTTGGACAGATAAGTCCAAGATAGAGCTTTTTGGTAAAGCATGTAATTCTAATGTTTGCGGAAAATTGAATTAGATATAAAAAGAAAAGAACACAGTACCTAGTGTCAAATAAGATGAAGGTTCAAAGATGTTTTGCTTCCTCTGGCACTGAGTGCCTTGACTGTATGCATGGCATCATTAAATTTGAAGATTACCAAAGGATTTTGGCTTGCAATGTAGAGCCAGAAAGCTGGGTTTCTGTCCTAGGTCTTCCAGGAAGACAATGACCCCAAACATACTTGAAGAAGCACCCAGAAATGCATGGAAACAAAGTGCTGGAGAGTTCTTAAGTGGATGGCAATGTGTCTGGATCTAAATCCCATTGAACACCTGTGGTAAGAGCTTAAAATTGCTGTTGGGAAAAGGCAGTCTTCAACTATGAGAGACCTGAAGTAGTTTATAAAAAAAAAAGAGGGGTCCAAAATTACAGTTGAAAGGTGTTAAAAAGAAGCTTGTTGATGGTTATAGGAAGTGATTACAGTTATTTATGAAACAGGGTATGGACTCAAACATTAAGATGAGGATGCCAACAATTTTGTCTGGCCCATCTCTGGAGATTTGTGTAAAATTCTTTCAAATTTTCCTTTTTTTCTGTTTTTTTTTGGGGTGCTACAAAAGAAATAAACTTGTATAACAAACCATGTGTAATTGCAATAATTTTCTGTGAGAAATACTTTATGGAACAATTTCAAGTTCCCAACACTTTCTGCAGGGACTGTGTATGTATGTGTGTATATATATGTCTGTGTATATATATATATATATATATATATATATATAGAGAGAGAGATATCCATCAAAAATTGAAAGCAGCACACGTTGGAAGATTCAGTATAATGATGTTTAATTCAGCCCATTAGGCTATGCGCCCATACAGTGCGACGTTTCGGTCCAGAAAGCGTGCGGACCTTTCTCAAGCAGTACAATGTGACAAATGAGTGCCTTCTTATAGCACACAAATTATTCAAGTATTTTGTGACAATTATACAATATATGATACACAAAAATGAATCTCCAGCATTGTGATAAACAATCATGAAGTGCTTGCTTAATACAAAGTGCATAACATGATAAAAACAATATTCCCATATACATAAATATCATGCACAGGAGATAATTACATATCAGCGGTAGCTGAAAACCATGTTAAAATGAGTATGACTCACCCCACTACCATTGAAAGAGCGCTAAACCCCAGCATTCATAACAGCACAGTGCGCAGGGTCGGAAGCTTTATGCGGTGTCTTATCCACTACCGCTCATGCGCAATAGTTATAGAGTTTGAATCTAGACTAATGCATCGGAGGATCAGATCATCGGAGGATCAGAAGAGGAGGGAGGAAGCACATCGTGGACAAAAAAGAAAAACGTTTGAAAGCACGAACCAACCCTCCGAGGCCTGCAGCCATCAAGAAAAAGGACTAGAATAAGTGGTAAATTTGTCTTCTAAAACATTATCGGATACTGAAATTCAAGTTTTATTAAAGGGCCTATCATATAGTCCGAGTAATCATGTTAATTGGTTCGAACTAGATAAGGAACTTTTTAGATTCTTCAGATCAATAAAACTAAAACAGTGGTTTACAGACCACACATAGGGAGCTGCTGATATAGCAATGTTGGATGATGGTATGTCAATGGTTAAAAATGTGGATACATTTAATTTAAAAAGTTGTTCACTGCACAATAAAAGTGATTTTGTACCATTAGACAACATACCGGCGATTGAAGCCTTTATTATAGCAGTGAATAAAGATGTGGAATTTCTTAAAGTAAATCAAAATATGGGGAGATTTAAATATCCGAATATGACTAGTGATGAATACAAGGCCTTGGTCGACTTGGCAAGCGACGACAGCATCACCATAAAGTCAGCTGATAAGGGTGGTGCTGTCGTTATGGATACCAAGAATTATATAGCAGAAGTCAGGAGACAATTATCTGAAAATGATGTTTACAGAAAAATTGACAATGATCCGAAATTTAAGATCATGGATATAATAAAACATAATCTTGATAAAGCGTCCGTCAAATTGATTGATGATGATTTATATAAATTCTTGTTGATCACTAATCCTATTACGCCGGTAATCTATATATTGCCAAAGATACACAAATCTTTCGTAAATCCACCTGGTCGTCCAATTGTATCAGGTAGGGGTTCCATCTTTAATCACATTGGTATATTTTTGGACAAAATATTGAGTCCATTGAGTCAACAGACTAAGTCATTTATTCTAGACACGACTGATATTTTGTGTAAATTGAATAATGTACAATTGAAGGGAAGGTTGATACTTGCATCATTTGATGTAGTATCATTATACACATCTATTAGCCATAATTTGGGTCTTAAGTCTGTGGAAAGAGGTCTTTTAAAAACGGACTTTACATTGGAGCAGAGGACTTTTTTGTTAGAATTATTGAAATTAATGCTATATAATAGTTATTTCCTGTTTGGGGATGACTATTTTATGCAAATGAAGGGGACGGCTTACGCAAATTTGGTTATGGCTGCCTTGGAGGAGGATTTTGTCTATGTATCCCACCATTTTGGGCATGTACTGGGATGGTGGCGGTATATAGATGATGTCCTCCTCCTTTGGACTGGTACTCTGATTGAATTGGACTTTCATAAGTTTTTAAATTCTGTTAATGATGATATCAAGTTTACTTTCGTGCATTCGGAAACGGAGATTCAGTTTTTGGATGTCCTAATTAAGAGGAAAAATGATAGGCTGATAACTGAGTTGTTTGTGAAACCTACTGATAAAAATAATTTACTTCTATTTGATAGTCATCATCCGAGAAAAATGATTGAGTCTCTTCCTTTTAGTCAATTATTACGGTGGGTAGAGCAGGGACCCATCAGGGGAGGTCACCTTGTCGTGGTTGATGGGCTTACATGAATTGGCCAATTTCTGCACTAAGAACCTTCATTTTCATCTTGCTGTAAGTAAAAAATTTGTTTTGAGGTTTATTATCTAAATTGAATGTTTTAATGTTTTTCTGTTTTCACATGGCCTAGATTAATGTACATGTGCTGCTGTATTCTTTCTTTCTCTCTCTCTCTCTCTGTGTGTGTATGTATATATATATATATATATATATATATATATATATACAGTTGCATGTAAAAGTTTGGCCACTCCTGGTAAAAATTACTGTTATTGTGAACAGTTAAGCAAGTTGAATATGAAATTATCTCCAAAAACAATAAAAAGTTAAAGATTAAAGATGACACATTCATTTGTATTTTAGGAAAAGTAATATATATATATATATATATATATATTGTATATGATGTTCGTCTTTCGTAGTCGAAGATGACCATGGCTTCAGGGTTAAAAGAATTAATAGTTATGGGTCTGGAGGTGGCTGGTGAGGCCAATCCGGGCCCTGAAGTTTTGCCCACATACTTGACATAAGGAAGCAAATGTGGTCAGTACACCAGATTCTGCTTGTTCCTTGCGGATAGCACGCTTTCTTTTTGCATCCAAGATTTTCCTATCCAGCTGCACGTGATCCTGCCCCGCCAACCTGGAAGATCCAGGGCAAGGTCTTCCCATTCATTGATTTTGTCTTCCAGGTTTTTGAGAGATGCCTTAAGGCTAAGTGCACACGTAGCAGAAAATTTCTGCTGGAAAACCTGACTCCCTTCCCAGAAACCGCGCTTTTTTTCTGCGCGTTTTGCGCACGGTTTTTGCGCAGAAAATGCACGTTTTTTCCGCGCGTTTTCAAAACGCATAGAAATAGCCAGAAACGCGGACAAATCCACGAAATTAAGGAGCATGTTGCGTTTTTTACCGCGATGCGTTTTTTCACGGTAAAAAACGCATCAGTATGCACAAAAAATGCAAAATGCATAGAAATGACTGGGAAGCTTATTTTTAGCGGTTTTATTAGCAAAACCGCTAAAAATACCGCTAAAAAAACGCTGTGTGTGAACACAGCCTAAGGCAGTCTTTATAGCTTTTCTTTTGCCCCCCAACTGCTCGCTTCCCTTGGCACAGTTCTCCTTACAGCTGTTTTGGTAAAAGATGTAAGGCATTCTGACCACATGTCCAGCCCACCTGGCTTGGACATTCAGCAGGAGAGTGTAAACGCTGCAGAGCCCAGATCCAGAATTGCCTTGTCCCAGACATTGTCTTGCCACCTGATGTGGATGAGTCTGCGGAGGAGTTGGGGTGTTTTGGCGTATCTAGATAGAGGTAGCACCTCTGGTGGAGGGCTTGCCGTGTCCTTTCTGGACAGCTCTTCCATCTTTGGTCCTCATCTGATGCTCAACTCTCACCTGTACCTCCAAGTAGCTGCTAACATGCGGTAGTGGGTACACCACGGAACACCGCCTCAGCAGGCGGGCTAAACCAGGTGAGTGTAGCTGTTGGGTTTCTTGAGACCTATGGTGATTTTCAAGGGTTTGCCTACCCATGCATGCGAAGACTGGATATGGCAGACTGTGCGGAAGAAGCCATTCAAGATTCAACGGACAACAAGTGATTCCCAGCACAGCGTTGTGGAGTGCTGAGAGGGCGCAGAGAGGCACATATAGGATACTACTGGCCATCCACTGTACCCTGACCTATCTCCAGTTGTCTCGTCTAGTTCTTGCCACTGGGGCTCGAGGTACGGGTGAAAGAGTGAGGCTGACGACTTGCGCAACTCTTCCTCACTTTAATCCAAGTCCAGCGCATGTCATGACTTCAACCACTGCGTATCTAAAGTCCTGTGGCAATGGGAGAGTGGCAAAGCAACAGGTGTGGAATCACTTTAAGCTCTAGTCACGAATCTGCACTCAGGCGGCCCAGGCCATATGGTCACTCCCGATTGGACTGAAGCAGCAGTGGAATGCAGCAGCCTCCTGGGTGTCTGAGCAGTCCTGTTTAGGACCACTCTGCTCACTTCAATCGAGGACGGAGATAGAAAAGGTGCCTCGAACAGTCTGCTTCATTTCCCCTGGCCAGCCTACCACAGCTGGCAGGTTTCCCATACAGCGGTCGACACGCAATAAAAAAAAAATGATGGTACATGGAATGTGAGAACTTTGCTGGATAATACTAAGGCAGACATACCAGAGAGAAGAACGGCATTGGTTGCTAGGGAGCTAGCTCATTACAACGTTGATATAGCAGCTCTCAGCAAAACGCGCCTGGCAGACGAGGGTCAACTGAAAGAGCATAGTGGTGGATATACGCTTTTCTGGAGTGGTCGAGGCAGCACTGAAAAACAAGAAGCAGGCGTGGGATTGGCTATCAAAATTCATCTTGTTTGTAAACTTACCAGGCTTCCGAAGGGAATCAACGACCATCTGATGACATTTCAGCTCCCACTTACAAACATGAAATATGCAACTCTTATCAGGGCTGTGGAGTCGGTAAGCCAAACCTGCGACTCCGACTCCTCAATTTCCCTTACACCAACTCCAACTCCCACATATATTGCTTATATTTAAGTGAAAAATTTATTGTAGTGCAATGTGAACATCAGACATTTAATCATTTCTATGATCCAATAATCAAGATATTTAGAACATAATATCTATTTATTGGAATACAACTTTAGAACACAAAAAACTGTAATAAATTGTAAATATGTAATACACTGTATACATGTATACGGTACAGACCAAAGTTTGGACACACCTCATTCAAAGAGTTTTCTTTATTTTCATGACTATGAAAATTGTAGATTCATTCTGAAGGCATCAAAACAATGAATTAACACATGTGGAATTATATAATTAAAGTGTGAAACAACTGAAAATATGTCTTATATTCTAGATTCTTCAAAGTAGCCACCTTTTGCTTTGATTACTGCTTTGCACACTCTTGGCATTCTCTTGATGAGCTTCAAGTGGTAGTCACCAGAAATGGTCTTCCAACAGTTTTGAAGGAGTTCCCAGAGATGCTTAGCACTTGTTGGCCCTTTTGCCTTCACTCTGCGGTCCAGCTCACCCCAAACCATCTCGATTGGGTTCAGGTCTGGTGACTGTGGAGGCCGGGTCATCTGGCGTAGCACCCCATCACTCTCCTTGGTCAAATAGCCCTTACACAGCCTGGAGGTGTGTTTGAGGCCATTGTCCTGTTGAAAAATAAATGATGGTCCAACTAAACACAAACCGGATGGAATAGCATGCCACTGCAAGATGCTGTGGTAGCCATGCTGGTTCAGTATGCCTTCAATTTTAAATAAATCCCCAACAGTGTCACCAGCAATGCACCATCACACCTCCTCTATGCTTCACAGTGGGAACCAGGCATGTAGAGTCCATCCGTTCACCTTTTCTGCGTCGCACAAAGACACGGTGGTTGGAACCAAAGATCTCAAATTTGGACTCATCAGACCAAAGCACAGATTTCCACTGGTCTAATGTCCATTCCTTGTGTTCTCTAGCCCAAACAAGTCTCTTCTGCTTGTTGCCTGTCCTTAGCAGTGGTTTCCTAGCAGCTATTTTACCATGAAGGCCTGCTGCACAAAGTCTCCTCTTAACAGTTGTTGTAGAGATGTGTCTGCTGCTAGAACTCTGTGTGGCATTGACCTGGTCTCTATTCTGAGCTGCTGTTAACCTGTGATTTCTGAGACTGGTGACTAGGATGAACTTATCCTCCGCAGCAGAGGTGACTCTTGGTCTTCCTTTCCTGGGGCGGTCCTCATGTGAGCCAGTTTCTTTGTAGCACTTGATGGTTTTTGCTAATGCACTTGGGGACACTTTCAAAGTTTTCCCAATTTTTCGGACTGACTAACCTTCATTTCTTAAAGTATTGATGGCCACTCGTTTTTCTTTACTCAGCTGCTTTTTTCTTGCCATAATACAAATTCTAATAGTCTATTCAGTAGGACTATCACCTGTGTATCCACCAGACTTCTGCACAACACAACTGATGGTCCCAACCTCATTTATAAGGCAAGAAATCCCACTTATTAAACCTGACAGGGCACACCTGTGAAGTGAAAACCATTTCCGGTGACTACCTCTTGAAGCTCATCAAGAGAATGCCAAGAGTGTGCAAAGCAGAAATCAAAGCAAAAGGTGGCTACTTTGAAGAACCTAGAATATAAGACATACAGTATTTTCAGTTGTTTCACACTTTTTTGTTAATTATATAATTCCACATGTGTTAATTCATAGTTTTGATGCCTTCAGAGTGAATCTACAATTTTCATAGTCATGAAAATAAAGAAAGCGCTTTGATTGAGAGGGTGTGTCCAAACTTTTGGTCTGTACTGTGTGTGTGTGTGTGTGTGTGTGTGTGTATATATATATATATATATATCTATATATATCTATATCTATATCACACACTATGACTTATCTCGGCTAAGATAGAGCCTAGATCCTCAGGCTACATTCACACTATGGGCGTAGCCAGGATCAAACCTGGGGGGGGCAGAATCTCATACTGTTCCGCAGAATTTCATACTGCACACCTCAGCTGCTGCAGAACCTCATGCTTCACGCCCCTACACTTGAAAATAAGCCTGCACCTTAAGAAGATGTGGTGATGAATGCAGTCTATTTATTCCAACTATCTGTTGATGTTACTGAAGACGAGCAATGCCTGTCCTGGGCATCCTTTTGGGCAGCTATGAGGTGTAACTGACTGGTGCTAAAAAAAAGGAGTGTTAGTCTGTGTGCTATCCGGCTTTCATTCTTTTTGGTACAGATATGATATGGATAGACAGATATGGATAAATGGATATATAGATAGAGCAGATTTCTAATGTGCTTTTGCTATTGAAAACATTATCTATGAGCTCAAAAACCTTTCAGGTGATGCGGTTTTTTAAAAAGCTGATCTGCTTTTGCAACTGAAAAACGTATCCTCAAAAAACGCAGGAAAATTCCTATGAAAAAATATTCAGCATATTCTGCATTGAACTACTGTACCCAATTTATTATATATTTTCGGAGTCGGTTCATTTTATACCGACACCACCAAAATGAGCACCGACTCCGACTCCACAGCCCTGATTCATATCAGTGCCTATGCTCCCACTATGACTAACCCGGATGATATTAACCCCTTCCTGACCTTTGACGCCACATAGGCATCATGAAAAGCTGTGCCAATACGACCCATGACGGCTATGTGGCATCATGAATTGATTGCCCCCCTGCGGGGTCACTGAGAGGTCACCCGACCCGCAGGTACAGGGTGCTTTGCACTTCACCGCGGGGGGGTGGCTTAGCCCCCACTTGGCTATGACCGCTCTGATTGGCTGTTTCACTTTTAACAGCCAATCAGCGATAGTAATATTTCACCAATGAAATTTGGTGAAATTACAATCCAGCCATGACCGATGCTGCAATAGCATCGGCCATGGCTGGAGACACCGATCAGACCCCCCCACCGACTGACGGCGCCGATCGCCTGCCGCTGTCATGGTCTGCTCCCCCCGCCTTTCCTCCACTCCCCCCGCCTTCCGATCACACCCTCACCCTGCACGGTGCCTCCGAAGTCCCTCTGGCCGTCCCGGTGTCCCGCCGTCCCGGATCATGGGCGACGCCATCTTTGTAAATGGCGGGCGCATGCGCAGTGCACCGCCAGAATCTGCAAAGCTGCAGATTCATTCATTTATTTTGATCACTGTGATTAACTCTCACAGTGATCAAAATAAAAAAAATAATTATCACCCCCCATAGGTAGGGACAAATAATAAAATAAAGAAAATATTTTTATTTTTCCATTAGGGTTAGAATTAGGGTTAGGGTTGGGATTAGGGTTAGGGATGAAATTAAGGGTGGGTTGGGATTAGGGTTAGGCTTGTGATTAGAGTAAGGCTATGTTCACACGTGGCGGTTTTTTCGCGGCGGTTTTAGCCGCGAAAAATAAGCATCCCATGCATTCCTATGGGATTCTGCAATGCTATGCTAATGCTGCGGTTTTTACCGCGGCGGAATCACTTCGCTGTAAACGCAGCATGCTCATTAATTTAGCGGAATCGCGGTGATCCCGCACTCATAGGAATGCATTGTTCTGCTTACTTTCTGCATGTGGCTGTGCACACCATGCGAAAAGTAAGCAGAACATTTGCGGATGGTACCCACGGTCCGGAGGAGAGGAGACTGTCCTCCGGGCTTTGGGTACCATATCCCTGTAAAAAATAGAATTTAAAATAAAAAAATATTGTTATTCTAACCTTCTGATGTCCCGCGCAGCCTTCCCGCCTCTCTCCACGCTCCCGATCCCAGTAATCATTTGCGAGCGATGACGTCCGTTCTCGCGGGATCGCGATGTCTCGCAGTCATTCGCGCGACGTTATCGTGAATGACCCCGAGACGTCGCGATCCCGCGAGAACGGACGTCACCGCGGTAATTCTCGTAAAGGATTACTGGGACCGGGAGCGTGGAGAGAGGCGGGAAGGCTGTGCGGGGCGCCGGAAGGTAAGAATAACAATTTTTTTTATTATTATTATTTTTTACATCCTATCTTTTACTACTGATGCCGCATAGGCAGCCTCAATAGTAAAAAGTTGGTCACACTCGTCAAACACTATGTTTGACGAGTGTGACCAACCTGTCAATCAGTTCTCTAAGCGATGCTACAGATCACTTGGAAAACACTAGCAATTCTGCAAGCTAATAACGCTTGCAAAATGCTAGTTTTTTCCGTGGGAAAATCGCGGGAATTTAAAATGCGATTTTCCCTCGGAATGGAATTCGGAATTCTCGCAGTAATTTCTGCAAGAGTTCCGCTACGTGTGAACGTAGCCTTAGAGTTGGGGTTAGGGTTGGGATTAGGGTTAGGGGTGTGTTGGGGTTAGGGTTCGAGAGAATTGAGGGGTTTCCACTGTTTAGGCACATCACGGGGTCTCCAAACGCGACATGGTGCCACCATTTATTCCAGCCAATTTTACGTTCAAAAAGTCAAACAGTGCTCCCTCCATTCTGAGTCCCGACGTGTGCCCAAACAGTGGTTTACCCCCACATATGGGGTATCAGCGTACTCAGGACAAATTGCACAACGACTTTGGGGGTCTAATTTCTCCTGTTTCCCTTGGGAAAATAAAAAATTGGGGAAAATTAGTTCCTTGGGTGGTCTAGTTTCCAAAATAGGGTTACTTGGGGGTTTCCACTGTTTAGGTACATCAGGGGCTCTGCAAACGTAACATGACGCTCGCAGACCATTCAATCAAGTCGGCATTTCAAAACGTCACTACTTCCCTGCCGAGCCCCAACGTGTGCCCAAACAGTGGTCCCCCCACATATGGGGTACCAGCGTACTCAGGACAAACTGGACAACAACTTTTGGGGTCCAATTTACCCTGTTACCATTGTGAAAATAAAAAATAGTGGGCTAAAAATCATTTTTTGAGGAAAAATGTTTTTTTATTTTCAGTGCTCTGTGTTCTAAACTTCTGTGAAGCACTTGGGGGTTCAAAGTGCTCACCACACATCTAGATTAGTTCCTTGGGGGGGTCTAGTTTCCAAAATGGTGTCATTTGTGGGGGGTTTCCACTGTTTTGGCACATCAGGGGCTTTCCAAACGCGACATGGCATCCGATCTCAATTCCAGCCAAAGAAGTCAAATGGCGCTGCTTCCCTTCCGAGCTCTGCCATGCCCCCAAATAGTCGTTTACACCCACATATGGGGTATCAGCGTACTCAGGACAAATTGCACAATAACTTGGGGTCCTGTTACCCTTGGGAAAATAAAATTTGTGCATAAAAAGATCATTTTTGTGGAAAAAATATGATTTTTCAATTGTACGGCTGTACGTTATAAACTGTGAAGCCCTTGTGGGTTCAAAGTTCTCACCACATATCTAGATAAGTTCCTTGCGGGGGTCTAGTTTCCAAAATGGGGTCACTTGTGGGGGGTTTCCACTGTTTAGGCACATCAGAGTCTCTCCAAATGTGACATGGCGTCCCATCTTAATTCCAGCCAATTTTGCATTGAAAAAGTCAAATGGTGCTCCTTCCCTTCTGAGCTCTGCCATGCGCCGAAACAGTGGTTCCCCCACATATCAGGTATCCGTGTACTCAGGACAAATTGTATAATAACTTTTGCCGTCCAATTTCTCCTGTTACCCTTGGTAAAATAAAAAAAATTGGACCTGAAGTAATTTTTTTGTGAAAAAAGTTAATGTTCTTTTTTTTTTAAACATTCAAAAAATTCCTGTGAAGCACCTGAAGGGTTAATAAACGTTTTGAATGTGGTTTTGAGCACCTTGAGGGGTTAAGTTTTTAGAATGGTGTCACTTTTGGGTATTTTCTATCATATAGATCCCTCAAAGTGAAATCGCTGGTCAACTTTTAACCCTTATAACTTCCTAATAAAAAAAAATGTTGGTTCCAAAATTGTGCTGATGTAAAGTAAACATTTGGGAAATGTTAAGTTTTTTGTGTGCCTTATCTCTTTGATTTAAAGGCATAAAAATTCAAAGTTGGAAAATTGCAAAATTTTCGCCAAATTTCCGCTTTTTTCACAAATAAACGCAAGTTATATTAATGAAATTTTACCACTAACATGAAGTACAATATGTCACGCGAAAACATTGTCAAAATCACTGTAATCCATGGAAGCGTTCCAGAGTTATTACCTCATAAAAGGACAGTGGTCAGAATTGTAAAAATTGGCCCGGTCATGAATGTGCAAACCACCCTTGGGGGTAAAGGGGTTAATAACTGGCTGTTCAAGAGCAAACTTTTCAATGTTTTCAGATGTTTGAAAACTACTTCCAGAGAATACACCCATTTCTCAGACGTCAACCAATCCACCTCTCGAATTGATCTTGTACTTACTGACGTTTCCTCAGGGGAAGCACGCAGTGTGGGGGTGCAGACGCAGTGTGGGGTGCAGCACGCAAGCACCCCATAAGCAAAGCATCACAGAAGCTAAGCATCCAGAAAACGGCACACTTTGCTCTCCCCTTTAACCATGTGCGTTATTTCTATCCTGTGCTCCCTTGCTATCCACATTCACCACCCCATTCCCCCTCGATCACCACTCATACACATCAACCCCTCTTTATTTCCCTCTCCCATGTACAGCTCCCATGCACTCCTCACCTTCCTGAGAAACCTCAGGCCATCTTGCCCAAACATCGCAGAAAAAAACGACGGTACTTACAATTCCAACAACTATTTGCTCTTTATCTTCCTACTGATTTCAGGGGACATCTCCCCAACCCTGGTTCACCATCCACCAACTTCAACCCCTACCCTACCTCATATCGAAACCATAATAATCTTATTAATATTATTTGCACTCCCTCATCTCCATCTTTTATTTGTGCCCTCTGGAATCCACGGTCTGTTTGTAACAAGCTTCCTTTCCTGCACAACTACTTTCTGAACAAGACAGGCCCAAATGCATCTGCACTAATCCAGGGTGCAGTGGACCCAAGTAAAAATGGCAGCTGCACAGGTGCATAAATACCAAATGAAACAGCCAGCCTACAATGAGGGATTGGCCGTGTGGTACACCAGTGCAGAAAAAATAATCTGCATGTGGCAGTGTTCACACAGGGAATGCAGGGCTTCTGGCTAACAACCTCTTAGTAACACCATAACACTTGTGGCCTCTGTTCACACGGGATGCATTTTAGTTGGCACTGGGCAGCCCCCCTATATGGTGTTACTAAGAGGTTGTTAGCCAGAAGCCCTGCATTCCCTGTGTGAACACTGCCACATGCGGATTATTTTTTCTGCACTGGTGTACCACACGGCCAATCCCTCATTGTAGGCTGGCTGTTTCATTTGGTATTTATGCACCTGTGCAGCTGCCATTTTTACTTGGGTCCACTGCACCCTGGATTAGTGCAGATGCATTTGGGCCTGACTGGTTTTCAACCAATTTTTTGGAGGTTTTTTTCTTCTTTCTGTGGTGTTCATGTTAGAGTAGGGACTGACAAGTGTAAGGAACTTTGACGCAGTTTGTCAGCTTCCATATTAAGGCCTTGATATCAACTAATACCTTACATATATTGCTATGTTTGTTGTGCACTTTTTATATTTTTTCCAGGGTGCAGTTGGGCCCAAATGGTTCTGCAAACTTGTGGCCTCTGTTCACACGGGATGCATTTTAGTTGGCACTGGGCAGCCCCCTATTTGGTGTTACTAAGAGGTTGTTAGCCAGAAGCCCTGCATTCCCTGTGTGAACACTGCCACATGCGGATTATTTTTTCTGCACTGGTGTACCACACGGCCAATCCCTCATTGTAGGCTGGGTGTTTCACTTGGTATTTATGCACCTGTGCAGCTGCCATTTTTACTTGGGTCCACTGCACCCTGGATTAGTGCAGATGCATTTGGGCCTGTCTGGTTTTCAACCAATTTTTTGGAGGTTTTTTTCTTCTTTCTGTGGTGTTCATGTTAGAGTAGGGACTTACAAGTGTAAGGAACTTTGACGCAGTTTGTCAGCTTCCATATTAAGGCCTTGATATCAACTAATACCTTACATATATTGCTATGTTTGTTGTGCACTTTTTATATTTTTTCCAGGGTGCAGTTGGGCCCAAATGGTTCTGCAAACTTGTGGCCTCTGTTCACATGGGATGCATTTTAGTTGACACTGGGCAGCCCCCCTATATGGTGTTACTAAGAGGTTGTTAGCCAGAAGCCCTGCATTCCCTGTGTGAACACTGCCACATGCGGATTATTTTTTCTGCACTGGTGTACCACACGGCCAATCCCTCATTGTAGGCTGGCTGTTTCATTTGGTATTTATGCACCTGTGCAGCTGCCATTTTTACTTGGGTCCACTGCACCCTGGATTAGTGCAGATGCATTTGGGCCTGTCTGGTTTTCAACCAATTTTTTGGAGGTTTTTTTCCTCTTTCTGTGGTGTTCATACTTTCTGAACAACTCTCAATCTGTTGGCCCTCACTGAAACCTGGATTCAGGATTCTGACACTGTCTCTCCTGCTGCCATTTCTTATGGTAGCTTACAATTCTATCATTCCCCGAGACCCACAAACAGACATGGTGGTGGAGTCGGCATACTCCTTTCCCCACAATGCACTTTCCAGGTCATACCCCCAGTTCCATCACTCATTCCCTTCTTTTGAGGTCCACACGATCAGGCTCTTTCGTCCCCTCTCCCTTAAGGTACTGTCACACTAAGCGATATCGCTATAACTTATAGCGATATTGCTAGCGATATCGCTGTGTGTGATACCTACAACCCGCTCCCCCACTGGTTATCGCTGATCGCGCGAGAACAGGCTGGACTGTTTCTCGTCGTCAGCTTCCTGCGGCACTTCCTGCTGTGACGACGAGCGACGCGTGGAGCCGGGCGGGAGGACGCAGGATCGCCTGGTGTGACAGGTAAGTAGCGACCCCCGTCCCCAGCGATGTCGCTGTGAGATCTGCCTGTGTGGCAGCTCACTAGCGACCACCTAGCGATGTACCAGCGATCCTGACCGCGTCATATCGCTGGTCGGGATCGCTGGTACATCGCTAAGTGTGACAGTACCTTTAGAGTAGCGGTCATATACCGGCCCCCAGGCTCACCCACCCACTTCCTTGACCATTTCTCGGCCTGGCTACCGCACTTCATGTCCTCAGAACTACCAACTCTTTTCCTGGGAGACTTCAACATCCCCATTAACAGCCCTACTTCCACATCTGCATCCCAGCTTCTATCACTAACCACCTCTCTAGGCCTCTCGCAGCTTTTAACCTCTGAGACACACAAGGACAGTAACACCCTTGATCTGGTCTTTGTCCAGCTCTGTTCAATCTCCCACCTAAATAACTCACCGCTTCCACACTCTGACCACAACATTCTCTCCTTCACGCTCACAAATCCTCGCCCACCCTAGCTCACTCCTACCTACCACACAGTCAAAAATCTACAAGCCATTAACCCTCAGACACTTTCAGACTCCCTACACTCATCACTTTCCCCAATCTCCTCTTTTTCCTGTCCTGATCTGGCTGCTCATCACTACAATGACACTCTTAGAAGCACCCTTGGCCAAGTAGCTCCCTTCACCCTCAGAACCTCCAAGCACAGAGTAAAACAGCCCTGGCTCACATCGCAAACTCAACTCCAGCAATGCTCTAAGGGTGCTGAACACCTATAGAGAAAAACCCACACACCAGAAGACTTCATCCACTTCAAATTTATGTTAAGAACCTATAACGCTGCCCGTCACCTCACCAAACAGGCCTACTTCACCACCCTGATCTCATTAGCCAACAACCCCAAGAAACTTTTTGACACCTTTCACTCCCTCAGGCCAAAATCACAAGCCCCTATCACAGTCATTTGTGCTGATGACCTGGCCTCCCACATTACAGAAAAAAATAGATATCGGTCAGGAAATCTGCTCCCAACCACCATGTGCTGTGACTCCCATCCCTTCCTGCATCTTCCCTGGCTCACTTTCCACATTTGATCCCATCACAGAAGTCTCCAGACTCCTCTCGTCCGACCACATGCACTTCCGACCCCATTCCCTCACATCTCCAGTCTCTCCAGTCGTCACAACTCACCTAACTGCAATCTTTAATCTCTCCCTCTCCTTGGGCATTTTCCCATCCTTCAAACACGCCATCGTTACTCCATTACTAAAGAAACGCCCTCTCGACCCATCCTGCACAAACTACAGACCAGTCTCCAATCTCCCCTTCATCGCTAAACTTTTGGAGCGCCTAGTTTATTCCCGCCTTACCCGTTACCTCTCCACTCACTCCCTTCTAGACCCTTCACAGTGTGGCTTCCGCCCCCTACATTCGACTGAAACTGCTCTCATCAAAGTGACCAATGACCTTCTGACAGCAAAACGTAACGGTCACCACTCTCTGCTCATTCTTCTCGACCAATCTGCAGCTTTCGACACTGTTGACCACCATCTCCTACTCTCTAGGTTCCAGTCACTAGGCATTAAGGGCACTGCTCTCTCCTGGTTCTCTTCCTATCTTTCTGACCGCTCCTTCAGTGTTTTGTTCTCTGGCTCCACTTCATCTCCTCTTCCTCTCGCTGTCGGGGTACCTCAGGGCTCAGTCCTTGGCCCCCTTCTCTTCTCTCTCTACACAGCCCCAATTGGACAGACCATCAGCAGATTTGGCTTTCAGTATCATCTTTATGCTGATGACACACAACTATATACGTCATTCCCCGACCTTACCCCCGCTGTACTACAGAACGCCAGTGACTGTCTGCAGTCTCCAACATCATGTCTGATCTCTATCTGAAACTCATCCTCTCCAAAACTGAACTTCTGCTCCCGCCGTCTACTAACCTCCCTAAATCTGACATTTCCCTCTCCGTGGGTGGCATCACAATAACACCCCGGCAGCAGGCGCGCTGTTTGGGTGTTATGTTTGACACCAATCTCTCCTTCACATCCCATATACAATCTCTTGCCACTTACACCTAAAGAACATCTCTAAAATCCGCCCTTTTCTCACCATGGAAACAACAAAAACCCTCACTGTAGCATTGATCCACTCCCGCCTGGATTACTGCAATCCTCTATTAATTGGCCTCCCCATTACTCGACATTCCCCTCTCCAGTCCATACTTAATGCAGCAGCCAGGGTCATCTAACTGGCTAATCGGTACTCGGACACGTCCGCTCTTTGCCAGTCATTACATTGGCTGCCCATTCATTATAGGATCCAATTCAAAGTACTTGTTCTCACCCACAAAGCTCTCCACAGTGCAGCACCCCCTACATCTCCTGCCTCATTTCTGTTTATTGTCCTAACCGACCGCTGCGCTCTGCAAACGACTTTCAACTATCCACAATTTGATTAGTGAACGTGATAGGCCGCTCTGAACAAATGTGTTTTGAGGGAGCACCTGAAACTATGCAAAGTCATTCTATGTGTAAGTGTGCATGTGTATCCCATTCACTATCTCCATCCATCCCTCACTCCCTCAAGATGGCTGGACCATCATTGTAAATACATACCTGTACTTTGTATCTCCCCCACCTCATTGTAGATTGTAAGCTCTCATGAGCAGGGTCGTCTTATTTTGCTTTAATTGTTGTATTGTTAACGTTGTTACTTATGACTTGTGTTTTGAAACTGTTAAACTGTAAAGCGCTGCAGAATATGTTGGTGCTATATAAATAAAGATTATTATTATTTCCTCGCTTCCCAAATTCAAATCAGTTTCCACTGAACCAAAAAACGATTTCTGACCATGCTCCGGTCACCTGCGAAATAATAGCTGGCCCTGCTGCAAAAAAAAACATTTTTTGTGGAAATCTAATTCATCTCTCATGCTTAATTCACTTCACAAAGAACAATAAAATCTTCTATTGAAAACTACTTTAAAACCCTGCTCTTCTGTTCGTTTCCATTATACACTTGTACTGCTCCGGTCATTTTTGACCGGACCTATTAAAATGCTGTTTTAGCTACTTAAAAAATTTTTTTTTGAATACCTGTTGCATTATTATACTGTATGTGAACATGGTTGGTCATTATAAAAACAAATAATATGTAAAAAACTCAATTTTTTTATTTATTTTGTGTTTATAAAGGTTACAAGGTTACATTCTGCACAGAAATTACAAATTTGAGCTTGACTAACTAACTAAAACAACTACTACTACAATAACTATAACTAAAATTAACTATAGTATAAAATGCGTGCAAACATTTTGAAAAAAATAGTAAAAATAATTTTTAAAAAAATCAGTTTTTTTCAGTAAATCTTCACATAATTCTATTGTTTACATTCAGGACAACAATGATACACAAGTTTATAAGCCTCATACCTGTACAGATTTGCATTCAAGGCTCAGATGTCTCCAGATCTTCTCTCCAACAAAACTGAGACTGAAATGGCTGGCTGAACTGCTTACTTACTGATAAGATAAGAAAAGAGACACCAGACACCACCCCCTGGAATGCTGAGATAGCAGAGAAGAAAACAAACATTTGGCAGACATGACTCATTAGCTTTTCAGGTCTGCTTTGCACAGAGAACCAACACAAGGAAAATTTTAAAAAAACTTTTCTTTTACAATATGCAATGGTGACAACTGAATTTATTTATTTTTAGAGGAAAAGCAGGGTAAATAACATACAGAGAAAAAAATTGCACAGAACTGTACTGAAAGCCAATGCATATGGTTTGTACTGAAAGCATGTGTAAATCTGCATCTAAAGCAACTGTTTACTTCATAAACAATAGTAGATGCAATAAGTAGTCTCAAAAGAAATTATAACTTATTTGTTTTACTCAAAAAATGGCTAAAATTAGCATAAAATGCTATTCGGTCATTTTTGACCGGAACAGTACAAGTGTAAAAAAAAGTGGTGCAAAAACTAAACCAAAAAAAAGTACCCTTAGAAAGAACCCCTCAAATTAGGAAAATAGAAGTAACCACAAGTTTCAGAAACGCATAATGAATTTTTTAAAAAATATCAAAGTTCAACAACGGTCATTTTTGACCGAACATAACAGCAGGGTTAAAGAAAGCAAATCTGATTTAACTAATCTATTTACATGCTGGAATGTACACAAAGCCGTCCTGAGGGGAATTCTGATGCCGATCTTCTCAAGAGAAAAAAGCTAAATAGAGCCAAAATAAAGGATCTTCAATCAGTTATAAAATCTAAAGAGACAATTCAAACCAATCTTCCCTCTCCTTCTCCAATAATACAATCTGAACTCACCAGTCTCAGACAGGAACTGAAATCAGTGATTTTTTCATTTTACAACTCAATTGTCAAATTCTCCAAATACAAGCAATACACGTCCCTGAATAAACCAACAAAATACATGATGAAGCTGTTAAAAAAACAAAGGCTAAATAATAGAATTGACAAAATTCTATCCCTAAAAGGCATATCTTTGCTGCTCCCTCAGGACATTGTGAACTCTTTTGCTGACTACTATTATAAGCTGTATAATATTAAACAAACCCAACCCCCTAGCACAACCAAACCACTCTGAAATTGAATCTTTCCTCTCATCCATCAACCTCCCCAAATTAACAAAAGGCGACTTAGAGTCTGTCACGGGCAATAACCGGTGATGTGCACACAGCACGGATCCGGTTAAGCCTGAGACAAGCGGGGCCGGGTTGCACCCCACAGGCTACTGGGAGTGAGCGTACCCACAGGGTCACAGGACCTGTGGCATATGACCGCAGGGGGCGGGACTGGGTGGAGTCCGCCGCGAAACTCACTGGGGAGACAGCGGAGAGTGCCGGCAAAAAATGGTCAGCCAAGCCGATGTAGGGACTGAGAGGGCAGTAACTGTACCAAAGGTAGTATAACAGAAGAGGAGTCAGATGCAGGCCAGTGGTTAGAACCAGGGCTGTGGAGTCGTGGAGTCGGAGCTCATTTTGGCGGAGTCGGTATAAAATGGACCGACTCCTAAAATATATAATAAATTGGGTACAGTAATTCAATGCAGAATGTGCTGAATATTTTTTCATAGGAATTTGGGAAAGTTATGAAATGTCCTATAAATGGCTGTTCTATTCCTGATCTAAGGCTACATTCACACACAGCGTTTTTGCTACGTTTTTGAGGATATGTTTTTCAGCTGCAAAAGCAGATTAGATTTTTAAAAAACCGCATCACCTGAAAGGTTTTTGAGATCATAATGTTTTCAATAGCAAAAGCAGATTAGAAATCTGCTCCATCCATTTATCCATATCTGTCTGTCCATATCTTATCTGTACCAAAAACAATGAAAGCCGGATAGCACAGAGACTAATACTCTTTTTATTTTAGCACCAGTCAGGTACACCTCATAGCTGCCCAAATGGACGCCCAGGACAGGCATTGCTTGTCTTCAGTATCACATCAACAATTGATAGTTGGAATAAATAGACTGCATTCACCACATCTTCTTAAGGTGCAGGCTTTATTTTCAAGTGTAGGGGTGTTCAGTATGAGGTTCGCAGCAGCTGAGGTGTCAGTGGTGAATTCTAGCACCAGTGAAGCTCCTCTGCAGACAAGGGTACAACACAGACAAGTAAACATATTCAGAAAGAATGAAGGCACTTATCTCAGAAGAATTGCTAGAGTGAACAGGATAACATGATTAAGGTAATTACTTCTTAAAGCATATTTAAACTTTCAATAAGCTGCATAAATCAATAGTCCAGTATACTGTATGTTCTCTCTGTATGCTTGATGCTTGTTTGATTTTTCTTTGAGCTCATATACTTTTGGGAAGCTAGCTTTTATACAATATACAGGGAAAATACAGCAACAGGATTGATGAGGACTTATATGAGGACTTGTACAGGTATAGAAGCAAAACATAACGTTATTAGCTCTGTTATCAGTTTCTTTGTTCCTGGAGCATGATACACAACAAACTTGCTCCCTCCCTCCTCCCCTCTTCATAGACTGTGAAGCATTTAGTGAGCGGTACCCTAATAAGAAAAGCCTTGGAAATTCAAAGTAAAGCTATCTAATGACATATTTTACAAACTTTATATTTGTCATCTCTACTATTAATTTATGCAAAGTTTGTTTTATTTCTATCTAAAGTTATACAGTGGGGAAAGTATGTATTTGATACACTGTCGATTCCCACCTACAAAGAAGGGAGAGGTCTGAAATTTTTAATCATAGGTACACTTCAACTGAGAGAAACAGAATCTACAGGAAATGTCTGACCTCTGTAACTGCAAACAACGGTTTCTGTACCAAATATTAAGTTCTGTTTTTCTATTGTATCAAATACGTATTTCATTTAATGAAATGCATATTATTTAAATCATACAATGTGATTTTCTGGATTTTTTTAGTCTGTCTCTCACAGGTGAAGTGTACAATTGTAGACCTCTCCATTCTTTGTAGGTGGGAAGACATGCAAAATTGTCAGTGTATCAAATTCTTATTTTCCCCACTGTACATGGTTCCTTGTTCTTGCTGGAATTATAATATACATTATTTTATTTTATAGGACAAAATTATTTTGAGAGTGAATTTATATGATTACAAAATGTCTAAGAAGCTCCCAATGAAGTCAGCTGTATTTCAGCATTTCACAGTGACTCAAGATGAAAAATATTTTGTGTGTCAATGTATGACAAGTGACCCAGAGGAAAACAAATGCTGTGATGCCAAAATCAGCGCATACTCAGGCAGTGATAAAAATGCTCCTACAAGAGCTTCCAATCTAAAAAGACATTTACAACGCTTCCTCCCAGAAGTTTTCAAAGCTGTGACTGAGAAAGATAGCAGCACCAAGAAACCCGTGCTCAGCACTTCCTGCCAGGCAAAGGCGGAGGAAAGAGTATCTCAAACATCATTAACAAGATATTTTGTAAGTGACAAACTTACTGTAACAATGACAGCAGATATGTTTAAAATAAAGCTCATACAGCTTGTTGTGAAGGACGGTGTACCATTATCACTATTTGCACGACCAGCTTTTACAGCTCTTAATGGAGAAATGGCCCGCAAACTTGGTGTTTCTCTGGAAAGAGAAAGTGATAGGGAGAGAGTTAAATTAACCCTTCATGGTTGAGCCAGCGATGTCCAAATTATTCCACAGAGTGTTGCTAGCATCTCAAATGACCAAACAGAGACGTGTCTCTGTCTGGGGCGATCCAAAGAGATCGGTAACCCGTTTATTGTAGTCACTTCTTTTATAATATTTTGCTTAATTATACAAAGTTCTCAACTACCAATAAAATCATTTCACTTTATAAGCCAATAATATTG
This sequence comes from Dendrobates tinctorius, assembly GCF_039654945.1. Classification (NCBI taxonomy): domain Eukaryota; kingdom Metazoa; phylum Chordata; class Amphibia; order Anura; family Dendrobatidae; genus Dendrobates; species Dendrobates tinctorius. The sequence goes on along the minus strand of NW_027361779.1, from coordinate 43,382,612 downwards.
CAAGAAAACTGGAAACTACATATATGTCCATCATAGAAAGTAGTATAGTGGCATATTCTTCAGAGTAGTACACCCCCCGCCTCCCTTATCTTGCTCCTGATGGAAACAGTCTGGTTTCATGACAGCCCATGCCAATTACAAAAATTTATCTTGCAGCAACAAAAATGGAGAAATGGAACCTTCAGGATAAATGGAGAAGTGAAACCTCAGCTCTGATTTTAGTATTAACCCTTCACATTCCCCCCTAGATAAATTATTATTTTTTTAACACATATGCAGCATCAGAGGTGCTATCCCAAGCTAACAGCTTGAGGGGTACTGGTCTTCACATGGCTGATGCCGTGTTACCAGTCATGGCTGTGGCGGCACACCCGTCCCCCCTGTATACTGCAGTTCACGAATAGCAATTTGTGATGACTGTGGTGATCTTTTGTAGGTAGGCATGTGCTTGGCTTCAACATCTTCATCAAGTAGCCTTTTGAGATCGGTGCAGAGAAGAGCAGGGGCAACGACGCCTTTGATATCATCATTAGCTGTCTTAGTGCAGAATTTCCTAATACATACAGAAATACACCAAAGAACAAGTTTTAGTATCACATATACAACAAGGATACAGGCAGCAATATGCAACAAGCTTTGTAAGATCCCAGCTATCCAGCCCCCAATTCCCTTAAACCAATTAGCTGGATTGAGAAAGGAGAAGGTGTCTGACCACTAACTGTCCTTATTACGATCATTGTCTTTATTGTATTGATCTCTGAGTCTTTGAATGTCTTCTAACTTTAACTTTAACTTCATAGTACTGTTAGGATCTATATAATGACAGCAAGCGGGTCCAATGACCTGACACATACCACCTTGTGCTGCTGTTAAGTAGTCCAGCACTATAGTATGTTGATTAGTGACTATAATAAGTTGATTTTGGACAGCAACAGTAGTATTAAGTATGTCCAGTATAGCCCAAATTTGATCATCTAGATAGTCTGTGGCCCTAAACAATTTATCCCACATTTGTGTAATCATAGGGTAAATGAAAATGGAACTGACAATTTTATTGGCCACACTCATCTGCACTATATGTGGTCTCCCTGAAGGGCGGGGTGAATTGTCCGCAGCTCTTTTGTATAATGTATGTTTGGGTATAGCCTGTGTATCCAACTGTTTCTTTGGAATAACAAAGGTGGCCGGGGTCAAGCGACACAGAGTACAAGTACCTCTTACCCCTACTTGCAACCATTTATAAGCATTGCCTCCACATACCCAGAACATATCATTAGGTAAATCCCATAGGGCTGTGTTGCAGCACCAATCTATGAACCAAGTCTATGAATGCAGATGCATTCTGAAGCATACACCAAGCTGGAGATTGTCCTAAAGGACTACAATAACCTACATCGGGATTTCCACAAGTGGGGGTTCCTGGTACATATTCAGAGGACTCATTACAAGATATATAGCCAGGAATACTGGCACAGGTTTCGTTAGAACCCCGGGGAAACAAATTAGAAAATTCCCATGATGTATTATGCAACTTTCTTTCTAACAACATTGGTTTGAAGGCATCAGTAGAGTGTGAAGTTACATTGAAACTGACTTGTAAACCATACGTTGGAATTTGCCCTAGATTGGTTAGACTAGTCTTATTCTTAAGGACCCAAGCCCCTCCTTTGTAGGCCAAAAATTGAAGTTGGGTATTGCTTCCTGAAATGTTACCTTGCCACCAGGGGTATCCTACCCATCCCACAATAGGTATACCAACAGTTAAATTCCATAATTTAGCATTATCTGCGGCATTATTAGCGAGTGTGTCAGAACAGTCAGTCCAAGCAAATAACTCCTCAGGTGGAACAGGGATAGCCAAAAGGGATGCTCGTGGCTGACACTGGTGAATACGTGCAGATCCAACAGTCTGCCAGAGACTGGGAATTGCCCAACAAATCTCTCAGTAATTTTTCATGATGTTGTGTAAACTTATTATTCAAGGACATTGGGGAATTTAGGCTGTCCTATGCTGTTACCAATAATAATATGAAAAATGCGAAAGACCAGAACATTATGCCCCCTTATTTGCTATTGGCTTGTTTAACCAGCTTGCAGTGCGATGCGTGAATCCAAGTCGGTCTTCCTTCTAGTTTCACTGATGTAGGGGTGATGATGAGGACTTGATAGGGACCGTCATACAAGGGTTCTAGTCCATGCTTCCTGACATGCCTTTTCACGACTACCAAATCACCAGGCTTCAGGTTATGACAGGTGTCGGTTTCTGCTGAATCTGGAAGAGAAGAAGAAACTAGAGCATGGGTGTTAGCAAGATTTTTACTAAGATGAATAACATATTGAACAGCACGGTCAGTCTCTTCTGATAACTGCTGAGGCTGGAAATTTGCAACTGGGGGCCTAGTACCAAACAATATCTCATGGGGACAGGCCATGTTTTGCAATAGGGGTAGTACGGATGTGGTATAGTACAATGGGTTGGAGCTCTGGCCATGGAGCCCTAGTCTCCTGCATCATTTTGGTCAATTGTCCCTTCAGTGTGCCATTCAACCTCTCAACTTTCCCACTGGATTGTGGGTGGTACGGAGTATGGAGGGCTACAGTGGATCCAAGCATTGTCAGAACTTCTTGGTACACATGAGAAGAAAAGGCTGGGCCTTGGTTACTTTCAACAACTTCTGGAACCCCATATCGGCATATGACTTCCATCACCAGTTTCTTCGCTGTGGTTTTTGCAGTCATGTTGGTAACAGGGAATGCTTCCGGCCAACTGGAGAACATGTCAACAACAACCAAACAGTATTCATACCTTCCAGACTTAGGTAACGTGATATGGTCCACCTGGAGCCTTTGGAAAGGATAGTCGGGCTTAGCAAGATGCTTTGGGGGTACACGTTGAAGTTGACCGGGATTGCAAGTCTGACAGATATTACGGGCACGGTTGAGCGCTGTCAAAACTGTGGAAATTCCCGGGGCCCAGTAAAATTTTTGCACCAGTGCGAGGGCCTCATTTTTTCCTCGATGTGTAGGTCCATGTGCCCATGTGGCAATAGCAGGGTACATCCGCTTAGGGAGACACACAAGTTGGTTCTTTTTCCAGAGACCATTATCCATTCGTGCCCCATCAGTCTTCCATTGCTTCACCTCTTCCTTTGGGGACATTCTCTGCATCGTCATTAAGCGGTCTCGCGGGGTCCGACAGAAAACTTCAGTCTGTTGTAGATCATCAGGTTCTCGTAGGGTCAATGCTTCTTGTAACTGTTTACGCTGAGAGCGTGTGGTCACCATAGTTGGTATGGTTGGTTCAACGGGTAAAAGAGTGGCGGCTTTTGCTTGCATATCCGCAAATGCGTTGCCAACAGTCTGTGGACTGTTCCTAGGACCGTGCGCCTTAACTTTGATAATAGCCACCTGAGTAGGTAATTTGATCGAGTCCATGAGGGTTTTAACAGCTTCAGCATTTTTCACTGGGGTTCCGGCAGTAGTAATAAACCCTCGATTGGCCCATAGAGCCCCAAAATCGTGAGCAATACCAAATGCATACCGAGAGTCCGTGTATATATTAGCCCGTCTGTTCTTGGCCAAAGTACATGCAATAGACAGAACCTGGAGTTCTGCTTCTTGTGCTGACTGTGAAGGCGGGAGTGCAGCTGCGTGCACTACAGTGTCCTCTGTGGTAACAGCATATCCCGTGTGGAATCTACCAAACTCGTCAGCATATCTTGAACCATCCGTGTACAACACCAGATCGGGATTTGGAAGTGGGTTCTCACTGACATTTGGTGGAGTAGCTGTTCCTTCAGTCAAAAGTTGGGAACAATCATGTTGGAGAAAATCCTCATCACTGCCATCTTTCTTGGGGACCGGCAGTAAAGTAGCGGGGTTGATTGTAGTACAGCGATGCAACTTGACATAATCAGGTAAAAGGAGTGAACACTGCAGCCGTAAGTGTCGTTGCACAGTCAAATGTCTTGGTTGCTGAAGGCTAAGTATTGCTGCAATATCATGCGGGGCAAAAATGTGCGTTTCATGTCCAAGAATTATGTCTGCAGTCTTGTCAAGCAACGAGTGAGTGGCGTGAACTGCCCTCATGCAACTTGGTGATGCTCGGGCCCCTGGGTCGAGGCAGGCCGCATAATAGCCCACTGGTCGTTGCCTGTTGCCATGTGACTGTGTAACTACTCCTGCTGCGTGTCCTTCATTCTCAGACACATACAAATGGAACGGTCGAGTATAGTCCGGGATACCCAAGGCAGGGGGGGAAGCAATAAGCCGCTTCAACTCAGAGAAGGCATGATGAAGGCTTTCCATGCAAACCGGTGAGCTTTCCTTGTAGCTCATTATGCCGTCTTTCAAGGCGTTGTAAAGGGGTTGCATTATGCGTGATGCCTCCGGTATCCACTGACGACAGTAGGTACATAGTCCAAGAAAACGCTGTAGTTCAGTTTCATCTTTTGGGAAAGGAAGGGAGCTGACAGCTATTTTTCCTTCTTCTGTGAGGTGTCTGACACCCTGAAGGAGACAGTGACCCAAGAATATCACTTGACCAAGGCAGAACTGAAGTTTTGAGGCCGAAACCCGACAGTTCAGTAATGCCAGATTCTTGAGGAGGCTAATAGTGGCAGCAATGGCTTCCTGCTCTGTCCGTGCACACAACAAAAGATCATCCACATACTGAAGCAGCGTAACCTCAGGGTGATCTAACTGCCAGGGCAAAAGACACTCGCTCATGTTTTTTGCAAACTGGTTGGGACTGTTTTGGGCCCCTTGTGGCATAACTGTCCATGTTAACTGTCGGCCCTGAAAGGTGAATGCAAACAGAAACTGGCAATCTGGGTGTAACGGAATGCTAAAGAAGGCATTGGTAAGATCGATTACTGTAAACCAAGCAGCATCCTGGGGTATTTGGGACAAAAGAGTATGTGGATTAGGCACCACTGGAGTTTCCAGAATAGTAGCTGCATTAACTGCCCATAGATCTTGTACCAGCCGGTACACAGAGGGCTGGCCAGGTGGGGTCTTTTTCTTAACGGGAAACAAGGGTGTATTACATGGAGAAACACAGGGTACCAGATCACCGTTATCAAGTAACGTTTTTATTTGTCCCTGAAGGCCACGCTCCTGATCATGTTTCAAAGAATATTGATGGACTTTGGGAAAAGGGGCACCAGGTTTGAGAAACACTTTTACTGGTTCTACAGGCATTTTCCCTATATCATTTGGCCCTTTTGACCAAAGTTTAGATGGTATCTCTGAGAGGTATGGGGTGAGGCGTTGATCCTCTGGCAATATTGGGGGTGAATCTGGGCCTATCAGGGCCATCATAACTGTGGGAAGGGCATGCAAAATACAGATTTCCTCACTGTCTTCATCTGCATAGGGGTTATGTAACGTAAGAACCATCTGACCATCATCTTGGAATTGTATTCTGGAGCGGAACTGTGATAATAAATTTACCCCCAGTAAATTTACTGGACATGTGGGAGAGATCACGAACTGAGCAGTAAATTGGGGGAAGGGTCCTACAGGGAGGGGTTTTGTAAGAGTATGTTTATTGGGTCTGCCATCTACTCCAATTAAAACAAGCTCTTGATCTGAGAATTGAATAGGGATATCCGTAGGTACATCTGATGATTTGATTATAGAATTGGCCGCCCCAGTGTCTACCATGAACTTAACAAGGGTGTCCCCTACAGGGAGCGTGACGGATGAGCATGCCCCAGGTTTGGTGGAAGACATTGTGATGGCAGACCCTGGTTGGCCACCCCTTCAGTATGGACAATTATCAGAATTTTGGGGTTGTCCGTATCCGGGGTATCCTCTAGGGTTCCCAGTATTTAGATTACGATTGGAAGAGAGAACTTGAGGGTAGCATCTATCAGCGGGAGTGTGACAGTCTCTCTGAAAGTGACCAAGTTGCCCGCAGCGCCAGCATTGTAGACGAGAATTGGCACGGCGGATCTGGGGAGGAAGGTTCCTATTCATAGAATTAGGAGAGATATTGGAGTAGGGAGCTGAAGTCTGAGAGGGGGCCAGGGTTTGCTGTGTGCTCCAGTGATAAGGAGCCAGCTGTGTACTCGCAGCCGCGCTGGGCACAATGGTGGGGGATGCTGTTATTGGAGGAACTGGAGCTGCTACAGCTGCAGCTGCTGGCTTATTTTTCTGTTTCCCTGCCGCTGCAGAACGGGTTAAATTCTTCTGAAAACTTTTTATTACTTTCAAAGCATCATCTGCAGTGGAATTCTCAACATCAGGTCTAACTGACATTATCGCCTCTTGCAATTCGGGTTTAAGGCCGGACATCAAAGCTGCCACAAAAAGATGTGTATGGGCTTTATTATACAGTGAGAATCCCAGATCTCTAACTACTATAATAAGACGCCCATAGAGCTTCTCGGCAGTCTCCCCCTTGTCCTGTGTGACATCTGTGAGAGAGGTAGCTTGGTCCGCCAATCTATCTTGTGCCCAGACCTATAAAGCATTGCAGAAATCAACACCACTCTCATACAGTTGTGGCCAAAAGTATTGACACCTCTGCAATTCTGTCAGATAATACTGTTTCTTCCTGAAAATGATTGCAAACACAAATTCTTTGGTATTATTATCTTGATTTAATTTGTCTTAAATGAAAAAACACAAAAAGAATTGTCCTAAAGCCAAATTGGATATAATTCCACACCAAACATAAAAAAGATGGTAGACAAAAGTATTGGCACTGTTCGAAAAATCATGTGATGCTTCTCTAATTTGTGTAATTAACAGCACCTGTAACTTACCTGTGGCACCTAACAGGTGTTGGCAATAACTAAATCAAACTCGCAGCCAGTTGATATGGATTAAAGTTGACTCAACCTCTGTCCTGTGTCCTTGTGTGTACCACATTATCATGGAGAAAAGAAAGAAGACCAAAGAACTGTCTGAGGACTTGAGAAACCAAATTGTGAGGAAGCATGAGCAATATCAAGGCTACAACTGCGACCAACCGCTTCAACCAACTGGCTGCAAGTGTGATTTAGTTATTGCCAACACCTGTTAGGTGCCACAGGTAAGTTACAGGTGCTGTTAATTACACAAATTAGAGAAGCATCACATGATTTTTCAAACAGTGCCAATACTTTTGTCCACCCTCTTTTTCATGTTCGGTGTGGAATTATACCCAATTTGGCTTTAGGACAATTTGTTTTGTGTTTTTTCATTTAAGACAAATTAAATGAAGATAATAATACCAAAGAATTTGTGTTTGCAATCATTTTCAGGAAGAAACTGAGTATTATCTGACAGAATTGCAGGGGTGTCAATACTTTTGGACACAACTGTAGGTTCCCCATCCAGATCCACATTATACATTATGCCACCCTCAATAATTGGAAAATACCCCTCCCCAGCTTTTACCCGAAGTACGTGCAATAGATCTCTTCGGGTAGTAGAATAAATCTCTCGATTTGATGCCATTTGCCTGTAGAAAGCCATGGGGGAAGTCTCTGGATCGGGTAATTGATTGCAAAGAGAGTCTATTTGGGAAGGGGTGAAGGGAGTATACTTTGACCTGTCAGGAGTCGTTTCCACATTATCTTCTTCAAATTCGGATATTACTGACAACTCGGGGGGAGGAGGTAGCGGCAATACGGGCACAAGAGGCATCTGCTGTGGGAGCGGGGCAGGAGGCTCTGTTACAGTTAGAAATTGTATTGCCTGATGGGCCGTTAGGCAGCTGTTGAGGACAAATCGGACCTCCTCCAATTTTATGGGGTTTCCCTGTATACACCGCTCTATTGCTGATACTATGACCATGGCAGCATCCTTCCTGGGTTATTGAAAAATACCAGCAGAGATTAATGGTATAGCCACTGTACGTTGAGGCATCATACTGGGGGGGACAGAGGAGGCATACAGGATTGCGTTCTGGACAGCCTCAGTAAGCAATTGTTGGGACCTAGGAATATTGATAGGGTCATATCGTGGTCCCACTGCATGTATTACATATTGACACGGCAGCTGTCCTGCGCTGGTTGCTGCGACCTGTCCTGTTTCTACCTGGTCATACATTTGTATATACGAATCAGATTCTTCCTGTATCATGGGTCCGCCTTTATGTGAAATTTTGGCGGCCAGTCCTCCAGCATGGCGGAGTTGATTGTTTGCGGCATTTACTATGGCCCCAACATGCTGCTTCGTGAGATTCCCTGTCCCTATCCTAAAGAGCACATCGTGATGGTGGGGTCCAGGAATAATATTGGAATACATTTCCTGGAAATCTTCTATCTCCTCTGAGCATCCTGTCTCTGACCGAGTAACTAAAGTAGGAGGGGGTGGATATTCATAACCACTAGCAATATTAGCCATAACGGGGACTAAGCTGCCGGTGGATGATAATAGGTACCGTCAGCATTCAACAAAGGAAAGGTGGGGGCTGCTACTCCCGGTCTCCTCGTACCACAATTGTAACAGACCTCTCTCCACTGAGGATTAGTAACTCTGCATACAGCACAGATCCACCCGGCAGGATCATAGGGTGGGGGCGTACTGAGTTTTGGTAGTCCAGGATATATTGGTGCCCTGGGGTTAAGGGGCACAGAGCTTACAGTCGGGAGGAGAGGCTTGATATCCTGGGGAGGGACCTTATCATCTAGCAGGGAAACTTCTTGTTTCAAATCATTCTTAACTATTTGTCTGCCTGAAACATTAGTCTCGATATCAGTTTCTTCTTTAATCACATTCTCAATTCTTTCCTGTACCACAACACTTCCAGTCTTTTTCTTAGTGGTAGACAATTTTCCTTTTTCCACATAGCAATAAAAACAATCAGAATTCACTTGCTGTTCAATTTCCACATAACCTTCATTATACAATTCATGTGCCAAGCCACGGAATTCCTCAGCGCCTTTAAGTAATCCATCATCAGTCAACCTCCCTTTGTTCTTTTTAACTCCTTCGTCCCATAGTGTAGGTTGTAGCCTCCCGCCCTTAGGAAATCCCAGAATCGAAAATATTTTTCCTGCATTTCTGACAGATTTCTTTCCTCGTCTTTGAATCATAAGACTAACAGTATCTGATCCTTCACACAATTCCAAACTTTTCTTTTTCTTCCACAGAAACATAATTCTCTCCTTTAGAACTAAATATCCTTACTTCAGTTGTGCACAGATCTGGCGGCCGTTTCAGTCTCTGTTCCACTGGGTCAGTCCCCCTCTGAGATTGCCCAAGATTCAACGCGGTACTCAGTGAAAGGAGTTACCTGAGTTACGTATCCTACCCAGTCTTCGATCACTCACCATGCCTGATTACTAACAGTGAATTCAGGATTTCATGATATTTTGACTATAAAGAGAGTCACAATCACTGGTCAATCCGGGGTGTCCGTCCCTTATGAGGTACGGTTCGAGCACTGGGCCCCCAACGGGACTACACCTCTATATGATTCCACCCAAGAATCACCCCACCACGGGGACAAACCTCAGATCCTCTTTGCAGCAACAAGCACAGGAAAACCACACCAAAACGGTTAGTCTGAACAGTATAACTGCCAACTTACCGTGGTTGTTGTGGGGGATGATCAGTCCCAATTTTACAGCACCTGTGTCCGCTCCAAGGGTCCTTTGTCTTGTTATCCTCCAGGGGCAGAGGCGTCCCTGTTCGGGGGCCCCACGTTAGGCGCCAGCTGATAGGGAGAGAGTTAAATTAACCCTTCACGGTTGAGCCAGTGATGTCCAAATTATTCCACAGAGTGTTGCTAGCAACTCAAATGACCAAACGGAGACGTGTCTCTGTATGGGATGATCCAAAGAGATCGGTAACCCGTTTATTGTAGTCACTTCTTCTTTTATAATATTTAGCTTAATTATGCAAAGTTCTCAACTACCAATAAAATCATTTCACTTTATAAGCCGATAATATTGCAAGAAAACCAGAAACTACATATATGTCCATCATAGAAAGTAGTATAGTGGCATATTCTTCAGAGTAGTACACCCCCCACCTCCCTTATCTTGCACCTGATGGAAACAGTCTGGTTTCATGACAGCCCATGCCAATTACAAAAATTTATCTTCCAGCAACAAAAATGCAGAAACGAAACCTTCAGGAAAAATGGAGAAGTGAAACTTCAGCTCTGATTTTAGTATTAACCCTTCACAAAAGTATTCGAAAATTAGTGATTGAAGAAGCCCTTAAACAAAAGGAAGATCTTAAAAAGACTCTCAAAAGACGCTTCATGTTTCTTAAAATGGATGCCTGCACACATCACAGAGTGAACTATTTTGCCATCAATGTTCGATATGTTTGTGACAACAAAGAAATTATTACCAAGACATTGGCAGTAAAAGATACTAAAGCTTATTACAGCAGCCAGTTTCTCCAGGCCTTAGTGGAAAAAGTCCTGCAACATTACAAACTCAAAAAAGAACAGGTTCTTGCTATTGTAACGGACAATGCTTCAAACATGATAAGTACAATTAAACTGATGAATGAGAGTAATGAACAACAGCTAGAAGAAAATTTAGGATTCAGTATGTTTGAGATGGAAGGCCACAGTGCTTTTTCATGTAACTGAGGAACAAACAGATATTACAACAGAAGAACAGCAAAATTATACTTTAGAAATAGATGATCTTGTTGAAGCTGCTTCAAAACACTTTCCTATTCATCACATGCGTTGTGTTGTGCACACGCTGCAGCTGGCAATAAGAGATAGTCTGCAAGAGGGACATGCTGGAAATCTGATTGGAAAAGTGAGGAAATTGGCTTTGCCGCCAGAACCCCTAAAATTGATTCCATCTTGAAGAGACGTGCTGGGAAAGGGGCAATTGTTGATCCAGCCACTCGGTGGGGCAGCACTTATTTAATAATTGAGCGATTGCTTGAACTAAAACCGTTTCTTACAGATATGGCGAACCCTCAGTTAATTTGTGGTTTATATTATTTTTTGTCCATGCGGTTATTTTTATATTGGAAAAACTATAAGACTACTTACGATACGTTTTGGTGAACACTATAGATCTATTACATCAGGAAAGGGCTCACTGCGATTAATCAAGCATATTCAAGATGTGCATAAAGCTAACCCAGAAATTTTGAGTTTTGCAGGGATTGAAAAGGTCAATTTTCCACCTCAAGGAGGCAACCATGATAAAGCTTTATTGCAACAAGAAGCAAAATGGATCCTGAAAGCGAACGCACAAGGTCCTTTGGGACTATAGGACCGGATCGATCTATCAGTATTTTTATAAAAAAAATTGTATGTAAAGTTATTTAGATTATAATCTTCATATGATATTGTAAAAATACAGATTATCTCTTAAATTGACATGGAAAGATTTATTCTTTACTAGTATCTTGCACTCTGTATATTGTATAACTATATTTTTTTGTAAATGTTTGTTTCACAACTCGTTATGTATGTTAATTAGTAAGGTCTGTGGTCCTATAAAGGGAATGACCTTTAGCTAATCCCCTCACCTGGACCCGTAGAAGCGAGCACCTCCCTCCCCTAGCATTCCTCTAACGTCCTGCATGTCATGTCCACATATCTATTGATGGAATTTATGTGAAATAAAGACGCACAGATTTTCAGCTGTATCGGTGAGTGCTGCATATTTCTCCTTTTTTCGCTTCACATTGAAATATTCATGTTTTTTCATGCAAGCACCTCCGTTTTTTGACTGAAATATATACCGCAATACTTCAGATAAGCTTTGTCTGTTAATGTGGTGATTTGTGTGCCCTAGTATGTCGTTAATCTGTTTGCTCTTTGCTTGAACCCTCAGGTAAACCTAAATGAAGGTCAATGGACACAGGTGGCTGAATTGAAGGAATTGCTTAACCACCCATTTACCGTGACTAAAAAATTACAAGCTGAGGATTTAACTCCTGGCATTTTCATAAGGGAGTGGAAGAACTTGCTATTTTGCTTGTCCCAAAGAGGTGGTTTAATCGCAGATGGCATTTATGTTTCAATGAAACGGAGAGAGACACAGCTATTGGAAAATAAAATTTTTCTGGCAGCTGTTTATGTGGACCCAAGTCATTATATACTGCTTGATGATCAACAGCTTACTAAAGGAAAAGAAGCTCTGACTGAGGTAGCAGTTAGGATGAGTGGCCTACAGGAGGACTGCCAGGCGCAAGAGGACTTGGGTCCTGACAGTGCTACTGCTGCCATATCTTCATCCTCATCAGATGAGTTTGACTTTGACAAGTATTTGGATGACATGGAGCAGGCAAAGCGTTGCCGCAAGGAAAAAGACTTCACTCCGTCTCCTATAGCAAGCGGATTAACCATATTTCAGCAAAATGTTTCACTTGCTCTCAAAGAAATAGAAATATTAAACCGTTCATCAAAACTGACTGTGCATGAGGCAATTCCTTTATACCCGGAAATTGTTAGAGATGCTGCCCAAGTGGTTACTGCTTTGCCTCCAACCCAAGTTAGTGTAGAGAGGTTGTTCTCTGGCCTTAAAATTATTAGGTCAGATTTCAGGTCATCTATGAAGGAGGATCTGATGGAGGCAATTCTATTTCTTAGGACAAATTCATAGACTGCACAAATGTTATTTAGTATGTATTTGCTGAAAACTGTTTTTTGCCACTTACAAAGTTTATTACACAGTGTTATATATCTAATCAATATTACATAGTGTATTAGATATTTACAATTTATTACAGTTTTTTGTGTTCTAAAGTTGTATTCTAATAAATATATTATGTTCTATCTAAATATCTTGATTATTGTATCATAAAAATGATTCAGTGTCTGATGTTCACATTGTACTACAATAAATTTTTCACTTGAATATAAGCAATATATGTGGGAGTTGGAGTTGCGGTGTCGGTGTAAGGGAAATTGAGGAGTCGGAGTCACAGGTTTGGCTTACCGACTCCACAGCCCTGGTTAGAACCGTGGAGGGTGGACGAGGTACAAGAGGGACAGACGAAGCGGGCAGTCAGAACAGGGGTCAAGTACCAGGCAGACAGCAAACAGTACAGAATCACTAGACACAAGCCAAGACGGGAGGATGGACCAGATCAGCAACAGGGAATAAAACAGAGCAGGCACAAGCACACAAGGGTCAAAATCAGCCGAGAGCAAAATTATAACTGACAGAGTTTGGAGCTTCTCAGGGCTATAAGAAGACCTCCCTGATCCAAAGAGAGGCCACAACCATTAACCCCTGACATGCAGGTCCAAAACCTGCACTAGGATCTTGACAGAATCCTTTACTACCCTTTTCACAACTGTCAAAGAAATGGTTAATCCTAGTTCTCTAAACTCTAGAAAAATAACTGAAAAACAACTTGTAAACCCATGACACCATTTAATTGTTATCATCTGTCTATATGGTTATATAATTCTGCCAGTGGTCAGTTCCAAATCTTTCTCATAATAAATGTCTAAATATGTTGAGGCCAAATATTTATCTGGCCATAAAGTACTAGCGGAAATAGTTCCACGAATTGTTAAATTCACATAAGGGAAATGCCCAAAACTCCCGTCACCTCCAATTAAATATATCTTATAATACATGATACAGTTGACATCTTGTTATATAACTATCATTCTTGCCAATTATTGTGTAAGCTCTCTGCCATTTTGTTAATTATTACACAATGTTACGGAATTGTCCATATTTGTTCATTTCCTCTTCTGATGAGCTATAAAAGATCTACCCTGACCCTCCCAATAAAGGAGATTAACTTGAAAGACAAGCAACCTGTGTCTCTCTTTTTATTTCTCCACTCTTAGGATCCTAGGTAAGAGAAGCTCTAAGTGAGCTTTACCCGAGGTTGGTGACTAGAAAAGAAATCCCGACGCTGACAACTTGGAGGCCCCAGCGAGATTGCATTCCCCTTTAACTTGATTTGGACTGAAAAAGATTGCCTTGCTTTTGTCGGAGGGAGAGCAGAAAGAGGACCCGGGTAAGTGAGCATTTTTGCTCGCATCCTTTCTTGTCTCCCTCAGACAAGGTAGGTAGGTCAGTCTGTCTGGATCTTTGAATGGGAATCCCCTTGGGTAACAAAATTTAAAAGAGTTAGGTTTATTTTATTTTTGTCTCTTTGCTTTAACCTATTTTGTTTTTGTCTGTTGTTGCATATTTGCACTTGTTCATCTGTCTAAAAATACTAACCATCTTAACATTCTAATATTGTGTGCTTAATTGTTGTTGCAAAGCAAAGACTGGGCAATAGACCAAAAGTGCTGTTATCAATTGTTTTGATTCCGGATGAAGTGCGATGATTTTCCATTTGATTTGTCTGTATCTGTAATAAAGGTTCCTGTCTTTCTGTTTGTAATTATATCAGTGTTTGTTAATATTGAAAATACTGCAATCAAATTGTCTTGATCCTGCTTTGCTATACTTGGTTTATATTTGTTCTAACTTTTATTCTTCATTTGTTTGTTGATGCCTTGTCAAATGTTAATTGATAAGTAGTACTGATAATGCTGTGCTGAACTGTTCTGATTATACTACAGTCCTGATGTTGTTATATCTGTGTTGTGGAGCACTAAGCTGCGCTGTTGAGATTGAGAGATGGAAGCGATTTAGCAGATAAGATGATAAATGGATTAAGAAACATGGTTATGAGGAGCAAGTGGCCCCAGCTGAGCAGCATGATCCATATTTTAATACTGATGAGGAGAGGGAGTTCGCCCAGAATAGGAGAGGGAGAAATCAAATAGCGCAGGGACGAGCAGCAGCCCCTCCTTTACAGCGACAGTCTGTGTCCGCAGCTCCCTCCGCCCCTTTGAGTGATAGTAGGGAAATCTCTCTTAGTGACTCAAATGTTACCAGTAGTTGCAGTCCTACAAGGGACAGAATCCAGTTGGTAAGTAGTAAAAGGATAAGAATTGGTTGATTGTTTGGTGTGAATCTGAAAACCCCACGTTATTGGAAGTCTGAGGAAAAGTTTACTGGAGGAGTTGGCTGGTGGGCAGGCATAACGTGGCTCGGACCTGTGAGAGTGTATATATTGACTATAAATATTCATTTTAGAGTGCCTCGAGATACCCCGGTCAATTATGAGATAGCGGAGATATTGCAAAGATTTGGAAGGGCAGGAGCCAGTTATTGCCCAGTGGCTTTGGGACACTTTTAGATGAATACTAGTCTGTGAAGTGTATGTGTTACATGCCGTGTGAAAATTGTTTGTGTTCGGTTACTATAGTTGGAAAAAGAGTGAGAAGATTAAGGTCTGATTGGTTTCTGGAAAGAATACATTTGATGCCAGTTATTCCCCATCAGTACAGGAGAACAAATAAGTTGTATAGAGTATGTATCAGCATTAGGACAGAACAGAGAGCTGCGGTTTATATTATTGCTTTGATAGTGGGATTGCTGGCTATTGTAGGTAGACCAGTGGGATCCCACTAATACATAACAGGGCTGAAGATAGGGGTCGCTACCTTTGACAGCTGTTATGGGTGCTAGGCAGGTCAACTAATACATAACAGGGCTGAAGACAGGGGTCGCTACCTTTGACAGCTGTTATGGGTGCTAGGCACACCAGATCAGGACAGACTACGGATCCGAGATATAAGATAAAGGACCTGCAGGATTATGAAGCAGTTAACGATACCGCTGACAATTCTTGAAAAGGCAGAAGTGCCAAGGAATGGATTTTTGGATGCTGAGAGATACGAGTGTTTAAGTAAGGAGCATGCTGTATGGATTGGAAAATGTGATTAGTTGCATCGTGGATCAGAACCTCTGAATGATATGGTCTGTTTTATTACTAAGAAGTTATAATGAATGATGACGTTAATACTAAGTGTGATGAAGTTAGAATGAGAGAATGTACTGTATGTCAGGCAATCTGCAGCGTCTCCACACACAGGCTGCTCCCCCTTCCCAAGATCAGTCTGAGTTTCCACAGCTCCCTCCGCCCCTGTAGTAGCGGAGGGGATGAGACCGCCCCCCCTTAAGCAGCCCAAAGAGCGATGTTATGTGCAGACAGGAGATTTCTTCTGTGTCTGCAGCCTTAACATCTGTATAATTCTATACACCCCATCTCTGGTAGACCCTGGTGATATACCATCAGCCGGGGTCCCATAGGTGCCAAACACGGGGGGAGGACTGATCCCCATGTCTCCGCAGATGCAAACTAGCTGATGTTTATATGATGCTTCTCCTCTATACTTATTACCCTTGGGTTGCCACAGGGGTTCACAGACAGTTTCTCCACTCCGGTAAGGAACAGCCCCAAGCAGTTCCTACAGAGGGGAGAAATGAGGAAACATTTTACATTACACTTGCAGACAACCCTTACACCTCTTAACTATGATTTGAAAAACCCCAGAGAAGCTAGATTTGGAAAAAATATGCTACTGATAGGACTGAAGGAAGATCTGAGAACAGAAGTAATGAGAATACGGCCAGATTGGGGGGATAGAGGACCAAGTTACCAATAGGAAAAGTAAAGAAGCAGCAGAAGGCAACTCCTGTTATGGTGAATATACCTCCGGATACATTTATTAATGCTGTGAAAACTATGGTCCAGGTGGCAGGTATACTTCACAGGGTAACAGTAGAGAGAGAAGAAAAGGAAAGATGGGATATCAGACCCAGAGAAGTGTAAACAAGAATAGCGGTTCCCCCACAGGATGGTCCAATCACTATGGCATAATTAAATCTTCCTGGGAAACCATTAAAATGCCTGATTGATAGGGGGTGAGCCGTACTATAATATATAAGCAGAAGGATATGCCACAACAATTCATGACAGGAAAAATTGACAGGGATTAGGAGCAGGAGGAATAGTTCATCCTTTGTATGAAACAGAACCTATGAATGTGCGAATAGCTCAGACTACTGACCTATGTGCCCAATTGTTAGTTTCAGAAAAGTGTCCACTGAATATGATAGGTGCCGATATTTTGAATGCTGTCAATGCAATCATTAAGTTTGGGAAAAATGGAATTACTGTTTCAGGCCCTTTATCGGAAGCACTATCCACAGTGATGTCCATGATGCAGTTAGAAGAACAGGAAAAACAACAGGTTGAGCAAAATGAGGACTACTGCAAATGCTCGAGCAGATACCAGCTGCAGTATGGGTAAAGGATAAGACAGGTGTTGGTTTAGGATAGTACCAGTATTCATTAGATTGAAGCCAGGAACTGTACCGGTGCATATTAGATGATATCCCCTAAGCAGAGAGAAAACAGGTACTGTATGTCTAATGGAAACAGCTTCCTTGTTAATATTTTTGTACCATGAAGGATGTAAGGTCTAAAGAGGTAACTGCTAATAGCAAAGGAAAAGGTTGTTTTCTTAGGTCATTGCATTTCACTTCAGCTGAAACACATAACACCAGAAGAAAAAGCCATAAGCCAAGCAATGGAGCTCACTTCCATTTGCCACTGAGTATATTCCTGGGGCTGACCAGCTACTGTAGAGAAGTCATACCAACTGACCCCGGAAGCAAAAGAGGGGTTCAAGGACCTGAAGGAAACCATTCTCTCAGCCTCGGCTCTAGGAATCCTAAATTATGACCTCCACTTCCATTTGCACTGTCATGAATGGGGAGACATGCTAAGGGTATACTGTATTTTTAACATGGCTACTTGCCAATGTGCAAGAGACACCAATCCACCAATCCCTAATGGTGATCAAGAGTTTTATGTAGATATGTCACAGGTTTATCAAAATGAAGTACCTTATACAGGTTATTTATTCAATAGTTGATCAATATAAGGTGGTACAAAGTAAAGCTTTGCCTTCTAGGATGTCTACTTGAGAAGCTGAATTGAAAGCACTCACTGAGGCGTGTGTAATCACTGAACATTTGACAGAAAATACTTTTGCAGATAGCCGCTATGCATTTGGCATCTGCCATGATTATGGTCCCATATGGAAGAGCAGAATTTTTGTTGGTTCCTCTGGTAAGCCCTTTAAAAATGCAGAATTGGTGGCTCAGTTTTTCAGAGCACTGGAACTGCCTAAAGAAAGTTGCTATAGTGAAAGTGCAAGCTCACACTAAAGAGCGCACTAAGGAAGCCGAAGGTAATAACCGAGCTGATATTGCAGCCAAGGCTGCTGCTTTGTTCCCTCCTCCCGCAGGAACATACACTGTATAGGTGTCGGGGGAGGTGGATCTTCAATTACTCCAGAGCCTGCAAGAACAGGTCTCTGCACCAGAAAAGGAAGAATGGCAAAGGCACACAGGTGCGAAGGAAGAAGATGGATTGTGGAGAGCGGACGGTAGGTATTGCTTGCCCAGGGCGCTGTTCCCTATGGTATGCTCACTCTCCCATGGATTAACACGCCAATCCAAGGATGGAATGGTAAGCCAGGTAAAAACAAGTTGGGT
Source organism: Dendrobates tinctorius (assembly GCF_039654945.1). NCBI lineage: Eukaryota > Metazoa > Chordata > Amphibia > Anura > Dendrobatidae > Dendrobates > Dendrobates tinctorius. The sequence continues at coordinate 43,364,313 of NW_027361779.1, read as the reverse complement.
CACACCAGGGTTCCATTATGCTGCTGCAAAATTCGTACAGGGATGTGTAATCTGCGCATGCCATAATGTGGGAAAAACGGTGAAGGTGCCACCAAAGTGCACCCCCAGGCCATTGTACCCTTTTCAGCGATTGCAGATTGATTTTATTCAGCTTCTAAAGGTAGGTAACTATGAATACGTGCTGGTATGTGTAGATCTTTTCTCCAATTAGCCAGAAGCATGGCCCTGTGCTCATGCAAATGCACGAACTGTGGTTAAAAAGCTAATGTCAGAAGTGGTTTGCAGGTTTGGAGTGCCAGAGGTAATTGAAAGTGACAGAGGTAGTCATTTCACATCACAAGTGTGCCAAGGAATCACCCGAGCCTTAGGAATGGAGCAATCATTTCACACTCCCTATCATCCTCAGAGCAGTGGCAGGGTGGAAAGGTTAAATGGTACACTGAAATTGAAAATTCAGAAAGCAATGGCAAAAACAGGTAAACCATGGACTGAGTGTCTTCCCATTGCATTGTACACTGTTAGGGTAACTCCCAACCGAAAGACAAGTTTAAGTCCATATGAGGTATTGTTTGAGAGCCCTCCCAAGACAGGATTGTACTTTCCCCAGCAGATGCAGGCCTCTCATTCAAATATGACGGCCTATGTGGGCACATTACAACAGGTGTTGCAGCAAATTCTTACGCGTGTTTTCAGTTCCCTTCCAGATCCGTCCTCCTTATCAGGCTCGCATGACCTTAAGCCTGGAGATTGGGTGGTAACGCGAAAGCACCTGAGGAAAAGTCTAGATCCTCACTTTGAAGGACCCTACCAAGTCCAGCTGATCATGCCCACATCTGTTAAGCTGGAAGGAAAGTCTGCCTGGATTCACACGTCTCACTGCAAGAAATTCTACAAGAATTAAAAGAATGGAATTTGGGAAGTGCTATCCATTCTTGCTTCTCACTGTGATTATTTATTCAATGTAAAAAAAGATAATGATGTCTTTGTACCATGGGATAGTGATGTGTCAAAACGGTGGGCTAATAAGTTTATCCAGTACCATAACTATATTGCCCAGGTCAGAAATCTATCCAATTGCTGGATTTGTTCACATGCCCCAATTGCTGCAAAAACTATGCAATATTTTGTAACTCCATTGAGAGAGAGAGGCAGTTTACGTAGATGAAGAAACCAGAGAAGGTCAATATGGAGATGGAGCTGCTGAGATGTCCATAAGTATAAATACTGAACCAGAATGCCATTCATTACAATATTATAGGGCAGTCACTACAGATTTAGACGACTCTTGGTGTCTTTACACTGACACTACCCGGTTGGTTTCAGTAGCAATAGCTTTCCTTAATGAATTTCAGTTTATAAACATAGTATGTGGGAGTAATGCATATATGTGGATTCCTAAAGGAGCTGAAGGTGCATGTACACTGGCTAGGTTAGAGCCAGTCACCTGGGTATGGAATGAGAATGATTTCCTTTATAAAAATGTCCCTGGTCACATGATAGCAAAGCGTAGTGCACCCTCTCCCCAGCCACCCAAACATTTAATGCACACTCCATGGTATCTTAAAACTGGGATGGTTCTCACTGGTCCTTTGGGGATTATGTTCGGAACTCTAAGAAATGCTCAGATGATAGAAGAATTGGGTGATATCTTTGATAAAGTAACTGAGTATTTATTTGATGCCATCAATGTAGGATCTGCTTATATGAGACAGTTCATTGTTATAACTAACCAACACTCTATGGTGCTTGACTATCTTACAGCATCTCAAGGGGGATTCTGTCAGGTAGTAGGACCCGCATGCTGTCACTATATCGATCCATCCGGACTGATGAGAGTCACTCATGACATAGAACAAGCTAGGCTGATAAAGGAAGGAATACGGAAGGTTAATTCCCTGGAGGACCTGCCCCTCCCTGAATGGCTCGCATGGTAAAAATCCTTTAAATTTGGTTAAAGGAATAGGGGGATGGATATCAGGAATAATTCATTTTCTAATTCAAGCAGTTTTTGTGATATTGGTTATTGCAGTAATGATAAGAATATTTGTTTTACTCATAAAGAAAATTCTTGGCTCTAATTGTAAATATTTTCCAGGTAAACATAAAGCTAGAATCAATACTGACTATAAAGCAAACCCAAGTGATGACAACCTTCATAACCACTGGTCAGCGTGAATGTATATTCTGCAACAAGCAAACTTCAGTAGACCTGGCTGATTGTATGCATTGTGGAAAACCCCGCTGGTTTGAGCAAAGACAAAGGCTCTACAAAAAACCTACAACGATGAAGATTTACACGCATTATGGACTTTAAATGATTAACACTTACTAATGAATAAAGATATAAAAATATATATATATATACTAATATATCAAAATATATGGTACCATGTATTACAGTAATTATGAATTTACTATATTTTATTAACATGTTACACACAAAACAGACATAAACTCCCCTCAATAAAATCTGTATTCCTCTGAGATAGGGCAATAAGTAAAAGAGAAGTAGGGAAAGGAGGTCTGATTCACAGGTATAATCTGAATGGATACACAGAAGGACTGGTATCCCATGATATACATAGTATTTTGTGAAGTAGGGTTATCTTGCAGGCCTCGGATAAAGGCAAGGAAAGACAAAGGTAAAGGTAGACAGATAATAAAAAGAGGGGAGTTATCAAAGAAATGGTTAATCCTAGTTCTCTAAACTCTAGAAAAATAACTGAAAAACAACTTGTAACCCATGACACCATTTAATTGTTATCATCTGTCTACATGGTTATATAATTCTGCCAGTGGTCAGTTCCAAATCTTTCTCATAATAAATGTCTAAATATGTTGAGGCCAAATATCTATCTGGCCACAAAGTACTAGTGGAAATAGTTCCACAAACTGTTAAATTCACATAAGGGAAATGCCAAAAACTCCTGTCACCTCCAATTAAATATATCTTATAATACATGATACATTTGACATCTTGTTATATAACTATCATTCTTGCCAATTATTGTGTAAGCTCTCTGCCATTTTGTTAATTATTACACAATGTTACGGAATTGTCCATATTTGTTCATTTCCTCTTCTGATGAGCTATAAAAGATTTACCCTGACCCTCCCAATAAAGGAGATTAACTTGAAAGACAAGCAACCTGTGTCTCTCTCTTTATTTCTCCACTCTTAGGATCCTAGGTAAGAGAAGCTCTAAGAGAGCTTTACCCGAGGTTGGTGACTAGAAAAATCCCGACGCTGACACAACTGAGGAAGTAATTAAGACCATAAAAGAACTAAAGTCCTTCAAATCCTCTGGCCCAGACGGTTTCAGTAATAATAATAATAATCTTTATTTTTATATTGCGCTAACATATTCCGCAGCGCTTTACAGTTTGCACACATGTAATGAGTATTACAAAACATTTAGCGAACTTCTAGCCCCCCACCTTTCACAAATTTTTAATTTGGCATCCTTGTCAGGTAAATTCCTCGAAGAAATGCTTGAAGTCACCATTATACTCATCCCTAAACCAAAAGGAGATATGAATCAAGTAACCAATTACAGACCGATCTCGTTAATAAACACCGACATAGAACTATACTCAAAAATTATTGCCAATAGACTGAATCATATCCTCCCTAAAATAATCAACAAAGATCAGATAGGATTTGTGAAAGGTAGGCAGTCTACCGATGGCACCAGGAGGAACGGTAACACAATCAGATTGATCAACTCAAAAAAAAATCACCTCAACTATAATCACTTTAGATGCCGAAAAGGCATTCGATCGCCTTATTTGGCACTTTCTTAGGTAAACTTTTCAGAAATTTGGATTCAACGTAAAATGTCTCACCTCAATTATGGCTTTATATTCAAATCCAAAAGCAAGAATATGCTCCAATAACCACCTATCTACTCCTTTCCATTTTTCTAATGGCACCAGGCAAGTGTGCCCCTTTCCCCTTTGCTATTCTCAATTGCCATGGAACCATTGACTCATTTAATTAGAGAGGATACAAAAATCTCGGGAATCCACTAAGCATCCAGAGATTTTAAAATAGGGTTATTCGCAGACGATATAATCTTGACCTTCACCGACCCTATAAACTCCATAAATTGCTTGACCTTTTCTCCAAGGTATCCTATTTTAAGGTCAATGAAAGCAAATGATTAATTCTCCATTTCAATTTAAGTGATACACAAATTAAAGAAATGAAAAAGATCTCTCCCTGGAGTTGGGCCGAAAAAGACATTACCTATCTTGGTCTAAAAACAGCTAAAAAACTTAATTCTTTAATCTATACTAACAGATCTACTAATCAAAACCATCACAAAAGACCTGAATATATTTGGGGATAAAGACATCATGGTGGGGCTAAACTCTTACTATCAAAACATTCATCCTCCCTAAGATCCTTTATGTATTTAGATCCCTCTCATTGATAGTTTCTACCTCCTGCCTGAAAACATAAAAAGTACCAGCACAAAGTCAAGAAAATTTCATGTATATAAACTCAGAGATACATATAAAAAATACGGATACTGAGTGAATCATCTACCTGATGTTTACATTAACTCTTTCTATCACTATTGGTTTGACATAGGTTATTCTTTGCTCTGTCCGGCTATTATGTTCTGCTCATAGTCTGTAGCCATCAGTCTTGTGGATCATGTGTATCCATACATACTAATTGATATGATATATTTTATTGTACATTTTACTATTTATGTAATTGATGAACTTTTGTATTAATAAATACTTATTTTTCATTGTATATGGTAAACTCATTTTTTCTCCATATTTTTGGTGATCTCGAGAAGAAACTCCAACATAGTTCAACTTAGAACTCACTCTAAATAAAAATAACCCTCTACCAGATCTTATATTAAAACAACTAATGAATAACAATAATAATGTCAACAGGCATCCCATTTTCTTAGCATCTATTTTGGCATGGAATAAATTAGAAAACAGACAAATGCACTATCAGGATGCAGTGGACCTTCTTCTTCTTCTTCTTGCACCTGTGTTGCCATCTTAATTATATGGGTCCTCTGCATCCTGATAGTGCATTTGTCTGGAGGCCTGGACGGGTAAACCTTTTTGCTCTTTTGCTGTTTTCTATTATTGGAGGATTTTTAAGTCCTCTTTCTGTGCTATTTCAGTGTTAGGATTTAGTGTTAGGTACCCGTAAACGTGGAGACCTTTGGCACAGGTTACGGGCTCACGTATTTTGGCCAAAATATCAGCTAATACTCCACACTTTTTAATGTGTTTTTTGCACTTTTTATTCAGGGTGCAGTTGGGCCCATTTGGTCTTGTAAACTGCGGTGTCTGTTCACATGGCATGCATTTTGATAGCGCTGGGCCACCCCACCTGAGCTAATAGAAGGGTGTCACTACTAGGCTGGCCTGGATGCTGTGCATGGCCATAGTGTGAACAGCGCCGCATACAAGTTTTTTATTGTGCATTAACATACCAGGCAACCGCCCCCTCCATGTATTGGTAGGCTGTGAGCGGTTGTTTCATCTGTATTCTTGCACCTGTGTTGCCATCTTAATTATATGGGTCCACTGCATCCTGATAGTGCATTTGTCTGGAGGCCTGGACGGGTAAACCTTTTTGCTCTTTTGCTGTTTTCTATTATTGGAGGATTTTTAAGTCCTCTTTCTGTGCTATTTCAGTGCATGGAATAAATTATCAAAGCCCAAAAGAGGGTCAAACAGATTCAAATCTATAAAAAACTCCCACTTTTATTTATTTAAGAAGTCAAAGACTATTGGCTGGCTACAAAAAGTGTTTACAAGCTGTGATACTTTCAAAATGGGGTGATACTAGGTATTACAAATGCAGAGTGCCCAAACTTTTCCATCATCCTGTTTTCCTTTTTGTAATTTTTAAAATGAAAAAGATGAAAATTATAGGAATGATGGGGGAGAACAATGACTGGGGTGGAGGAGAGGAAATGATGGAGGTGGTGGAGAGGGCAATGATGGGGGTGGTGGAAAGGGCAATGAAGGGGTGTGTGTACCAATTATGTAGGTACTATGGAATCTGATAGCGTGGGATAAATGTATCTGAGACCAAAGTTGAGACAAACTGTATTTTAACAAAGTAAGGAATACAACAAAAACAAACAGGTGCTTTCCTGCAAATACGGCGAAATGCACAGCACAAACAGAAATGTCCAGCAAACTGTTGTGAGCTCATTTTCGGGTTTGCCTCTGGCTTCTGGTGAGGGTTATGGAGCTGGCTGTTCTGACAGAGGAGTAGTGAGTTCTCTATCTGGACTCCCTCTGTTGGTGAAGGGAGGTAATGAAGCTGATCTAAATGGCAGAGACCGGCCACCTAAGGAAGAGGACTGCGATTGGACATCAGGAGTTTATGATTGGTGTTGTGAGTTCATTTTCCCCTTCGTCACTGAGGTCTGGTGAACTCCCTATTCTGGTAAAGGAAGGTAATGAGCCTGATTATCAGGCACCTGAGCCTAATGATGATGACTGGCTGAGTGGAGTCACGGACTGGATATAAGACTGCCGACGCCCTTCTGCCCTGCGGGTGATTTCTCTGTGGACTTCTAGGAGACCAGTCTGATTCCTGCTCCTCTAAAGCTAAGTTTTCTGCTTTGCCTGTTAGCATTTGTGTTTTGTTTTTTGTTTGCCTTGCTTTTCTGGATTCTGCCATTCCCTGCTGGGGTGAGCTGAATCTCCTTTTTCCGGTTGCTCTGTCTTCAGAATATTCCTGAGTACTGACATAGCCTTTTTGAAGCCTAGCGTCTTCAGGGCCTTTTTCACTGTCAGTTTGTTGGCTCTTATTTTCATAGGGTTTTTCACGGATTGCAGACAGCAGCCTTCCTGTCCTTTCCTATCTAGTTAGCTTGGGCCCCGTCTTTGCTCAGTCTATCTTTCTGTCTGTGTTAGTGTTCTTTCTTCTTGCTTCACCGTCATTATATGTTGGGGGCTGCCTTTTGCTTTGGGGCAGTTTAGATTTCCCTTTCTGTCTTTAGGATATATAGTCCTCCGGCTGTGATCGAGGGGTCTAGGGCATCGTAGGAACCCCCCACGGCTACTGCTCGTTGTGTTGATAGGTTCAGGGGTCTGCAATCCGATAGCTGCCAACTTCTCTGGTTTTCTGGACTTAGCTAGCATTTCTGTTTTTGCCTCCTACGGTGACTCATTCATAACAGAATCACCCGCCATACCGCAGATCCTAGGGTACTCAATAGCAGGAAAGAATTGTGTGTAAAAAAAAAAAAAAAAAAAAAAAAAAGTGTGTATATTCTTTCCTCTATATCTCTGAGGCCGTAGGGGGAATTTTTTTTTCTCTCAATGGAGATAAAGCAATTGTCTGATCATGTGGAGCAGCTCGCTGCGGAAGTGCGGGGAATTTCTGCCTACCTTGCTCGTTCGCATGCTGTTGAACCAAAGATCCCTACACCTGATGTATTTTTTGGGGATCGATCTAAATTTTTGAGTTTCAAAAATAATTGTAAATTATTTTTTGCCTTGAAGCCTAACTCGTCAGGGAGCTCCGCGCAGCAGGTTAAAATTGTCATCTCTTTGCTGAGTGGCGATCCCCAGGATTGGGCGTTTTCTTTGAAACCAGATGATCCTATTCTGACTAATGTGAACGCATTCTTTCAAGCCTTGGGGTTGTTGTATGACGAACCTAATGCTATTGATCAGGCTGAAAAGACCCTGTTGGCATTGAACCAGGGTCGAGATTCTGCAGAGTTGTACTGTCAAAAGTTCCGAAAGTGGGCGGTCCTTACTACCTGGAATGATAGTGCCTTGGCTGCTCTCTTTCGGAAGGGTTTGTCAGAAGCCGTAAAAGATACTATGGTGGGATTTCCTGTTCCCTCTGGTCTGGACGATTCTATGTCATTAGCCATTCAGGTTGATCGGCGTTTACGTGAACGCAGGATTGCTCGAGAGGTATTGCCACCGGTTGAACAGACGTCTGAACCTATGCAGTGTGATAGAGTTTTGTCTAGGGTGCAACGTCAGGAGTTCAGAAGGCGTAATAAGCTGTGTTTTTTCTGTGGAGATGCCTCGCATATTATTTCTGTTTGTCCTAAACGAGAGAAACGCTTTGCACACATGTTTTCTGTTGGTGGTGTTCAACCTAAGTTTCTTCTGGCAATTACTCTGATCTGCTCCCTGTCCACATTTTCCGCCAAGGCTTTTGTGGATTCAGGAGCAGCGGTAAACCTAATGGACTTGGATTTTGCTAAACGTTGTGGATTTCCGATGACACCTCTACAGACGCCTATCCCTTTGAGGGGGATTGATGCTACTCCTTTGGCGAAAAATAAACCTCAGTTTTGGACCCAGGTGGTCATGCGGGTCGCCCCAGACAATCAAGAAAATTGCAGATTTTTGGTGTTGTATGGTCTGCATGATGCCATTGTTCTGGGGTTTCCCTGGTTGCAAATTCATAATCCAGTTTTGGATTGGAAATCTGTGTCTGTGGTGAGTTGGGGTTGTCGGTGTGCCTTTAGTGAGGCTCTGGTTTTTTCCACCTCTCCTCAGTCGCATGATGTTCCTGACTATTTGGCGGACTTTTATGATGTATTTAGTGAGAATGAGTCTGCATCTTTGCCTCCTCATAGGAGTTATGACTGTACAATTGAACTGAGCCCGGGGTGTAAATTTCCCAAGGGTCGGCTCTTTAATTTATCTGTACCCGAGCACGAGGCTATGCGATCCTATATTAAGGAGGCGTTGGAGAAGGGTCATATTAGACCATCCTCTTCACCCTTAGGTGCCGGTTTTTTTTTTGTGGCCAAAAAGGATGGTTCTTTAAGGCCTTTTATTGATTATCGTGCCCTCAACAAAATTACTATTAAATATCAGTATCCGTTACCCCTGATTTCGGATCTATTCTCTAGAGTTAGAGGTGCTTGCTGGTTTACCAAGCTTGACCTCAGGGGGCGTATAATCTTATCCGCATTAAGCAGGGGGATGAATGGAAGACGGCGTTTAATACTCCGGAGGGACATTTTGAGTACCTGGTGATGCCTTTTGGACTCACTAATGCCCCTTCTGTCTTCCAGTGCTTCATGAACGATATTTTCCGAGACTTTGTCGATAAATTTTTGATTATCTATCTGGATGATATTTTGATCTTCTCCAAGGATTGGGATTCTCATGTGGAACATATTCGGACTGTGTTCCGGATCTTGAGGGAGAATTCCCTGTATGTCAAAGGATCGAAATGCCTTTTTGGAGTACAGAGGATTTCATTTTTGGGATTTATTTTGTCTCCGTCAACTATTGAAATGGACCCGGCCTAGGTACAGGCCATTTATGATTGGGTTCAGCCCACTTCTTTGAAGGCCCTCCAGAAGTTTTTGGGTTTTGCTAATTTTTATCGGAAATTTATAGCAACATTTTCTAGTATTGCCAAGCCATTGACTGATCTGACTAAGAAGGGTGCTGATGTGTTGAATTGGTCTCCGGAGGCTGTTGCTTCCTTTCAGGAGCTGAAGCGAAGATTTACCTCCGCCCCGGTTTTGCGGAAACCTGATGTCTCACTCCCGTTCCAGGTAGAGGTGGATGCTTCTGAGATTGGTGCAGGAGCTGTTTTGTCCCAAAAGGATCCTGTAACATCTAAAATGAATCCCTGTGCTTTCTTTTCCCGAAAGTCCTCTCCATCTGAGCGTAACTATGATGTGGGGAATCGGGAACTGTTGGCCATGAAATGGGCATTTGAGGAGTGGAGACATTGGTTGGAGGGAGCTAAACATCAAGTTGTGGTCCTCACTGACCACAAGAATTTGATTTACCTAGAGTCGGCTAAACGCTTGAACCCTAGACAGGCTAGGTGGGCCTTGTTTTTTACATGTTTTGATTTTGTGGTCTCTTGTCTTCCTGGAACTAAGAATGTCAAGGCAGACGCCCTCTCTAGGAGCTTCTTTGCTGATTCTCCTGTGGTGACCAAGCCTGCTACCATCTTAGGCGAAGGGGTAGTTCTTTCTGCCATCTCGCCCGATTTGAGACTTGCTCTGCAAGAGTTCCAGGAGGACAAACCTGAGCGTTGTCCCAGTGGAAAGTTGTATGTTCCTGACCAGTGGAAGAAGAGAGTGATGTCTGAAGTTCATTGCTCTGCATTGGCTGGTCATCCAGGTATTTTTGGTACTAGAGATCTGGTGAGTCGCTCTTTTTGGTGGCCCACCTTGTCTCATGATGTCAGGAATTTTGTGCAGTCCTGTGGGACTTGCTCCCGGTCTAAATCTTGTTCTCGCTCTAGTGGGTTGTTGATGCCTTTGCCGGTCCTCAGGAGGCCATGGACCCATATTTCAATGGATTTCATCTCTGATATGCCGGTCTCTCAAAGAATGACTGTTATTTGGGTGATTTGTGATAGGTTCTCTAAGATGGTTCATCTTGTACCACTCCCTAAGTTGCCGTCTTCCTCTGAGTTGGTGCCCCTGTTTTTGCAACAGGTGGTTCGCTTGCACGGGATTCCTGAGAACATTGTATCTGACAGAGGAGTTCAGTTTGTGTCTAGATTTTGGAGGACTTTCTGTTCCAAGCTGGGAATTCAGTTGTCCTTCTCCTCTGCTTTTCACCCTCAGACCAATGGGCAGACAGAGAGAACAAACCAGACCTTGGAGTCGTATTTGAGATGTTTTATTTCCGCTGATCAGGATGATTGGGTTTCATTTTTGCCCTTGGCCGAATTTGCTTTAAAGAATAGAGCTAGTTCTGCCACTTTGATGTCACCTTTTTTTTTGTAACTTTGGGTTTCATCCTCGATTTTCTTCAGCGCAGGTGGAGCCTTCTGCCTGCCCAGGTGTTGACACTGTGGTGGAGAGAATGCACCAGATCTGGGACCAAGTGGTGGATAAGTTATCTCTCTCCCAGGAAAAGGCCCAGCGGTTTTCCAATCGACATAGGACCATTGGTCCCCAGTTTAAGATTGGTGATATGGTGTGGTTATCATCAAAAAATATTGCTATGAAGGTGGCTTCTCCTAAGTTTAAGCCTAGATTTATTGGACCTTACAAGATTTTGGAGATTATTAATCCGGTCTCTTTTCGTTTGGCTCTTCCTGTCACATTTAAGATCCATAATGTGTTCCATAAGTCCTTGTTGAAGAGGTTTGTTGAACCAGTTGTTCCTGGGGTGGCACCTCCGGACCCTGTATTGGTTGATGGTAGTGTTGAGCTTTCCGATACCGCAAGTATCGGGTATCGGCCGATATTTGCCGTATCGGAATTCCGATACCGAGTACCGATACTTTTTTCGTATCGGATACCGGAATCGGAAGTCCAAAATGCAATGAGCCACTTTTGTGGCTCTGATTGGCTGCCGAAATGACGTCATCATGATGCGCTGTCTGTGCGCATCATGATGCTCCGTCAGTTCGGGCCTTCGGGGGGCTGTGCCGACTGTCCGGGGGGCTGTTCCGGCCTGCCGGTGGTCTGTGCCGGCCTGCCGGGGGGCTGTGCCAGCCTGCCGGGGGGCTGTGCCGGCCTGCCGGGGGGCTGTGCAGGCTCCAGGGGTCTGTGCCGGCCTGCCGGGGGGCTGTGCTGGCCTGCCGGTGGTCTGTGCCGGCCTGCCGGGGGGCTGTGCCGGCCTGCCGGTGGTCTGTGCAGGCTCCAGGGGTCTGTGCCGGCCTGCCGGGGGGCTGTGCCGGCCTGCCGGTGGTCTGTGCAGGCTCCGGTGGTCTGTGCAGGCATCGTCCGATGGGACTACAAGTCCCATCGGGCGATGCCTGCTACCATGACAGTGATTGACACATTAGCCAATGACGGGACAGTAGTAGTCCCATCATCCGGCTAATGTGTTGAACGTAAAAAAAAAAAAAAAATTTACATGCTACATACATATAACATGCATACTACATATATACTACATGCAACATGCATACTACATACATGCTACATACTACATGCATGCTACATACATACTACATATATACTACATGTAACATACATACTACATATATACTACATGTAACATACATACTACATACATGCTACATACTACATGCATGCTACATACTACATACATACTACATACATAATACATATATACTACATGCATGCAGCATACATACAACATATATACTACATGCATGCAACATGCATACTACATATATACTATATATACTACATGTAACATACATACTACATAAATGCTACATACTACATGCATGCTACATACTACATACATGCTACATACATACTACATACATACTACATACATAATACATATATACTACATGCATGCAACATACATACAACATATATACTACATGCATGCAACATGCATACTACATATATACTATATATACTACATGTAACATACATACTACATATATACTGCATGCTACATACATGCAACATACACACTACATGCTACATACATGCAACATACATACTACATACATGCTACATACATACACACTACATGCTACATACATGCAACATACATACTACATACATGCTACATACATACACACTACATGCTACATACATGCAACATACATACTACATACATGCTACATACATGCAACATACACACTACATGCTACATACATGCAACATACATACTACATACATGCTACATACATACACACTACATGCTACATACATGCAACATACATACTACATACATGCTACATACATGCAACATACATACTACATACATACTACATACATGCTACATACATGCAACATACATACTACATACATGCTACATACATGCAACATACATGCAACATACATACTACATACATACTACATACATGCAACATACATACTACATACATGCTACATACATACTACATACATACTACATACATGCTACATACATACCACATGCATGCAACATGCATACTACATATATACTGCATATATACTACATGCATGCAACATACATATATACTACATACAATACATACATATAGACATACAGTACATATAACATAGAGTACATACTTACCGTCACTTGTCACTTTGATCCCCGAAGCCATTGTCACCTGAGGGATAAATATCAAAATAAAAAAACACCAATATACTTACCCCGATCCGCAGAAGTCCACGAGGGTCCCACGTCCATCTTGCGTGGAGAACAGCAGCATCAGCTGATGCTACCGTTCTCTACCAGCTCCAGGAATACAATGACGAAAGGTAGGTATCCTTCCGCACTGTATTCCTCCACCACTGTAAAAAAAAAAAAAGTCCCTAGTCTCACTTTATGCCATTGCTGCGGGGTAAGTATATTGGTGTTTTTTTATTTTGATATTTATCCCTCAGGTGACAATGGCTTCGGGAATCAAAGTGACAAGTGACGGTAAGTATGTACTCTATGTTATATGTACTGTATGTCTATATGTATGTATTGTATGTAGTATATATGTATGTTGCATGCATGTAGTATATATGCAGTATATATGTAGTATGCATGTTGCATGCATGTGGTATGTATGTAGTATGTATGTAGCATGTATGTAGCATGTATGTTGCATGTATGTTGCATGTATGTAGCATGTAGTGTGTATGTTGCATGTATGTAGCATGTAGTATGTATGTTACATGTAGTATATATAGTATATATGTAGTATGCATGTTGCATGCATGTAGTATATATGTATTATGTATGTAGCATGTATGTAGTATGTAGCATGCATGTAGTATGTAGCATGTATGTAGTATGTATGTTACATGTAGTATATATGTAGTATGTATGTTGCATGCATGTAGTATATATGTAGTATATATGTATTATGTATGTAGCATGTATGTAGCATGCATGTAGTATGTAGCATGTATGTAGTATGTATGTTACATGTAGTATATATGTAGTATGCATGTTGTATGTATGTAGCATGTAAATTTTTTTTTTTTTTTTTTTTTACATTCAACACATTAGCCGGATGATGGGACTACTACTGTCCCATCATTGGCTAATGTGTCAATCACTGTCATGGTAGCAGGCATCACCCGATGGGACTTGTAGACCCATCGGACGATGCCTGCACAGACCCCCCGGAGCCTGCACAGACCACCGGCAGGCCGGCACAGCCCCCCGGCAGGCCGGCACAGACCACCGGAGCCTGCACAGACCACCAGCAGGCCGGCACAGCCCCCCGGCAGGCCGGCACAGACCACCGGAGCCTGCACAGACCACCGGCAGGCCGGCACAGCCCCCCGGCAGGCCGGCACAGACCACCGGAGCCTGCACAGACCCCCCGGCAGGCCGGCACAGACCACCGGAGCCTGCACAGACCCCCCGGCAGGCCGGCACAGTCCCCCGAAAGGCCCGTACAGACCCCAGAGAGGCTGTACAAGGCAAAAATAGGGTTTTTCTTATTCCAATACCGGAAGTCCCATAGACTTGAATGGGACTTCCGGTATCGGAATCGGCGATACCCGATATTTTTTTTAGATCGGCCAATACCATCCGATACGATACTTTTAAGTATCGGACGGTATCGCTCAACACTAGTTGATGGTAGCATGGAATATGAGGTAGAGAAAATACTGGATTCCCGTCTGGCTAGACGGAGACTCCCGTATTTGGTTAAGTGGAAGGGTTATGGTCAGGAGGATAATTCCTGGGTCTCTGCCTCTGATATTCATGCCAAAAGATTGGTGCGTGCCTTTCATCGGGCTCACCCTGATCGCCCTGGTGGCGTGGTTGAGGGTTCGGTGACCCCTCCTCAAGGGGGAGGTACTGTTGTGAGTTCATTTTCCCCTTCGTCACTGAGGTCTGGTGAACTCCCTATTCTGGTAAAGGAAGGTAATGAGCCTGATTATCAGGCACCTGAGCCTAATGATGATGACTGGCTGAGTGGAGTCACGGACTGGATATAAGGCTGCTGACGCCCTTCTGCCCTGCGGGTGATTTCTCTGTGGACTTCTAGGAGACCAGTCTGATTCCTGCTCCTCTAAAGCTAAGTTTTCTGCTTTGCCTGTTAGCATTTGTGTTTTGTTTTTTGTTTGCCTTGCTTTTCTGGATTCTGCCATTCCCTGCTGGGGTGAGCTGAATCTCCTTTTTCCGGTTGCTCTGTCTTCAGAATATTCCTGAGTACTGACATAGCCTTTTTGAAGCCTAGCGTCTTCAGGGCCTTTTTCACTGTCAGTTTGTTGGCTCTTATTTTCATAGGGTTTTTCACGGATTGCAGACAGCAGCCTTCCTGTCCTTTCCTATCTAGTTAGCTTGGGCCCCGTCTTTGCTCAGTCTATCTTTCTGTCTGTGTTAGTGTTCTTTCTTCTTGCTTCACCGTCATTATATGTTGGGGGCTGCCTTTTGCTTTGGGGTCTGCTCTGGGGCAGTTTAGATTTCCCTTTCTGTCTTTAGGCTATATAGTCCTCCGGCTGTGATCGAGGGGTCTAGGGCATCGTAGGAACCCCCCACGGCTACTGCTAGTTGTGTTGATAGGTTCAGGGGTCTGCAATCCGATAGCTGCCAACTTCTCTGGTTTTCTGGACTTAGCTAGCATTTCTGTTTTTGCCTCCTACGGTGACTCATTCATAACAGATTGGATTTAAGGCAGCCGACTCCCTAGTTTCTTGCTGGTGATTTTTCCTGACTGTGGCTCCTGGTTTCCAGTTTGGTTCATGCCTTCCTAAAGCTAAGTTTTCTCTGCTATTGTTCATATGAGTTTTTGTATGGTTTACTTAGTTTTTGTGTTCAGCCAGCCCTGGCTGGGACTGGGATGAATCCCCATTTTTGTCTCTGATCAGTGGATCTCTTTTGCTCTGTCTTCAGAATATACCTGAGTGCTGATATAGTGATTTGAAGTCTAGCGACTTCAGGGCCTTTTTCTATCAGACGTGTTGGACATTCTTTTTGGCAGGGTTTTTTGCGTGATTGCAGACAGCAGCTTTTCTTTCCTGTCCTTTCTAGTTAGCGAGGGCGTTTGCTCAGTCTATCTTTCTGCCTGTGTCTGTGTTTTCATCTTGTTTCACCGACAATACATGTTGGGGGCTGTCTATTGCTTTAGGGTCTGCTCTGGGGCAGTTTAGATTTTCCCTTTCTTTCTTTAGGCTTATTTAGTTCTCCGGCTGTGACGAGGCATCTAGGACCACCGTAGGCACGCTCCACGGCTACTGCTAGTTGTTGTGGATAGGATCAGGGGTCTGCAATCCGCTAGTTACCAACCTCTCCAGTTTTCTGGGCTTAGCTTGCTTTTTGTTTTTCCCTCCTCGGTGACTCATTCATAACAGCAAACGTAATAGCGGTGCACGTCCGCTAAAGCAAACAAGTCCATCAGTAATATAACGCGAGAGTGTGAACTGCACTGATACATGGAAGTCAAGCAATAGTGCGAACAGCACTTATATGTGAAAGTCCAGCAATAATAAGCAATAATACGATGGCACTTATACGTGGAGGTCCAGCAGTAATTTAGAGGCAAGAGTGCCACTGGAACTTTATGCGTGGAAGTCCAGAACTATGCAGACAGAGGAGACAATACCTTTCATGGAAGTTCAGAAAAACACGGGTGGAGCATAACAAGGAGGAAATCCTTAAGAGTACCTTTTTGGGCTGAAAAGTCCTGCTCAAGTCCCGCACAGCAGCCCACACAGACACACTCTTAGAAGTAGGACAGTTGGTAACTTCAGCAGGATCTGGAAGCAGCTCAGAGGACTGAAGACAACTGATAGTGGAGAGGCAGATCATCGAGTAACGAGCAGCAACAGGTACTCCAGAGGCAAGCCAGGAGGGAGCTCAGAAGCAGACAACAACAAAATACTCATGCAAGGAGGATCTCCTGACCCGGACTTAAATAGCAGGATAGACATGAAGTTCCAAGACAGGGCAAAGTGTTGTGAATTCTCTTACTTCTGAGTCAGGGCTCCCTCTGGTGGTTACTGTGGGTAGTGGAGCTGGCCGGATTGACAGAGGTCTGCCACCTGATGATGATGATTGGAAATCTGGGGTTACTGATTGGGAGTATTTAAGTGAGCAGGCTTCCCTCAATTGTTGCTGGTGATTAGTTTCTTCCTGTGCAACTTGAGGTCTGCTGTCTCCTGCCTGATCCTGCATTTTTCAGCTAAGTTGTTCATTTGCTAATCCTTTGCTTCTGATCTGGTTTTGCCTCTTTCTGCTTTGCTGTGCAGGTTCAACATGCTCCCTGCTGGGGCTGTGCTGAATCCTGCTCCATATGTTACAGCTTGTGTCAGTTTGTTCAGTCCCCTGTTATATTAGTCTATTTTGCTTTGCTGCCAGTTTACACCAGAATGCTGATATAGTGGGGGAGAGGTCGTGAGACCTCAGTGTTTTTTGTACATCAGACGTGTTGGATTTTTTAGGGTTTTTGCGTGATTGCAGACAGTGTCTTTCCTTTCCTATCCTATCTAGACAGTTTGGGCCCCATCATTTGCTCAGTCTATTTTCTGCCTGTGTTTGTCCCTCATCTTGTCTCATTGGCAATATATGTTTGGGGGCTATCTATTTCTTTGGGGTTCTACTCTGGGGCAGTTTAGATTTCACCTTTCTTGCTTTAGGCCTAATTAGTTCTCCACTGTGTCGAGGTGTCTAGGGCATTGTAGGTATGCTCCACGGCTACTGTTAGTTGTGTTGTTAGGATTAGCGGTCTACAATTCACTAAGTGACCAACCTTACTGGTTTTCTGGTGGCCTAGCCTATTCCTGCCATCCTCCTCGGTGACCTGTTCATAAGAGCAAAGTACCAGACTCCGTCTTGGACAAGGGCAAAACAGGCTCCATGGAACATCCAGAATCCTTACATGGTGATGGGAGAGAAGGCAATGATGGAGGTGGAAAGGGCAATGATGGGGATGGTGGAGGAGAAGGCAATGATGGAGGTGGTGGAAATGACAATGATGGGGTGGGGGAGAGGATGATGGTGGGAATGGTGGGGGAGAACAATGATTGGGGTGTTGGAGAGGGCAATGATGGAAGTGGTGGGGGAGAAGGCAATGGTGGAGGTGGTGGAAAGGCCAATGATGAAGGTGATGGGGAGAAAGCAATGATGGGGTGGTGGAGGAGAAGGCAATGATGGAGGTGAAAGGGAGGGCAATGATGGGCTGGTAGAGAGGGCATTGATGGGGTTGTAGGAGAGGACAATGATGGGAGTGGTGGGGGAGAACAATGTTTGGGGTGTTGGAGAGGGCAATGATGGGTGTGGTAGGGGAGAACAATGACTGGAGTATATATATATATATATATATATATTTGCCTTAAATTGTCCATCATCCACTTCCATCTGGATGTCCCCGAATCCCACAATCCACCGCGCTGCATCGGAAGTACGCCGACCGCCATTTTGGAGCACCCAAGTGATGCCACTCGGATCCAGGATGCAGCTGCGATCTCGAGCGCTGCTCAGATCCAGGCCGCTGCTGCGATCCTGAACGCTGCTGCGATCCTGACCGCTGCTGGGATCCCAGCTGCCACTCGGATCCAGACCGCCGCTGGGATCCCAGCTGCCGCTCAGATCCAGGCTGCTGCTGCGATCCCGAATGCCGCTGTGATCCCGAACGCCGCTGGGATCCCGGCCGCCACTTGGATCCCAGCCGCCGCTCGGATCCCAGCTGCCGCTAGGATCCAGGTCACCGCTGCGATCACAAGGCTGTGAAAGGGGTGTAACGAGGGGGTATAATGAGAGGGGTGTAATGAGGGGGGAGTAATGAGAGGGATGCCGCCGGACCCCCGCCAGGACCCACCGCCTGACTAAACGCGCCGGATCCCGCCGCTGCCTCTGGTGGTGCCACACACAATCTCCAGCACAGGCCGCAAAACACCGCCTTTCCTGCCGGTTGTGATTGCACGGAAGTGGGTGGGCCACCACCCCCAGCGCCACAAAGCTGCCCCCATCGTGATGTTACTGCCCTCCTGATGCGATAGCATCAGGCACACATCTAGTGTAATATATATATATACTGTATATATATATGTAGCTTTGTCACCATAAAAGGAGGGGGTCCAGACACATTTCTTGAACAGGGGCCCCAAGCTGTCAGTGTCTGAAACCTGGGAGGTTGTCACTCAGGATTTTACGGTACATGGCTCCATCCATTCTCCCATTGATGCAGTGAAGTAGTCCTGTGCCCTTAGCAGAGAAACACCCCCAAAACATGTTTCCACCTCTATGCTTTACAGTGGGGACGGTGTTCTTTGGGTCATAGGCAGCATTTTTCTAACTCCAAACGTGGCGAGTTGAGTTAATGCCAAAGAGCTCAAGTTTTGTCTCATGTGACCACAGCACCTTCGCCCAATCACTCACAGAATCATCCAGATGTTCAATGGCAAACTTCAGATGGGCCTGCACATGTGCCTTCTTGAGCAGGGGGACCTTGCACGCACTGCAGGATTTTAAACCTTTAAGGTATTGTGTTACCAATGGTTTTCTTGGTGACTGTGGCCCAGCTGCCTTGAGATCATTAGCAAGTTCCCCCGTGTAGTTTCAGGCTGGTCTCTCACCTTCTTCATGATCAAGGATACTCCACGAGGTGAGATTTTGCATGGTGTCCCAGATCATTGTCGATTAACAGTCATTTTGTGTTTCTTCCATTTTCTTACTATTGCACCAACAGTTGTCTCCTCACCCAGTGTCTTACTTATGGTTTTGTTGCAAATTCCAGCTTTGTGCAGGTCTATGAGCTTGTCCATGATATCCTTAGAAAGCTCTTTGGCTTGCCCATGTTGTAGAGGTTAGAGTCTGACTGATTAATTGACTCCGTGGACAGGAGTCTTTTCTAAAGCTGACTATGTAAGACAGCTGTCTTTAATATATGTAACGAGTTGATTAGGAGCGTCTAACTAGTCTGTAGGAGCCAGAACTCTTAATGGTTGGTAGGGAATCAAATACTTATTTCTCAATGTTAAAATTAACCTATCCTTAAAATTATAGACTGTTCATGTCTTTGTCAGTGGGCAAACTTAGTATCAAGAACTCTTCTGCAGACTTACAGCAGGAGTCTGTGCACGTGTTACAGAAGGAGATAGAGAGAGCAAGGAGCGCTGCGGTGAGCTTACCTGCCGGAGCACAGGACCTGAAACACGTGACCTCCGGGGGAGTGGACGGAGGCGGAGTCAGACGCTAAGTGGCGGCGGTAACCGGCGAAGCCGGAGAGTAGTCTGAACGTGCCGAAGTCAAGCCGGGAGGTCGATGTAGTGCCAAAAGGGTGAGACATAAGCGTGGTTGAGACATAGCAAAAGGTCGGGGAGCCGAAGATAGCGGTGCAGTACAAACGGGGCAGACAGGAGGGAAGTTAGAGTACCAAGCTGAAGGTCAGTTCCTAAAACAGACAATTAGCACAGAGTTATAAGGCAAAGCACAGAGCAAGAAAACAGACCGAGTCATACACAAGAAAGCAATCGGACTAAACAGTATGCAAGCACCCCAGGGGGTCAGACACACAGCCAAGACAGATGTATCACTGGCAAGGATCCCCAGATGAAGGCAGGTAAATATAGCCTTCCCAAAACCAAAAGGAGGCTATACAAATCAACCCCGAGAGGACAGGGAAGGAACCCTGTCCACAACCATGCCACTTAGCTTTTAATTATATTGCTAAAATACTAAATGTGTGCCAAGGGATGGAGGTACAAACAGGGACCCAGATAATATGCCTATATATCCATTTGCTTATAAATGATAGAAGTCAGACAGCTAAATGACAGTTATCAAATTGTAATCACCCTAATAGCAACAGTACATATCATAGTACTATCAAGGCACATGTGATCCACACGTAGATATAATCAAGCAGAGACCAAAAATAAAAATGAATTCTTTCACCCAATCTGAAGTCTTTGCTGTACAATGGTTATAGCTGTGTAACCAGGTAACCAGTGCAGTCTATAGGGGTATGAATTCAAGAAATCCAGGTTCACCCTATAGGTCCCTAGAGCGGCTTACTCTTGTCTGTTCCCCAAAACTTCTGCCCTAACAAGGGCAGTCCACAGCTATCCCTGTATATCTGAGGCCCTGCACTCTCCCTTCTTAGTGTCTCCACGTGTTTCGTCCAAGTGACTCCTCAGGGGACTGACTTGTCCAGGGATGCTGGTAATAAAGTGCTAGGTGCATGACAATCGTTCGTTCCTCCACTCCCTGTCTTGTTCAACAGCAAATGGATATGTAGGCATATTATCCCATATACACAATTGAGGGATAGTTGGTTGTATTTTTATTCTGGCTCCCTTATTGCAGGGGTAGTCACTTTGATTACCTTATCACTTATACCAGGGATGATTTGCCTTCAGTGACCATAGTATATCTGGGTCCCTGTTCGTACCTCCATCCTTTTTTATTGTGGCACACATTTACTATTTTAGCATTTAAAAGCTAAGTTTTATTTCTCACTTTTTGCTGTTACTTTATCTAATAGTGAGATTTGTTACTGTTGGTCGGCAGCCAATTTCACTCCCTTGCTAAATCACTGTTTATGAACAACCAAACAACTGGAATTTAGGTAAATTGGGTTCTTTGGAAGGTTTTAGACTAGACGAGCGATTGCGCACTGGGATTACGGACCACGCAATGGGGTGTAACCACGCATCAGGCTGACCTCGCAATGGGATGTAACCACGCACCAGACTGGCGTATGTGCAGACTAACAGCAAACATAAATACCTGGTGTACCTCTCCTGCCACTCCTACCTTGTGTATGAAAAAGCTCTGTAGTTAACACTGTTCGGGTACAGTTATTCGATAGCGCTATCCATGAAGAAAGTGCACGGGTAGAGCTATCCCATAGCTCTATTCCTAAAGGAAATGAATGGGTAGAGCTATCTGATAGTTTACACTCAGGAGCTTTGAGGGATAGAGCTGTTTCACATGGTTGAGCGCACTTGGGATCTACCCCCAAAGCCCTGCCCATGCCCAATGTTTGGTCCGTAGACCGTGGCTAGGAGTTGTGAACTCTGATGTCCCTATTAAATGGGGGTTCACCCAATGCATTTTGATAAATTATAGCTACTTCATTGCACCTTGGTGCATTGTAGCGCCTCTGGTCATCATTGTAGTAATTTATAATTGACATTGTTATTTCGAGTGGATCGCGATTTTCTAATTCAGCAATCCTCTCTTCCAAATTCCCTCATTATGAAGGCTCTTGCAATTGGGTTAATTGCTTTCATTTTCTCTCCAAGAGATGACAGCAGTGCTGGGAGGCACTTTTTATTTGCTTGACTTCTTGTACTTAATGCTACTTCACTGTCCAAGATATAAATCTTGGCATACTTGGGAGTACTGCCCAAAGCAAGATGCAATGGGGCAGTTCTGTAGTAAATTTGTCCATGAATTCAAAAAAAGTATGGAGCATGCCCAGGAGGTGGTGCTACTTGTGCTCCCATTGATGCCAAAGCATGAGAGGTACTGTAGTGCCTTATATTAGCCATAAAGTTATTGGAGTGCTGATGCTCTCCTTTCATCAACTTGACTAATTGATCATCCATACGAATGGGACATAATTGGATGCGCCCTCTCTTGCAGCAGGAAGGAAATGTTTTGTCCTGCGCCATTTCATCTTTGAAATTTTTAGATTGGCCGAACTGACATTGTCTCGTCTGTGAAATTTGTGTATCACTTTGTGCACTGTGTGTTGCTCGTTGTCGTGCAGAATTAGATGTTCTACGTGATTCAGTTACTTCATTTGTTTCTCTTGCTCTGGCCGCCCTCTGTCGGGCTGCATCAGCAGTTCTTCGACAATTTCGTTCATCTTCTGTTTCATTAAGACGCAGGTTACGCATCCATATGCGATTCGATTCTCTATGTGTAGCAGCTCGATCAATTTGATCCATCTTTGCAATGTTGCCTCACAGTGTTGCCTCACAGGCTAACGTTCAAAAAAGGCTTATGCCTTATCTCTTCACCAGGGAGAGCTCCTCTCCTTATTAGATATGTCACTTAACTCCTATACAGGGCCTTACAGTATTTAGGTATTCATGGTTACGCCCACAGATATAATCAGTTAGCTACTAGTGATAGTAACTATGGATACCTAAGTTACTGTTGAGGTGTGGATGACTCTTGCGCCCAGACAGATGGTTGGGCTACGGATGACTCATTGTGCACAGACACACGGACACGTCCAAATTAGGTATATGGATTTCATTTCTGTCATCATTCTCAATGGCTAAGCTGCCAAAACCTCTCAGCAAACCCAAGTCCATCCTCCAGCTGACAAGCCAACAGTGAGTTGCTGAAACTCCCCAGTAGACTGATTCATGACTACAGTCTTATTAGCACAGATAAGCAGCAGAGACTCTCTTGCAGTTCCAAGGACATCTCCAGACTGACCACTTCTGTGCCAGCCATCAGCAAGTTACTGGAACTCCCCAGGAGACTGACGAAATCTCAGCAAGACAGATGACCAGCAGACCCAAGGCCCTAGTCAAGCTAGCCATAGGCTAGTTTCACAATAGTGTTAGGAGGCGCAGTGCACGGCCGCTGTGCAGCTCCGCCCCCTGCCAGACCCCCTCCGGTCAGCTCCTCCTATGGGTGCAGGACGCTGCATGCGACCTACGTACCCTATCGTTAGCACTGGGTACACAGGCCGTGCGCTGGTATGATTTTGACGGCGCATGCGCCCTATTGACGGTGCGCGGGCGCACCAAAATGCAACACGGTGCATTTGGCGCATGTCGGCGCACCGTCAAAAGGAGCGTTGCTAGGGTCAGAAAAGATTGGGGGGCCCAAGCCCCAAAGACAAAGAGTTGTCCCCCAACCCCCTCTTAATTTTTTTTTTAACACTGCAGATAACACAGCAGGGCTCCCAATGGTTCTGGATCCAGCAGGACAGTCCCGATTTTGACACTCCCACCTGCGGTATTGTAGTTTTCCCGCACTGCCAATCAGCCGCCATGCCCACCTGTCATTTCAGAAGGGACTGTGTACCGATCGCTATACAATTCCCTCTATGCACAGCACACTCCAGAACAGAAGCCCTCCCGGCTCACGTGACCAGTCACATGACTGTGACCTCATCCTATGTAACACCAGAGATAGCAGTGATAGCTCTCTGAGAACAGATAATATAGTAGATGTCACCTGCAGTCCTATGTAACACCACAGATAGCCTTACTCTGAAACGCTATGGCTGTTTACATGCATTTTTTTCAGTAGCCAAAAGCCGTTCTATTGGCAGTAAAAATGTTGCGTTCAAAACACCTGTTTTTCAGCTTGTTTTCTGGTGTTCTTTACACTTTTTTTCAGCTTTTTTTAAAGTGCGGATGTTTGCTTTGTCTACAGTATGTTTAAGGCCACGTTCACACGTTGAGTATTTGGTCAGTATTTCACATCAGTATGTGCAAGTCAAAACCAGGAGGGTGAGAAATCCAAAAGTGGTGACGTGTTCCTATTAT
This sequence comes from Dendrobates tinctorius, assembly GCF_039654945.1. Lineage (NCBI taxonomy): Eukaryota > Metazoa > Chordata > Amphibia > Anura > Dendrobatidae > Dendrobates > Dendrobates tinctorius. Next base: position 43,340,027 of record NW_027361779.1, on the reverse strand, counting down.
GCTTTTCCTCTGATTGTTCCACTGCTGTTTCTGCATTACAAATACTGATGTGAAATACTGACCAAATACTAAACATGTAAACGACACTTAATAGTTTAATTCACCAAAACCACTTAAAAACTTGCAGCGAAAAATGCCGTTGCAATATCTGCAGCTTTCTTTTTTATATTCTTTCATTGCATTCTACAGTTGAAAACACACTGAAAGAAGTGACACGCTGCAGATTTAAATAGCACTACAGTTCTGAAATTCAGTCAGAAAAAAACAAGCGCATGCAGGAGATTTCGGAAATCTCATTTGTTTTGCTGGCACTTTAAAAAGCAGCTTTTGGCCACGTTCATATGCAGAATTTATGCAGCTTTTTCTTCTGCAAATAAGAAGTTTACAGCATTTTATAGCACAAGCAAAGACTGAGATTTTCAGGAATCTCCTGCACACCCTTTTATTTTCTCCTGACTGAATTTCACAACTGCAGCGTTTTTTAAATCTGCAGTGTGTCACTTCTTTCAGCAATTTTTTTCACCCGTAGAAAGCAATGAAATTTTTTTAGAAAAGCTGCAAATGTCACAACGTTGTTTTTCGCTGTTTTTGGTGAATAAAACTAACTTTATTAAACATGTACTGTAGACAAAATGAATACTATACAAAAAAACCCGGCAAAAGCTCTAAGGGTCTGTGTCTACAATCAGTAAACTCTGGATGCTGCGTACATCCGCAGCGTCCAACCCGCAGCGGTCAGATGTTACAGCATAGTGGATGGGATGAACACATGTGGAATCACCTGCGTAAGATGGCAGCACTTTAGACGGAGCACATGTCCGCTGCGTCCAAAGTGCTGCCATTTCCGGATCGTCTGCACATCGTCTGCATTTATAAGCAAATGGGTGTTTTGAAAGCAGTGTTTTTACTGCCAAGAGAGCAGGCTTTGGCAGCAAAAAAAAAAATGCACAAAAAATGCTGATTCAAATGCACTCCTGTACTAGTACTATAAATATGTATGGTTTACCCTTATTATTTCACATGGGAATTCATTTGCATATCATAAATCCCCTGATTCAGCAGACAATATCCCTGTCTTGTGTCATCCAGACAGTAGTGACAGGTCGCCCTGTCACATTACAAGCAGTGATTAGTGACTGGTCAGAGCTGATGCTGATCGCTGCTGTACGTGGCTGTGAATCCTGATCCTGCAGCGATCAGCACAGAGCTCTGGGACCACAGTGAGTAAATCACTGTACTCTGACATGTTATTGCTGCTCTTTCCAGGTTTTGTGGCTTCACTTAGCATATCCATTGTCAGGACAGTGCTAGGAGCAGCCATGATCAGGACTCAGGAGGAGGAGACATACAGAGATTCAGGCATCTTCCTGGCTGTCACTGTGACTATGCTGTAATCGGCCCCTCCCCCTCACTCTCAACTTTTAACCTGACTGCAGGGAGACACTTCAAGACTTCAGAGCAATGCACAGCATTATTCACTGCTGTACACCCTCTGGGCACTTGATAAATGGGCTGCAGATGCAGGGGGCCCCCTTTGTAGGTGGGGGCCCCAGGCATCTGCCTGGTCTGCCTGTCCCAAATGCCGTCCCTGCCAGCAGATGACATGGCTCCCCAAACCATCACTGATTGCGGAAACTTCACACTATACTTCAAGCAGCTTGGATTGTCTGCCTCGCCACTCTTCCTCCAGACTCTGGGACCTTGATTTCCAAATGAAATGCAAAATTTACTTTAATCTGAAAACAACACCTTGGACCACTGAGCAACAATCCAGCTTTTTTTCTCCTTAGCCCAGATAAGACGGTTCTAGCATTGTCCATTGGTCATGAGTGGCTTGACACAAGGAATGCCACACTTGTAGCCCATGTCCTGGATTCAACTGTGTGTGGTGGCTCTTGAAGCAATGACTCCAGCAGCAGTCCACTCCTTGTGAATCTCCCCCAAATTTTTGAATGGCCTTTTCTTAAAAAATCATTTCAACGCTGCGGTTATTCCGGTTGCTTGTGCACTTTTTTTTTACCACACTTTTTCCTTCCACTCAACTTTCCATTAATATGCTTGGATACAGCACTCTGTGAACAGCTAGCTTCTTTAGCAATGACCTTTTGTGGCTTAAGGGGGTTTTACACATAGCGATATCGCTATAACGTCACCGATTTTGTGACGTTATAGCGATATCGCTAGCGATATCGCTATGTGTGATACTTACCTCAGACCGGCTCCCCCGCTGTCCATCGCTGATCGCGTGAGATTGGGCGGCTCCATTTCTCGTCGGGCACTTCCTGCTGGGCTTCCTGCTGTGACGACGAGTGACGCGTGGAGGCGGGCGGGAGGACGTCAGGATCGCTGTGTGTGAAAGGTGAGTATCGTGCGCTGCGTCGCTGCTGCATCGCTGTGAGATCTTTCTGTATGAAAGCTCACTAGTGATCATTTAGCGATGCACCAGCGATCCTGACCGGGTCGGATCGCTGGTGCATTGCTAAATGTAAAAGGGCCTTTACCCTCCTTGTGGAGTGTGTCAATGACTGCCTTCTGGACATCTGTCAAGTCAGCGGTCTTCCCCATGATTGTGGAGCCTACTGAAACAAACTAAGGGACCTTTTTTAAGTGCTTAGGAAGCCTTTGCAGATGGTTTTAGTTAATTATTCTAATTTACTGAGATGACATTTGGGTTTTCATTAGCTTTATGCCATAGTTACCAACATAAACAGAAATAAACACGTGAAATAGATCACTCTGTTTGTAATGGCTGTATATAATATTTGTGGTTCAATTTTTGTATTGAAGAACTGAAATCAATTAATTTTTTGATGATATTCTAATTTAGTGAGAAGCACTTTTATGTGTCTGGTGTCTGAAGCTCCACACCAGACTGTGCCACAACTGCAGTCTCAGGGAGACAGACGAGCAGTAAAACCTCCACAACAAGCCCATCTGTAGGCTGACCAGGTGAAATATTCCATTATAATTCAAAATGCCAATATGCTGAATCTCGGTAGCTTCTGATTAAGCGAATGGAGAAACAATGTGAACACTGTAGTGCACTTATATACAAAGGTGAACGACCAGGAATGTGCTGCTATGTTGGAAAGGTCAGAAAACCTGATTTACTTCTTCCTCCGCAAGAGCTCACAACTTTGAAATTTTGAACAACACAGACAACAAATAGTTAAACAAAATAAACTGGTATGAAGTCAGTAATTCTGCTACTGCTATATTTACACCCTGAATTCTTTTATTTTCTTTTTTTTTTCTTTTTTAGAAATCTGATTTTGCAAGCATTTTTATTAGCTATAAAATGTTTTTAGAATAGAGCAACTTCATATAACTTAGCTGCCACAAGCCAATGGCCTACTCACAAAGGTCATTTAGTTATAAAAATAAATATAATATCTGTAGCTCAGAGCTACTGCATTAACCAGGATAAAACCACAAATGGCTAAAAAGCAAAAAACAACTCTATAAAAATACTATGTAAACAGACTTTGAGTATTCGTTTTATTAATGAAGCGCTCCCATTAACTTTTTTTTCCCCTAAACCTGTGTGAATTTTAGTGTAGTGCCAGTGTGTTAATATACTACACGATCACTGTCTTCTCCGGTATCCAATGCCATTCAACTACTCTGCAGTTTTACCCTGTCCACACGGGCCCAGGAAAGCACGTAGAGTGAGGGAGGTTGACCCATGCAACTCGCTCACAACTCTGACAGGCTGAGAGGCCTGTTTCTCTAGCACCAGTGAAACAGAGCCCTGCCAGCCCGGTAGGTGTGCCACCAGATCTCATCAGATATAAGCTCGGCCCGTTAATGGGATTATATTGGGCCAGAAACCAGCCCCGGCAGCATGGAAAGTTAAAGCTGAGAACATGGGTGTGTGGATTCATGGATTAAGATAAAAGAACAGCCCAACGTTTAATTATATATTTAATTGCCTTAAGGATACAGTAAACAAAACACTATATACACAATGGTTATACATATACAATTGTCAGATATGCAAATACAAATAGTGGTAGTACAAATGTATGCAGAATATAAAAGTTAGTTACTAGTCAGATGAAAGTCCTGGTTTGTTGGGGAGGGCTGCCACATGGGAGGCTTGTGGTCCCCTCTGTTCCTTAACTTCTCCCCAGAGAAAAGCAATAGGCCATGCTTTAACCCCATTGGGGGTCCATCCCCTCTTACCCCTTGGGCTGGATCTAATTTCCTCCCCTTGGATCTAGCAGCTAAAAGCTTGAAAACCTAAGATGGGTCATAACACCTAAAGGGACAGTCCTAGGGAGGCGGTTTTGGCACCCCTGCTTCACATTGCGACAAAACATGGCTTTGCTGTCCGGCTCCTACTAGCTATTCTGTGTATCTCCCCACCCTACGGTTCTAGTATGGATCAAGACCCTGGAAGGCACTCGCCTCTTTTCTGGGGATCTTGGAAACAAACACGATGGTTTCTAGAATGTGGACTTTAATGCCCAATGGTGTTCCTGGGGCTGGTGCATATACATGAAAAAAGGAGACACTGTGGCAGGGATATATACATGACAAATTAGAAACTGGGGCTGAAGTATATAAATCACATAGGAGACACTGAGGTTGGGGCATATACATCACATAGGAGACATTGCAACTGCTGTCTTCATCAGAGGGATGGGAGCATCCACAAATAACATACTGGAGCTGGCACTGACCAGCATTAGGACATAATCCTTCATTGCATGTGCCACAGCATTCAGTAGTGAATGGTGCGTGATCGCAGTGTAAGGCTACTTTCACATTAGCGTTTTTTAGCGCCGCGCTTCGTGCGTAGTAGAAACGCATGCAAAAAACGCATCATGCATTTTGCATGCGTTTGCGTTTTTTAGGCACATGCGTTTTAACCAGTTTCTAGCCATGTTAACTCTTAAAACGCATGCGATTTCAAACTGTAATGCGCATGCGTTTTTTTTACGCCGTTGGACGGACCAAAAAATGCAACAGGTTGCGTCGGGCGCGCCTAGGCACACACTACAAAAAACCGCATGCGCACGAAAATGCATACGAACGCGTGCAAACGCTAGACCATGCGCCCGCCATGTTAAACATAGGGACGCATGCGCATGGACGCGCATGATGCGCTGCGCTAAAAAACGCTAATGTGAAACCGGCCTAAGGAGTGTAAGGTACCTGCCTGACACATAATGGACAGAAGATAAGTATCACAGAGATGCATGTCCTCTGTGATATAAACCTGGAGTAATTCTCTAGTATACATAGTACTAAGTGGAGTTAATTAGTCATGTTAAGGACAGCTGTAATTGTGAGCAGCTGAAGAGTTAGGGTACCATTACACCTAGCGATGCACCAGCGATCCCGACCAGCGATATGACGCGGTCAGGATCGCTGGTGCATCGCTAGGTGGTCGCTAGTGAGCTGCCACACAGGCAGATCTCACCAGCGACATCGCTGGGGACGGGGATCGCTACTTACCTGTCAGACGAGGCGATCCTGTGTCCTCCCGCCCGCGTCCACGCGTTGCTCATCGCCACCACAGGAAGCGCCGCAGGAAGTGGCCGACGAGGAATGTCCAGGAGCTTCTCGCGCTATCAGCGATAACCAGCGGGGGAGCCGGTCGGAGGTAAGTATCACATGCAGCGATATCGCTAGCAATATCGCTGCAACGTCACAAAATCGGTGACTTTACAGCGATATTGCTAGCGATATCGCAGTGTGTAACGGGGGCTTTAGGGTGTGTAGGCTGCTCACCATATCTTATCCCGTGGGTGTGGTTCACATTGTAAAATGGGACCTGTTTATCTGACACATGGTTCTGTGTAAAGCCCCCGTTACACACTGCGATATCGCTGCAAAGTCACCGATTTTGTGACGTTGCAGCGATATTGCTAGCGATATCGCTGCATGTGATGCTTACCACCGACCAGCTCCCCCGCTGCTCATCGCTGATCGCGCGAGAAGGTCCTGGATCATTTCTCGTCGGGCGCTTCCTGCTGGGGCTTCCTGTGGCGCCGACGAGCGAGGCATGGACGCGGGCGGGAGGACGTCATCATCGCCGCGTCTGAAAGGTAAGTAACGACCCCCGACCGCTGCTATGTCGCTGGTGAGATTTGCCTGTGTGGCAGCTCACTAGCGACCACTTAGCGATGCACCAGCGATCCATATCTTTGTCGGGATCGCTGGTGCATCGCTATGTGTAACGGTACCCTAAGGGAGGTATGTGAACCTCCTGGATTGTGTGGCTTTCCAAAAGGACAAAGCAGCTGGACTCTTGGCCAAGCGGGCAAACCTGAACTATTGTATGGTCTTGCTACGTGTTTCACTTTGTGCCAAATACTGTATTTGAGTTTTCCTGTTATGTGACTTATGAGGACTGAAATAAACCAGCCAGACTTTTAAAGAGAAACTCTTCCTGTGATTCCTCATCTCGCTCCAAAGCGAGTAGCATTGTTACAGGAGGAATTAAAGGGCCGGTGGCCAGCAAAACAGGGCAGCCAGACCAAGCACTGCAGTCCCAGGGAGCCGGAGGAAAGGACATTCGGCCCGAGGGCTGAATGTTCCATACCCCTGCTATAGTAGAACAGAGAGAAGGAAATACAATATAAAAAAACTGTTTTAGGAGCTGAAATAATCAATGAGATGGATACATTAACCCCTTTCTGCCATGAGACGTACTATCCCGTCCATGTGCCCTGGGACTTAATTCCCAGGGACGGGATAGTACGTCATAGCGATCAGCGGCGCCCACGTGGTGAGCGCAGCTGATCGCGGTCAGGTGCCAGCTGACTATCACAGCTGACACTCGGCACAATGTGTCAGGGGCGGTCACGGACCGCCCCCAACACGTTAACCCCTTGTACACCGCGATCAAACACGATCGCGGTGTACCGGGGGTTAAAGGGAAGCATCAGCAGGGAGGGGGCTCCCTCCGTGCTTCCCTGAGCCCCCCACAGCAGCGCAATGTGCAGCGCTGCTGCGGGGGGCTCTTTCCCTACAGGCCCCCGGATCCAAGATGGCGACGGGGACCTTCGGGGGCCTGTAGGGAGCTGACTTCCTCACTGCCTGCAAAGCACAGGCATGAGGAAGTCTGCAGCAGTGCCTGTGACAGATCACTGACAATGTAATAAAGTTAAAAAAAAAAAGAAAGTGTAAAAATAATTTTTAAAAAAATCGCTAAATGAATTAGTAAAAAAAAAAAAAAATACCCCAATAAATTCATTTTTTTAAAAAAAAAACAATAAACGTACACATGATTGGTATCGCCGCGTCCGTAACGACCCGCCCTATAAAACTGTCCCATTAGTTAACCCCTTTAGCGAACCCCTTAAAAAATAAAAATAAAAAACAAAGCAAAAAATAATGATTTATTATCATACCACCGAACGAAAAGTGCAATAACGCACGATCAAAAAGATGCATATAAATATCCGTGGTACCACTGAAAACGTCAGCTTGTCCAGCAAAAAACAAGCCACCATACAGCATCATCCGCAAAAAAATAAAAAAGTTATAGCTCGCAGAATAAAGCGATGCAAAAATAATTGTTTTTTTATATAAAATAGTTTTCATTGCATAAAAGCGCCAAAACATAAAAAAGACCTAAATGAGGCATCGCTGTAACCGTACTGACCCGAAGAATAAAACCGCTTTATCAATTTTACCGCACGCGGAATGGTGTAAACGCACCCCCCAAAAGAAATTCATGAAACGCTGGTTTTTGTTCATTCTGCGTCCCAAAAATCGGAATAAAAAGCGATCAAAAAATGTCACGTGCCCGAAAATGGTACCAATAAAAACGTCAACTCGTCCCGCAAAGAATAAGACCTCACCTGACTCGGTGGGTCAAAATACGGAAAAATTATAGCTCTCAATATGTGGTGATGCAAAAACTATTTTTACAATAAAAAGTGTCTTTTAGCATGTGACAGCTGCCAAACATAAAAACCGCCATAAATAGTAAATCAAACCCCCCATTATCACCCCCTTAGTTAGGGAAAAATAATAAAATAAAAAAAATGTATTTCCATTTTCCCATTAGGGCTAGGGTTAGGGCTAGGGTTAGGGCTACGGTTAAGGCTGAGATTAGGGTTAGAGGTGTGTTGGGGTTAGGGTTGGAGTTATAATTGGGGGGCTTCCACTGTTTGGGCACATCAGGGGCTCTCCAAATGCAACATGGCGTCTGATCTCAATTTCAGCCAATTCTGCGTTGAAAAAGTCAAATGGTGCTCCTTCCCTTCCAAGCTCTGCCATGCGCCCAAACAGTGTTTTACCCCCACATATGGGGTATCAGCATACTCAGGACAAATTGCAAAACAACTTTTGGGGTCCAATTTCTCCTGTTACCCTTGGGAAAATAAAAAAAATGGAGACTAATTGATCATGTTCGTGGAAAAAATACGATGTTTTTATTTTCATGCCAGGGCATTATAAACTTCTGTGAAGCCCTTGGGGGTTCAAAGTGCTCACCACACATCTAGATAAGTTCTGTGGGGGGGTATAGTTTCCAAAATGGGGTCATTTGTGGGGGGTTTCCACTGTTTTGGTACATTAGGGGCTCTCCAAAGTCAACATGACACCTGCAGACCATTCCATCAATGTCTGCATTCCAAAACGTCACTGCTTCCCTTCCGAGCCCCGACGTGTGCCAATACAGTAGTTTTCTCCCACATATGAGGTATCAGCGTACTCAGGACAAATTGGACAACAACTTTCGGGGTCCAATTTCTCCTTGTACCCTTGGGAAAATAAAAAAAAAATTGGTGACTAAAAGATCGTGTTTGTGGAAAAAATACGATTTTTTTATTTTCATGCCCGGGCGTTATAAACTTCTGTGAAGCACTGGGGGGTTCAAAGTGCTCACCACACAACTAGATAAGTTCCTTGGGGGGGTCTAGTTTCCAAAATGGTGTCATTTGTGGGGGGTTTCCACTGTTTTGGTACATCAGGGGTTTTCCAATCGCGACATGGTGTCAGATCTCAATTCCAGCCAAAAACGTCAAATGGCACTGCTTCCCTTCCGAGCTCTGCCATGCGCCCAAATAGTCATTTACACCCACATATGGGGTATCAGCGTACTCAGGACAAATTGCACAATAACTTTTAGGGTCCTGTTACCCTTGGAAAAATAAAAATTGGGAGTGAAAAGATCATTTTTGTGGAAAAAATATGATTTTTTAATTGTACCGCTGTACGTTATAAACTTCTGTGAAGCCCTTGTGGGTTCAAAGTTCTCACCACATATCTATATAAGTTCCTTGGGGGGTCTAGTTTCCAAAATGGGGTCACTTGTGGGGGGTTTCAACTGTTTAGGTACATCAAGGGCTCTCCAAATGCGACATGGCGTCCGATCTGAATTCCAGCCAATTTTGCATTGAAAAAGTCAAACGGCGCTCCTTCCCTTCTGAGGTCTGCCATGCGCCGAAACAGTGGTTCCCCGCCACATATCAGGTATCAGCGTACTCAGGACAAATTGCACAATAACTTTTGCAGTCCAATTTCTCCTGTTACCCTTGGTAAAATAAAAAAAATTGAACCTGAAGTATTTTTTTTGTGAAAAAAAGTTAAATGTTCATTTTTTTTTTTAAATATTCAAAAAATTCCTGTGACGCACCTAAAGGGTTAATAAACTTCTTGAGGCTATGTGCCCACGTTGCGTGTTAAAACGCACAATGAAAACCGGACTCCTTCCCAGAAATCGCGCATTTTTTTTCCTGCGCAATTTCACCGTGATTATGATCGCGATTTTGCCGCGATTTTCGCGTGCGATATTCAAGCACTTTCCAAGCGATTTGAAGCATCGCTTGGAAAGTGATTGACAGGTTGGTCACACTCGTCAAACATAGTGTTTGACAAGTGTGACCAGCTTTTTACTATTGAGGCCGCCTATGCGGCATCAATAGTAAAAGATAGAATGTTAAAATGCTAAAAAAAAATAAAAAAATCGGGGTATATTTACCTTCCGGAGTCCCGCGCTGCATTCCCGGGCCTCAGCGTTCCCAGTGATGCCTTGCAAGACCTGTGATGACGTTGGTCTCGCATTGCTATAGCGATCTCGCGAGACCGCTAGAGTCACGCGAGACTACGTCATCACAGGACCTTGCCGCAAGGCATTACTGGGAACGCTGAGGCCGGGAATGCAGCGCATGACGCCGGAAGGTAAATATACCCCGATTTTTTATTTTTTATTCTTTTTTTTACAGGGGTATGGTACCCAGGGCCTGGAGGACAGTCTCCTCTCCTCCACACCGTGGGTACCAACCGCACATGAGACGCTCAACTTCCCGCATGGTGGGCATAGCCACATGCGGGAAGTAAGCGATTCTCATGCATTCCTATGGGTGCGGAATCGCGGCAATTCTTTGCGATTCCGCACAAAAGAATGACCATGCTGCGATTTTTTCCGCGATGCGATTCCGCCGCGGAAAAAAGCGCAGCATTAGCACAGCATGTGCGGAATGCCATAGGAATGCATGGGGGGCGTTCTGTACACGATTTTTAAACGTTTTCGCAGCGTTTTCGCGCCGAAAATGCTTAAAAATCGCTACGTGGGCACACAGCCTGAATGTGGTTTTGAGCACCTTAAGGGGTGCAGTTTTTAGAATGGTGTCACTTTTGGGTATTTTCTATCATATAGACCCCTCAAAGTGGCTTCAAATGTGATGTGGTCCGTAAAAATAAAATGGTGTTGCAAAAATGAGAAATCACTGGTCAATTTTTAACCCTTACAACTTCCTAACACAAAAAAATTTTGGTTCCAAAATTGTGCTGATGTAAAGTAAACATGTGGGAAATGTTATTTATTAAGTTTTTTGTGTGCCGTATCTCTGTGATTTAAGGGCATAAAAATTCAAATTTGGAAAATTGCGAAATTTTCACCAAATTTCTGTTTTTTCACAAATAGACGCAAGTTATATGAATGAAATTTTACCACTAACATGAAGTACAATATGTCACGAGAAAACAGTGTCAGAATCACCGGGATCCATGGAAGCATTTCAGAGTTATAACCTCATAAAGGGACAGTGGTCAGAATTGTAAAAATTGGCCCGGTCATGAACGTGCAAACCACCTTTGCGGCTTAAGGGGTTAATTCAAAGGAGAATAAATATTAAAAGAGAGGTGAATTGCTTTATTGGTGATACATGTTTATTGTATCTGTAAAATCTGCATAATATGTATTGTGAACTTTTCCTAATCTGGACTAAGACTTAAGTTTTGACCTATAAAGTAAGTAGTGATTGTGGAATACTAATCCTTGTGAAAGCCACTATGGCGAATCTGGTTTTGTATATATAAAATACGGGGTTTACTCTTTTTACCATGTCCCACACAGTGGCCTTTTTTTTTTTTTTTATAAATCCAGTTTTATTGAGTTAAAATGGAAAATACAGTACATAGTACAACCATTAATAATAAAAAGAGTATAACTTGATCACGAACATGCAATTATTCATGACATATCGTTTAGTAGATTTATGTTTAGTGTCAAAGTTTACCACAGCTTCCACTCATTGTTACTTTCTTGTATCAATAAAATCTATAAGAAAGATTTATAACATATCAACATCTACTTTACTGCACTTGTTTATGAATAAAGAAGTATGTAAAATAAAATTCCAGTTAGGAAGAAGGGGAATAGGAAGAAAAGAAAAAAAGGGGGGATAATGACAGAAGAGGGGGGAAGGTTATGTGGGACAGGGATCGAGGATTTTTAATATCTCCATCAAGCAAACCCAAACCTCCCAACTGGTAGGAAGAGAGAGTGAAGATCTAATTATTCTGAGCACACAGGACAAACCAAATGTATATTATTCGTGTTATGAAAGCGCCCAATTTGGTCGTAAGTGTAAATTAAGTTCAAGACAACCAAGAGTCTAGTTCTGTTCTGGGGTTTCTCTAAATACGATCCAGGAAGCCCTAGTGTTGTAGATTTTTATCAGGATCTCCCGTCAGTAGGCTTTTTTTTAATGCTTGTTCCAAGCTAGACTTCAGGATTTTGGGAAGCAACCTGTGAAGTGAGGCAAGTGCAGAAGGCAAAAAAGAGGCTTGTGACTCTGAATTCACAAAAACAATCTTCTGATCCCAGTCGGTTTCCATAGGTTCAAGTATTGTGGAGACAAAGGTTTGCTGCTCATCTCTAGTTACATTGTTAGCGACACTGAGAAAAACACGCTGCTGGCCATTTCTTTCACTTTGGCTGTTCCTGTCTGGCCCACTAACTGGGACATGCAAAGGGCTGGAAGCAGTGGTGTACCACACCAATGCGGCCTTATCCAAGCCTGGTGTCCTGAGGCTGCAGATGCCGGTGAATAGAATCAGTCAACAGCTCCCTGTTCGACTAATGTGGGGGTCATCATACTGTGTATAGAGTGTTGCGGGGGCCATAATACTGTGTGGGGGGCCATAATACTGTATATAGTGAGCTATGAGGGACATCATACTGTGTATATGGGGTGTTGGGGCCATAATACTGCTGAGGGACATACTCTGTAGAAAACTGATGGCCATCATACTCTGTGGTGGGCTTTGGGGAACATCATAATTTATGGGGGACATCAATCTGTGGGGGTGTAACTGGGGGAATCATACTTTGTGGTTGTAATAACAGGAGCAGTATTAGCATAAATTTATTATTAAACTGATTAGTGATTTTATGAAAAGTGGTGTATTTTATTGTTTTGATTAGCTGCTACTGATAAAAATACAAGTAACAATAATCCCTAGCGTAACATGTATAAGCAGTAGGAGCGAGTCAACAGACTTAACCCCTTCACTACCAAGGGTGGTTTGCACGTTAACTACCGGGCCAATTTTTACAATTCTGACCACTGTCCCTTTATGAGGTCATAACTCTGGAACGCTTCCATGGATCCCGGTGATTCTGACATTGTTTTCTCGTGACATATTGTACTTCATGTTAGTGGTAAAATTGCATTCAAATAACTTGCGTTTATTTGTGAAAAAAATGGAAATTTGGCGAAAATTTTGAAAATTCCGCAATTTTCCAACTTTGAATTTTTATGCCCTTAAATCACAGCGATACGGCACACAAAAAACTTAATACATAACATTTCCCACATGTTTACTTTACATGAGCACAATTTTGGAACCAAAATTTTTTTTTGTTAGGAAGTTATAAGGGTTAAAAATTGACCAGCGATTTCTCATTTTTGCAACACCATTTTATTTTTAGGGACCACTTCACATTTGAAGCCACTTTGAGGGGTCTATATGATAGAAAATACCCAAAAGTGACACCATTCTAAAAAATGCACCCCTTAAGGTGCTTAAAACCACATTCAAGAAGTTTATTAACCCTTTAGGTGCGTCACAGGAATTTTTTGAATATTAAAAAAAAAAATGAACATTTAACTTTTTTTCACAAAAAAAATACTTCAGGTTCAATTTTCTTTATTTTACCAAGGGTAACAGGAGAAATTGGACTGCAAAAGTTATTGTGCAATTTGTCCTGAGTACGCTGATACCTGATATGTGGGGGGGAACCAGTGTTTTGGCGCATGGCAGACCTCAGTAGGGAAGGAGCGCCGTTTGACTTTTTCAATGCAAAATTGGCTGGAATTCAGATCGGACGCCATGCCGCGTTTGGAGAGCCCCTGATGTACCTAAACAGTGGAAACCCCCCAAGTGACCCCATTTTGGAAACTAGACCCCCCAAGGAACTTATCTAGATATGTGGTGAGAACTTTGAACCCACAAGGGCTTCACAGAAGTTTATAACGTACAGCGGTACAATTAAAAAATCATATTTTTTCCACAAAAATGATCTTTTCACCCACAATTTTTATTTTTCCAAGGGTAACAGGACCCTAAAAGTTTTTGTGCAATTTGTCCTGAGTACGCTAATACCCCATATGTGGGTGTAAATGACTATTTGGGCGCATGGCAGAGCTCGGAAGGGAAGCAGCGCCATTTGACGTTTTTGGCTAGAATTGAGATCGGACACCATGTCGCGATTGGAAAACCCCTGATGTACCAAAACAGTGGAAACCCCCCACAAATGACACCATTTTGGAAACTAGACCCCCCAAGGAACTTATCTAGATGTGTGGTGAGCACTTTGAACCCCCCAGTGCTTCACTGAAGTTTATAACGTACAGCAGTACAATTAAAAATCATATTTTTTCCACAAAAATGATCTTTTCACCCTCAATTCTTATTTTTCCAAAAGTAACAGGACCCTAAAAGATATTGTGCAATTTATCCTGAGTACGCTGATACCCCACATGTGGGGGTAAACCACTATTTGGGCGCATGGCAGAGCTCGGAAGGGAAGCAGCGCCATTTGACGTTTTTGGCTGGAATTGAGATCGGACACCATGTCGCGTTAGGAAAGCCCCTGATGTACCAAAACAGTAGAAACCCCCCACAAATGACACCATTTTGGAAACTAGACCCCCCAAGGAACTTATCTAGATGTGTGGTGAGCACTTTGAACCCCCCAGTGCTTCACTGAAGTTTATAACGTCCGGGCGTGAAAATAAAAAAATCGTATTTTTTCCACAAACATCATATTTTAGTCCCCATTTTTTTATTTTCCCAAGGGTAACAGGAGAAATTGGACCCCAAAAGTTGTTGTCCAATTTGTCCTGAGTACGCTGACACCCCATATGTGGGAGAAAACTACTGTATGGACACACGTCGGGGCTCGGAAGGGAAGTAGTGACGTTTTGGAATGCAGACTTTGATGGAATGGTCTGTGGGTGTCATGTTGCCTTTGGAGAGCCCCTAATGTACCTAAACAGTGGAAACCCCCAACAAATGATCCCATTTTGGAAACTAGACCCCCTGAGGAACTTATCTAGATGTGTGGTGAGCACTTTGAACCCCCAAGGGCTTCACAGAAGTTTATAATGCCCAGGCATGAAAATAAAAAAATCTTATTTTTTCCACAAACATGATCAATTAGTCCCCAATTTTTTTATTTTCCCAAGGGTAACAGGAGAAATTGGACCCCAAAAGTTGTTGTCCAATTTGTCCTGAGTACGCTGATACCTCATATGTGGGAGAAAACTACTGTATGGGCACACATCAGGGCTCGGAAGGGAAGTAGTGACGTTTTGGAATGCAGACTTTGATGGCATGGTCTGCGGGTGTCATGTTGCTTTTGGAGAGCCCCTGATGTACCTAAACAGTGGAAACTCCCTACAAGTGACCCCATTTTGGAAACTAGACCCCCTAATGAACTTATCTAGATGTGTGGTGAGCACTTTGAACCCCCCAGTGCTTCACAGAAGTTTATAACGACCGGGCGTGAAAATAAAAATATCGTATTTTTTCAACAAACATCATCTTTTAGTCCCTAATTTTTTTATTTTCCCAAGGGTAACAGGAGAAATTGGACCCCAAAAGTTGTTGTCCAATTTGTCCTGAGTACGCTGATACCTCATATGTGGGAGAAAATTACTGTATGGGCACACGTCGGGGCTCGGAAGGGAAGTAGTGACGTTTTGGAATGCAGACTTTGATGGATTGGTCTGCGGGTGTCATGTGCGTTTGGAGAGCCCCTGATGTACCTAAACTATTGAAACTCCCCACAAGTGACCCCATTTTGGAAACTAGACCCCCCACGGAGCTTATCTAGATGTGTGGAGAACACTTTGAACCCCCAAGTGCTTCACAGAAGTTTATAACGCCTGGGTGTGAAAATAAAAAAAACATATTTTTCCGCAAAATTATATTTTTGCCCCCAATTTTTTATTTTCCTAAGGGTAACAGGAGAAATTGGACCCCAAAAGTTGTTTTGTAATTTGTCCTGAGTAGGCTGATACCCTACATGTGGGGGTAAAACACTGTTTGGGCGCATGGCAGAGCTTGGAAGGGAAGGAGCACCATTTGACTTTTTCAACGCAGAATTGGCTGGAATTGAGATCAGACGCCATGTTGCCTTTGGAGAGCACCTGATGTGCCCAAACAGTGGAAACCCCCCAATTATAACTCCAACCCTAACCTCAACACACCCCTAACCCTAATCTGAGCCCTAGCCCTAACCCTAGCCCTAACCCTACCCTAACCCTTACCCTAGCGGGAAAATGGAAATAAATACATTTTCTTTTAGTTTTATTACTTTTCCCTAACTAAGGGGGTGATAACGGGGGGTTTGATTTACTATTTATGGCGGTTTTTATGTTTGGCGGCTGTCACACGCTAAAAGACGCTTTTTATTGTAAAAGTAGTTTTTGCATCACCACATATTGAGAGCTATAATTTTTCCGTATTTTGACCCACCGAGTCATGTCAGGTCTTATTTTTTGCGGGACGAGTTGACGTTTTTATTGGTACCATTTTCGGGCACGTGACATTTTTTGATCGCTTTTTATTCCGATTTTTGGGACGCAGAATGAACAAAAACCAGCATTTCATGAATTTTTGGGGGGGTGCGTTTACACCGTTCCGCGTGCGGTAAAATTGATAAAGCGGTTTTATTCTTCGGGTCAGTACGGTTACAGCGATACCTCATTTAGGTCGTTTTTTTATGTTTTGTTGGTTTTATGCAATGAAAACTATTTTATATAAAAAATAATTATTTTTGTATCGCTTTATTCTGCGAGCTATAACTTTTTTATTTTTTTGCGGATGACGCTGTATGGCGGCTCGTTTTTTGCGGGACAAGATGACGTTTTCAGCGGTACCATGGATATTTATATGTGTCTTTTTGATCGCGCGTTATTGCACTTTTTGTTTGGTGGTATGATAATAAATCATTATTTTTTGCTTCGTTTTCTATTTTTATTTTTTAAGGGGTTCACTAAAGGGGTTAACTAATGGGACATTTTTATAGGGCAGGTCATTACGGACGCGGCGATACCAAATATGTGTACTTTTATTGTTTTTGTTTTTTTTTATTTTGAAAAAATGGATTTATTGGGGAATATTTTTTTTTTTACTAATTTATTTAGCGATTTTTTTTTAAATTATTTTTAACACTTTTTTTTTTTTTTTTACTTTATTACCTTGTCCCAGGTGGGACATCACTGTCCTGTGACAGATCGCTGATCTGTCACATCACAGATCACTGTCACAGATCAGCGATCTGTCACAGGCACTGCTGCAGACTTCCTCATGCCTGCGCTTTGCAGGCACTGAGGAAGCCAGCTTCCTCAGGCTCCTGAAGGCCCCCGTCGCCATCTTGGATTCGGGGGCCTGGAGGAAAGGAGCCCCCCGCAGCAGCGCTGCACATTGCGCTGCTGTGGGGGGCTTAGGGAAGCACGGAGGGAGCCCCCTCCCTGCCGATGCTTCCCTTTAACCCCCGGTACACCGCGATCGCGTTTGATCGCGGTGTGCAAGGGGTTAACGTGTCGGGGGCAGTCCGTGACCGCCCCTGACACATTGTGCCGGGTGTCAGCTATGATAATTAGCTGACACCCGGCCGCGATCAGCGGCGCTCACCACGTGGGCGCCGCTGATCATGGTGACGTAATATTCCGTCCATGGTAATTAGGTCCATGGTCACATGGACGGAATATTACGTCAATTGTAGGTAAGGGGTTAATTCTGCTCAATATTAAATTATAAAATTAATATAAAATAAATGACGTTATGGAGCAGAAGTAAGTTCACTGGCATGTGAAAGTAAATATTGTATGCATCTGTTAGTTTTATTTAATGTGCAATATCTTCATTGTAATGACTTCTTTAAAAGATGCAAAGAAAAAAAGTGTTATATGTCTTATGGAAGAAACTTTTGGTTAATCTATGCAATTTAGAATATTAAAACTATTAAATTTCAAGTCCGAATTACACATAACATTCATTATACCAAGAAACAGTGAATTAATAATAATACTTCCTAATACAATAAAGGCCAAACAAAATGAACTGTTCATGTGGCAAAAGAACACTCAGGAATATTGACTAAAGGTTTGCTTAGCCATGCTATTTTTCAAACCTAGCGACCAGCGGCCTATAGTCACGTTAAATACTGATGTGCCTTTCTTTCTTGTATAAACTGCTGGATAGTAGGGTGCTTTGAAAGGATTCCCTTTAACAATGACCATAGCCCTTGGTGCTATAATGTAGAAAGGTGTAGTAAAAGAGAAACCGCTAAAAAGACTGAGACTGCTGGGTGAGCTTTTCCTTTTAATGAGAGGAGCATTTGAAAAACAATAAATATACTTACAGGAAAGATGTATATCTTTGTACCGTGTTAGCCAGTGGATAGAAAAATATTCAGGATTGAGAGTCCTCAGTAGTTGATACCTTTTAATGGCTAACTGAAAAGATGGTAACACATTGCAAGCTTTCGAGACTACTCAGGTCTCTTCATCAGGCTAGACTAATACAAAATCTGAAGTCACATATTTATGCACAATACAGCCTAGAAAAAATGCAATAGATAAGACAAGTGACGTGAAGCAGAACTATCAATATGGGAGAGGGAGAAACATAAATATAAACATTGGACCAGTTCATAGATAAGGAGTCTGGATGTTTTATGGTCCTCTGATTGGGGTCTAGTTCTGTGTTGCCCCGCAAGGTTTTAAAAGGAAATTCCTTAATTGATGTAAAAAGACATAAATCCATGCGACACATTCATTCCAGCACTGAGAGTGTCAAAGTTCGTCATAAATTTGTACTCCCAAACTCGTCTCTCTCTCTGAGATGTGAAGTTACCTTTCAATACCAGTAATTTCATATCCATGCTGCTGTGATCAGGGATACAGAAATGTTTTGCCACAGGTAGATCCATTCTTTTTTCTCTTATTGTGTGACGATGAGCATTCATCCTTGTTCTAAGCTTTTGCCCTGTCTCCCCCACATACAGACCCCCAGTTGGACATTTAGTACAAATAATTAAGTACACCACATTAGATGTAATGCAGGTGAAAGTACCTGGGATCTTGTAGTCCTGATGTGAGTTGGGGATCTTTATCTTGTCCGTGGTCATTATAAATGGACAGGTTTTACATTTTTTCTGGTTGCAAGGAAAGGTTCCTGCAGCTGTTGGAGAGGACAGGGAGCTTCTGACAATGATGCTTCTTAAATTTGGGGGCTGCCTAAAACACAGTAGTGGGGGGTCTGGAAAAATGGATTTTAATCGGGCATCTTTTTGTAGTAAAGGTTGTAATTTCCGTGCAGCTCCCCTTAGCACCTCCAGATTTGGGTTGTAGGTGACTACTAGAGGCACTCGGTTATTTTCTTCTTTAGCTTTGTAATGTAGCAGGTGATTCCTTGACAATCTGGTGGCTCTTGTAATTTGGTTTTCAATTGTTCTTGGATGGTAACCCTGATTCAAAAAGGTCTTTTTGAGGCGACCAAGGTGTTTGTCTCTATCCATGGGGTTGGAACATATACGATTGTATCTGATGGCTTGGCTATAGATAATAGAGTTCTTTATGTGTTTTGGATGGAAACTGTCCCATTTAAGGTATGTTGGACTGTCGATTGGCTTCTGATACAGGGATGTCTCTATTTCATTGTTTTTTAGCTTAATGATGGTGTCCAAAAAATTAATCTCGGTACTGGAGTAGTTGAGTGTTAAATTGATGGTGGGATGAAATTGATTAAACTGTTCGTGGAACGTCTTTAGCTGTTGCTCAGACTCCGTCCAGATGATTAAAATATCATCAATGAAGCGGTAGTAGGCCAGGGGCCTGATGGGGCATGAGGACAAAAAATCGCTTTCAAGCTTGGCCATGAATAGATTTGCATACTGTGGAGCCATTTTACTTCCCATAGCTGTGCCAGTCTCCTGTAGATAGATCCTGTTGTCAAATTCAAAGTAATTGTGGGTGAGGATGAATTTTATAAGTTTCACCACAGCATCAGCATCAGTCCCTGTGTTTTCCATGAAGAATTTGCAGGCATGTAAACCATCTTGGTGTGGGATATTAGATTACAAAGATTCCACATCCATGGTGGCCAGGATGGTTCCTTCTGGTAGAGGACCTATTGCTGCTAGTTTATTCAATAGGTCAGTTGTGTCCTGAATGTAGCTGGATGTATCCTTCACCAGTGGTTTAAGAATACCCTCTACCCATCCAGATACCTGCTCAGTGAGGGTGCCCACACATGACATAATAAACTAGCAGCAATAGGTCCTCTACCAGAAGGAACCATCCTGGCCACCATGGATGTGGAATCTTTGTACTCTAATATCCCACACCAAGATGGTTTACATGCCTGCAAATTCTTCATGGAAAACACAGGGACTGATGCTGATGCTGTGGTGAAACTTATAAAATTCATCCTCACCCACAATTACTTTGAATTTGACAACAGGATCTATCTACAGGAGACTGGCACAGCTATGGGAAGTAAAATGGCTCCACAGTATGCAAAACTTTTCATTGCCAAGCTTGAAAGCGATTTTTTGTCCTCATGCCCCATCAGGCCCCTGGCCTACTACCGCTTCATTGATGATATTTTAATCATCTGGACGGAGTCTGAGCAACAGCTAAAGACGTTCCACGAACAGTTTAATCAATTTCATCCCACCATCAATTTAACACTCAACTACTCCAGTACCGAGATTAATTTTTTGGACACCATCATTAAGCTAAAAAACAATGAAATAGAGACATCCCTGTATCAGAAGCCAATCGACAGTCCAACATACCTTAAATGGGACAGTTTCCATCCAAAACACATAACGAACTCTATTATCTATAGCCAAGCCATCAGATACAATCGTATATGTTCCAACCCCATGGATAGAGACAAACACCTTGGTCGCCTCAAAAAGACCTTTTTGAATCAGGGTTACCATCCAAGAACAATTGAAAACCAAATTACAAGAGCCACCAGATTGTCAAGGAATCACCTGCTACATTACAAAGCTAAAGAAGAAAATAACCGAGTGCCTCTAGTAGTCACCTACAACCCAAATCTGGAGGTGCTAAGGGGAGCTGCACGGAAATTACAACCTTTACTACAAAAAGATGCCCGATTAAAATCCATTTTTCCAGACCCCCCACTACTGTGTTTTAGGCAGCCCCCAAATTTAAGAAGCATCATTGTCAGAAGCTCCCTGTCCTCTCTAACAGCTGCAGGAACCTTTCCTTGCAACCAGAAAAAATGTAAAACCTGTCCATTTATAATGACCACGGACAAGATAAAGATCCCCAACTCACATCAGGACTACAAGATCCCAGGTACTTTCACCTGCATTACATCTAATGTGGTGTACTTAATTATTTGTACTAAATGTCCAACTGGGGGTCTGTATGTGGGGGAGACAGGGCAAAAGCTTAGAACAAGGATGAATGCTCATCGTCACACAATAAGAGAAAAAAGAATGGATCTACCTGTGGCAAAACATTTCTGTATCCCTGATCACAGCAGCATGGATATGAAATTACTGGTATTGAAAGGTAACTTCACATCTCAGAGAGAGAGACGAGTTTGGGAGTACAAATTTATGACGAACTTTGACACTCTCAGTGCTGGAATGAATGTGTCGCATGGATTTATGTCTTTTTACATCAATTAAGGAATTTCCTTTTAAAACCTTGCGGGGCAACACAGAACTAGACCCCAATCAGAGGACCATAAAACATCCAGACTCCTTATCTATGAACTGGTCCAATGTTTATATTTATGTTTCTCCCTCTCCCATATTGATAGTTCTGCTTCACGTCACTTGTCTTATCTATTGCATTTTTTCTAGGCTGTATTGTGCATAAATATGTGACTTCAGATTTTGTATTAGTCTAGCCTGATGAAGAGACCTGAGTAGTCTCGAAAGCTTGCAATGTATTACCATCTTTTCAGTTAGCCATTAAAAGGTATCAACTACTGAGGACTCTCAATCCTGAATATTTAAATATACTTATTCTTTCTAATAGTTATTTCTGTACGTTACTTCGAAATGCAAATAATTAGAAACTGTAAATCCAGAAGTTCCCATGTATCAAGGCTGACTTTGTTGGCTGCAGTCACCAATTATGGAACATTTTCATTGCAATTAGTAAGTAAAACAAATGAAATTAATTGATTAGGCGGGATGGACACCAATGTCATGTTTTCTATAAAACTGTATTGCAGTATTGATCCATGAGACTTGAAATCGGCATGCTTGATAAAATATACCCCGCCGAAATCTAGGAAATCCAGTTACCATGAGGGGTAAAGGAACAAGTTTAGAGACATGCACAGCAACAGTTATTGTTCAATCTTTATGGAAGGAATTATTATTATATCACAATGTCTGTCATTTCCTTTGTGCCTTATGGGATTTTTAGTCCTGTGCATAGGAAACAGTTTTGAATATCCCAATGCCTGGATATCTTTGTACGTGTGATTATTAGATACTATGTGGTGCTTTGTGCTTTCCTTCTTCACCAGTTTGATGCACTTTACTTACCCACACTGGGCCTTATCTCCGCAGCGACCATGGTCCCTGTTGTTTGGGTCCATTGGCAGAACTGCTAAGCTTACTGATTGACGGCAGCCAAACAACAGAGACCAGGGTGTCGGAGACACAGCACTATACTCGGGTAGGTAACTGAAGTACGTTAACAGTTCTCTTCAATAGTTTGTCATACCCAGTTGACAAATTAGTGTATTAGTCAATGCTGACTGTTTAGCTTTTTACGATTTTCTTTTTCACGTACAGTTTGGTTTTAGTTGTCTCAATATAAGTGAAGTTTTCCTGAAAGGTTCAGTTATTAAACATCCGGTAAGACTATTAGGTAAATCAATGGGGACTCATATTTGGAGGTTGTGCTTGAACTTTAGACAACTAGCACACAAACCAAGAGAAAACATATAGAAAGTTTTGAGAGTTACCCGATTGTCCAGAACTTTTAAACTGATGGTCTATTGTTAGGGTAAGTGCACACGTAGTTTTTAGGTTGTGCGGATTTTGTTGAAAAATCCGCAGGTAAATCCGCAGGACAAAAGTCCTGCTGATTAGCCTGCGGTTTTTCCCTGCGGTTTCACACCTCATAATGGATGTGTGTGAAACCACAGCGAAATCCGCACAAAGAATTGACATGCTGCAGATTGTAATCCGCAGCAAAACCGCACGGAAAAATCCGCAGCATGTGCACTGCGTTTTTTTATTTCCATAGGAATTAAAGGTACTGTACAACGCAGCAGAATCTGCTGCGGACCCGCAGGGCCAAATCCGCAGCGTGTGCACATACCCTTAGGGTACCGTTACAGTAAGCGATGCACCAGCGATCCCGACAACGATATGGATCGCTGGTGCATCGCTAATTGGTCGCCAGTGAGCTGCCACACAGGCAGATCTCACCAGTGACATAGCAGCGGTCGGGGGTTGCTACTTACCTGTCAGACGCGGCAATCCTGACGTCCTCCCGCCCGCGTCCACGCGTCGCTCGTCGGCGCCACAGGAAGCCCAGCAAGAAGTGCCCGACGAGAAATGGTCCAGGATGTTCTCGCGCAACCAGCGGGGGAGCCGGTCGCAGGTAAGTATCAGACATAGCGATATCGCTGCTGCGTCACAAAACCTGTGACGTTTCAGCGATATTGCTAGCGATCTCGCTGTATGTAATGGGGGCTTTAGGCTGTCATCAGTATCAGATCAGTGGGGTGTGAATCCCCGACAATTAGCGGTTACTGGTGTTAGGGGTTACCAGATATTAATCAGTGGTGGTGCGGTGGCCCAAAGTCGCCAGTTGCGAAGCAGAATCAACTATATAGAGGCCGTGGCTGGGTGCTGAACATCCATCTTTATTTGAATCAACAGGGGTGGATTTACCATACCCTAGTGAGGCCAGTATACTGTTGTTGGACCTATGCTATTCTGCTTCGCAACAGATGACATTCGTCCAGCACCCTCACTGGGAACAGTTGATCGGCAGGAGTGTCAGTTGTCACCCCCCCACTGTATCCCAACAACAGAAAGTACTACACAACCCCTTTAAACCTATACAGCTTCCTCCAGTGGTACATGGCAATAACAGCAGGAGTTCTTGAGTCACTACACAGTGTGATGCATTGTTGAAGCATTCTGCTAAGTCAGCATTGATTGCATCAGTTTATAAGTCAGAAACGTTGTTTTGAATTCACTAGCTACATTGCACCATTCCAAATTCTCCTAATTGTATGATTAGCTTTGGAGGGATCCTACCCCCGAAGTGGAAATCTGCAGGTAAACTGAACTTTAAACATCTGTGGATGTTGAACTGGAAGGAGTGCGGATAGTAAATTTGTCTTCCTTAGATCTATTAACCCTTTAAGAACCAAAACAGTCTTGGCCCTAAAGGGAATCAATCAGTATGTTTTGAGGAAGATCTAAAGGCCCCGTCACACACAGCGAGATTGCTGATTTTGTGATACAACAGCAATCTCACCAGCGATCTCGCTGTGTGTGGCACGCATTAGCGACCGGCCCCCCGCCGGGTATTGCTGATTGCACACAAATGTCATGGGCCATTTTTTGATCGTTGGTCTCCCGCTGGCCAGCACGCATTGCGTGTGGCAGCGGGAGAGCAACGATCAGCGAGCTCCCAGCGCTGTAAGCAGACGCTGGGAGCTGGTATCTAAGGTAAATATCAGGTAACTAAGCGCATGCCGTCACTTAGTTACCCGCTGTGTACCTTAGATACCTGCTCCCTGCGCGAGCACGCAGGTATCTAAGGTACACAGCGGGTAACTAAGCGATGGCGCGCGCTTAGTTACCCGATATTTGCCTTAGATACCAGCGTCCTCGCTGGTCCTGATCGCTGGTGAGTCTGCCTGTTTGACAGGTCACCAGCGATCATGTAGTGAGGCACCAGCGATCCTGACAAGGTTATATCGTTGTCAGGATCGCTGGTGCATCGTTTAGTGTGACGGGGCCTTAAGGAGTTGAAGAGCAAGTTGTTGCAGTGAGATGTTGATGGGTTGACCGAGACCTCAGAGGTCTGCCTTTATTCCATACCAGAAGCGTGGCTTTATGGACTATTTGTCAACAATACATTGACATGCAAACTTTTCTTCAGAATATTAAGTATTGCAAAGAATTATGTAAACAATCAGGGAGTCACAGCGTAATGTCCCCTAGTGAGACAAAAATCTAACATTAGAAAGGATAGGGACAGACGCAAGGGTATTTTTAATTCATGTATTTTGGGCTTAAAACGGATTTTTGTGAGAACTCACCGTAACATCCTTTTCTCCGAGACGCTCATTGGGGGACACATGTACTGTGGGTGTATGCTACTGCCACCTGGAGGCTAACACTAAGTGAACAAAAAAAGGTTAGCTCCTCCCCCGCCGCATACACCCTCGCCCCAATCGCGGGCAGAAACCAGTTTAGTGCAACAGCAGTAGGAGAACATAAGACAAATCAGCCTTAATGCAGAATACAATATGTCTGGAAAAGGACCACCCTAATCTTAAAAGGAAAATACATTAATTAAATAAACAAGAGCCAACTGGCCATCAGGGTGGGTGCTGTGTCCCCCAATGAGTGTCTCGGAGAAAAGGATTTTACGGTGAGTACTCAAAAATCCATGTTTCTCCTTCGTCTCATTGGGGGACACAGGTACTGTGGGACGTCCTAAAGCAGTCCCTGGGTGGCAGATTGACTCACCGATCCAAGCCACATACACCTCCTGTCTAAAGGTGCGCCACTGTTGCTTGGAGAACTTTCCTACCCAGGCTCGCATCTGACGAAGCCTGGGTATGCACCTTGTAATGTTTAGAAAATGTGTGCAGGCTGGACCAGGTTGCTGCCTTGCATACCTGCTCCGCCGAAGCCTGGTGCCGAGGCGCCCACTGCCCGAGTAGAGTGCGTTCTGATCCCTGCTGGAATCGGCGTGCCTCTAATGCGGTAGGCCTCTTGAATGGTTAGAGGGATCCATCTGGCTATTGTCGACTTTGAGACTGCGAGTCCTTACCTGCGCCCTTCGGGGAGCATGAACAGCGTGTCTGTCGAAAGGGCGCCGTCTGCGACACGTACCTTCTGAGTGCTCTCACTAGGTCTAATGTGTGAAGCGCGCTTTCCACCTGATATACTGGCGCTGGACAAAATGAAGGCAGGACAATGTCCTCATTAATGTGAAATGAGGACACGACCTTCAGCAGAAAGGGGGGAGCTGCCCTGAGTACCACCTTATCCTTGAAGAAAGTGAGAAACGGTGTTCGACAAGATAGGGCCGCCAACTCTGAGACTCGCCTAATGGAAGTTATGGCTACCAAGAATACCACCTTCCGGGAAAGGTATGACAAAGAAATTTCCCGTAATGGTTCAAAAGGAGCTTCCTGCAGGACACTCCAGACCAGGTTAAGGTCCCAGGAGTCTAGAGGCGCCTTACAGGGGGGGTACCAAATGTGAAACACCCTGGATGCACATCCTCACCTGCCTATTGGTAGCAATTTTTCGCTGGAAGAGGACCGCCAAGGCCGATATCTGTCTCCTAAGGGAGCTCAGGGCCAACCCTGAGTCAAGGCCTGACTGAAGAAAAGCCAAGATGTTTTGGATAGAAAAGATCAGTGGAGCAACCCCGCGATCTCGACACCAACCAAAGAAGACCTTCCAAGTGTGATGGTAAATTTTTACCGAGGTAAGCTTCCGGGCGCTAACCATTGTAGCGACCACCTCACGCCAAAACTGCGCCTGGGTCAGAATCCAAGATTCAACGGCCATGCCGTCAAACACAGGGCCCCTAAGTTTGGGTGGAAGATCGGGCCCTGGGATAGTAGATCTGGGCGCTCTGGCAGTCGCCAAGGGACGTCGGCGAGCAGCTGCACTAGATCTGCGTACCATGCTCGGCGGGGCCAGTCTGGAGCCAGCAGAATTGCTGGAACCCTTCTGTTTTGATCTTTTTGATGACCCTCGGGAGCAGCAGCAGTGGGGGAAACAAGTATGGAAGATGAAACTGGTTCCTTGGCAGAACCAGCGCATCCACTGCAATCGCTCGCGGGTCCCGAGATCGAGTGACAAACACGGGCACCTTGGCGTTCATCCTGGAGGCCATCAGATCCACATCCAGTGTCCCCCACCGTTTGCAAATCTGCTGGAAGACCTCGGGGTGCAAAGACCATTCCCCGGACGTGACCCCCTGCCGGCTGAGGAAGTCCGCCGAACAATTTTCCACGCCCAGTATGTGGACTGCTGAAATTACCGAGTGGTTCCTCTCGGCCCAGCGAAGTACGTGTTCTACCTCGCGCATGGTTGCCTTGAGGCGCATACCCCCTTGATGATTTACGTAAGCCACCGCTGTGGCATTGTCCGATTGAATCCGGACAGGCCATCCCGCTAGAAGGTGCTGGAAATGTTGCAGCGCCAAATGCACTGCTCGTATCTCCAACAAGTTGATCTGGAGGCGCATCTCCTGTTTCGACCATTGCCTCTGGGTCGTGTGGTGACGAAAAACTGCTCCCCAGCCGAGGAGGCTCGCGTCGGTTGTGACCAGCAGCCATTGATCCGGGGGAAAAGGTTTCCCCTGAAGCAGGGAGGAACTGTTCGTCCACCACTGTAGTGACTGTTTGACCTGAGGGGACAACCGGCACCGGTGATCGAGCGTGAATGGGTTCTTGTCCCAGGATGACAAGAGGGCGTGCTGTAGGGGACGAAGATAAAATTGGGCAAACGGAATCGCTTCCATTGCCGCCACCATCTTCCCTAGCACCCTCATCCCAAACAGGATGGTGTGAGGGACTGGTTGCAGCAGCTTCCGGACTCCTTGCCGAAGCGCTAGAGCCTTGTCCTGAGGGAGAATTACCAACCCTCGGGAAGTGTCGAAAAACATCCCTAAAAAAGAAATCCTTTGGGCTGGGACAAGGGATGATTTCTTTCTGTTGACCAACCATCCTAGACGGGATAGGGTATTCAGCGTGATGCTGACGTTTTCCTTGCATGCCCGAAATGAGGGGCCTTTCACCAAAAGGTCGTCTAAGTATGGCAAGACGACTATGCCCTGAGAGTGCAAAATGGCCATGACGACTGCCATTACCTTTGTGAACACTCAGGGCGGTGGCTAGCCCGAAGGGAAGTGCTACAAACTGGAAATGCCGACCGTTGATGGCAAAACGTAGGAACCTCTGATGCGGAGGTAAAATAGGGACGTGCAGATAAGCATCCTGGACGTCGATTGAGGCCAAGTATTCTCCCTGCTCCATGGCCGATATAACCGAACGGAGAGATTCCATTAGAAAATGTCTGATCCTGATGAACTGGTTCAGGAGCTTTAGGTCCAGCACTGGCCTGACTGTCCCATCCTTTTTGGGGACCACGAACAGATTGGAGTAAAAACGACGAGTCCTCTCATACTCTGGTACGGGAATAATGACTCCGTTGCGCTGGAGTGGCTCTATGGCCCCTATCAGCACCTCTGCCTGGTCCTCCCCTTTGGGAAGCTGGGACAGAAAGAAACGCTTTGGAGGATACCTGAGAAGCTCTATCTTGTACCCTGAGGACACTATTTCCGCCACCCATGAGTCGCGTGCTACCGCGACCCAGATGTGGCGAAACCGGAGCAGGCGGCCGCCTACCCTGCCACTTTTGGGCAGAGGGCGCCCCGATTCATTTGGCTGAGGATCTTTGGGATCTGATTCCCCTTGACCTGGGCTGGCGAGCCCGCATCCTGCCCAGCGGGTTGGCTCTATATGTGACCTGTCGATCCTTATCTTGGTTGTAGCGGGCTGGCACGGCGGAACTGGCCGCTGCCATCCACCCGGGGTTGCGAAATGCTCGAAACCGTGCCTGAGGCTGGCAAAAAGGCGGTTTAATTTTCTGTTGTGGGAGAAAACTGCTTTTTCCCCCTGTAGCATCAGAGATGAGTTGGTCTAATTTTTCCCCAAATAGGCGGCCACTTTGATAAGGTAGGAAAGTCAGATTTTTTGGAAATTGAATCGGCCCGCCACATCCTTAACCATAGGGCCCTCCTAATGGCGACTGTATTTGCAGCCGCAAGTGCCGCGCAATTAGCCACATCCAAGGAAGCATTGATTAAGTATTCACCAGCCATCGTGATCTGACTCGCTATTTCTGATATTTCCGTTTGCAGGTCCCTATCCTGCAGGACCTTATTTAATGAATCTGACCATGACATCATGGCCTTGGCTACCCATGTTGCTGCGAACGACGGAGAGAGTGCTGCTCCTAATGCCTCATACACCGAGTGGGCCAAGCTTTCTATGAGCCGATCCGTGGGGTCTTTAATGGCAGAAACACTAGGTACTGATAACAAAGTTTTTGAGGCCAAGCGCAATACTGGCGGATCCACCACTGGGGATTCCGTCCACTTCTTACAGAGCTCCGGTGCAAACGGATACCTTGCTTCCAGTGTTTTCTGGCCCGAGAAACGCCTGTCCGGTCGTTCCCCATGACGCTGCACTATGTCCTCGAACTCCGGGTGAGTGTAAAAAACTCTATGCGATCGTTTGGCCCTCTTAAAGGCCTCCTTATGACCTGAGGCCAGGGAGACGTCTTCCTCGATTCCCAGATTCTGATTGACTGCTTCAATGAGACTGTCAACCGTTTCCCGACACCCTGGAGTATCTAGGTCCAGGGGCTCGTCTGCGTCATAACCTGAACTCTGCTCGCTCCCGGATAATGGTGACGGTGAAAGAGACGGCCCACTCACGGATCCCGAAGCACCGGACGGGCCCGGAGACGCAGTGTGGGTTCTTTTCCTATGCGCCTGCCAAGAGTGAGAGCGGCCCCTGCAGGCCGGAGGCTCTTGTGAGATGGATGATCCCTCCCAGACCGGCGAGCCGCCATCTCTGCCCCTACCTGGGGCTAGAAGGGTCTCGATCACCTGTCTTATCTTCACAAAATAAAAAAATAGAAGTCTGGGGAAAAACGGCCCAGATATGTCCCACAGTGCGGGAAAGGCTACGCGGAGACTATACTCAACGCGTGCTCGCCTGTTGATGGTTTGGGGAGATCGGCCCCTTTCAATAGGGTCCGTCCGTCTTATCTTCATAGTAAAAAGAAAAAGATAGCAAAAAAAAATAAAAGTCTGAAGACATCCAGACGTGTGTGCCTCCAAGGACACTAAGCAAAAAACTGGTTTCCGCCCGCGATTGGGGCGAGGGTGTATGCGGCGGAGGAGGAGCTAACTTTTTTTGTTCACTTAGTGTCAGCTTCCAGGTGGCAGTAGCATACACCCACCGTACCTGTGTCCCCCATTGGGACGAATGAGAAATTATTTTTTGCAATTGGGTTTCATTAAAAAAATGTTGCAGTTTGCCTTCTATATCCTCAATGTTGGATTGTCCATTGACTGACAGCAGAATCTGTTATCAAAGAATCAGTCAGTGTCTTGTCTTATCTGTCATTTTCTGAGCTAATTTCTGCTGATTTGTAACCACATACCATATCAAAGTTGAGCTGTACTTTATGGTCAAATCAGCTGACAGGAGCTCAGAAAAAAGCCAAGTGTTACAAACTGTCTTGTCAGAACAAGCTGGCTGACTGATTCTCAGTTAACTCATTCAGTATCCAGCAATATACAAAACAGCCAAGCCTGTAAAAGCCAAACAGCGAAAAATTGTTAATGAAACCCAATGGCAAAAATTACTTTTAAGCCCAAAAGATACAAATTTAGATTGAAATCAAATTGTCCCCAATGGTGTATAGACTTTAAAGCTACAAACTGTGTGCCCCCTAAAATGTCACTAATAAAACTAGAACTAAATGTGTGACTACTAAATAGCATAAAAGGGCATGTAAGCAGGGAATTGCTGAGAGTAAGTGAGATATAGATGGTAGATTCAGTTTGAGAAGAAACTTACCACTCTCCACTCCACTCGGTCGGTAGTTAAAGGGGAAGTCAGAACACAGTCCTAATAATCCAGAAATGTTATACAATAGGGCTGTACTAGGGCAAGGTCCCCCAATACATATTTACTAGGTACAAAATTACAGAGGCTTATTCATACAATATTATCCTTTTATCTGCTTGTAACATCAGAGACCGCACAGTTTAGGCCTGCAGTGCAGCCATGCCACAATGCCCGAACTGTTAAGCCCCCGTCACACATAGCGAGACCGCTGCTGAGTCACAAGTTTTGTAACGCAACAGTGATCTCACCAGTGAGATCGCTGTGTGACACTTACCAGCGACCGCCCCCCGTGCCCGTTATTCCTGATTGTCCTGGAATGGCAAGGACATTTTTTGATCGCTGGTCTCCCGCTGG
Organism: Dendrobates tinctorius; assembly: GCF_039654945.1. Taxonomy (NCBI): domain Eukaryota; kingdom Metazoa; phylum Chordata; class Amphibia; order Anura; family Dendrobatidae; genus Dendrobates; species Dendrobates tinctorius. The sequence goes on along the minus strand of NW_027361779.1, from coordinate 43,308,983 downwards.
CCAGCACACATCGCTGCGTGTGACAGGCGCGAGACCAGCGATCAGGAGCTGGTAACTAAGGTAAACACAGGGTTTCTAAGCGGCGCGCAGCGCTTAGAAACCAGATGTGTACCTTAGTTACCAGCACGCTGGTGCAGGGAGCTGGTAACCAAGGTACACATCAGGTTTCTAAGGGCCGCGCTCCGCTTAGAAACCCGATGTGTACCTTGGTTACCAGCTCCTTACATCAGCGCGCTGGTAACTAAGGTACACAGTGGGTAACCAAGCGACATGCGTCGCTTGTTACCCCCATGTCGCTGGTGCTGATCGCTTGTGAAGCTGCTTGTTTGACAGCTCACCAGCGATCATGTAGCGACACACCAGCGATCCTGACAAGTTCATATTGTTGTCGGGATCGCTGGTGCGTCACTATGTGTGACGGGGCCCTTACTCATCAGGAAGTTACTCCCCCGCTGGCAACCTTGAAGCCAGGAGGCAGAGGAGTGGTGCGCTCCAGGAGAATGATCATGAGACAACCCCTTTAAAGAAATTATTATGGAGCCAGAATAGGCTGTGTTAATTCACGGTATCATTTATTAACCTTCTTCAGTTAACTATTGTACGTTTTTCAGCATTCCTTTTACATTCAGTTTGAGCAAAACGTCAGCATTGATCATATAATTCAAGTTTACAATATACATACGTATTATAACTTATACAGAATTTACGCCCCAGGATAAACTAATCATTTATTTATAAATGTAGCACAATGCAAAAAAAGTGTTAAGTTGTCCGGCTGTCAGCTTAGTGCAGACTTTTCAGCTAGAGTTGAATGTAGCAAACAAGGATGCATCTGCCAAATGAAGTATGTGGTCATTACTATAATCAAAGTGCAATTATATAGATATATAATGTGTGGGGAGGGGGTTGTTTAATTAAACTAAAGTGATTTACATAACCTATTAACATTGAAAACAGGGATCTGAACTGTACTTAACGCATTCCAGTCAAACTATGGATATGAATCTTCAGAATTAAAAAAAATAATAATTTAATAAAATTATTTACGAAAAATGGTAACATAAAAAATACACATTTTAAAAGGGAGTCTGTCAGGATGATTTTACTGGTGGGACCAGTGGTATGGCATCAAGTCCAATGTGTCAGTACTAATGATACATCCAGAGCAGTGATATGAGCCCAATGCACTTCCAGGCTAATTTGCATGTTGCTTGAATTCTCAGCGCTGGCACAATGGACTACTACAGAACAGGTATCATTTTTATTACTGTACTAGATCTACAGGATGCAGCCATAACACTAGTGTCAGGAAATCGTCCTGACAGGTTGCCTTTAAACAACCTTTACATCTGGAAAAGGCATGTTTCCATCATTTCTATAGCGCTAATTCTTCTATTTCATCTTCCACAGAGTTAACAGCATTGACCGCTGTCCGTCCTGGTGTGTTCTGCATGCGACCTCTACTGGAGCTTGAGATTTTCCCATTGCCAGATAAGAAATTATCACCTTTCCCTTTGATTTTGCTGTTTTGTTCCCAAGGTAAAGTGTTGCTGGAGTCCTGATGTGAGATTCTGCTGCTGTTTGAAATGGGTCCATCTTGATCTCCAAATTTGTGAACGGAAGGCAATGTAGTGCTGTTCCCAAAAAGCTGCTCCATTAAATTAGTTTTTTTGTCTTTTTGTATGTCCAACTTTGAAATGCTTATAATTGGCTCCTCTAAGACTTCCTTCCTTTGATTATTAACAGTTGATCTTCCCCTTCCAAAAGATGGAGTGTAACTTCCGAACGTGATCTCCCCATTGGTATCACCTGTGATTGTATGACTCTGAACATCTCGTTTTGATTCTCGTCCTCCCTGTACTGGAAGGCCATTGAACAGGTTGTCGGTCGCCTCCGAGAATTTGTATGTCGTAGGCTTTGAATCCGTCGTGTCAGTCTTTATTGAATTATTTATAAGAGGTGTTGGAGCAGGTCTAGAGTGGTCAGAATAAAACGGGTCATGGCTTTCGCTGTCAATTTCAAACATTTTTGCCAATAACAGCTCCTTCTTAAGCCTTTCTTCTTCATTTTTGTTTCCTTCTATTATTATTTTATCTTTATTTAAGAAATCTTTATTCTTTCTTTCAAATTCTTCTTTTTCAAATTCTGCAAGGAAAAAAAAATGATACATTTGGATATACCACACATAGAAAGTCTGATAGGTTAGCCATTCAGTGAGATGTCTTAATAAAAGGTCTGATTTTCAAAACAAATTTTTATTGGGAGAAATTGCAGTGAAAGCTACTGCAAGCATGCAGTGGTTTGTCAACAATGGATGTATAGAACTGATCTATCTGGATGTGTTATACATTTTCTGGCATAGTAGCAATCATTTTGTTATATATTAAAAGGGATGGAGTTCAACTTAAAGAATTGCTCCCATCAAAATTTTTATCCTCTTGATATATTGCAATTATCATATTATATAGCACTGTGCACTTACAATTGCTCATTTACCTTCTACCCACTTAGTTCTTCTCTTTTCCATTAGGTCTATGACATCACATGATTAATAACTGACTAGCTGAATCTTCCTAAGCTCTATGTAGAAATAGGAGGTCAATTTTCCCTGCAAAATCCCTGGAGGGGGTGGGTGTGGGGAGCAGCCGGGTCAAGAGTTGAAGAAAGAGATTTCCTATTTTTACATAGACCTTAGAAGGACTCCGCTAGTAATTTATTAATCATGTGATGTCATAGACCTAATGAGATGCAGTAGAACTTATTGTGTAGAAGGGAAGAAAGAGCAATTGTAGTACACAATGCTATATAATATGATGACTGCAATATATCACTGCAAGCAACATGAAGTGCAGCTTGGCTGCACTTTTGCATCCAGGTATATTAATGTTGTTCCTATCTTCAAAAAGGGGAAGAAGGTGGACCCAGGCAACTATAGGCCGGTGAGTCTGACTTCTATACCAGGAAAGATCTTTGAACAAATTATTAAACAACATGTAAGTCAATACCTGGATAAGAATGAAGTGATCAAACAGAGTCAGCATGGGTTTGTAACTAATAAGTCATGTCAGACTAACTTAATTTCCTTCTATGACGGTATCACTGATTGGGTGGATCAAGGAAATGCTGTAGATATAGTATATCTTGACTTCAGCAAAGCATTTGACAAAGTCTCTCATACAATCCTTATTGAAAAAATGACTAAGTATGGAATGGACAAGGCAACTGTTAGGTGGATTCATAGCTGGCTTAGTGATCGGACCCAAAGAGTGGTCGTAAATGGCTGCACATCCAGTTGGAAGAATGTCTCAAGTGGGGTACCACAGGGCTCTGTCCTGGGCCCTGTATTGTTCAACATCTTTATCAACGATTTAGATGAAGGAATTGAAGGTAAACTGATTAAATTTGCTGATGACACAAAGCTAGGAGGGATAGCTAATACTAGAGAAGAGAGAGAGAGGATTCAAAGAGATTTAAATAAACTGGAGAATTGGGCAGTAACTAACAGAATGGTTTTTAACAGGGAGAAATGCAAAGTACTACATCTGGGCAATAAAAATGAAAAAAGCATATATAGAATGGGAGGAATAGGGCTAAGTGACAGCACATGTGAAAAAGACTTGGGTATACTAATAGATCACAGACTGAATATGAGTCAACAGTGTGATGCAGCAGCAAAAAAGGCAAATGCAGTTCTAGGATATATTAACAGAAGCATACAGTCTAGATCACGTGAAGTCATTATTTCCCTCTACTCCTCTTTGGTCAGACCTCATCTGGAATATTGTGTCCAGTTTTGGGCACCACATTTTAAAAAAGACATCAACAAACTGGAGCAAGTTCAGAAAAGAGCGACCAGAATGGTGACCGGTCTGCAAACCCTGTCTTATGAGGAAAGGTTGCAGGATTTGGGAATGTTTAGTTTGCAAAAGAGAAGACTGAGAGGAGACTTAATTGCTGTCTACATATATCTAAAGGGCTGTCACATTGTAGAAGGATCAACTTTATTCTCATTTGCACAAGGAAAGACTAGAAGCAATGGGATGAAACTGAATGGGAGGAGACACAGATTAGATATTAGAAAAAACTTTTTGACAGTTAGAGTGATCAATGAGTGGAACAGGCTGCCACGAGAAGTGGTGAGTTCTCCTTCAATGGAAGTCTTCAAACAGAGGCTGGACAGACATCTGACTGGGATGATTTAGCGAATCCTGCTTTGAGCAGGGGGTTGGACCAGATGGCCCAGGAGGTCCCTTCCAACTCTACGATTCTATGATTCTATGATTATTTTAGTATAATTTGAACAACAAGCCAGGGGCTATAGCTAGATCAGAGTCTAATCCGGCTTCATAGCGTTACTGCAGGTGATTCACAGGTTTCTCTCTAGCGTGTACACACGCGAGGGAGACACCTGTCAATCACATCTAGCAATGCTGGAAAGAGCAGGATGGAGGTGCACCGGACTAGTTTCATGTCTCCCTAATTTTTCTGGATCAACAAAGTAGATTTTCGCTGATCTGCCGAAATATTTGAGAATATTATGTCCTGGCTGCAAGTGTTCAGCCAAATTGTATTTAATGCTGCCCGTGGTTTTGGAAGCATGAGTCGCATTCCATGTTCCCTTCAATAATTATCACACTGTACAATTATATGGGACAGTGTTTAGCTGATTACACCATGGATTCTACTTTTTCCCAAAACAAATATTTTGCAGCTTTTGAATTTTTATTCAACAAATTTCCACTTTTATATAACACAACATATCTTGGCTTCTTCTGTCTGATCATGGCAAACATTTTGGGAGTATGCGAAACGATATAAGGCAAATATTTATTACTGATACTGATGGAATTTTGACGATCATCAGCAGCAATGATTTACAGATTTAGATGACCGTTTTAGTGTCATTAGGTCAGTCTAGGATACAACTAATGGAAACTCACAGAGTTCGCAGTCCACAGACAACAAATCATAAAATTCTGATTGAGTTAGCATCCATTAACTTTATCATCATTATAATCACACAATATCTTCTACTCAAAAATGTGGCATATTTTCACACTGTACAAAAGTATTCATAATTTCATACTTCAGAATTGATAAAGGTGTCACTTTATATATCAAGGGGATTCTTACCTTCACGCATTTTCCTTGCCTTGTCCTCCAAGATTTTTTGCTCCTTATTTCTATTCATTTTCTCTTCTTGATCTTGTTTTCGTTCTGCCTGCTCTCGTTCTCGTTTAAGTCTTTCAGCTTCTTGTTTCTCTCTTTTAATCTTTTCTGCTTCCTCTTTGAGCTGCTTTGCTAAATTTTCTTCCCCCTTTAGAAAAAAATATTGATACTGAATGAACGAATGCGCGTTAATGTCAGAGAAGTAAGATTTACCAAAACTGTATTTGGGAACATTTCTCATGCCAAAAGTAGGATCTCAGTTGAACATTGTATGGTAACTTCAATGGTAGTTCACGAAGAACAAAAAAAAAAAAAAAAAAAAAAAAAGGTTGTAGCATAAACAATATTTAAGAAAGTTTCACTTTATTACCAGAACTTCCTGCTCACTCTCCAGTTTATCTTCACTTAGAAATGGAGGTGGGGAAGGTGGAGGAGGGAAATCCAGCCATGAGGCATAGTCATTGGTCTGAACACCTACGTTAACACTATGGCTCGTCCCTATGAAGAAAACAATAGATTCATATTAGCTACAAATGTCTTATACAGTGCATTATACTCAGTTACTTAAAGCGGAGTTTCTATATGCTTTTCATGAAAGAAATCTGTTACCCTTCTTCCTAGGTGTAATCTCCGTGTCCTTTTTAGGTGATGGTTTGGACAAGCGCAACGCATAGATATTTTTTGCGTCAAGTTCTCTTTCCTTGTCCTATATGAAGGAAAAAAAAACCCTTTAAAATATGCAAATAAATACAGAGCTAAATTCTTGTAAGTTTTAAGTATTTTTAATAAGCCAGTATAACGTAATAAGAAATGCAGCAAATAATTTATATAGCTTTTCTAAAGATCAACACCACAATACCTCTACATAGACTAATGAAAATATATATTATATACACAAATATACATACACAGGTTCAGAAATATTTGGACAGTGGCTCAAGTTTTGGCATTTTAGCTGTTTACCAAAACATATTCAGGATATAATTACCGTATATACTCGAGTATAAGCCGACCTGAGTATAAACCGACCCCCCCTAATTTTGCCACAAAAAACTGGGAAAACTTATTGACTCGAGTATAAGCCTAGGGTGGAAAATGCAGCAGTTACTGGTAAATTTCAAAAATAAAAATGGATGCCAATAAAAGTAAAATTAATTGAGACATCAGTAGGATAAATATTTTTGAATAGCCATATTGAATCAGGAGCCCCATATAATGCTCCATACAGTTCATGATGGGCCTCATAAAGATGCTCCATACAAAATACACCCCATATAATGCTGCACAAAGGTTAATAATGGTTCTATAAGATGCTCCCTAGAATAACATACCGCATAAAGGTTATGACCCCATAAAATGCTCCACAGATTATGCCCCCATAAGATGATCCATAGATTATGCCCCCATATGCTGCCCCCATAAGATGTTCCATAGATTATGCCCCCATATGCTGCTCCACAGAATATGCCCCCATATGCTGCTCCACAGAATATGCCCCCATATGCTGCGCCCCCTGACGAAGGTGCTTCCGAAACGCGCGTTGGGGCGGGCACGGGGACCTTTGCTTGCCTGCACTTGCAACTCTCAGGTAGTTTATAACATACTTATGCTATTGTGACCTAAATTCTATATGCTATGTATTAGTCCTTATTTGAGGACAGCTTTATAGGTACTAGGATTGCATTATATTTTCTTGTGCTGCTTTGATCCTGATGAGTGACGGTTCTATTATGTCATACATGGCAATACCTGCTTATTATTGGCAACATAGTCCACCATGCCCTTATTATCTTTTGTAAATGACTAACTAGCACTGCTGCATGTTTTAATTTGTTCTGTGCATTACCACACAATAAAGCATTTTTCACTATGACCTTTGGTTGCTTTTTTGGATCCGTCCCCCCCTCTCTCCCCATATGCTGCTCCATAGAATATGCCCCCATATGCTGCTCCCATATGATGCTCCTTAGATTATGCCCCCATATGCTAATCCATATATCATGCCCCTAAATGCTGCCCCCATATATTATGTCCCCATATGCTGCAGCTGCAAATAGAAATAAAAAAAAAATTTACATACTCACATCTCCGTCCGTCGCTGGGTGTCAGGTGCCGGTGTCGCTGCTGGCTCAGGACCCGGCACCTGAGACATTCACCTGTCCTGCGTCCATCGCTGCTGCTCACCGCTATCTGCCACGCCATCTGTCAGTGACGTTCAGGCAGCAGAGGGCACGGCGCGCACTAACCACGTCACCGCGCCCTCTGCTGTCTGAATGTCACTGACAGAAGACACATCAGACAGCAGCAAGCAGCGATGGAGCTGGGACAGGTGAATATAGCCTATACTTAACCCGTCCTGGCACGGTCTCTGCACCCCTGCTTGTCCCACGGTCTCCCTTCCTTCCTTCAGCGGTCACGTGGTACTGCTCATTAAACTCATGAATATGTGCATATTCATGAATTTAATGAGCGGTACCATGTGACCGCTGAAGGAAGGGAGACCGTGGGACAAGCAGGGGTGCTGCAGAGACCATGCCAGGAGGGGTAAGTATGACCTGACACCCCCGCTCCCCCTCCGACCCCCTGGTGTATATGATTCGAATATAAGCCAAGACGGGGACTTTCAGCCCAAAAAATGGGCTGAAAAGCTCGGCTTATATTCGAGTATATACGGTATATAATCAACATGGGCTTGAAGTGCAGTCTCTCCACTTTAGGGCTTGCTCACATCGGCATATACATCGGAGGAGTTCTATCTGATGTTTTATCAGATAGCACTCAGACCATTGTTATTCAATGGGGCAGTGCTGATGCACGATTTTTTTTCCACTGACAGAATCGGTCACTGGGAAAAAAAATAAATAAATAAATCGCAGCATGATGCAATTTCTCTCCGAAATCGGAGGTCACTCACTCATTCAAGTCTGTGGGTACTTGGAAAACACAGACTCACACAATAAAGTAGATGGAGAAATTTTCTTCTCCATCTTCTCCTTACAACATGCTATTCTCCACAATTCTCTCATCTGAGAGAGTCGGATCACACGAAGTGGACACTCTGATCAAATTCAGATCAGAGATTCATTAGCATAATCAACTCAAAAGCACTTTAATGGGCTGCATGAGCTTTTCCATTGTTAATCCATCATCGATTAAGCAGGTAAAAGGTCTGGATTTAATACCAGTTGTGGCATTTGCATTTGGAAGCTGTTGGTCTGGACCCACAAATTGTGGTCAAAGCAGCTGGGAATGGAAGTGAAACAACCATCATTAGGCTGAAAATAAAAGAAATACATCAGAGAGATAGCAGAAATGTTAGTGGCGGATAAATCTACAGTTTTGTAAATTCTGGAAAAAATAAAAAGAGAGCACTGGTGAGCTTCGGATCTCAAAAATGCCTGGACATCCATAGAAGACAACAGTTGTGGAAGATTGTACAATCCTCCACAATGTACAATGTAAAATCTTTTCCATTTGTGAAGAAAAACCCCTTCATAACGTCCACCCAAGTGAAGAACACTCTCCAGGAGGTAGGCATTTCAGTATCTAAATCTACCATAAAGAGAACACTTCATGAGAACAAATACAGAGAGTTCACCGAAAGGTGCAAACCATTAATCAGCCTTAAAAATAGAAAGTTCAGATTAGATTTGGCCAAAAGAAATCTAAAGAAGCCAGCCCAGTTATGGAAACTAAGATCAACCTGCACCAGAATGATGGTAAGAAGTATGGAGGAGGTTTGGAACGGCTCATGACCCAGAGCACACCACATCCTCTGTAAAACATGGTGGAGGCAGTGTGATGGCATGGGCATACATCTCTTCCAATCTCACCAGGTCACAAGTGTTTATTGATGATGTGACTGAAGACACGAGCAGCCAGAAGAATTCTGAAGAGTACAGGGCGATGCTTACCTGTAATTTTATCCACTCATACCTCACCTGCAGAGTCAGCTATATTCCTTGATCATATCTACATTGACTTTACAGACAAAAAACGAAGGCAGCACACCAGTTCGGGTGAAAAAATGTGGCTATTTAAAGGGAATCTGTCACCTAATTTTTCGTATATAATATGCGGCCACCGCCATCAGAGGCCTATCTACAGCATTCTGTAATGCTGTAGATAAACCCCCAATGTGACCTGAAAGATAAAAAAATGAGTTATAGTATACTCACCCAGGGGCGGTCTGGGTCCGATGGGTGTCGCGGTGTGGTGCCTCCCATCTTCTAACGATGACGTCCTCTTCTTTGCTTCCCGTCGCAGCTCCGGCACAGGCGCACTGCTCTGCCCTGTTGAGGACAGAGTACTGCACTGCACAGGCGCCGGACCTCTCTGACCTTTCCCGGCGCCTGAGCACTGCAGTACTCTGCTCTTCCCTCAACAGGGCAGAGCAGTGTGCCTGCGCCGGAGTCGCGACGGAAAGCAAAGAAGAGGACGTCATCGCTAGAAGATGGAAGGTGCCGGACTGGACCGCAGCACCCATTGGACCCTGACCCCCCTGGGTGAGGATAATATAACTTTGTTTTTCTTCTCTTTCAGGTTACATTGGGGGCCGCATCTTATATACGAAAAATTAGGTGACAGATTACCTTTAATTGCCCAGAAAAAAAGCCCCTCTCATAATCCTGAGCTGAAACATCCCCATTTTGGGCAATTAAATAGCCACATTTTTCACCCTGATCTGGTGTGCTGCCTTTGTTTTTTGTCTGTATATACAATTTTTTGCATTGCCTTGGAGGCACTGCACCCAGGAATGCAAACTGCATGTGCTGTTTTTCGTTTTCTTTACATTGTGTTTAGCTATATACATGATCTTGGTTTTATACTGTGTATGCATTTTTGCTATTACCATGCACCATGGCTCATGTGAATTTTATTACCCTGCTGTGATTTGTGCTCTTATTTTGTTTGTGCGTGTCCCTACAACTTTTTATACTTAGATTTTGATATTCAATTTTATAAATCACTTACTGTCATACTGACTTTTTATTGATTTCTTTGTGCTTGATTATATCTAATTTACAGATTAGTCCTTTGGGTATCAGAATTCAGACGTATGCGGATATCTATTGTATTATTCATTACAGTCTCATATTTATGTGCATATTGATTCTTTTTCTTGCAACCTTTCTTTCCGGATTATAAAAATAGATACATAGGAGATGTTATTTCTTAACTATTTTGTGTGGCATGACTATCTGGTTTAAGGATATAAGCATTCAAAGTATGAAAATTGCACGTTTCAACATTTTCAATAAAATAGAAAAAAAAAGTGCAAAACCAAGATTACCGCTAACAAAGTTCAACATCTCAGGAAAACTCCTCCACAAGATTAGAAACACTGGGAGATTATATAATATATACACACACACACACGTGGATCTCAGAAAATTAGAATATCAAAAAGTTAATTTATTTCAGTTCTTCAATACAAAAAGTGAAACTCATATTATATAGAGTCATTACAAACAGGATTATGTATTTCAAGTGTTTATTTCTGTTAATGTTGATGATTATGGCTTACAGCCAATGAAAACCCAAAAGTCATTATCTCAGGAAATTAGAATACTTTAAAACACCAGCTTAAAAAATTAATTTTAAAATCCGAAATGTTGGCCTACGGAAATGTATGTTCAGTAAATGCACTCAATACTTGGTCGGGGCTCATTTTGCATCAATTACTGCATCAATGTGGCGTGGCATGGGGGCGATCAGCCTGTGGAACTGCTGAGGTGTTATGGAAGCCCAGGTTGCTTTGAGAGCAGCCTTCAGCTCGTCTGCATTGTTGGGTCTGGAGTCTCTCATTTTCCTCTTGACAATACCTCATAGATTCTCTATTGGGTTAAAGGGAATCTGTGACCCCTTTTTTCGAATATGAGCTGCCGGCATCGACATCAGGGGCTTATCTATAGCATTCTGTAATGCTGTAGATAAGCTCCCGATGTAACCTGAAAGAGAAGAAAAAGGAGTTAGATTATACTCACCGGGGGGCAGTCCGGTCTTGGTCCGATGGGTGTTGCGGTCCGGCGCCTCCCATCTTCATACGATGCCGTCCTCTTCTTTCCTTCCTGTCGTGGCTCCAGCGCAGGCGCACTGCTCTGCCCTGTTGAGGGCAGAGCAGAATACTGCAGTGCACAGGCGCCGAACCTCTCCTGGAGCCTGCGCACTGCAGGACTCTGCTCTGCCCTCAACAGGGCAGAGCAGTGCACCTGCGCAGGAGCCACGACAGGAAGGAAAGAAGTGGACGGCATCGTATGAAGATGGGAGGCGCCGGACCGCGACACCCATCGGACCAAGACCGGACCGCCCCCCTGGTGAGTATAATCTAACTCCTTTTTCTTCACTTTTATGTTACATCGGGGGCTTATCTACAGAATTACAGAATGCTGTAGATAAGCCCCTGATGGCGATGCCGGCAGCTCATATTCGAATAAAGGGGTGACAGATTCCCTTTAAGGTCAGGCGAGTTTGCTGGCCAATCAAGCATAGTGATACTGTTGTTTTTAAACCAGGTATTGGTACTTTTGGTAGTGTGGACAGGTGCCATTCCTACTGGAGAATGAATTTCCATCTCCAAGAAGCTTGTCGGCAGAGGGAAGCATGAAGTGCTGTAAAATTTCCTGGTAGACGGCTGCGCTGACTTTGGTCTTGATAAAACACAGTTGACCTATACCAGCAGATGACATGGCTGCCCAAACCATCACTTATTATGGAAACTTCACACTAGACCTTAAGTAGCTTGGATTGTCTGTTTCTCACCCTTCCTCCAGACTCTGGGACCTTGATTTCCAAGGTCTAGTGTGAAGTATACATACATTTCCTTTAAAGGGAACCTGTCAGTAGCTTTTGCCAATGTAAGATGTGTGACCATCACCTTTCAGGGCTTATACACAGCATTCTATAATGCTGTATATAAGCCCCCAACCCGACCTGGAAGAACTGAAAATAAGTTTATTATACTTACCTGCGGGGAGGTCCGGTCTAATGGGTGTCGATTGTCTTGATCCAGTGCCTCCCATCTACTTATGATCGCCTCCTTCTTGTGGATGACGCGACCCTGCATCATCCACACAGGCTCCCTGGCATCACACTCCTGTGTAGGCATACTTTGCTCTGTCCTGTTGAGGGCAGAGCAAAGTACTGCAGTGCACATGTGCCGGGGCTCTTTGACCTTTTACAGCACCTGCGCACTGCAGTACTTTGCTCTGCCCTCAACCCGCAGGTAAGTATAATAAAACTTATTTTTCAGTCCTTCCAGGTCGGGTTGGGGGCTTATATACAGCATTATAGAATGCTGTGTATAAGCCCTGAAAGGTGATAGCCGCATCTTATATCTGCCAAAACTGCTGACAAATTCCCTTTAACCCATGAAGCTTTTTTCGGTTTTGCGTTCTTCGTTCCCCTCCTTCCCAGAGCCATAACTTTTTTAATTTTCCGTCAATATGGCCATGTGAGGGCTTATTTTTGCGGAACGAGTTGTACTTTTGAACGATACCATTGATTTTACCATGTCGTGTACTAGAAAACAAGAAAAAATTTCAAGTGCGGTGAAATTGCAAAAAGTGTAATCCCACACTTGTTTTTTTTGTATGGGTTTTTGGCTAGGTTCACTAAATGCTAAAACTGACCTGTCATTATGATTCTCCAGGTCATTAGGAGTTCATAGACACCAAATATGTCTAGGTTCTTTTTTTTTTTATCTAAGTGGTGAAAAAAAATTCCAAACTTTGGCAAAAAAAAGGAAGAAAAAAAATTGCAAAATTGCACCATTTTCCGATACCCGTAGAGTCTCCATTTTTTGTGATCTCGGGTTTGGTGAGGACTGATTTTTTTGGGTGCCGTGCTGACGTTTTTAATGATAACATTTTGGTCCAGATATGATCTTTCGTTCACCAGTTATTGCATTTTAATGCAACGTCAGAGTGACCAAAAAATGTAATTCTGGCCTTTTGACTTTTTTCTCACTATGCCGTTTACGATCAGGTTAGTTTTTTTTGATAGATCAGGCGATTCTGAACGCGGCGACACCAAATATGTGTATGTTTGATTTTATTTTAAAGTTTTATTTTGAATGGGGCGTGATATGAACTTTTAATTTTTTACACATTTTTTTTTTTTTTACTTTTGTCATGTTTCAATAGTCTTCATAGGAGACCAGACGCTGACACAACTCGATTGGCTCAGCTACATACAGGCGATGAGCAGATCGCCTCTATGTAGCTGAATTACTGACTTGCTATTGTTATGAGCGGTGGAACGTACTAAATAAAATTAAAATAAAGTGCGTTCACCGCTCGGGATCCACCGTGCAGTAGATGGGGTAACCGCTGCTAAAAGAGGCAGGGCACTCAGGCGGTAATGTGCACAGAGTTTTAGCTGCACTCAGTGCACTAAAGCAGACTCTGTTATATGCAGAGAGCTGCCAACAAAAACATAAATACCGCTGAGTCTGTATAGAGTCACAGACTTCAGCGATGTGGACACGGTATTAAAGGTCACAGAAATAGCCTTAAACACCAGGACTATCCCCTCTAGACCTACCGTAAAAAATAAGGTACGAAGTGTCGCAACTGCGAACACCCGGAAGGCTGCAACCGCAGCGCGGCGTGAACAGAGCCGCAAGCAAGGCGCTGCAAGGACGCTGGTGCAATGCAAGACCCTTAGCTGCTGAAAAGGTATAGCTGGAGCGCGCTAGTGCTGCTACTGGCGGCTGCCCAATCACTCACACAATCGTAATATCCGAGGGAAGGGGTTTCATAATAAGTTATCCACCAGTCCAAGCATCCATACCAAACACACAGCAGCAAGTATGAGAAATACTAGCGCATGGCGGAACAGCCATGCGCACTTTTTATAGTGAGTGGGACCTTCCAGAAATCTCCAGAGCCCTGAGCTGAACCAATGGAATCAGGAGCAGGACCTGAGCACCTGACTCCTGAACTCCAATGGGAGCTCATTCCAGAAGCATGCTCAGAAGCTGGCTGAAAGGACTTAGCCTCTGGAGACAAATGTGAGGATCTGGATCTCTGCATAAGTATGGAAGGACACCGATTCCTAACATTACCCCCCCTCCTAAGGCCCCCTCCTCCCCGAGCCCTCCGGGCAAATACCCTGTGCCCTACGGTGGCATAGGGCTCAAACTCGTCCGAGGGCGAGCTTGGTGTCCAGGTAAGGGTTACAGTAACCCGAGACACCTGGAAGGCATCAGAGGAACCGAGGTCACCTGGTTTCAAGAGGGACACTTGGGAGATAGTAGGAGCGGGAGTGACAGAGGCACGCTGCCGCGTGTCAGCAGATGTCGCCACCCTCTGTCTAGGAGGGTTAGGCTGAGCACATAAGGTGCAAGCCCGAATAAATTTTTTTATGTCCCGAGCTCTATGGGGCCACCAATACGCATCAGCCAACAGTTTTGAGACCTGCATATAGCCCCGATGGTGGTGCGTATTAGGCGCATGCGCCCAGGCGAGCACCTGAGCCCTGAGATGAGGAGGGACAAAGGTCTCGATAGCCGGTTCAGACTCCGACCTTTGCGGGGAGCTGGCTTCCGGAGAAACCACACAGACATGGTGACAACCGATGGATTCCTGGTCAGAGTCTGTATTAAAGTTGGTGCGAGACACCTCCATGGGCTCAGGAGGTAGATCCTCCGGCTCGTCTAGCTCAAGGGGTACAAAAAATTTGGGAGCCGAAACGGATTTGCGCTTGGAGTGAGCTCGCTCCATACCGCGCTCCGAAAAACAGAGATCAATACGTGAGGAGACTGAGATTAGCTCTTCCAAGCTAGTGGGAATCTCTCAAGTAGAGAGAGCGTCCTTCACATGCTCCGCTAGACCTCGCCAAAAAATGGGGATTAGGGCCTTGTCGGACCATTCCAACTTGGACGCCAGTGTCCGAAAACGGACGGCATACTGGCTAACCGAGAGTGATCCCTGAGTAAGGGCGAGTAACTGCAGGGACGTATCATGCGTGACCCGAGGGCCGAGAAAAACTTGCCTGATGGCAGTTAGCAAGTTAGCCGCGGACCGAATCTCGGGGTCACCATGCTCCCACAGAGGCGTAGCCCATTCCAAAGCCTTGCCCGATAGTAGGGAGATAACAAAAGCCACCTTGGCCCGCTCCGTAGGGAATTGCGCAGCCAGCAGCTCCAGGTGTATCGAGCACTGGCTGATAAAACCCCTACAGGAGGCGCCATCCCCAGCATATTTATCGGGCAACGGAGGCGGGTAACTGTCGGTGCAAGGGCGGACATGGACATATGTCCTACTGCATCTGTGAGTGCCTGGATGGCAGCATCTGTAGCCTGCGCAGCTGCGAGAGACCTCTCAAGAGTAGCAAGACGAGCCACGAGATGACGCACAAGCTGTAACAGCTGCTGCTGATCTGCCATCTCTAGCCAGACCCTGGCGCTAGTATTATGTTATGAGCGGTGGAACGCACCAAATAAAATTAAAATAAAGTGCGTTCACCGCTCGGGGTCCACCGTGCGGTAGATGGGGTAACCGCTGCTAAAAGAGGCAGGGCACTCAGGCGGTAATGTGCACAGGGTTTTAGATGCACTCAGTGCACTAAAGCAGACTCTGTTATATGCACAGAGCTGACAACAAAAACATAAATACCGCTGAGTCTGTATAGAGTCACAGACTTCAGCGATGTGGACACGGTATTAAAGGTCACAGAAATAGCCTTAAACACCAGGACTATCTCCTCTAGACCTACCGTAAAAAATAAGGTACGAGGTGTCGCAACTGCGAACACCCGGAAGGCTGCAACCGCAGCTCGGCGTGAACAGAGCCGCAAGCAAGGCGCTGCAAGGACGCTGGCGCAATGCAAGACCCTTAGCTGCTGAAAAGGTATAGCTGGAGCGCGCTAGTGCTGCTACTGGCGGCTGCCCAATCACTCACACAATCATAATATCCGAGGGAAGGGGTTTCATAATAAGTCATCCACCAGTCCAAGCATCCATACCAAACACACAGCAGCAAGTATGAGAAATACTAGCGCATGGCGGAACAGCCATGCACACTTTTTATAGTGAGTGGGACCTTCCGGAAATCTCCAGAGCCCCGAGCTGAACCAATGGAATCAGGAGCAGGACCTGAGCACCTGACTCCTGAACTCCAATGGGAGCTCATTCCAGAAGCATGCTCAGAAGCTGGCTGAAAGGACTTAGCCTCTGGAGACAAATGTGAGGATCTGGATCTCTGCATAAGTATGGAAGGACACAGATTCCTAACAGCTATGAGCGCCGACCACTGGATGGCGATCTAAGCAATCTGGTACTGACAACCATAGAGATCTCCAGGAGAACTCGGGTTGTCATGCCGATACACCGGTGACCCGCGATCACATGACACGGGTCACC
Organism: Dendrobates tinctorius; assembly: GCF_039654945.1. Lineage (NCBI taxonomy): Eukaryota > Metazoa > Chordata > Amphibia > Anura > Dendrobatidae > Dendrobates > Dendrobates tinctorius. The sequence goes on along the minus strand of NW_027361779.1, from coordinate 43,292,449 downwards.
AATGTGCGTATTTCTGGCCCGATAGCTGGAGGCGCCATTTAAATGCCGCTGTCAGCGTTCGACAGCGGCATTTAACTAGTTAATAGCAGCGAATGGATCGCGATTCCACCCGCGGCTATTGCAGGCACATGTCAGCTGTTCAAAAGATGTGGGCTCACCGCCAGAGCCCATATCAAAAGGAGGGATACCGACATCGGCGTAAATATACGCCAGATGTCGATAAGGGGTTAAGATCATTGACGACTATAACCTGCTTTTTGCAACTTCATACTGCTCTCAGATTATATAGAGACCCTGATTCCAGTGATGTTTCACTGGGCTGCTTGTTACAGTTTTAATAAAAAATAAATAAATAAAAATCACAATTTTAAGCAACAGATTATTAAAAGACTAGTAAACCTGTTGCCAGGTAGTCCACAATATTCATGAGCTCTGTATATCCCCCGGCCCCACTAATTGGCAGCTTTCTGCATATACACTTTGTACACAGAAGGCTGTCAGTCCATGGTGTGGGCAGGGTTATACAGAAGTCAGCATTCAAAGAACTGCTAGAAACATTAATTTTATCAAAAACTCAGCAAGCACCCCAGTAGGTGATAAACTGCAGGAATCAGGGTTACTGCCCCTAACGACAGGTTCACCCAAGGTTAGTCTAATGCACATGGGGGCCTTAACTCTAGCAGAATTAGGTAGATTCCTTATTTACAGTGTACCAGATTCATAGTAGACAGACTTCAAACCTATTCTACATTATAGGCATTAATAAAAGGACACATACTCTTAATTTCTGAGTCAATCGTTGAAGCTCCTCTCGTAACCCTTTGTTGTCCTCCTGAACATCATGGACTTTCTTTTTCTCAGCTATCAGCTGCCTCTGGAAACTGCTTTGTGTCAGATCAATGTTCTTCTCCAGCTCCTGTAACACACAGGAATCTGTTAATAGTAATATCAGCACTATTGCTGAGGTTTCAGAAAGCACAGGAACAGTTTAACATTTCTCACCCAACTCTTCTACAGGCACGCAGCGATTAGCACACATCCTCAAGACTGAAGAGGCAGACTTAGGGGAGAGTCACACTGCCGTATTTTTCGTCCGAGAATCGCATCATAAAACTCGCACTGGCTGTCTGCTCTCCTGACCTGAGCTTAACAGCTGCATAGTAACCCATCATGCTGTCATGCTCAGGTCAGAGAGGTGCCGGCCATTCCGTTCAGTGCGATGCGATTATCGCAGGAGAAATACGCCAGTGTGTCTCTGCCCTTAATGTCTGAATGGGACAGATAAGCGGGATTCATTTTCATTATGTATACATTGCATAGCCAATATAAACAGAAGCAGGAGGACCCCCATTAAATATTATAGGGCCCGTCTGACTTCTGTTATTTGCTTAAACAGAAGAAAAATTGCAGCAAGTAGAATTTTTGTCGCTTGCTTGTATTTGTATCAGTTATGCAACATGGTAGCAATGGATGAAAGGCTGGTCATTATTCTATATTACATAGCAGTACTATCTTACAGCAGTGTGAGACTCCAGAAAAGCCAGTATGTGATTGGAGCGTGTGACGGCCAAGATCTGGAAAAATGACTGGCCAGTGCTGCACAGTAGTGGATCTATTAAAGGGGTTGTCTGATCTTAAAGAGAACCGGTCATCAGGATTTAGCTAAGTATAGATATGGCCATATTGCTGTGAAACGGATTAAAACGATACTTGTGTAGAAGAAATCGGTTTTGTGGCTTTTGTGTAATCATTGTTTGGCGTTTTCTTACAATGATATATTCGTGCATCTGGCAGGGTCTGATCTTGGTGCTCTGCCCCCTCTGTCTGTTTCCTGTATTTGAATGACAGGTTACTGATCCATCAGTGACCTGCTTCCTATTTTAAATATCTCACTGGCGCCTACATCAGGTCTTCAATAAAATGGGCTTTCACAAATCATCAATGTGGATATGCATGCGCTGCTGATGGCGCCATTCCATTGGAAATGTAACCTATGCAACAGCTCAATATTTAAAATAGGAGGCAGGTCACCGACGGATCAGTAACCAGTAATTCAAAAACAGAGGGGCCAGAGCACCAAGGTAAGACCCTGTCTACAGTCCCGCCCGTGCACGAATATATCATTATAAGAAAACGTCAATGATTACAAAAGAACCGCAAAATGATTTTCTTTATCACAGGCATCGTTTAACTCAGTATCACAGCGCCGGTATGGCCATGTCTGTGTTCAACAAATTCCTGCTGACAGGTTGTCTTTAAGCTACAAGTGTGGAGTCACAATGTGACTGCAGACATGTAAATCCTCACATCGTGCACACTGTGCATTGTATTCTCCGCTGCAAGGAGCGGGCGGCCATGTGACTGCAAGTGCGCGATTCCAAATAGACCATACCCAGCCTCGCTCAATACACTTGCATTGAGCGAGGGCGTGCCAATCTAGTCGGCACGTGACCACTTGTAGTCAATTCACATACTTGTGGACACAGGTTCACCATGCTGAGAGGATTCACAAGCCAGCCGTCTCATAGAATGACTACAGACTTGTAGTTTAAGACCGGACAAAATCTTTAAGCAACAGTAATATACATTAAGGGCAGTAATGTGTAGGTAACCCATTATTTGATGACTTGGCCCAACTGTTTTAAAAGTCTCCTCGGAGAAAACGGTTTCTTTGCCCACCCCCCATTCACCAGCAGTCAGCTCAATGCAGACCTTCTCTCCCTATCTGTAAAGCCTGCCCACCCAGCACGGTTCATGTGGGTCAGGTTGTACATGACGACGTGTGGTTATGAACAATACCTTAACTCTTCTTTCTCGATCATCCAGCCTGCTTTCAAGGAGATCCACTTTCTTTGTCAGCTCCTCGCGTTCAGCTAGGTGTTTATTTTCAGAAAGCAGCTTTAACTTTTTTAATGCAACATTTGCCCTATACAGCTCTTCTTCTGTTTCCTTCAGTCTCTTTTCCGTATTCCTCTCCCTTTCCTGAGATTTGCGCAGTCGTTCTCTTAGTATCCGGATTTCATTATTATGCCGGGATATAAGCTGGGAGACCTCATTTTCTGTATCCTCAAACTTATTTAAGGCCTTTTCCTGTCTGAACTGCAGCCTCTTTAGGGCCTTGTTTTCTTTCTGGCACTCTTCTAGTTTAATCTGAAGTTCTGTTACTTCATTTCTTAGTTCATTTATTTTCAAAAGCCGAGCTGAAAGAACTCTCTTGGTGACCACATCTATGTCCTTTGGTAGAGACTCTTTGTTTAGGCTCTGGGAACGAAATCCCCATCGTGGTGTCTTTTTACTTGATGAAAATTTGCTATTTACTTTTTTTAAACCTGAAATTACAAAACTACAATGGTAATTTCATAGACACACTCTCTATATGAATGACGTATAGAGGTGCCAAAAGGATAGACATTGTATTGACATAGCACATGATTTACAGCTTCCCTAATACCAGTCAAATATGTCCATGGACAGTCCCAATTCTAATGCTCTGCAACGTGCCTTCTACTCTTTTTGAGTGGGTGATTCTTCTTCATCCAGCACTACAGGTATTGGAGTTTTTCATTCACTTCCCAGTATGCATTGTATGTGTCGAAACGCAAAGCCCATCTCTCTCTATTATGACTATATGCATCCCAATCATTCCACTGAGACTGCCCTGACCAAAATTACTAACGACCTACTTACAGCCAAAGATAACGGACAATACTCTAGCCAGTGTCTCATTCATCCCGTCACAAGATCTGTGACGGTCCCAAAAGGCGAGATTACCACTGATCATGAATTAATGTTCATTCTAGCAAAAAGTCATTACTCTAGAGCAGACCTGGGCGTCTCACTTACACAGGTGTTTGCATCCTTGAGATGCAGATATACCAATCAAATCAGTGATGGAATAAAGAGCTGTCAGCTTGCGCCTCCATCACTGAACCTGATGTAGCATACCTGTGCCCTTGCCTCCTCCACTCCTTTCACTCACAGCATTATTTGTACCCTAGGCAGGATTTTCTCCACGTGGGTGATACTCTTCCCAGGTCCAGGTAGTAGGAGACTTTTTAGCCCCTTTATTCGGGCCATTTGTATTGCTTTGTAAAGGCTCATCCTGGCTCCTGGGAGAGGTTATTGCTACACCGTGCTTTTTGATAGTTGGCTTTATCTGGCCACTTTATTCTATTTGTTTCTTTTGCAGTACATATTCAACTGTACAGCTTCACTTGTATGGTATTAGTTGGCATACTTTTATTTCATATATGTGCTGCATTTGATTGATTATGTCTTGCACAAAATAATATGTTCATGGTGTAGCCAGGAAGGATTACGGCTCATTTGGGGTCTGGCAAGGGCACGGCCCTATTGTGGGTCATTGTGTGTGTTTTTTCTTTTTTTGCATTATGCATTTTTAAATGTTTTTAACCTTGCAGTGTTGTTGTGTTGTCACTTTAATAAAGACTTTGATATTATTTATTTGACGATCCCCGTGATTTGCATGCTACTTTTCTTCTCTCTTGGTCATGAATTACTCTAGCAGGTAATGGGAGATCTTTATTAGTGGTGCCCTCCAGCTTGTTTGTTCCGAGAGAGTAGCAGATGCAATAACCAGCTGTACCCAGGTACACAGCGCTGAGCGAAGGAACAGGGTTAGGCGAGTAGTTTTATTTGTTAGTACATTGTGGAAAAACTGTGGGGACACAATACTTTGCAAGGGGGCTGTGTGCGAACATCAGACTGTGTAGGGGGGCTTTGTGCAAATATAGTTTGTGAGGGGGGGGGGGATGTGTGGTGACAGCATACTGTGTAAGGGGACATCATATGTTGTGAGCGGATGATTAATTTAGAAGGGCTGAATAACAGGAGCAGTACAATTTATACATTTTATAAAAAGCAGTAAATTATATGGTTTTGATTAGCTGCCATTGATATGTATACATGTTAAAATGAACCATAAAACACTAAACAGAGTCAGCACACTTAGTTCTGCTACATCTTAAGTGATACAAATTAGTATAAAACAATATATAAAACAATAATGAGCAAAATTAAGTTCAAACATTCCATAATAGTCATGGTCTCTCCTGTAAACAACTGGGAAAATTAATGGCTGACCCCCGTCCTAGAGGATGGAATAAACCCTTTAGCTAAAAAGGAGGTCAAAGCATTTTGCTAAAGAGAAAAAACAAACAAACAAAAAAACTTACCTCTGTTATGTAATGGTGTGACAGATCTGACTTTATAGCCAGGCTTTTTGGTACGAGGTGACAAGGTCTTGGAGCTTGGTGTTGGTGATCGGTCAGACCCATATGTTGTGTTCTCATAATCATCAGAGTAATAAGAATCGCTACTTTTATCATCCTGGCTTCTATCCCGGTTGCCCCTTGTCCTCCCTCGGTCTGTTCTAGCCATGTCCTGGCCATCCTTCATGCTTTTCTTTGCAGTGTAAGTTTGCGAGCTTGTAGAATCCTGGCGGGATGAAGGACTCCTTCCTCTTCGTCCATCAGTCTCATGTTCCTGGGAGTGTGGGCTCCTGCTATTCATATCAATGAGTTATGCATTTCTGTCAGTAACAGATAAAAATGGACATACATTAAAAGGTAGGTATATACCATGCCTAAAGCACCTAGGGGAAAATTCATCAGAACTGGAGTTTTGTACTTCAGTCTTGATCCGAAGTACACTGGAATAAGATTCGCCAAATTGCTTAATAGGTCTACACTTCTTAATGAATTTGTTGCATCTTTCATTGGCCAATATGCCAGCATCAGAAAATGTACTGCATTCATGGACTGGAATGTATTTCTACCATAATTTACACCACCATGTAGTAAATTATAGTGACTGTGTAAGGGCATGTGCACACGCTGCAGATTCCTTTATTTCCTATGGAAAAAAAAAACGCAGTGCACATGCTGCGGATTTTTCCGCGGGTTACAATCCGCAGCATGTCAATTCTTTGTGCGGTTTTACACCTTATCATTATGAGGTGTGAAACCGCAGGGCAAAACCGCAGGCTAATCCGCAGGACTTTTGTCCTTCGGATTTACCTGCAGATTTTTCAACAAAATCCGCACAACCTATAAAAAACTACGTGGGCACATAGCCTTAGGCTTCTCTACACTACAAAAATGGGCATCGAAGTGGACACGGAAGGGCGTTATTAAAAGGGTTAAATGGCTTTGGGCCACTGATCTCACACTGCAGACACATAGATCAGGGGGGCCCACATCAAATTCAGGTTACTGCAGCCTGGTCCAAATGTGTTCTGAGCATAAGAACTGGCATCAAAGTGGGCAAACAGCCAATTTTCACACATTTGAATAAGAGTTTGGGGTTTTTAAGGGGTTAAATGACTTTGGACCACTGATGTCACACCAGCATTACATACCTGCATCAAGCTCCTGCTACTCCAGCCTCTACAGCCTGGCCTAAATGGGTTCTGAGCAGCAGAGCTGGCATAAAATGGGCAAATAGCTAGTCTTCACAGATTTAAAGAAGTACCGTAACTGGTGTTTCTTAAAGTGTAAGGGTATGTGCACACGCTGCGGATTCTGCTGCGTTTCCGCAGCGTTTTTGGCCGCTGCGGACACGCAGCAGTTTTAGCTGCGGTGTACAGTACCATTCAAATGAATGGTAAAAAAAAAAACAAAAACGCTGTGTAGACGTTGCGGAAAAATCCGCGCGGATTTGCTGCGGTTTTGAAACCGCAGAAAGAAGTGACATGTCAATTCTTTCTGCAGAATCCGCAGCGGGTTCCTATCTCCACCATTGTGGAGATGGTGAATCCGCAGGACCAAACCGCAGTCAAAACCGCAGATAATCCGCAGGTCTTTTGACCTGCGGTTTATCTGCGTTTTTTGCAAAATCCGTGCGGATTAATCTGCAGCGGATTCCGCAGCGTCTGCACACACCCTTAATTGACCTTGGGCCACTGGTCTTATAACAGCAGCACAAAACAGGACGATCTGCTGTACATCAAAACCAGTTTTCTTTCAGGTTGGTCAGAATGGTAACTGAACAAATAGCTGGCATCAGAGTTGGCAAATTGCAATTTTGTACCGATTTTAATAAGTTACTTATTCGTTCTAAGGGTTAAATGGGTTGTCCCATATTAAGCTAAATGTCTGCAGTATCTCTATGACTGCAGACTTGTGAATCCTTAAATTGCACACACTGCTCACTGTGAGGATTCTCCAGTGCCAGCGCCATGAGTGGCGAGCATGTGACTGCAGGAATGCCATTTGCATACTTTCGGCCACATTCTGACTAGACGTGTCTGGCCTCGCTCAATTCACTTGCATTGTGCAAAGCCGTTGGCTGTGACAGCATGTGTGCAAATCACAAACTAGCGGTCACACGCCCGCTGGGGAATCCTCACAGTGAGCAGTGCTGAAAGAAAGCGGATTTTGATGTGAATCTTCCTTTTGTGCTGGTGATATAAGACCAGTGGCCCAAGGTCATTTAACCCCTTAAAAAAGTTACTTATTTAAATCTGTGAAAACTAGCTATTTGCCCGCTTTGATGCCGAGGACCTGTTTCGGCCAGGCTGGAGTGACCAGAATTTGATGCGGGCATCATTATCTATGTAATGGTGGTGTGAGATCAGTGACCCAAAGTCATCTAACCCCTTAAAAACAACAGTTAGTTTTGAATAACTATTTGCCCACTTTGATGCCAGTTCTCATGTCCAGAACCCATTTGGGCCAGGCTGGAGGGACCTGAATTTCATGTGGTGTTACCTGATGTGTGTTGGCAGTGTGAGATCAGTGACCCAAAGTCCGTTAACCCTTTTAATAACGTCCTTCCATGTCCACTTTGATGTCCATTTTTCTGCCAGTTTTATCATTTTTGTAGCTGGTCTAAGTGTATTCACATCAGGACTCCTGGCTTCATTGTATTTTATTATTGTGATTTTTTACTTGCTGTCAAATCCGTAAAAACCAGAAAATAAAAATGCTGAATAAGAAACCTACTTCAGCATCATATGTAGTCCCCATAAACTTCTTTAATTTTAAACAGGCCTGCAAAGTATATATCTAAGCATATTTACTGTAATTGTAATACATGTTTAGAGACAGGCTGACCTAATACATGCACATACAGTTAGGCCCAGAAATATTTAGACAGTGACAGAATCTTCAGGATTTGAGCTCTGCATGCCACTATTTTGGATTTAAAATGAAACAACTGAGAAGCAATGAAGTGCAGACTTTCAGGTTTAATTTAAAGAGTTAAACAAAAATATCCTGTGAAACATTTAGGAATTTCAACCATTCTATAAACCGCCTCATTTCAGGAGCCCAAAAATAATTGGACAAATTAAGTTTATCATAAATATAATCATTTTTAACACGTTGTAGAGAATCCTTTGTAGGTAATGACTGCCTGACGTCTGGAAGCCATGGACGTCACCAAACACTGGGCTTCTTCCTTTGTGATGCTTTGCCAGACCTTTACTGTAGCTGACTTCATTTGTTTCTTGTTTGTGGGTCTTTCAGCCTTAAGTTTTGTCTTAAAGAAGTTGTTCACTACTTAGACAACTTTCTCTCATTTCACACGCTTGGCTCCGATAAAATAATAAAGCTTATACTTGCCTCCTGTGCTGTTGCCATTCCCGCGGTGTCGGCATTCGCTCTCTTCGGCGCTCTCGTGCTTTGTTGTGACACATGACCCCGACAACCAATCAGTGCTGGCGTCACTATCTCCGCCTCCTGTCGAACTGAACATGACGAAGACGTGTCAGGGATCAGCTGCAGCCCGGACTTCCTCTTCATGTTCGATTTGTCTGAATGCGGAGACAGTTACCCCGGCGCTGATTGGGCTCCGGGGTCACATGTCACAACAACAACACAAGTAGTGAACCATCTGTGTTTGCTTTCATGAAATCTTCTCTTTAAGCTAGATTTAGATACTGAAGCACCCACTTCCTTGAGAATGTTCTTCACTTGGGTGGGAAGGGGATTTTCTTCACCATGGAAAAAATTCTGCAATCATCCACCACTGTTGTCTTCTGTGGACATCCATGCCTTTTTGCGTCCCCAATATCACCAGTGCCTTTTTGTTGTTGCAGAAAGTACTAAATTGTTGATTTGGCCACTCCCAACATTTCTGCTGTCTCTCTCTCAGATGATCTTTTTTTCCAGCCTAATTATGGTCTGTTTCTCTTCAACTGAGTTGAAGCGTTTTGTGGGTTCACAGCAACAGCTTTCAAATGCAAATGCCATACCTGGAATCCACTCCAGACCTTTTACCTGCTTAAATTGATGATGGATTAATGAGGAAATGCAGCCCATTAAAGAGCTTTTGAGATAATTGTCCAATTACTTACTTTTGGTCCCTTAAAAAAAGAGGCATCTACATATAAAAGGGCTGTAATTCTTAAACCCTTAGGGTACGCTCCCACAGTCAGTAAACGCTGCAGGTTGGATGCTGCATACATCCGTGTAGTGATGGGATTTCAAGAAATCCCATGTCCACTCTGCGTGCTCTGACACCTGCAGAGACGGACATGCGGCACATCTTTCCAGACAACAGCATGTCTATTTATCTTGTGGAGACGCGAGTCTCTGCAAGATAAATTTCACCCGTCCAATGTATTGTATGCGGTGATTCTGCATGTTTTAGTGAACACATGCGGAATCACCTGCGTTCAAAAGCCGGCAGTGGACATGTGCTGCGTCCAAAGCTCTGCCAATTACTGACCGTGTGGACGTAGCCTTACTGTAATTAGGATGCGAATACCCTCAAATTAAAGCTGAGAGTCTGCACCTTAAGGCCATATTGATTAAGTAACTGTACCTTGAATATGTTTTGGTAAACAGCAAAAATTCCAAAACTTGTGTCACTGTCCAAATATTTCTGGACCTAAATGTATACATAAAGCTTTTATGAAAGGCTCTAAGGACTCATTCAGACATCCATTTTTTTTGCATACGAGTGCTATCCGTATTTTTTTAGCGCTTCTACCTACAATAGTGAATGGCGCTATTCACGTCTGATTTTTCATGAACTGAGCGGTCAGCACAAAATTTGCAGAGACATGTCTGATATTGTTCAGATTGTTGGATCAAAATTAGCAATGCAATTCTGTGGATGCATGAAAAATAGACCAGACAGCACTCGGATGCCATCCATGTGCTTTCCATTTTTTCACGGAGTGCTATATTGGAAAAAGATAGAGAAACTGTTTTTTGGTTTGTTTCTCAACTAAGAAACTGGTGAAACTCAAACCAAACTGATGACACGGTGATCAAAAACACTGAGATATGAGAAAATCACTGATGTGTGATTGAGGCCTAACATAAGCAGAGACAAATGAAATGCTAAGATCTAGCAAAAGGCGTTAACCACCAAACCACAGAACAGCAGCCAGCATTGAGAAGCTGCTCAGAAGTTCGGGTGCTAACCGAGTGTCTTCGGCAAGCTCGAATAATATGCTTGAGACCCCGCTCTTAAACAGCCACAACACACTTCATTTGTTTCTTGTTTGTGGGTCTTTCTGCCACAAACATATAGGACCTGTTGAAGTGCATTGTGCACGAAACGGCTGTCGTCCGTCTGTTTACATCTCTCCCGTGCCGATGCTTTGTCAATATGAAATAAAGTGAATCATTTCAAGTGAACGGTGAGTGCCATCCGGCTGTCTAACAGCCGCGGGGTCTCGAACATAATATTCGAGCTTGCCGAAGACACTCGGTTAGCACCTGAGTATGCCCAGATGACACCTTATCCGAACACGTTCGCTCATTGCTTTTGCTCATCCCTTCAAGTTTCTATCAAGTGTCAAATATTGTGTAATCTCTCCTGCTTGGCGGCTGCAGAAACTGTGGACAGAGAGCCACCAAACATGCGCTGTCACCCATCCGCCAACACAAGAATAGGAGGAGACACTTGTACTAGTGAATCAAATAATATTACTTGTATGGTCAACACATCATAAAAGTGAGTTACCCTTAGGTCGCATGCAGACGTGTGAATTACAGGTGAAATATCCATGATTTATCAGATTGTGGTAACACATATTAATTAGAATCTATGGTTCTATGGGATTTTTGCTGATCAAGAAACATGTCCATTTTTTATCTAAATCAGTGAGTCCAGGATTAAAAGCAAATATTGCCATCCGTGTTATGGATTGCAGAAGCTTTACAATGTATTTATTTCTCACAAGAAAATCACTGATGGGAAAAGCTGAGTGATTCTGAATGGGGTCTAAGGCTATGTGCACACGCTGCGGATTGGTATCTGCGGAACCGCAGGTAAAATGTCCTGCGGTTTTACCTGCGGATTGGCCTGCGGTTTATCACCTCTATAATGGAGGAGATGGTAAACCGCAGCAGAATCCGCAGAAAAGAAGCGACATGTCATTTCTTTCTGCGGATTCAAAACCGCAACTTTTCCGCAGTTAAAAATCCACAGCATGTGCACAGCAGAATGTAAATCTCATAGACTTACATACTACTGTACACTGTCTGCAGAACTGCCGCAGATCCACAGCAAAAACCGCAGCGGATCCGCAGCAAAATCCTCAGCGTGTGCACAGCAGAATGTAAATCACATAAGATAACATGCTACTGTACACTGTCTGCAGAACTGCTGCAGTTCTGCTGCAGCCAAAACCACAGCAGATCCGCAGCAAAAACCGCAGCGTGTGCACAAAGCCTAATGGGACATCACATTCACACTTCCGTATTGTAATCAGGTTCTCACTTTTAGGAAGCTAAATCAAATAATGTGACAGACTGACAAAACATGCAGGTGTGATCAAGGCCTCAAAGGGGTTCACCATGATGTTGATACTGATGACCCAATCTACGGCCTCGTACAGTATTTGACCTCATTATTTGGGGCCAAAGTCAGGAATGGGACAATCAGAGGGAAAGTATAATAGAAACACGTCACCATTTCTGGATTTTTGACCCTCTACTGGTTTTGGGTTACAAATACTGGACGTGGCCTTATGGTAGGGCCAGATGATGTGGTCACAATGTCACCCAATGAGATCGCTTGTCCTTTTCTCTTTCCAAAAAATAGGTCATCAAGATCAAATCATGAGGCACTCTCACCGATCAGCAGCTTTAAGGGCCAAGGTGTCATCACTACTTAACAGGTACAGCGCTGCACCTATGCCTGGTGCCCTTAAGGCTGTGTGCACACGATGCGGATATGCAGCGGATCCACAGCGGATTTTTCCGTGCAGAAACATTGCATATCCGCAATGTGATGTACAGTAGCATAGAACTCAATGTAAAAAAAAAAAACGCTGTGCAGACGCTGCGTATTTTTCAGCGCGGTTTTCCTGCGGTACAAAATCCGCAGCATGTTACTTCTTTTGTGCGGTTTTCCATCTCCCCTGTCTCCAAATCCGCAGTGAAAAACCGCAAGAAAACCACAGGAAAAATTGGAGAAATCCACATGAAAAACGTAGGACATTTGACCTGCGGATTTCTTCAATTCTGCGCTGAAAAATCCGCAGGGCCAAAAAGTCCGTCTGCACTCAGCCTTAATGGGACTTATATAGAGCGTCAATGCCAGGATCATCCCAGACCTGCAGCTGGGGAACTATTAACAGCCCCCCACCAATCACCTGAGAGCGAGCCCCCCCCCCACCACCACCAATCACCTGAGAGCGAGCCCCCCCCCCACCACCAATCACCTGAGAGCGAGCCCCCCCCCCACCAATCACCTGAGAGCGAGCCCCCCCCCCACCAATCACCTGAGAGCGAGCCCCCCCCCACCAATCACCTGAGAGCGAGCCCCCCCCACCACCAATCACCTGAGAGCGAGCCCCCCCCACCACCAATCACCTGAGAGCGAGCCCCCCCCACCAGCAATCACCTGAGAGCGAGCCCCCCCACCACCAATCACCTGAGAGCGAGCCCCCCCCACCACCAATCACCTGAGAGCGAGCCCCCCCCACCACCAATCACCTGAGAGCGAGCCCCCCCCACCACCAATCACCTGAGAGCGAGCCCCCCCCACCACCAATCACCTGAGAGCGAGCCCCCCCCACCACCAATCACCTGAGAGCGAGCCCCCCCCACCACCAATCACCTGAGAGCGAGCCCCCCCCACCACCAATCACCTGAGAGCGAGCCCCCCCCCACCACCAATCACCTGAGAGCGAGCCCCCCCCCACCACCAATCACCTGAGAGCGAGCCCCCCCCCACCACCAATCACCTGAGAGCGAGCCCCCCCCACCACCAATCACCTGAGAGCGAGCCCCCCCCTCCACCAATCACCTGAGAGCGAGCCCCCCCCCTCCACCAATCACCTGAGAGCGAGCCCCCCCCCCCCAATCACCTGAGAGCGAGCCCCCACCAATCACAGGAAGACTAGTCTGTACACTACCTACATGTCAGACAATGAAGCCGTCTTCACAGTGTGTATTGTACCCACCGCCACATGCATGGCACAGATATGCAATCAGGACACAATATGTCGGAATCTGAGACCCCGATATAGCGCAGGGACGTGCGGGCCGCAGTCGGTCGTACCCCGCTGGTCGGTGAGCCGCGGTCGTCCTCAGTCCCGGGCCTCTGAGCTGTGCAGGTCGCTGAGCGGGGCCGTGGTAGCTCCGGGCCGCTTTCTATTTACACGCAGCTCCACGGTAACCGCTCTGTAACCGCACCAACCACAGCGCTGAGTTCTCTCCACTCCCAGGAGCCGCAGCAGGCAGAGCTGCAAGCGGCCCGCTCATTAGAGGATGCGAGTCCCCGTGTGATTGGTCCGAGCACTCCGTGATCTGCTGCTCTCCCTGTGCTGGTTACCAGGCAGCGGCTGTAGTCACGGGGTGCAGTCACCCATGACACAATCACAGTGTGCCACCACGGGCTCCCAGAGCGGTTCTGTGGGCACGCGGGCTACTCCCAGCTATGTATGGTCACCTTGTGGTAGTAGGAGCGCACTGGCAGCACGGTCGCCACTGCCAACGGGCACAATGTTTCTCACTGACACATCAGGAAACCACGAGGGCACAGTGTGATTGTCTGCAGCCCCTAATATGAGGCCATCAGCTGTATTCCCTGTGACTGGTGATAAATCCACACCGTGTCTCCAGCGTCACATTAGAATCCTGTGCGGTAAGCTAGGCTTGTCACCAATAATGGGTGGCGGCAGCGTCGGACTGGCCCACCGGGGAGCCGGAGGATTCTCCGGTGGGCCCTGGCATCTGGTGGGCCCAAGGTGCTCCAGTCCGACGCTGGGTGGCGGGGCCACAGACACCAGTGCGTCCGGGCACTTTACAGACGCCAGCACTACCAAGGGGTTAGCCGGGGCTTCGGCTGTTTGTTTCTGTTGCTATAGGTCCTTCCTGACAGGTCGTTACTAACCTCCTGCCTGCAGCTATGGGCTCGTTCACACTGGCGAGTAGCAGCTCATGATTCTCTCATGCAAGAGAGTCGGATTCTGTCTGAAAATAATCCTCGGCTCAAACTCTCAGGAACCGAGGTCACTTTACTGTTAACCTAGTCTCTAGCATGCGAGTTTTCCGTCTTCTCCATTGTCTTTGTGAGTCGTCATATATCAGACTGCATTCAGATGACATCCGAGTGCAGTTCGATGTTTTGCACTCACCCATAGAATTGTATGGGTGCGCGCCGTCCGATATATGTTGCCAATTGTAGCATGCAGCAGCTTTTTTCCTCATGCCGACTCAGCAAGGGAAAATAACGCTAATCAGTACTGCTCCATAGTATAACATTGGTGTGAGTGCCAGTGCTGTTGATCGGCCCTAAAAGATCAGGAGCCCAAGCCCCAAAGTAAGTGTTTCCCAATGCAACCTCCCCACCACTTAAAAGAGGATCTATACATACACAATATAATTACAGTATACCACTGTTGCCAAGCTAAAATACACCATACAAGGACTAATGTTACCAAAATTACTGCTACACAAGACCAAGATTATACCGCTACACAATGTCCTCTACCATCACCACTACTCAGTGAGTACATGGCATTATGATAGGACCATTACCTCTACATGACTCACACTGTACAAAGACCAATAATGCCGCCATACACCTACCACTGCATAACTGAGATGCAGTAAGCTCTTACTAAATTGAGGGGAAAGAAACGCTATTGAACAGACCGATATTGCCGCCATACGATGACCATATAGTGGTAGATACCAGTCCTGCCAACCATATTACGGAGATTACAGTATAGTGACTTACAGCTGCCGTTCTTTGTGATGGTGTAGTTTATTTTTCTCATCTTTTTCATTTGGTCCAGACCACCATAACAATTTCTTCCAGACAGGACTCGTCTGCAGAGTTTACAACAAAGACACATCTGACTTCTCATATTTCCAGTACCGTCCTCATCTATTCCCAACCTGCACAACCTCCCCATCCTGCCGGCTCTTGTGGCGTGGAGCAGTGACCCCAATACTAATATTATGTCATTACTATGATTACCCCTTCACAAATTAATGCTACAAAGACTGTGTGTCAGATAAAGGGCCTATAAAAATAATAGCGCCCAATAGAAAGTAGTAAAGACCCCACTGTGCTACCTTGCAAGTAATAATGCCAGATATGGTTATAATATCTGAAGTGTCAGCTCCATGCAACAAATACCCTTGAGTATGCATGATTGTCCCCACAGCTCCCTACGCACTGTATGATTGTCCCCACAGCTCCCTACGCACTGTATGATTGTCCCCACAGCTCCCTACGCACTGTATGATTGTCCCCACAGCTCCCTACGCACTGTATGATTGTCCCCACAGCTCCCTACGCACTGTATGATGGTCCCCACAGCTCCCTACGCACTGTATGATGGTCCCCACAGCTCCCTGCGCACTGTATGATGGTCCCCACAGCTCCCTGCGCACTGTATGATGGTCCCCACAGCTCCCTGCGCACTGTATGATGGTCCCCACAGCTCCCTGCGCACTGTATGATGGTCCCCACAGCTCCCTGCGCACTGTATGATGGTCCCCACAGCTCCCTGCGCACTGTATGATGGTCCCCACAGCTCCCTGCGCACTGTATGATGGTCCCCACAGCTCCCTGCGCACTGTATGATGGTCCCCACAGCTCCCTGCGCACTGTATGATGGTCCCCACAGCTCCCTGCGCACTGTATGATGGTCCCCACAGCTCCCTGCGCACTGTATGATGGTCCCCACAGCTCCCTGCGCACTGTATGATGGTCCCCACAGCTCCCTGCGCACTGTATGATGGTCCCCACAGCTCCCTGCGCACTGTATGATGGTCCCCACAGCTCCCTGCGCACTGTATGATGGTCCCCACAGCTCCCTGCGCACTGTATGATGGTCCCCACAGCTCCCTGCGCACTGTATGATGGTCCCCACAGCTCCCTGCGCACTGTATGATGGTCCCCACAGCTCCCTACGCACTGTATGATGGTCCCCACAGCTCCCTACGCACTGTATGATGGTCCCCACAGCTCCCTACGCACTGTATGATGGTCCCCACAGCTCCCTACGCACTGTATGATGGTCCCCACAGCTCCCTACGCACTGTATGATTGTCCCCACAGCTCCCTACGCACTGTATGATTGTCCCCACAGCTCCCTACGCACTGTATGATTGTCCCCACAGCTCCCTACGCACTGTATGATTGTCCCCACAGCTCCCTACGCACTGTATGATTGTCCCCACAGCTCCCTACGCACTGTATGATTGTCCCCACAGCTCCCTACGCACTGTATGATGGTCCCCACAGCTCCCTACGCACTGTATGATGGTCCCCACAGCTCCCTGCGCACTGTATGATGGTCCCCACAGCTCCCTGCGCACTGTATGATGGTCCCCACAGCTCCCTACGCACTGTATGATGGTCCCCACAGCTCCCTGCGCACTGTATGTGTCACGGGGGCTTAGTTCAACTAAGGCTGAAATACCCGGGGCCCCTGTGGTGTCCCTTTACTAGGGGAAACCCTGTCTGACCCTCAACCCAGGGTTTTTGCTGAAGGTGCAAATGCCTGAGCCTCCGACCTTTCCTTATCTCCTGCTCAGCCCTGCACTTAACCCTCCACCCTCCACCCAGTGAGAAGTCACCACCAAAGCTCCCACACAAATAATGACAGACAGGGAGAACTTAAACTGCACTGCGCCGCACACACACAGGAATAAACAGTAATGTGAACAGGGCACAACTAAACACAAATATGGGAAGGAGAAAGGATAACGACGGATCATACGACACCAGATATGAATCTCTCTCTCTTGAACACCTCCACTCCAGACCGGAACCACTTGGTATGAAACACAAGCTATAATCGGCGACGCCCATAGGCTAGCATGACTATTTAAAGACCGTGGGCGTGACTAACCATCCAACCTGGTCTCCAGCAGGATTAACCCCCGAGAGCCTGAAGATCAGGCCGGCGCCACTGAGGCTATAGTGGCTGGAGGTGGAACTACCTCTGCCTGCCGGATGCTGTGGTGTGAACAGCGTCCGACATGACAGTATGATAGTCCCCACAGCTCCCTGTGCACTGTATGATGGTCCCCACAGCTCCCTATGCACTGTATGATGGTCCCCACAGCTCCCTATGCACTGTCTCATGGTCTTCACAGCTCCCTACACACTGTATGATGGTCCCCACAGCTCCCTACGCACTGTATGATGGTCCCCACAGCTCCCTATGCACTGTCTCATGGTCTCCACAGCTCCCTACGCACTGTATGATGGTCCCCACAGCTCCCTACGCACTGTATGATGGTCCCCACAGCTCCCTATGCACTGTCTCATGGTCTTCACAGCTCCCTACACACTGTATGATGGTCCCCACAGCTCCCTACGCACTGTATGATGGTCCCCACAGCTCCCTATGCACTGTCTCATGGTCTCCACAGCTCCCTACGCACTGTATGATGGTCCCCACAGCTCCCTACGCACTGTATGATGGTCCCCACAGCTCCCTACGCACTGTATGATGGTCCCCACAGCTCCCTACGCACTGTATGATGGTCCCCACAGCTCCCTACACACTGTACGATGGTCCCCACAGCTCCCTACGCACTGTATGATGGTCCCCACAGCTCCCTACGCACTGTATGATGGTCCCCACAGCTCCCTACACACTGTACGATGGTCCCCACAGCTCCCTACGCACTGTATGATAGTTCCCACAGCTCGCTACGCACTGTATGATGGTCCCCACAGCTCCCTATGCACTGTCTCATGGTCTCCACAGCTCCCTACACACGGTATAATGGTCCTCGTAGCTCCCTATATTCAGTATGATGGCCCCCACAGCTCACTATGACCAGTATGATGGCCTCTACAACTCGCTATATCCTGTATAATATCCCCCATAGCCCAATATATACTGTATAACGGCCCCTGCATCCCAATATATACTGTATGATGGCCCACTCACACCCTTGTACACTATATTATGGCATCCACTTCCCCTTATGTATACACTGTAGTATGATGACCCCCACAGTCCCTTATCTATAGTATGTTACATATATGTATAGTTGTGGGAGAAAGTGCCCCTTTCCTGATTTCCTATTCATTTGCATGTTTTTCCACACTTAAAAAATTCAGATCACCAAACAAATTTAAATATTAGACAAAGATAACACAGTAATCACGAAATTCTATTTTTAAATGAAGGTCTTTATTAAGGGAAAAAGAAATCCAAACCTACAGGGTCCTGTGTGAAAAAGTGCTGACCCCCTCCTTGAAACATACATTGTGTGTGTTTTATCACATCTTTGGGATGCTGAGTTCAAATTCCCTGGCCACACCCAGGCTTGATTACTGCCACACCAGTTCTCAATCAAGTAATCATTTAAAAAAGACCTGCCTGACAAAGTGAAGTAGACCAAAAGTTCCTTAAAAGCTAGACATACTGGAACAAATGAGAAACAAATTCATTGAAATCTATCAGTCTCGAAAAGGTTATAAAGCCATTTCTAAAGCTATGGGACTCCAGCAGACTTCAGTGAGAGCCTTTATCCTAAAATGGAGAAAACATGGAGCAGTGGTGAAGCTTCCCAGGAGTGGCCGGTAGACCAAAATTACCCCAAGAGCGCAGTGACGACTCATCCAATAGGTCACAAAAGACCCCACAACAACATCCAAAAAGCTGCAGGTCTCACTTGCCTCAGTTAAGGTATTCAAAACTCCACCATAAGAAAGAGACTGTGCAAAAATGGCCTGCATGGCAGAGTTCCAAGATGAAAACCACTGCTGAGCAATAAGAACATAAAGGCTAGTTTCAATTTTGCCAGAAAACATCCTGATGATCCCCAAGACTTTTGGGAGAACACTCTGTGGACTGACGAGACAAAAGTTGAACTTTTTGGAAGGTGTACTATATGTCCCATTTCATCTGGTGTAGAAGTAATACAGACATTCAGAAAAGGAACATCATACAAACAGTAAAATATGGTGGAGGTAGTGTGATGGTCTGGGGCTGTTTTGCTGCTTCAGGATCTGGAAGACTTGCTGTGGTAAATGGAACTATGAATTCTGCTGTCTACCAAAAAATCCTCAAGGAGAATATCCAGCCATCTGTTCGTGACCTCAAACTGAAGCACACCTGGGTTATGCAGCAGGACATTGATCCTAAACATACCAGCAAGTCCATCTCTGAAAGACTGAAGAAAAACAAAATTAAGACTTTGGAGTGGCCTAGTCAAAGTCCTGATCTTAATCCGATTGAGATGCTGTGACGTGACCTTAAATAGGTGGTTCATGCTCAGAAACCCTCCAATGTAGCAGAATTACGGTATTTTTCAGACTATAAGATGCAGTTTTTTCCTCCCAAAATTTGGATGAAAATGGGGTGTGCGTCTTATAGTCCGGATGTACTGGCTCTGGCTGTGGTAGGGAGGTGGGGGAGCGGTTTCGTTGGAGAAGCGGGTCACAGAGGTAGGAGCTGGCGGCTCCGGCTTACTCCTGTGCCCGCTGCTAAAGAGAAATGACTACTCACTGCATTCCACATCCATGGGCGTGGAGGGCAGTGAATATTCATTTTTTTTTGGCATCCTGGTATGATTGGTCCCATCCATATTCTGGTATGATTGGCCCCATCTCGTTCCTGGTATGCATGGCCCCATCAGAAAAGATTAAAAAAGCCACACCATTACACTTACCTTCCTCTGCTCCCTCGCAGTGTCCTGCTCCGTTGCCAGCAGCTGCTTAATGATGGTAAGCAGCGCATGGCAGAGACGTCATGTGCTGCTCACAAGCAGAGCACAGCTGCCGGAATACTCACCGGGACTGTTCATTGCAGAGAGCAGTGAGTAATCATTGATCTTCAGTAGCGCGCAGTGTCAGCCACTGGTTTCCTGCTGCTACCGGCGGTCATGTGTGCTGCTACTTAAGAGAAATGAATATTCACTTAAGGTTTTTTGGCAACATTGGAATTAATTAGAGACACACCTGTGGATGAATTTAACGTGCACCTGAAACACGCTGCTTCTTTGTGTAGCATGATGGCAAAGTCTAAAGAAATCAGCCAATATATTAGGAAAAGAATTGTGGACTTGCACAAGTCTGCCTCATCCTTGGGTTCAAATTTAAGATACCTGAAGGTGCCTCATTCATCTGTGCAAACAATTTTATAAGCAAGTACAAACAAGATGAGAATGTCCAGGCATCATACCGTTCAGGAAGGATACAGGTTCTGTGTCCCAGAGATGAATGTGCTTTGGTCCGACATACTGTATGCATATCAACCTAAGGACAAAAGCAAAAGACCTTATAAAAATGATGGTGGAAGCTGGTAAGATTGTGTCAATATCCACAGTGAAATGAGTACTGTATCAACATGGGCTGAAAGATCACTCTCTCAGGAAGAAGCCATTACTCCAACAGTTACATAAAAAAGCCAGATTAATGTTTGCAAATGCACACCTGAACAAAGACCTTAATTTTTGGAGACATGTCCTGTGGTCTGATGAAACTAAAATTGAACTTTTTGGGCATAATGACCATCGTTGCGTTTGGAGGAAGAAGGGAGAAGCTCAGAAGCCTAAGAACACCATCCCAACTGTGAAATATGGGGGGTGGCTGCATCATGTGGTGGGGTTGTTTTGCTGCAGGATGGACTGGTGCACTTCACAAAAATAGATGGCATCATGAGAAAAGAAGATTATGTGGCAATAGTGAAACAGCAGTGAAACAGCATCTCAAGACATTAGCCAGGAAGTTAACCCCTTTCCTACATTGGACATAATAATCCGTCCATGTGACCTGGGACCAAGGACGGAATATTACGTCACAGGCAATCAGCGGCCGGGTGTCAGCTGATTATCACAGCTGACACCCGGCACTATGTGTCAGGAGCGGTCACGGACTGCCCCTGCACGTTAACACCTGGCACACTGCGATCAAACATGATCGCAGTGTACCGGGGGTTTAGGGAAGCATCGGCAGGGAGGGGGCTCCTTCTGTGTTTCCCTGAGACTCCCGCAGCAGCGCAATGTGCAGCGCTGCTGCGGGGACCTCCTTCCCTGCAGGTCCCCGGATCCAAAATGGCGGCGGGGACCTCCGGGGGCCTGCAGGGAGCCGGCTTCCTCACTGCCTGCTGAGAGCAGGCAGGAGGAAGGCTGCAGCAGCGCCTGTCAGATCGCTGATCTGACACAGCGCTGTTCTAAGTGTCAGATCGGCGATCTGACAAAAGACAGTGATGTTCCCCCTGGAACAATATAATAAAGTAAAAAAAAAAAAAAAAAACACGTGTAAAAATAATTTAAAAAAAAAAATCACAAAATAAATGAAAAAAAAAAATATTCCCTAATAAATTCTTTTTTTCTAAATAAAAAAACAAACAATAAAAGTACACATATTTAGTATCGCCGCGTCCATAACGACCCGCCCTATAAAATTATCCTACTAGTTAACCCCTTTAGTGAACCCCTTAAAGAAAAAACAAAGCAAAAAACAATGCTTTATTATCATACCGCCGAACAAAAAGTGCAATAACGCGCGATCAAAAAGACGGATATGAATAAACATGGTACTGCTGCAAACGCCATCTTGTCCCGCAAAAAAACAAGCTGCCACACAGCATCATCAGCGAAAAAATAAAAAAGTTATAGCTCACAGAATAAAGTGATGCAAAAATAATTATGTTTTATATAAAATTGTTTTTATTGCATAAAAGCGACAAAACGTAAAAAAAGACATAAATGAGGTATCGCCCTAATCGTACTGACCCGAAGAATAAATCCCCTTTATCAATTTTACCACATGCGGAACGGTGTAAACGCACCCCCCTAAAAGAAATTCATGAAACGCTGGTTTTTGTTCATTCTGCGTCCCAAAAATCGGAATAAAAAGCGATCAAAAAATGTCACATGCCCGAAAATGGTACCAATAAAAATGTCAACTCGTCCCGCAAAAAATAAGACCTCACATGACTCAGTGGTTCAAAATACGGAAAAATTATAGCTCTCAAAATGTGATGATGCAAAAACTATTTTTACAATAAAAAGCGTTTTTTAGCGTGTGACAGCTGCCAAACATAAAAACCGCCATAAATAGTAAATCAATCCCCCCCGTTATCACCCCCTTAGTTAGGGAAAAATAATAAAATAAAAAAAAATGTATTTATTTCCATTTTCCCATTAGGGTTAGGGCTAGGATTAGGGTTAGGGCTAGGGCTGATATTAGGGTTAGGGGTGTGTTGGGGTAAGTGTTCGAGTTAGAATTGGGGGGTTTCCACTGTTTTGGCACATCAGGGGCTCTCCAAACGCAACATGGCGTTTGATCTCAATTCCAGCCAAAAATGTCAAATGGCGCTGCTTCCCTTCCGAGCTCTGCCATGCGCCCAAATAGTGGTTTACCCCTACATATGGGGTATCAGCATACTCAGGACAAATTGCACAATAACCTTTGGGGTCCTGTTTCCCTTGGGAAAATAAAAATTGGGGGTGAAAAGATCATTTTTGTGGAAAAAATAATATTTTTTTTATTGTATGGCTGTACGTTATAAACTTCTGTGAAGCCCCTGGGGGTTCAAAGTTCTCACCACACATCTAGATAAGTTCCTTGGGGGGGTCTAGCTTCCAAAATGGGGTCACTTGTGGGGGGGGTTTCCACTGTTTAGGCACATCAGGGGCTCTCCAAACGTGACATGGCGCCCGATCCCAATTCCAGCCAATTTTGCGTTGAAAAAGTCAAACGGCGCTCGTTCCCTTCCGAGCTCTGCCATGCGCCGAAACAGTGGTTCCCCCCCCACATATCAGGTATCAGCGTACTCAGGACAATTTGCACAATAACTTTTGCAGTCCAATTTCTCCTGTTACCCTTTTAACCCTTATAACTTCCTAACAAAAAAAAATTTTGGTTCCAAAATTGTGCTGATGTAAAGTAAACATGTGGGAAATGTTGCTTATTAAGGTTTTTGTGTGCCATATCTCTGTGATTTAAAGGCATAAAAATTCAATGTTGGAAAATTGCAAAATTTTCACAATTTTTGCCAAATTTCCATTTAAAAAAAAAAAGAAACGCAAGTTATATCAATTAAATTTTACCACTGACATGAAGTACAATATGTCACGAGAAAACAATGTCAGAATCACCAGGATCCATGGAAGCGTTTCAGAGTTATTACCTCATAAAGGGACAGTGGTCAGAATTGTAAAAATTGGCCCGGTCATGAACGTGCAAACCACCCTTGGGGGTAAAGGGGTTAAAGCTTGGGCAGAAATGGGTCTTCCAAATGGACAATGACCTGAAGCATACTGCCAAAATGGTAACAAAGTGGCTTAAGTGGCCCTGATCTCAATCCTATTGAAAATTTATAGGCAAAGCTGAAAAGGCAGGTGCAAGCAAGGCGACCTACAGTATAAACCTGGATCAGTTACCAGTTTTATCAGGAGGAATGGGCCCAAATTCCGATCAACTATTGTGAGAAGCTTGTGGAAGGATATTCCAATTATTTGATCCAAGTCATTCAGTTTAAGGGAAATGGTACCAAATACTAATGAAATGTTAGTAAACTTTTGACTTTGCAGTAAGTAATAAAAATGCCTTAAATCATTCTCTCTATCTCTCATTACTCAGGCATTTGGCAAATATCAATAATTATGGTAATTCTAATTGACCTAAAACGGGAAAGGTTTATTCTAATTTCACATCAAATACTGAGAAAAACATGCACATGTGTCATTTTATATAGTGTATGTAAATTTCTGGTTTCGACTGTATATATAGAGTGGGTATGGAAAGTATTCAGACCCCTTAAAATTTTTCACTCTTTGGTTCATTGCAGCCATTTGGTAAATTCAAAAAAGTTCATTTTTTTTCTCATTAATGTACACTCTGCACTCCATCTTGACTGAAAAAAACAAAACAGAAATGTAGAAATTTTTCCAAATTTATTAAAAATGAAAAACTGAAATATCACATGGTCATAAGTATTCAGACCCTTTGCTCAGTGTTGAGTAGAAGCACCCTTTTGAGCTAGTACAGCTATGAAACATCTTGGAAATTATGTGTAAGGGAGAAACAGTTCGTTGGATGCAGTGAGTAACCGGAGACAGAAAAGGGGTTAACAAGAATTTACTGAACAATCAATAACAGTAATACTCCACGCAGGGAGGTAAAGGCAATGGCAAAAGAATATACAAGATAACTGGGACACTTATTGGTTGCAGTTCTGGCAGGGGGAAGGCTGGAATATCTCCCGACGGTGTCTCAAATGATGCACAAAGTCTCTGGCTCTGCTACGAAGAAACGAGTAACACTGCCACCCGATAGTGCCAAAGGATTCAGTCCTGTTTGTCTTGGGTACGCTGGAACATAGGAACAGTCCTTTGTATGAATGCCTCAGAAATGGCGCCGAGCACGGGTCGCAGGCACGTGCACAAGCCGCAACAATGCGCGGTCTCTCGGAGTAGTCTCTAAATAGTTGTTCCAGTATCTCGGGTGAAGCAGGGGTATTCAACGGTGCGGGTACAGACAGTAACTGAATAGCGTCATGAGAAGTCTCAAAGTCAGCACACGGAGGTCTGGAAACAGAGGGGTTGTCAGTAGGAGCAGCGGAGAGGGAGTCAACCATCTCTTGTCACCTTCTTGCCAAGCCTCCCTCGTTCCTGCGCTCAGGTCTCCTTTTGTACCCAGCGCCCCTTGCTGTCTGACAGAAAGGTCTCTCCCTCTCAAAGGAAAACTTCCCCCACCAACAGTGGTGACAGCCCCTATAGTTCCGGCCTTAAAGGGCACCGCACACCGCTGACTCCATCTTGTCTCACCTTCTTACACCCCCCCTCTCTTTTCACTCGCCATTCCATGGGCAAGACATCAGGAGCACAAGTAGGGAGTTCATTTACAGGTTCAGCAGTTTGCCGCCAAATGAATTGATCTTTATTGTATAGAATGGTGGGCTGGCTGGCCGTTGTTCGTTTGGAGCGATGTGGATTGGAAGGAATAGTGGAGTCTTCTGGTGGAGGCAAAGCCGAATCTTTATTCGCCATAACGCTTTCTTCAGGAGTCTCGGGATCCTGATCTGCAGATGTATTTTCAGATGGTTGCTCAAGATTTTCATCTTCTTCCTCTATAGTCACAGGAGGCACTTCTTCAGAAACTTTGGGAGTCTCTTCCCTCCATATGGGATCTTCCGAGAAGCATGGCCGGAGCATATTCCTATGGACCACCCTAGTGGGCGCATTCTCTTCTCCTTCTGGAAAACTTCATATACAGGTCCTTCCACACCGATTCGATGCTTCACTCTGTATGGCCTACTCTCCCATCGATTTTCCAGCTTGTCATGGGGACGCTTGTCCCGCACCAACACTCGATCACCCACCTGAAGATCTGTGCCCCAGAGAGGAAGTTTCTCAAAATGCTCCAGCTCCCAGAGCCAGGTCAGCACTAGACGATGTAAGGTCTGTAGACCGCTGACTCCGTCTTGTCTCACCTTCTTACATATGCACCAAGTTTTTCCCACCTGGATTTGGGGATTCTCTGCAATTCTTCCTTGCAGATCCTCTCCAGTTACGTCAGGTTGAAGGGTGAACATTGGCGGACAGCCATTTTCAGGTCTCTCCAGAGATGCTCAATTGGGTTTAGGTTAGGGCTCTGGCTGGGCCAGTCAAGAATGGTCGCAGAGTTCTTCTGAAGCCACTCCTTTGTTATTTTAGCTGTGTGCTTAGGCATAGCTCCCAACAATCCCGGATTTGGCGGGACAGTCCCGTTTTTGATTGCCTGTCCCGCTGTCCTGGGCGGGAGCTTGTTTTTCCTGCATTTCACTGAGCCACACCCCCCCCATGCACTGACCCCATCCTCGCCCTCCCAGACAGACCCACCGGCCACCGCAGGACATTGCTGGGCTGTTCTGTGTGCACAGGACCTGTGATGAGGTCACAGGAGGGGAGGAGTCAGGGGTCACATGATCAGCCCTTGGTGTATGCAGGACTCTGCTGTGCTGGTTGTCATGGTGCTGGATGAGGGGAAGTTTATGTGTGGGGTCAGGAGGGGTTTACAGTGTGGATGTAGCAGAGGTACGAGGTTTACGGAGCAGAGCCGCGTGTGTTTGAGGTGTACGGAGCAGAGCCGCGTGTGTATGAGGTGAGTGGAGCAAAGCCGGATGTGTACAAGGTTTACGGAGTGGAGCCATGTGTGTACAAGGTGTACAGAGCGTGGCTGCGTGTGTACAAGGTGTACGGAGAAGAGCCGCATGTGTACGAGGTTTATGGAGTGGAACCATGTGTGTACTGAGTGGAGCTGTGTGTGTGCGAGGTGTACGGAGCGGATCCATGTGTGTACGAGGCATACAAAGCGGAACCGTGTGTGTATGCGGTGTCCCTGATCCAGCGGGACAGTCCCGATTTTGAGAGTCTGCCCCACTGCACCAGCCGGGAGCTTACTTTTCCTGCGGACACAGGAGTACATGGTGGAGCCCCAAAGAGCACTTTAAAATTCACACGTGACGTTCCACCGGAAGCAACGTGCTAGAAGCTGACCAGAAATGAGGTAATTTCTGGAAGAGACTGTGACAGAACCATGGAGGCACTTCAGGGAATGCTTCAGATCCATCACCGTGTTCTCCTCCGACAGCGTGGACAGCGGGATTGCCTTGGACTCGGGGATGTCGGCCATGTGAGCGGATCATGATATGTCCTGCATCTTTATAGAATCTTTCTCTGTTTCTTTCTATCTCTAATCTTTCTTTCTTTCCTCTCTTTCTTTCTCTCTGTTCTTTCTTTCTGTTCTTTCTTTCTTTCCCCTCTTCCGTTCTCTCTCTCTCTGTTCTTTCTTTCGCTCTGTTCTTTCTTTCTCTGTTCTTTCTTTCTCTCGCTGTTCTTTCCTCTCCTTCTCTCTCTGTTCTTTCTTTCTCTGTTCTTTCTCTCTCTGTGTTCTTTCTTTACCATCATTCTTTCTTTCCCATCTCTCTCTCTGTTCATTCTTTCTTTCCCCTCTTTCTTTGTCTCTGTTCTTTCCTTCTTTCCCTTCTTTCTTTCTCTCTGTTCCTTATTTCTTTCCCCTCTTTCTTTCTCTCCCTCTCTGTTCTTTATTTCCCCTCTTTCTTTTTTCCTCTCTCTGTTCTTTTTTTCTGTCCACTCTTTCTCTCTCTGTTCTTTTTCTTTTTTCTTTCTTTTTCCCCTTTCTTTCTTTCTTTCTTTCTTTCTTTCTTTCTTTCTTTCTTTCTCTCTCTGTTCTTTCTTTCTCTTTGTTCTTTCTTTCTTTTTCCCTCTTTCTCTCGCTAATCTTTCTCTAATCTTTCTTTCTCTGTGTTCTTCCTGTCATGGTTCAGTCCGGAGCTTATTTTCTGCTGTCTTCACTCTGGACTGGTCATGCAGGGGTTAAGCTCCTCAGCCTCGTTCTGGAGCTAGCTGGGCTATTTCAGTCTCTCACAGCCTGCTGACCAGTGTTAGTGATAGCTCAAGCTTCCAGTTTAGAGCCTCTGACCCTTGTACCTTGGTGATCCTCCTGCCTCTGACTAGTATCCACGTGTATGACCCGGACTGATCTCTGACTCCGCCTCTTGGTATTCGTCTATGCACCTACGTTTCCTCTCTGGCATTTGACTTCCCGGCTTGTACCCCGACCATGTATTTCACCTCACGTTTCTGGACCCTGTGCTCATGTTTTGGCTTTCTGACCCTCGGCTTGGTATTTTGACTACGTGTATTGCTGCTCCTTCTGGTACGTCTGCTCCTGCTAGTTTCTGACTCGGTTCGTCTGACCATTCTCTCTCGTTACCTGTCACACCTGTGCTATTTGCTCAGTGTTTGCTACTCTTAGTGTGTAACCTCTCTTCCCTCACCAGCTCCCCCTGGTGGAGGTTTCACTACACTTCCTTTCTTTCTCAGGGCCCTCATTCCTCTTGGTATTTGTTATAATCTACTGTATGTGATTATTGTTATGCTGTAATGTCTATTGTCTGTACAAATCCCCTCTGAAATGTAAAGTGCTGCGGAATATGTCGGCGCTATAAAAATAAAATTTATTATTATTATTATTATTCTCTCTGTTCTTTCCTTCTTTCTCTCTCTGTTCTCTTTATTTCCATTTTCTTTCTTTCTCTCTGTTCTTTCTTTCTTTCCCCTCTTTCTTTCTCTCTCTGTTCTTTTTTTTCTTTCTATCTCTCTGCTCTTTCTTTCCCATTTCTTTCTCTCTCTGTTCTTTCTTTCTTTCTTTCTTTCTTTCTTTCTTTTTCTTCCCCTCTTTCTTTCTCTCTCCTTTCTTTCTCTCTCTGTTTTCTTTTTGTTCTCTCTCTGTTCTTTCTTTCTTTTCCTCAGTACCAGTCAGTGTGCCCACAGTGCCAGCCACTGTGCCCTCAGTACCAATCAGTGTGATCAGCAGTGCTATATGGAATGGATGTGGTTGGGGCATGGACATGGGTGTGACTATTTGTGAAATGGGTGTGGTCAGGGCATGGCCTAAAATTTCCTGCGGCGTGATGTGCGCGCCGCAGCCTTTATCCCTCTTTCCTGTCTTCAAAAGTTGGGAGGTATGGTTTAGGTCTTGGGCTTATTCTATTATACTGTATGCTAGATACATTTATGAGTGTAGCCAGCAGGTGGCAGCATCACACACGGAAAGAGGTCATTGATGCTTCCTTCTGCTCACACAGCCTGCAGTCTGTTGGACAAGAGTGAAATGCAATGAGATGACTGTGTATAGTCAGAATTTGCAGTTCACATTAGGACCACAAATCTGTCGCAGTACCAGATAAGTGTTTGTAAAAACCCCATTCACATATAGTGGAAAACAAACACTAAAATAAATGCCAGGTATAGTTTGTCCATTTTTATGCAATTCACCCTATCCAATGGAGTGTGGCGAACAGGACCGGCTCCAGGTTTTTGTAGGCCTTGGGCAAAAGAGTCTCAGTGGACTCCTTTAACACACGATTCATGAGGCACAGATAAAAAATATAGGTAGTAAAATGCCAAAGATTTCACTTCTTACATTACATGAGTGATATCTACCGTAAATTCTACAATAGGTCAGAATAGCGAGCCCCATATATTGCTCCATACAGTATTATAGGCACCATATAGTGCTCTGTACAGAATAATGAGCCCCATATATTACTCCATACAGTATTATGGGCACCACATAGTGCTACGCACAGAATAATGAGCCCCATATACAATGTGTCCATAAAGTCATGGTGCACTTTTGACCAGTCACTGGAAAGAAACAAAAAAATGATAGAAATGTGAAATCTGCTCCAAATAAAAGAAAAACTCTCCCAGTTTCATAACTATACAATCATGGGAAGCAACTGCCATAGGTTTAAAAGAGTTACTGTATATAAATCTTTATTTAAACAAAATGCGACATACAGGTTAAAATTTCATGGGAACACGATTTACAAAAAAGGATCTGCCAAACCAGAGGTAGGTAAACCTTAATATTCAATATATCACCTTTGAAGGTAGATTTAAAAAATAATAATGCCTGGTAGATTAGAGTAAAGAGGTGATATGTATGAGCAAAACAGTTTTTTCCTTACATAGACTAAAACCATGTATATAAGAAAAAAAAATTGAATTCTCAGGACATAATAGGAGCAATTAGTGCTTATAAAATTCAATGTATTTGACAATTTTAAACCAACTCCGCAGTAAGTACATATAGTCCTAAATAATTATTAATTTTGGCCAAGAATAAATATCTCTAGCCTAGTGGCGGTTATCAAAAATCCAAAGTACTATTTATAGAGTATTAATTATATATCAGTCCAAATGGACAAGGTTAGAACACATTAGTTCTGGAAAGGATTAATAAAGAAAACCGAAGTCTAAAAATGTTTTTGTTTCATGGGCAAGTCAATCCAAAATGCTTAGCATCACAGTTGGTGCTCATAAAGTTCCATGTGTAGAGCAAAACACATAGGTTTTATATGTTTAGGAAATTCAACAGCTCCTGAACTAAACGCAAATAGACATAAATGATAGACAAAGAAAGAATTCCTTCTTTCTAATAGTAGTCACCAAAGGTTCAAAATGCTATACATGGAACCTTAATTATAAATCAGTCCAATTTGACAGTGTTCATATGTTGGTTTTAGAGGAGATTACTAAGGGCAACCAATGTCTACAAAAAATAATATTTTATCCAAAATGCTCAGCATCAGTTAGTGCTCATAAGGTTCAATATAAAGAGCACACTAGAATTAAGGCACAACAAATGTCACAGAATTTACTTAAATTCTCTATTTCATTTCACAATGCTTGAAATACTCCCCACTTGAGAGATTAGACTCCGAAAAGTTAAACAAAATTGTAATACTCTGACAGAGAGATGCAGCACTCTTGAAATTGCTAAGATATTAGATGATGACAGAACCATCAAAGGTCACAAAAACGTGTTAAGAAATAATATGAATGGGAAACAAAAGTGCAAGTGAAAATTCTGCAAAAACAATCTGCAGCAAAAATGGTGCCAGTGAACAGACACTTAAAAGGGTTTTCCTGAAAATATTAAAAAAATTAGCATGAAGTGATAAATCCCCCGTGGCTCCAGTCCTGATGGTGCCGTGACCTCTGCCAGTCCTGACTCTTGGCTGCAGTGCTCTTGTGGGTGTTCCTTCTACATATATAATCGCTAGTTGGGACTGTTGGCTGCTGTCCCCGAATCCCATAAGGCACCACAGCAGTGTCACTTGCGCCTGCGCAAGTGACATTCACGTCACCGCTATTCCCGTGCATGAGCAGTAACAACCACAACTGCGCGCTCTACCCGCACATGCGCGGTAACGACGCGGCTGTTACTGCGCCTGCGTGGAGAATAGCGGTGACGTCTATGTTTTACTTGTGCAGCCACAGTAACAGCCTTATGGCCACGAACTGCGCCTGCACAAGTGACAGATATACATGTCCGCTGCTCCTGTCAGCACCACTAAGCACTGACCGATGCAATAGCATCGGGCCTATTTCTAGTATGTTATAAGTAGCTTTGGGGACAATACAGCACTTTTTTATATTGCTTCATATTCTGCTGTTTGTGAGGTAGGTTGTACAAAAAGACATTGTGTCAATGTTTTCTATTCTTTTGACTGTTAGAGCTCATTCACACGACCTTATTTTCAGTCCTAGTGCTGTCTGTGAAAAAAAATGGTAGCAATTGGCCCAGTGTTGTTCAGTGGGGCAGTACAGACGAGTGGTTTTTATTCCACTGACCGAATCTCTGTGTGAAAAAGAAATTATAGTGTGCTCAAGTTTCTACTGCAATCGATAAAAATCAGATGCCATATGGAGACATAGTATATCATCCAATTGTTATGGATACAGTACAATTCTGTAACATAGCAAACTATAAATGGTCCTCTATATGATTAATAGCTGCTGCTGTAAAAAACAGATTGTAGACGATTGACAAGTCAAAAAAAATCCTCCCACTTTTCTGGATGAAACACTGTATTATCCGCTCATGTGAACATTCCCTAAGGCTATGTGCACACATGTGGAATTCCATTCCACGGGAAATATGCAAGAAATCCGCATTTTAAATTCCCGCGTATTTCTCGCGGAAAAACTAGCGATTTGCAAGCGTAATTAGCTTGCAGAATGCTAGCGTTTTCCAAGTGGTCTGTAGCATCGCTTGGAGAACTGATTGGCAAGTTGGTCACATAGTGATTGACTAGTGTGACCAACTTTTTACTATTGAGGCTGCCTATGCGGCATCAATAGTAAAAAAAGATATGTTAAAAATAATTTAAAAAATAAAAAAACGTATTTTTCTCACCTTCCGGCATCCCGCGCATCATTCCCGATCATCGCGACGATCCCGGCAACTCCCGTTCCCAGGGATGCCTTGCGACAATGACCTTTGATGAAGTCGCGGTCTCGCGAGACCGCGACGTCATCAAAGGTCATTGTCGCAAGGCATCCCTGGGAACGGGAGTTGCCGGGAGCATCGCTGAGGCCTGGTGATGCTGCGAGGGACGCCGGAAGGTGAGAATAACATGATTTTTTTTATTTTAATTCTTTTTTTTAACAGGGATATGGTACCCAGAGCCTGGAGGACAGTCTCCTCTCCTCCAGACCCTGGGTACCATCCGCACATGTTCCGCTTACTTTTCGCATGGTGGGCATATAGCCACATGCAAAGTAAGCGGAACAATGCAATCCTATGTGTGCGGATTTTCCCGCGATTCCGCATAAAGAATGAACATGCTGCGTATTTTTCCATGATGCAATTCCGCCGCGGAAAAATACGCAGCACTAGCACAGAACGTGCGGAATGCCATAGGATTGCATGGGATGCTTTTTTTTTGCATCTTCACGGAAAAATCACGTGTTTAAAAATGCCACGAAAACGCAAAAAAAAAACCCCGCTACGTGTGAACTCAGCCTAACAGTGTTATTGTTGGAATATTTATGTGTCTTGTTCAGTTGTGGTCGGATTTCTGCCTTCCTTTCCTTGGCCATGTCTCTGAGCACTGAACACCTTGCACTTCTGGGCTCTCCAGGGAGGTTACAGTTCTGGAGTATGATAGCACTGCACAGAGGCGTAGCTAGGGGTTCAGCTCAGGCGGGTGTGGGGAGCAAACACCTAAGTGGGCCCCTGATCAGGTAACTTTGTTGCATCTATGGTGGCGCATCCCATTTGTGCCTTCAGGGGAACCTCTCAGGTGATGACCATGGTATTACTGAAAATAAATTTCTATACAAAGCCCAACACTAATATTACCGCCATGTGGTGATCGTATAGTGATAGATACCGGTGCTGCAGAACATGTAAGGCTAGTTTCACACTAGCGTTTTGAGGCGCAGCGCACGCTCACCGTGAAGCTCTGCCCCCTGCCGTGCCTCCTCCGGTCAGCTCCACCTATGGGCGCATGACGCTGCATGCAACCTGCGTACCCTATCTTTAGCATTGGGTACGCAGGCTGTGCGCAGGTATGCTTTTGCCGGCTCATGCGTCCTTTTGACGGTGCGCCGATCTGTGCCAAACGCATCGTGACACTACTGGACACTACCTCACAATAGCTCACTGTCACTATGGGCACTTCACACCCCAAGGTCTTGGCTGTGAGCTCACTTCCAGCTGGCCATGACTTTTCTGCAGAAAAAAAGCAGCAAGTAATGATACCTGTGTTTTTGCAACATTTTTTTTAACACCCATTCAAGCCAATGGATGAAAAATGCTGCAAAAACGCAGCAAAAAGCTGAAAGAAGTGACATAATAATAATAATCTTTATTTATATAGCGCCAACATATTCCGCAGCGCTTTACAGTTTAACAGTTTCAAAACACAAGTCATAAGTAACAACGCTAACAATACAATAATTAAAGCAAAATAAGACGACCCTGCTGACATGCTCTATGTCCAAATTACGCAGCAAAGCACAAAATCCTGATGACACAAAAAAACAGTGTGTGTGCATGAGATTTCTGAAATCTCATAGAATATGCTGGTAATGGAAAAAGCAGCTGAAAATTAGCATTAAAAAACGCTAAAAAAAAGGCAGCAAAAATGCCCAGTGTGAACATACCCTTAGACTGTTTTTTTCGTGACATATTGTACTTCATGTTAGTGGTAAAATTTCTACAATATGACTTGCGTTTATTTATGAAAAATAAAAGGAAACTTGGCAAAAATTTGGAAAATGTAGCAATTTTCAAACTTTTAATTTTTGTGCCCTTAAATCAGAGATTCATATCTCACAAAATGATTAATAAATAACATTTCCCACATGTCTACTTTACATCAGCACAAGTTTGGAAACATAGTTTTTTTTGTTAGGACATTATAAGAGTTAAAAGTTGACCAGCGATTTCTAATTTTTCCAACAAAATTTACAAAACCATTTTTTATGGGACCACTTCACATTTGAAGTGAGTTTGGGGAGTCAATATGACAGAAAATACCCAAAAGTGACACCATTTTAAAAACTGCACCACTCAAGGTGCGCAAAACCACATTCAAGAAGTTTCTTAACCCTTCAGGTGCTTCACGAGGACTAAAGTAATGTGAAGGAAAAAATGAACATTTTACTTTTTTTCACAAAAAATTTACTTTGGAACCAAACTTTTTTATTTTCACAAGGGTCTCAGGAGAAAATGGACTACAAAATTAGTTGTGCAATTTCTCCTAAGTATGCCACTGTTAGCACCACGCTGGAGTCCTGCTCTGACAGGCAGGGTCTCCGGCGTGTCTCTGCACTCATCCGTGCTGCGGTCCTCTGGCCATGTCCTTAGGGCACGCGCGTGGGCACTCCCACCCTCTTGAAGGGTCAGCACGTGCACTTGCTATTTCCTCCCCAGCCAATAGCTGTGGGGCATTATTCCTCCCCAATGGGGAAGTGCCTGAGCAACCCGCCTGTTTTGCAGTCTAAATTGTGTAAAGTTGCATACCAGTCCCTGCTGCACTCTGGTGCAAATCCTGCCTGCATGCACTCTGGTGCGGATCCTGCCTGCATGCACTCTGGTGCGGATCCTGCCTGCATGCACTCTGGTGCGGATCCTGCCTGCATGCACTCTGGTGCGGATCCTGCCTGCATGCACTCTGGTGCGGATCCTGCCTGCATGCACTCTGGTGCGGATCCTGCCTGCATGCACTCTGGTGCGGATCCTGCCTGCTGCACTCTGGTGCGGATCCTGCCTGCTGCACTCTGATGCGGATCCTGCCTGCTGCACTCTGATGCAGATCCTGCCTGCTGCACTCTGATACCAACACTGCCTGCTGCACTCTGGTGTGAACTCTGTCTGCTGCATTCTAATACAAACTGCCAGCTGCTCCCTCCAGTCTGTCCTCTGGGTCCAGCAGCTGCGCATCCATTGGTCTGTCCTGGAGTGGCACCTGGCAGTCATCGGGAGCCAAGTCTAACCTCACCATCAGAGGTTCTAGTGAGTAGTCAGGTGTTCGCTTAGTCACGCCCCTCCAGGCTCTCCACGGTCCATGGTACAGTGGTTCCACAAACCACGTCCGTGACAGCTGATACCCTGTATATGTGGAAAAGCCACTGTTTGGGCGCATGGCAGGGCTCAGAAGGGAGGGAGCACCGTTTGACTTTTTGAAAGCAAAATTGGCTGGAATCAATGGTGGCACCATGTTGTATTTGGAGATCCCCTGATGTACCTAAACAGTGGAACCCCCAATTCTAACTCCAATTCTAACCTCCACAACCCCTAACCATAATCCCAACCTTAACCACAAGCCTAACCCCAAGAACACCCTAACCCCAACACAACCCTAACCCTACCCTAACTCTAACCATAACCTTAGTTATAACCCCAACCATAACCCTAACTCCAGCCTTAACCCTAACCCTAATGGAAAAAAATACATTTTTTTACTTTAGCCTAACTAAGGGGGTGATAAAGGGGGATTGCTGTACTATTTTTTTGTCACTGTGATAGGGTCTATCACAGTGATCAAAATGAACCAATAGGAAAAATCTCCTATTGTTGCTGTGTGCCTACCAGCCGATCTGGGTGGGCGCACTGCGCATGCACCTGCCATTTTCTTCCCGGAAGAAGATGCAGACGGCCGGGGGACAGGACTGGAGGATGGAGGAGGGTCCAGGGACACCAGAGGCACCAGGGGGTCTCGGAGGACCCTATTTCTTGCTCCTCTGATGTGCTTATATCATATCAGAGGAGAGAGAAATTAAATGGGAAATCTGACTTTTTTTGTGGTCGCCGTTATTCCGTGAATAACGGTGATCGCAACACTGAGGTCGGTAAAAACAGCCCCGAATTATGTTCTCTGGGGTCTCAGCTACCCGATAGCCAGAACCCTAAAGAAATTCCGACACTGGGGGTCGCTATAACCTTATTTCTCTCACTCACCTTGAGAAAGACACACTAGGTGTCATAACGCGTGGGTCTCCATATACCGCTCTGGCTGCAGACACTTCTTTCAGACTATGGGGCAACTGAGTCTTGCCATTTGACTGACCGACTTGTGGTGAAGTAATCTATTACTTACTCTGTTGTGAGCTATTTGTCACTTAGTACCAGCATGATCTCTTTTTGCTCAGGACATTTGTGGGGGGCTATCTTGTGGGGTTGAGATCTTTTACCATCTGTAGCATGAACACCCCTGACTTTGTATACTGACTTTGTGATTATGGTGCTTATTTTGTTGATATCACTTCATTACAGAGAACCTCCAGTGGTCTGAGCAGCTTAGTCTACCTCACTACGTATATATGGCTTTGTTGTAGATTAGCCTCTTTATTTGTGTCTATATATATCAAGTACTATTAGCAGTCTGACTATAAGGATATGATAAGGATTTCCTAGTGCACCAATTCTCTGCAGCCAGTGGCTATATGTTATTAATCACTTTGTTCGTGATCTCTTGGTGACTTTTTTGTCCCTTTGTACTGTTTTTAAATGCTTTTAAATAATTGTGTGTTGTTTTCTGATGCTTTTTTGAAAATAATAAAATTATTCATATACAGTTTTTGATTGAGTTGTTTTCTGCGTGGTGATCCCACACATATGCATAGTCCTTCTTCTTGCAATTTTTCATAACCTTATTTCTCAGCACAGTTAAAAAGCAGCGCTGAGGAATAAGTACTCTTAACTGCTGCGGTTAAAAGGGAAATCAGCGGTCGTTAAAGGGAATATGTTACCCTTTTTTTTGACTATCAGCTGCCGGCATTGACATCAGGGGCTTATCTACAGCATTGTGTAATGCTGTAGATAAGCCCTCGATGTCAATGCCGGCAGCTGATAGTCAAAAAAAAGGTGACAGATTCCCTTTAAGGGGTTATTGATGGAGTCGTTCATTTTTCCTGTCTTTTCCATCTGTCCCAGACTATTATACCTTCTCCAGCCAGACATAGATAACAACAAAAACACATTTGACTTTTTACATTTCCTGCACCGTCCCCATATATTACCAACCAGCACAAACTTTTCATCAAACTCAGACTCCACTACAGAGCTACTGCTGCTGTATGTGTCCCTATGACTGCCCAGCTGTGTGTCACAAAAAATGTTTTCATTTTACTGCCCCACATAGTAATGTCCATCACTCTGACCTTAAAAAGTAAATGCCTCCTTTCAGGGGCGGACACTGACAGCTTGGGGCCCCTGTGCAAGAAATGTGTCTGGGCCCCTCCTTCCTTTTATGGCGACAAAGCTACATATATATATATATATATATATATACTGTGTTCTAAATTATTATGCAAAAAGAGTTTAGGAGTGACAAGGTTAGAATTTTTTTGTTTGTCATTTAAACTCATTGATGGTAATGTGTGTCAGGGCTCTTTATAGCACTGAAAGCAATTGCAGATACCTGTGCAAATTAGTTTGGCAGGTGTGACCAAATAAAGGCAAGACTACTTAAGAAGGCTGTTCCACATTATTAAGCAGCCTACATTTTTTGCCAAAATGGGAAAGAAAAAGGATGTGTCGGCTGCTGAGAAGCCACAAATTGTGGAGTATTTAGGTCAAGGCATGACTACAATCAACATTGCCAAGACACTTCATCGTGATCATCGCACAATCAAGAAGTATGTAGCCGATTCCCAGCACACACGTGTGCGTGCTGATAAGGAAAAATTGAGGACTCTTTCCAACAGACAATTGCGTCAGGTTAAAAGAGCAGCTGCAAAAATGCCTTGTCATAGCAGCAGACAAGTTTTTGAAGCTGCTGGTGCCTCCAACGTCCCCCGAACAACAAGATGCAGGGTCCTTCAGAGGTTTGCAGCTGTGCGAAAGCCATCCTGTCGACCACCTCTATCCAATGCACACAAGCAGAAACGGCTCCAGTGGGCCAAACGATACATGAAGACTGATTTCCAAACTGTTTTGTTCACCGATGAGTGCCGTGCAACGCTCGATGGTCTAGATGGATGGAGCAGAGGATGGCTGGTTGATGGACACCCCATGAAAACACGGCTAAGGCGCCAACAAGGAGCAGGTGGAGTAATGTTTTGGGCTGGAATGGGGAGAGAGATTGTCGGCCCCTTTAGGATCCCTGAAGGGGTAAAGATGAACTCCATAATCTATGTGGAGTTTCTAAAACAGCACTTCCTGCCATGGTTCAAGAGGAAGAACCGTGGTTTCCGCAGCAAGATCATTTTCATGCATGATAATGCACCGTCTCATGCTGCAAATAACACATCTGCATCTCTGGCTGCTATGGGCATAAAAGAGGACAAACTTATGGTGTGGCCACCATCTTCCCTTGACCTCAACCCCATTGAGAACCTCTGGAGCATCATCAAAAGGAGTGTCTATGATGGCGGGAGGCAGTTCACATCTAAGCAACACCTCTGGGAGGGTATTCTGTCCACATGCAAAACAACTGAAGCACAAACCATCCAAAAACTGACAAATTCAATGGACGAGAGAGTTCAGAAGCTTCTTTCGAACAAGGGGTCCTATGTGCAAATGTAACATCACCTAGAATAAAGTTTTGACTTGAAAACTGTTTGATTTCATTTTGCAATAAGCTGATAATGTTTATAATTTCACAATTGACCATTTTTTTGTTCAAAATAAAAAGGTTGAAAACTATGCTGTGCATAATAATTTGGAACATGCATTTTGAGTGTTTCTTATTTTTTTTAAATATACTGTTTTCATAGGCAGTTTGTTCAAAAACATTGCAATTATACTAGAATATTAGATGACTGGAAAATAACAATGACTGCAATTCATATAGGTAATTTAGAGAAAATATGAGGAAATATTTTTTGCATAATAATTTGGAACACAGTGTATATATATATATATATATATATATATATATATATATATATATATCTCTCTCTACAGTTTTGGCCAAAAGTATTGACACCCCTGCAATTCTGTCAGATAATACTCAGTTTCCTCCTTTGGTATTATTATCTTCATTTAATTTGTCTTAAATGAAAAAAACTCAAAAAGAATTGTCCTAAAGCCAAATTGGACATAATTCCACACCAAACATAAAAATGAGGGTGGACAAAAGTATTGGCACTGTTCGAAAAATCATGTGATGCTTCTCTAATTTGTGTAATTAACAGCACCTCTAACTTACCTGTGGCACCTAACAGGTGTTGGCAATAACTAAATCACACTTGCAGCCAGTTGACATGGATTAAAGTTGACTCAACCTCTGTCCTGTGTCCTTGTGTGTACCACATTGAGCATGGAGAAAAGAAAGAAGACCAAAGAACTGTCTGAGGACTTGAGAAACCAAATTGTGAGGAAGCATGAGCAATCTCAAGGCTACAAGTCCATCTCCAAAGACCTGAATGTTCCTGTGTCTACCGTGCGCAGTGTCATCAAGAAGTTTAAAGCCCATGGCACTGTGGCTAACCTCCCTAGATGTGGACGGAAAAGAAAAATTGACAAGAGATTTCAACGCAAGATTGTGCGGATGTTGGATAAAGAACCTCGACTAAGATCCAAACAAGTTCAAGCTGCCCTGCAGTCCGAGGGTACAGCAGTATCAACCCGTACTATCCGTCGGCGTCTGAATGAAAAGGGACTGAATGGTAGGAGACCCAGGAAGACCCCACTTCTTACCCCGAGACATAAAAAAGCCAGGCTGGAGTTTGCCAAAACTTACCTGAAAAAGCCTAAAACGTTTTGGAAGAATGTTCTCTGGTCAGATGAGACAAAAGTAGAGCTTTTTGGGCAAAGGCATCAACATAGAGTTTACAGGAGAAAAAAAAGAGGCATTCAAAGAGAAGAACACGGTCCCTACAGTCAAAAATGGCGGAGGTTCCCTGATGTTTTGGGGTTGCTTTGCTGCCTCTGGCACTGGACTGCTTGACCATGTGCATGGCATTATGAAGTCTGAAGACTACCAACAAGTTTTGCAGCATAATGTAGTGCCCAGTGTGAGAAAGCTGGGTCTCCCTCAGAGGTCATGGGTCTTCCAGCAGGACAATGACCCAAAACAAACTTCAAAAAGCACTAGATAATGGTTTGAGAGAAAGCACTGGAGACTCCTAAGGTGGCCAGCAATAAGTCCAGACCTGAATCCCATAGAACACCTGTGGAGAGATCTAAAAATGGTAGTTTAGAGAAGGCACCCTTCAAATATCAGGGACCTGGAGCAGTTTGCCAAAGAAGAATGGTCTAAAATTCCAGCAGAGCATTGTAAGAAACTCATTGATGGTTACCGGAAGCGGTTGGTCGCAGTTATTTTGGCTAAAGGTTGTGCAACCAAGTATTAGGCTGAGGGTGCCAATACTTTTGTCTGGCCCATTTTTGGAGTTTTGTGTGAAATGATCAATGTTTTGCCTTTTGCTTCATTCTCTTTTGTGTTTTTTCATTTAAGACAAATTAAATGAAGATAATAATACCAAAGAATTTGTGTTTTCAATCATTTTCAGGAAGAAACTGAGTATTATCTGACAGAATTGCAGGGGTGTCAATACTTTTGGCCACAACTGTATATACAGTGCCTTGCGAAAGTATTCGGCCCCCTGGATCTTTTCAACCTTTTCCCACATATCATGCTTCAAACATAAAGATACCAAATTTAAATTTTTGGTGAAGAATCAACAACAAGTGGGACACAATTGTGAAGTTGAACAAAATTTATTGGTTATCTTAAATTTTTGTGGAAATTCAAAAACTGAAAAGTGAGGCGTGCAATATTATTCGGCCCCTTTAACGTAATACTTTGTTGCGCCACCTTTTGCTGCGATTACAGCTGCAAGTCGCTTGGGGTATGTCTCTGCCTGTGGGAGACTGCATTCTAGTATAGAGTCTGCCTACCCAGGGGGCTGTATTATGCTATAAAGTCTGCCTGTGGGGGGAGTGCATTATGGGGTCTGCCTAAGGGGGGGGGGGGCAGTATTATACTATAGAGCAGTGGTCCCCAACCTTTTTGACCTACAGAGCCACCTTCAGCTCTGAGAGAGGGTCGCGAGCGACATCCAGCTCAAGCCCCCCTCACAGTAGTGGCAACCAGAGCCCCCCCATTTCAGGTATAATCATAACCAAAGCTTTTCCACAGACATCCCCCCCGAAGCAGTATAACAAGATCCAGTGATCCCCAAAATTCCCCCATTCAGTATTCTCCCATCCAGCACTCCCAACACACTGTCACATCCAGCTTCAGGCGCCACCTCTCACAGGTAGTATCATTCTGTCTCCAGCATACCATACTTAAATTAAATCGAAACCTCTAAGACTAGTATATGTGCATCCAGATCTGCTCTTCTGTGCAGGGCTACTCACAAAATTCACTATTTTGAGTTGTGCTCCTCATACCTGTTTACTAGACCTGGAGCTAATGCACCAAGCTGGTAGACAACCGCGAGCCACATTTCATGGGACCGTGAGCCACACATGCCTCTCGATCTACAGGTTGGGGACCCCTATTATAGGGGAACTCGGGTTACTGTGACTGTCAATGGGGAACACCGAGCATTATTACTTTGTAGGTTTCTAGTGGGCAAAATGTGGGCACTGTTTTCTAGGGCACTTGCACCCAGCATTACTATATTATACAGGGTTTCTTTAGAATTTAGAGGGCACAGAGAGCCACACAGTAGGTTCAGTAATAGGGACACATACGGCAGCAGCGGCTAAGCATTGGGGTATCAGCAGGATAAGGAGTTTGTGTAGGGTGGGAATAGATGGTGATGGGGCTGGAATGTGAGAAGTGAAATATGTCTTTGTTGTAATCTCTGCAGCCGAGTCCTGGCTGAAGAAGCTTTCATGTTGGTCTGGACAAGTTGGAAAAGACGGGTCAAGTGAACGATTCCATCAGAAAGAACGTCCTCTGTAAAGGGGGTTTTACACATAGCGATATCGCTAGCAATATCGCTAAAGCGTCACCGATTTTGTGACGCAGCAGCGATATTGCTAGCGATATCGCTACATGTGATACTTACCTCCGACCGGCTCCCCTGCTGGCTATCGCTGATCGCGCGAGATCGTCCATGTCCATTTCTCGTCGGCTGCTTCCTGCTGGGCTTCCTGCTGGCGCCGACGAGCGACGCGTGAACGCGGGCGGGAGGACATCATCATCGCCGCGTCTGAAAGGTAAGTAACCACCGCTGCTGCATTGCTGTGAGATCTGCCTGTGTGGCAGCTCACTAGCGACCATTTAGCGATGCACCAGAGATTCTGACCGGGTCATATCGTGGTCGGGATCGCTGGTGCATCACTAAATGTAAAGGGGACTTAAGTCACCATGTTCTGTAATCACTTATCTGTTCTGTGGTACTGGTATTTACTACTGACCATATGGCAGTAATATCAATATTGGTTTTTGTATAGAGATTATTTTCAGCAACAGCGCTGTCATCTGCTGAGGTTCTCCTACATTCATTATTAGGGTGCATCACCGAATTGCAATCAAGGTTACCTGGTTAGTGGCCCACTCAGAAGTTTTGCTCTCCCTGAACCAAAACTCTAGCTATGCCTCTTTGGAGCCATGTGAAAATGGAAAACGGTCTTAGGAGCGCAGGAAAAAGACTCAGACAAGAGATGGGTTTAAACCACAACGCGTTTTGACGGAGGATCCGTCTTCATCAGGTGGAACTTCCACCTGATGAAGATAGATCCTCCGTCGAAACCAAGCCATGTAGCTTTTTCAAAGTCTCTGTGCTACTAGTAATGTGGAAAGACTCCCTATATTTCCTTTGACAGGTGACAGACCTGAGTTGGGGCTTTTTCATGAGCTGAAGATTTTATTGGTAACATTTTGGGCTATATACAGAACAAGGGGCCAGCTAAGTACTACTACAGTAAAATAGTAATAAGGAAACAAGGGGAAAAAATGGGAGAGGGATTTGTACAATGTAACCATTTCCAATTCAGAGTTACAATGACTTTTATACTTGTGTTAGGATCTAAAGCCAATATTATGACAGATAGCAGATCTCAAAAGCTACTCACTCCTGAATTTGTAGCTGGAGCATCAATTTCCCTTCCAAATATTTTTGGAAATTTGTCTAGACACTCTCCTGCTGTGTATGTCCACTTGTGCGAAGTAAACACATTATTTTTCTCTTGTAACCATGCCCCTTTAAAAGGTCTTCTTAGATATTTACAATTCCTTTTAGCATAATATGACAAGATTTTATATAAGGCTACTTTCACACATCCGTTTTCTGGAATCCGGCACGATGCGGCGAAAAAGTAAAAAACCTGATCTGGCACCGGATCCGGTTTTTTCCTCATTGACTGTCATTATCGCCGCATCGTGCCGGATGGCCATGCGGCGTGTCAGGTTTCTGCCGGAAACGGGAAAAATGCGCCGTCCGGCGTGTGCAAAAAACGTTCCCTTTTTTCACAGCGCCGGAACGGTTTTCAGCAGTGCGCATGCCCGGGCACGTTGTCTTTTAACCCCATAGGTGATTCTCTCTCTCTCTCTCCCTCTCTCTGCGTCTGTCGCCCTCTTTGCGCTCTGGCTCCTTTAAATCTTCACGACACCGTATCCGGCCGTACACAGACATCCGGTGTCTCCGCTCCACGCCGCATCCGACACTACGGCTTTTCACCGCAAGGCGCCGGATCACTAAAAACGGATGTGTGAAA
This sequence comes from Dendrobates tinctorius, assembly GCF_039654945.1. NCBI lineage: Eukaryota > Metazoa > Chordata > Amphibia > Anura > Dendrobatidae > Dendrobates > Dendrobates tinctorius. The sequence continues at coordinate 43,248,601 of NW_027361779.1, read as the reverse complement.
GTAGCCTAAGCAGCGTGTAGCTCGTCCACAAGCCAAAATAGAGAGTTGTTAAGGGGAACCTGTCATCAGGAATAACGCTGTTAACCTGCAGATATGGTGGTAATCTGCAGGTTAACAGCATTATTATGCTGTTTGACGCAACAGAATGCAGCAGGGATAAAATTATCTTTTAAAAAGATCATTTTCTCCCCACTGCATAATAACGCTGTTAACCTGCAGACTAACCCCATATCTGCGTTATTCCTGGTGACAGGTTCCCTTTAAGAATCGGATGAATAACTCTTTGAGTACCAACATGCTCTTCCCTACTACCTTCCAGCCTACTAGGATTTTTTCCTCAATTTCCTCTCCCTCTATTTGCCTATCCCATGACCTAAATGCTTGTACTGTCTCTAATTTCCTCAGGATTGAGAGTCCTCAGTAGTTGATACCTCAACTACTGAGGACTCTCAATCCTGAATATTTTTCTATCTACTGCCTAACACGGTACAAAGATATACATCTTTTCTGTATCTAATTTCCTCAGAATTTATTTGAAACCTCTGTGTTCATGCTTGGTCTATTAATAGAGTATCCATTGCGTTTATTTTATTTGCTTCCCTTATATTTATCAGATGAGAAAAAATCATTCCCCTGATTTGTTTGAATTGCAGAAATTGCTGTTTACTTAAATTAAATTTTGATACAATTTCTTCTCTAGTCAACCACCTATTCTCTTCCTCGTGCAATAAATTAGCATTTTTGAGTATCTCCTTCAGCTTCCATTCCTGGAATAATTTATTCTCCCCTAATTTCTGTAACGCTGGTGTCATGATCCAGGTTGGATCATGACAGATTTTGCAAAAGTAACCTTTTTTTTTTCCTTTAAGCTGTTTGCTTAAAGCTAGTTTTACCCCCGGTGGCCGCTATTGTTATTGCACGTGATAATGAAGCAGGTGTGATTCCCTGGCTGCTACCGTACCTATAAGGGAGTAGCAGGTGGTCTCGCTCACTGTTGGTGATATTGCTCATTTCCAACTATGGCTGGTGAAGGAACTACAGAGAGGAATTCCTGGCAGCTCAGGGGAGCTCTGGTGTAATAGCTTCAGGCAGAAGCTGAATTCAGGTGTCGAGCTTCTTTGGTGTTGTATTGTTGCTGGGAGCAATAGAAACAGAGCTAAGCTAAGTGGTGTTTTTCCCTGTTTGTGACTTTCCTTGTGTGTGTATTAGTGCAGTGGTGGGATTAGTTTCTGCACCGTCCAGTTCACTAGAAAGGGATAGGTGCAGGGCAAGCTAGGGATTTGAGGTATCCAGCTCGTCACCAGGTGCGGAATCTGCCTAGGGATCGTCAGGAGTGTAGGGACACTGACTCAGGGGAGTGCAGGAGGTCTCCACGTCCCCGTTCCCTATTGCAGGGCCCTCCATTGTAATGTTTTCCCCGGTGCTTCCCTTAACTCTGTTTAAATTCGCCCTGCTGGAGGCGGTGTATCCATGTTCACGGGTGTTATAGAAATTCGCCCTGCTGGAGGCGGTGTATCCAGTCACACGTGACATTACAGCTGGCTTCCCCAACAAGGGCAAATCCCTTGAAATTCTCCACGATAACTTTAGTCTTTTTCTGATATCTTTACATGTTGCTATTGTGTCCTGGTATATTATTGAGTTTTTAATTTAAGTAGGCACTAGATTTTTTGGTGTGTGCAATACTGCAAATAGATTCCACGGGTCTGCATAGGATTTTTCCAGGGCCTTGTCAGGTTGTGTTACAGGCTGGCGGAACGCACCAAATAGTATAATGATAGTAGGTGCGTTCGCAGCCCGGGGTCCACCGTGCAGAGGTGGTAAACTGCTGCTTAGTAATGGCGGATATATATAGCGGTATACAAAGGTCATACGCGGGTTAACGTCACCCGGTGTGAACAGGACCGGTCTCTGTTACGTCACAGAGCCCATATATATTGTGTTATAGTGTTTGGGAAGTGAGGAAAGATCTGAAGGGACCTCGGTGGAGGCAACCTGGACGCACTCCCTTAGACATCTACCCTCACATGACTTACTCCACCCAAGAATTCTCCCCGAGGACCACTCTATGTGGGGAGAGTGATACGGCTGTAGGGAAGGTGTAGGGAAACCGCTTAGTCATGGGGGGCAGGGAGATAGGAACCCAGGAGGGAAATTCCCGAGGAAGAGGATAAATAGGACAGGACAGGGTTCCAGACAGTTCTAGTCCCGGGAGGAGCTCAGGAGGAGAAGAATCAGAAAGGAGAACTGACAACGGTGGAGAGCTTGACCAGGGGACTGATAGGAAGAGACAGTCAGGGGGTGGCCCTGACACAAAGAACCGCAGGACAGATGAGGCCCCGGGGGTACCAATTGGACGACGACCTCGGACTGGTGAAGCGCTGGCGGTAGATAGGCCTAGGGCAGCCCCAGCAAAAGAGCCGCGAGGAACGTCACTATGACAGAAGAAAGGTGCAGGTAGCCGGGCCTGAATACGGAGAGCTGTGAAGGTGCTGAGGTGTATGGCTACGGTCGTCAGGAGGACGGCCAATAAACTCGGACCTGTTGCAACCAAAATCTGCCTCCGTCTGGTGTCTGTGTCGTCTGGCCGCGGTAAGCAGTGGACCACCCCCCAATCTGGGCCTCTACCACATTTGGCGTAGTCGGCAGGATCGCCGCTGCCAATACTTCAACTTCAGGGGCAAGCCTGCGACAAAAGTAACCAGAAGAACTCGCGCTGCCGCACCTGTGGATTACAAACTTGAGACTTTGTTCCAGATCATTGGCTGTCATCAACGGAGCCGGGGCAGTACAAAAACTGGACAAAATGGCTGTGATATTCCAGCGTCAGGAAGAGGCACAGGCGTTTGCAGCTGTACCAGACGATCTGGGGCCATCTCAAATCCGCCTCCGGGGGGAGCGGTGTACATCTGGAGACCGCCGCCCTCTCATGCTGGACCCTGGGAGATGGGTGGAGAAGCCGACCACCGCCCCACCCAAGAACGGGAGTGGCCCGGGTGGGGAGACTGGCTGCGGCTGCTTGGCGCCATTCAGTTGCTGTACACCGGACGGAATGCGACGTTGCAGCTGCCGCGGTCTCGGACGCCTGGAAAGCGGTGGCGCCAGGAGGTCGAGTCTCATCGGGACACCTGCCCCTGGGAGCCGCTGACAAGACAATACCCCGGACACCGGTCGGAGAAAAGGAGCGACTTCGGGCCCTGCTGGAGCAGCCGCAGATGAAATCTTCAGGGAGCCTCCCCGTGGAACCATTGAGCCTGGAGGCTGGCCCTGCCGGACGGTGGGGTGAAGTTTCTTGGCAGATGACGGAGCGGCGGGGAAGCCTGTTGGGAGCCATGGTGCCGGGGAAGGTGAGCGTTCCCCCGGTCCCGCCGGCGGATCCTGTCCCCGCTCTCCGTACACCGGACGAGCCTCGGGGCCCCGACACCGGCCCTCAGCCTCCCCGCCTGACCTCCCGCTCTTTAGTGACCCTGGCTCCGGACGATTCCACGGCCCTTACCAGGCTGACTGACATCCTCAACAACGACCCCGAGCCACCCCAACCGTGGAACCAGCCCGCGGCCGCTCCCGCCGCGCGCCAGCATACGGCGGCGGCCTTTCCAGCGGGGCCTGCCGCCATGTCAGCTCCGCTCCAGGTCACCGCTACAACCGGGCCGCCGGCTGCCACGGCTGATCCACCGGCCTCTGCGGTCGCCGCTATTACATCTGCGACCCTGGCTGCAGTCGACCTGCTGGTGCCTGCGGCCGCCTTAGTTCCGGTTGCGGCCTCCCCCGCGGCCGTGTCCACTCCACTCCCGGAGCTGGCTGCGGCCTGCTTGTCGGGCTCTGCGGCCTACTCACCAGGACCCGCGGCTGCCTGTGCCCGTCACCTGGCCCCAGCTGCTGCTGGACTGCCGGAATCTGTGGCTGCCTCTGCCCCGCTCTCAGCCTCGGCCCGCCCACCGGACTCTGTAACCTACACCGGAATCTCAGCTTGGGTTGCGGAGGTCATCGAGAAGAAGGCCAGAGAGCGGGAGATCTGGGGCTGCTCCACGAGAAAGGAGAGGCTGGCATGGCGGCTCCACGATCCACCGGACGGCTCGTATACACCAACCTGGAGAAGGGTTACGGGTTCTCACAACCGGCCAAAAGGTATACCTTAACGTGACTTCCATCCGTCACGGCCGGGCTTTGCGGGAGGGGGACTTGGTATCCTATTATAAGGAATACTGCCCCCGCGGCTACTACGAAGGCCCCGAGCCCCCGTAAAAGGACTCACAGAGACACTTCATGCACCCCGGGGGCCTCACGGCTGTGGGGTTCCCTGCTGGATTTGCGCAACATCGGCCGTCAGGAGATGGCCTGGACTATCGGGATGTCGATGCACCGTTGTGCAGCCTAAAGGACAGTTTTACGTCCAAGTCAAGAAAAATGTTTTTTTTTGCTGTTTGGTATTTTCTCCTGACACAGCGGGGACAGGGGGGGGAGTGCTAATGTTAAAGGAAGGGGGAGTACTTCCATTTTTTGTTTGGAATATTGTGTTTGAAGAAGGAGTTAAAGTAAAAAAAAAAAAGAAAAAAAAGAAAAAAGGGGTTACTCCTGTTGAGTCACCCTTATTGTTATTAAAGCAAAGGTAACCATATATACGGTATACCAAAAGTTGATTTAATGTGTAGCATGTATAAGAATGTATAACAGGTCCTGGGAACAGGGTATGATAAAACCGCCGACCATGACTTTGTAACTGGAGGGACAAAAAGACGGAAGACATTGAACCGGACAGTGGTCCTTCAGTCAGGTCCCCGACACCACGCACACCCAAAAGGATAGGCGGGCGCTAACGATCTGGTAGGCGAAAGGCCTCGGTCATGGCGTTCCGGACAGTTGAGGGTAACAGAAGGGGAAAGTAGTGGGAGGTACACGCCGTAGAGTAGTCCGGGTGGACCTAACCCAACTTGAAAGAAGTTGTCACGTATGGTGCGCAACGGCGAGTAGCTGTAGGCTGCTCGGAGCATGGTGCTCCCGGTTTGATTCGGCCCCCCGCATATGGCGGGTTTGGCCCAACAACTGGTCCGACAACAGACGGTGGACAAGCTTCAGGACGACGTAGGTAGGGAATACGATTGTCGAGGACGACAATTGACAAAGGAAGGAGGAGTGTAGGGAAGGTGACCTGACGGATGGACTTGTCTGTAGGAAGAAGGGATGCTGGGTGCACTGTAGATGGACGGTTATAATAATAGAAGGGAAACAGCTGGGGGAAAATGGAATAGGAGTGCAGTACCTAAGTTTGACCACAAAATGACAGGGGGGAGTGTAGTTCAGGACTTGACAGCAGCTTAGGGCTTTAGAAACCACTTAGTCATGGGGGGCGGGGAGATAGGAACCCAGGAGGGAAATTCCCGAGGAAGAGGATAAATAGGACAGGGTTCCAGACCGTTCTAGTCCCGGGAGGAGCTCAGTAGGAGAAGAATCAGAAAGGAGAACTGACAACGGTGGAGAGCTCGACCAGGGGACTGATAGGAAGAGACAGGGGGTGGCCCTGACACAAAGAACCGCAGGACAGACGAGGCCCCGGGGGTAACAATTGGACGTCGACCTCGGACTGGTGAAGCGCTGGCGGTAGATAGGCCTAGGGCAGCCCCAGCAAAAGAGCCGCGAGGAACGTCACTACGACAGAAGAAAGGTGCAGGTAGCCGGGCCTGAATACGGAGAGCTGTGAAGGTGCTGAGGTTATGGCTACGGTCGTCAGGAGGACGGCCAATAAACTCGGACCTGTTGCAACCAAAATCTGCCTCCGTCTGGTGTCTGTGTCGTCTGGTCGCGGTAAGCAGTGGACCACCCCCAATCTGGGCCCCTACCACACCGCAACCAGGAGACCCCTAGAAGGACCTGGTCGATACCCTCGGGAATGACAAGGAGGGATATCGTCTCCTGATGAGATGGGGACACCGAGAGTAACAGTGGAGCGGTTTGGTGGGTAATCTGTGAGGGCAGAGTCGCGCTGTTCACTACTCTGACGCTGACTGGCTTGGACATCATAACCAGTGGTATCGCGTGCCGTTGACTGAAGGCAGATGACATAAAATTGCCCTCTGCTCCGGAATCCACGCAAACCTCCACCACCAGAGTGGAAGAACCAAACTCAAGTGTCCCCTTAAAGGACAACTTGTAGGAAAACGCCGCGGATACTAGTGAGCCGCCTCCTACGGCCACTAGGCGCGAGCGTCTTCACAGGCGCTGTGGGCACCGGTTGGCAAAGTTACCTGACTGCCGGCAACCATGACAGATCACAGGGGCTCGAGCGGGCCGGGGCCTGGATCCCTCACGGGAAGCCCCCTGACGCTCGGACGCCCGATTGGGAGATTCCAGAGGTTTAGCAAAACTGGGTGCCAACCTAAACCTCTGCCTACACTGGGACCGCTCCAAACTTTGCTCGGCAAAGCGAAGGTCTATACGGGTGGAGACGGTGATAAGCTCCTCCAATGTAGCGGGAATCTCCCTGGTGGCCAGAGCATCCCTCACATGGCTAGCCAAACCTCTCCAGAATGCCGGAATGAGGACCTTATCTGGCCATTCTAACTCCGAGGCCAGCGTCCGGAACTGGATGGCAAAGTGGCTGACCATGGACAAGCCCTGTGACAATGCCAGCAACCGGAGCGCGGTGTCATGGGTGACTCATGGTCCCAGGAAGACCTGCTTCAGACTGTCCAAGAACCATGAGGCACTCTGCACCGCATGATCACCACGCTCCCACAGCGGTGTGGCCCACTCTAAAGCCCTGCCCGACAAGAGGGAAATAATAAATCCCACTTTAGCCCGCTCGGAGGGGAATTGTGCTGCCAGCAGCTCCAGCTGTATAGAGAACTGGCTCACGTAACCCCTACAAGAAGCACTATTGCCCGAGAACTTTTCGGGCAGCGGGAGGCGGGACAAAGTTGGGGCAGGGATGGCAGTGGTCACACGGGAGACAGCCTCTTTGGCTGCCTGAACAGCGACCGCAGTAACATCCGCAGCTGTGGCGGAATGCTTGAGAACCGCCAACCGCAGTCGCTGTTCGTCCGCCATTACTAGTCAGACCCGGGCGCTAGAATGTTACGTGCTGGCGGAACGCACCAAATAATGTAATGATAGTAGGTGCGTTCGCAGACTGGGGTCCACCGTGCAGAGGTGGTAAACTGCTGCTTAGTAATGGCGAACGTATATAGTGGTATACAAAGGTCATACGCGGGTTAACGTCACCCGGTGTGAACAGGAGCAGTCTGTTACGTCACAGAGCCGCAGTACCGCGAAACTTAAATGCCGGAGTCTGTTAGCACTCACAGAGTTAGGCAAGGGGGTGCTCAGAATGTGGTCACAGAACTCTGCCCCAAGGACACGGGGTCAGAGTCCCTCTAGACCTCCTGAGCACGCGGCGTCGCACCTGCAGACGCCACTATAGACGCTGACTATGGAGTGTCGCTCACGTGCACTGTGGCGTGCCAAGCTACAGTTGGACACTGATGCCTGTCTCAGACTCTGTCCTACCTACACCTAAGCCTGGGCGCTTAACAGGCTAGGCTTCACAACACATGCATACCAAGGGTAGGGGTTTCTTAATGAGTCATTCACCAGAGACATTCATACATGCATACGACACTCACTAGTCTGATAATGCAGTTTATACTAGCGCATATGTGGTGCCCCTGAGGCTCAGTCGCCACAGAGGTACTGCACCTTCTCCTAAGGTGTGGTGCCTCACCATCCAAGTAAGGTGGGAACTCCTGACCACGCTCCAACACTCGCACCCCACACAACAGGGTAGTTCAGTAAAGCCACATTGCGGCTCCTTGCTTAGAGTGTAGCAGAGCACCTTTGGTGGCTCCCTACTTGGAACACGAAACGTGCTGGGAGGTGGGTGGAGTTGAGAATTCATAAAAGAGTGGGAAGGTTTAGGATTTAGGTCAGTCGGTGAGTCTGAGGGAGGAAGTCACTCAGAGAGGAGTGAGGAAAGAAGATCCCTGAGAGAGGGATTGAGGAAGGAGTGCTGCAGCAGTCCTGAGTGACCCGGGTCTGCTGGCACGGGAAAAGAGAGAAGGAGAAAGACATTGAACTGAAGCCTGAGCTTCCATAGGAAAGAAAGACAAGTACGGAACATAGGAGAATAAGAGAACACAGAGGACGTGGGTTAGAGGAAGAACCCTGCCTAGCAGTTCTAAGCGCAAGGCCGGGGCCCGGTCCCCGAGGTTGTATGGACACTAATGGTTCTGCAGCAGACACCGGTGGAGTAGTGGGCTGTAAATGCACTACTCCCATCTAAGACTTGGGGGCACAACAGCAACACGGATAGAGAGCCAGGACTCAGGAGTAAGGATTCCCAGAAGCAGGCTACAGCTGTCTGCCGTACAAGTAGAGTTCTTGGGAACATCTGTTAGGAGGAACTGCGGTGTAACTCAGTACTAGGAGATCTTCACACTAAAAGGCGCTATAAGAGGAGACGTTCAGAAAGGCACATGTTGGAGGAGCGTTGGAAGGGCCTGGAGGTTGGCTGAGTCCCTGACCTGGAGGACATGGCACAGAGGCCGGCACCTGTGTGTACTACAGACTGTGAGTAAAGCTTTGGAACTACAAGCCCTGGTGTCCTCCAATGATTCTTGCGCCAACACACCCAGCACCGCTACATCTGGGTACCAGCTTCTACACCGCCTGCGCCTCTCCTCTTCCCCTACATCTACACTGCCCTGGGGCTACAGCTCCACATGTGGGGAGCTTCACTTTCTTGGCTGCAACCCATCACCAGCCCCAGAGCATCTGCAAGCAGCGTCGGCCTAACATCTCACTTGCCGAACACCACAGGTGGCGTCACGAACTATTCCATCTAACTACATTCCACCATTCACCTTTCCCCATTACTTGGGTGCCCAGGGCCACGGTCCGGGTCACTGCTGCTGTGACACATCCCACTGATACCGGCCCGGTACCGAGTACCCCACGGCCCTGGGAGGGCGACCCACATGGCTGAGCGGCCATGCGAACCTTTTATAGCCGCGTCCTTCCGGGACCTTCCTGACCTTTCTGATGGTCCAATCCGAGCTGGAGAAGGACCTGAGCATGTGACCTTCGATCTCCAATGAGAGATCGTCCCACGGGCATGCTCAGTGGACCGAAAGGAGGACTTAGTCCCTGGAGTAGGTTGCTGCTGACCAGCCTGCATTGCTATAGCTGGACCAGAGGTGGCAGCAGCAACTAAACCTACTGAGCTGGTCTGAGCAGTCTCCTGTGCTGTCGGAGAGGAATGGGAGACTGCTGAATGCAAGGCTCGGGATTCCTGCTGTGCAGCGACCGGAACCCGACGCCTAACAGGTTGCATCTTCTTATGTCTATTAGATTTGCAAGTTCCCCCTGCTCACGTCAGCACATGTCCAGGCCCGTTTGAAGTTCTCGAATTACCATCTGGATGACAGTACGTGCATCTCGTATATGTGTCCCATAGGTCCCTACAATTGATAAGTAAGTGGTACATATGTACGCATATTCACCAATGGATTGATAATTGATATTCTGACTAACCAATGATGGGATATTGAGGAGGTAGTGATTGACCTCATATATGTATCCATTTGACCTGTCTATTGAGTCAGATGATTGACTGACTTTGGATGACATCATAACCAACCCTTTAAAAGACCATGTGCCTGCTCTTTATAGCCTCAATCCCCTAGTGATACCAGTTTGGTGAAACATGTCGGGGAGTCTCTAAACGCATCGTGGAAATGAGATTTCATGAAATCCCCTCCACTATGCTGTAACATCTGGACGTTGCGGGTTTGATGCTGCGGATGTACACAGCATCAAACCCGCAGCGTTTACTGACCGTGGAAACACAGCCTAAAAAAGCCAAACAAAAAAACAAGTGTGGGATTGACTTTTTTTTGCAATTTCACTGCACTTGGAATTTTTTTCCTGCTTTCTATTACACGACATGGTAAAACCAATGGTGTGGTTTAAGAGTACAACTCATCCCGCAAAAAACAAGCCCTCACATGGCCATATTGACGAGAAAATAAAAAAGTTATGGCTCTGGGAAGGAGGGGAGCGAAAAACTAAAACGCGAAACCGAAAAAAGCTACGATGGTTAAGGGGTTAATGGCATACAAATTTAAAGCTTGAAAATTGCAAAATGTTCAAAAGAATTCAAATTTGTTACATTTTCAACATTTTTATAAATAAATGGAAGTCATATTGACCAGAATTTACCACTATCATGAAGTACACAATGTCATGAAAATGCAGTCGCAGAATCACTTGGATACGTTGAAGTATTCCAGGATTAAGACTTAATCCACGTTTAAAAAAAAAAACCTCGGTGTGAACTTGGCCTTATGGTGTGCAGCCTCTGATGTAGTCTTCTAGGTCAGGGTTCCCCAACTCCAGTCCTCAAGGCCACCAGCAGGTCATGTTTTCAGGATTTCCTTAGTATTGCCCAGGTGATAATTGCTTCACCTGTACAATACAAGGAAATCCTGACCACATGACCTGCTGGTGGCCTTGTTCTAGGTCACCACCACTAATCCTAGCTGTCATCACAATACCCTGTAATGCAGTAGGCGTCCAGCAGGTGGCGCTGCATACTCGTGCACCATGAGATATTAAATGATATTACACGAGCCGTACATATCCCTTTTTTATTACTGGCGCTCAGCTATGCCACCATTTTCGGGGCTGTAGCTTTGCACTATTGAGGTAATGGTCGGTAAGGTAGCAATGTGCGCCCATATTTCTAGCCCAGCGCCCTTTGGCCGGCCCCTCCTCCTCCTCGGCCTGGGCGGTGCAGTGGGAGGTAGCAGAGCGGAGTGTCGGCCGGGGTATTAGGGACACGCACCCCGGTGTCCTCTCATCGTGTGCGAGGGAGTGTAATCTGCAGGTGTCCCAGGAAGACACGCGTCAGCTGGAGAAGATGGTGACCCGAGTGTACACGGCATCCTCCTCCTGCTCCACCACGGTGAGTGCGGCTCTGGAGATTCCCCGGAACTTAACGCTGCTTCGCTAGTTTTTCTACGAAGTCTGTGATCTTTGAATGACCAATGAATTAAAAGACGCGGTGGAGTATGTGTGCATCATCTATGTGGGGGATGGGTCCAGCTAGATCCCCTCGCCATACACCTGATCACATAGATGGGGGGCTGACTCCGGCACAGTGCTTGGCTCTGCCGCTCTCCTATGTCTCCGAGTAATACAGCATTACCAAGTTACACGGGGCGGGTCGTGGCTGACAGTAACGTCTCCATGTGTTGCCCCCTCTGCGACACGGGGGTCGTGGCTGACAGTAACGTCTCCATGTGTTGCCCCCTCTGCGACACGCGGGTCGTGGCTGACAGTAACGTCTCCATGTGTTGCCCCCTCTGCGACACGGGGGTCGTGGCTGACAGTAACGTCTCCATGTGTTGCCCCCTCTGCGACACGGGGGTCGTGGCTGACAGTAACGTCTCCATGTGTTGCCCCCTCTGCGACACGGGGGTCGTGGCTGACAGTAACGTCTCCATGTGTTGCCCCCTCTGCGACACGGGGGTCGTGGCTGACAGTAACGTCTCCATGTGTTGCCCCCTCTGCGACACGGGGGTCGTGGCTGACAGTAACGTCTCCATGTGTTGCCCCCTCTGCGACACGGGGGTCGTGGCTGACAGTAACGTCTCCATGTGTTGCCCCCTCTGCGACACGGGGGTCGTGGCTGACAGTAACGTCTCCATGTGTTGCCCCCTCTGCGACACGGGGGTCGTGGCTGACAGTAACGTCTCCATGTGTTGCCCCCTCTGCGACACGGGGGTCGTGGCTGACAGTAACGTCTCCATGTGTTGCCCCCTCTGCGACACGGGGGTCGTGGCTGACAGTAACGTCTCCATGTGTTGCCCCCTCTGCGACACGGGGGTCGTGGCTGACAGTAACGTCTCCATGTGTTGCCCCCTCTGCGACACGGGGGTCGTGGCTGACAGTAACGTCTCCATGTGTTGCCCCCTCTGCGACACGGGGGTCGTGGCTGACAGTAACGTCTCCATGTGTTGCCCCCTCTGCGACACGGGGGTCGTGGCTGACAGTAACGTCTCCATGTGTTGCCCCCTCTGCGACACGGGGGTCGTGGCTGACATTAACGTCTCCATGTGTTGCCCCCTCTGCGACACCGGGGTCGTGGCTGACAGTAACGTCTCCATGTGTTGCCCCCTCTGCGACACGGGGGTTGTGGCTGACAGGAACGTCTCCATGTGTTGCCCCCTCTGCGACACGGGGGTCGTGGCTGACAGGAACGTCTCCATGTGTTGCCCCCTCTGCGACACGGGGGTCGTGGCTGACAGGAACGTCTCCATGTGTTGCCCCCTCTGCGACACGGGGGTCGTGGCTGACAGGAACGTCTCCATGTGTTGCCCCCTCTGCGACACGGGGGTCGTGGCTGACATTAACGTCTCCATGTGTTGCCCCCTCTGCGACACCGGGGTCGTGGCTGACAGTAACGTCTCCATGTGTTGCCCCCTCTGCGACACGGGGGTTGTGGCTGACAGGAACGTCTCCATGTGTTGCCCCCTCTGCGACACGGGGGTCGTGGCTGACAGGAACGTCTCCATGTGTTGCCCCCTCTGCGACACGGGGGTCGTGGCTGACAGGAACGTCTCCATGTGTTGCCCCCTCTAGCCCAGGGTGGTATATTGTAGGTAAGTGAAGGGGCAGCTGAAGTTTAGTACATGGCTCTGATTGTGCCCCTCCTATACCTGTCCTACAGGCTTTCTTCCTGCCGCTTCAGATGTTTTTGACATTTTTGTTTATGGAGCCATAAATGTCAGGAACGCACCAAATTCTCCGTCTGTGGAAAATATCACTGTTGGGCCACGGTCACATGTTCAGTATTTGGTCAGTATTTTACCTCAGTATTTGTAATCCAAAACCAGGAGTGGGTGATAAATCCATAAGTTATACTTTTCCTCAGACTGTCCCACTCCTGGTCTTGGCTTATAAATACTGAGGTAAAACACTGAACGTGTGCACGTGACCTTACACTTGATTCATTGTTTTTTTATCAGAGCTTGGTGGTTTTTCCCATTAGGATTTGGTCAGTCTCAGATTAATAAAATGATGGCGGTTTCCTCAGATTCTCCTATGTCTGTGAGAAATGCACCGCTCACAGGTGAGGCTTTTTTCTCCTCACAGACCCGTTTACTTTGGCAATTTTGATCTGAGAGGCGAATTAGGATCGGACATGCCTCTTTGATTCTGTGCTTACCACTTGGTCCGCCAAAGTACGCCGACGTGTGACCAGCCCCACAGATGATCATAGGGCCAAGTTCTCTATGTGGAAGACTGACCGCTGAATGAGCCCTTAGGTCTAAGGTCACTTAAGCGTCTAAAAATAAGTTGGCTGATTTTTCATCTGTTTTGCCATCCACATGACATTAGTAAAAAATCAGATGCTTTCTGGATCACCCTATGGGTCTCTCAGTTTGTGCACCCATAGACTTCAATAGGCGAGTCTCATCTGAAAAATGGAAGAGAACGGTGCATGTTGCTTTTTTTTTTTTTTGGTCCAAGTAAAAGAGGAAAAAAAGAAAAAAAGGTCGCCTGAACAGCCCAATTAAATAGCGGGTATTGTCTGTGTGATGTCAATTTTTCCAGACTGAATACGGTGGTGTGCGCAGAGCCTTGGGGCTTATCAGTATGATCATTTTCTATTTATTTTTTTTCCTACAGAAAATCGCTTTTGTGCCTTATGCTATAGATGTTGTTCATGTACAGTTTGTTGTGATAACAGGCCCTGTAAGAGTCAAAGGCAAAATTCACACAAGTGATTTTCCCGCATAGAAAACCTCACAACTTGCACCTACGGTCAAGAGTCGGATACAGTTGTGCCAAAAGCGTGCGCTACAAGGACTGCCGTCACATCCACTACTAATGTGACTGGTCCATACCTATACAGTCTTTTGAATAAGTCCTTCATAGTATAGCCATAGAATTATTTTATTTGACCCCCTCGCCCTGCGCCTGTGATTATACACACGTATCTGGGTAGCAGACGTTATCCAGCCTGTAGTGAATCACCCATGTCAGGCACTCCTTGTTTTCTCAGAGTTCCACAGTAGCGCTTCATGAGTGTATTGTGTTTTCTGTGTGCAGAATACACGGTGCAAATATTTGCTGCAACATTCTCGCACCACTAGTCACAACTGCTGGGACAGATTGGAATATATTGGACAAAATGATCAATTTACCACATAGAAAAGCATGTCTGCTCAGACTTGGGAAGCCAAGAAAAGTTTCCATACACTATAAAAAAATGCCAGAAAGTTAACAACGCTCTGAAAGACCTTACAGTAACGTCAGATGAGCAGTTTTCTTGGATGTTGTGAAGGGTGGCGTATCCTTATATCTTGCTTTATTTACTAGACATCTAATTTTCACTCCTTTTTGTCACAGATTATCCACAATAAGCCTTAGGCCTCATTCAGACATCAGTTCTTCTCCTGTACATGACAAACACACCGATTTTGATCAGTGTGTGGTCCAAGTGTCATCAGTTTTTCTCATACAGTACATGGAGAAAATGAAAGTTTCTCCACCTTCTCCTTTCTGACAGTCTGTAAAAATCGGTCTAGACTTGCATTGTCAATTTTGATCTGACCCTTGGATCAAAATCTACCTTTTTGCCACTGACCTCTCAGTCAGCGAAAAATCAGATATGTGAATGGGCCCCATAGAATATCACAGGTAACGTTTTATTTTCTTCTGAGTAATATATGGGCAGAACTTGTATGCAAAAAACTGAGATCTGAATGAGGTTTTATAGCAAACTCCACATTGTATAAGGGTTTGTGCAGACAACCATAGTTTTGGTCCAAGTGTGATACACCAGAAGATTGGATCACACTTGGACCAATGTTATTCAATGAGGCCATGCACATGACTGATTTTTTTTTTTTTTTTTTTTCCCCCCCCTCTGGCCAAGTAGTCTGAGGAAAAAAAATTACAGCATGCAGGATTTTCCTCTGATTATCAGATCACACTTGCTCATTCAAGTCTATGAAAAAAAATTCAGATTTTAATGGACTGACAGTATGCAGAAATTAATTGTTCTATATTCTCCATATGTGAGAAAAACAGATTCCACTCTGAGAGTCAGATGAGAGTCTGATCAGCATAATTAGACATTTTTTTCAGATGGGAAAACATACGGTTGTGGCCCCTAGCCTTACAGTGCATACCTGTGGAGGTGTTTTGGGGTCTTTTCTCATAAGGTGATGTGCAGGTAAATATGTGAATAATAGTAGCTTGCATCTCTCTTGTGTGGATTGTGTGATCAATAGAAGTAGAGCATAAAAAGAGAAGGGGAAACACACTTTCAAGGTATTTTCCCCATTAGTGCAAGTGTTTGTGGGCTATATTCACATGTGTAATATTTGGTCTGTATTCCAGATCAGTATTTGTAAGCCAAAACCAGGAGTTGGTGAAAAATGCAGACGTGGTGACGTGTTTCTATTAGGCTTTTTCCTCGGATTGTTCCACTCCTGATTTTTCCTACAAATACTGACCAAATATTGAACGTGTAAACGTGGACTTACAGATTGACACAGAGGTCTCTCACACACCTATATGCAAACATCTGATTTTAGAGGCTCAATTGTGAAAATATGGTATGGAGACCTCGATAAGATATCAGCACAAAATTCTAATACGGCCATATACATCAGTTATTCCAGATAAAGTGATTTGACTTGCAATGCTAATGTGGCAGATTAGTGTATGGTCACGTGCACACCTTCAGTATTTTACCTCAGCATTTGTAAGCCAGAACCAGGAGTGGGTGATAAATACAGAAGTGGTGATGGTTTTCTATTATACTTTCCCTCTGATCCCTTCCTGGTTTTGGTGTACAAATACTGAGGTTAAATACTGACCAAGTACTCAACATAAAAATGTGGCCTTAAAGCTATAGCTCTATTAAAATTTCATAAACATATAAAAGCAAAGGAAGTCTGTTTGATAAACATAGGGAAAAAAAACTTCTTACCTGCTGTATGTGAGCAGAAGGTACTGTACCCCTGCCGTTTATTCCCTGAAGTACTGGAAATCAAAATGTCAGTGATTTACAACACACGGAGAAAGGACAGCTTAAGGTGTTTACATGTGCTTCTAACTTCCATCATGTTTCTTGCTTCCTGTTGCCCACAGGAATTGTCTGCAGCATCAATTTCTGTCTCTGGTGTTATAAAGTATGACAGAGGCAGCAAACATTACTGGATTCTGCATTCTCTTTCATTTCTGGCACAACGACCATATAGAATTTATGATTTTTTTTGTGGAGCTACGTGTTACATATGAATAAATGAAGATATCTGAATCTTGCATCCAGTAGCCTACAGTTTCACTTTTCAATCATTGCTCATTAATTTGTGACAGACAAGCCAGAACTATGAGTTGGTCCTAATATAGAAGAGGTTCATATGTTTCGATTATTTATTCCCTGTTATGTTCCACTACTGCTTATGTTTTCTGACAAACATACTGCCGTGTAAGTGTGTGTAGTCAGTTTTCATATTACGTTTTACCTTGCGTTCAGTGGCTCTGTAGAGGCTTGTATCCGATCCCACCAAAACGGGATTTGGACACTTGTGCTCATGGGGCCATTGACGATAATGATTCAAATGGAGTCAGTTTACTCTGTCGTACACTATTTTGCCACAATTTTTTTTCTTCTTACATCCTCACTAGAGATGAGTGGATGAGGCAGAATTTGATATATTGTACTTCATGATAGCTGTGAAATTTCTTTGCTATGACTTGCGTTTATTTGTGAAAAAAAACAAACAAATTTGGCGAAAATTTTGCAATTTCAAACTTTAATTTTTATATCCTTAAATCAGAGACTCATATTACACAAAATAGTAAATACATAACATTTCCCTCATGTCTACTTTACATCAGCACAATTTTTTTGAAACATACCTTATATACTCGTGTATAAGCAGAGTTTTTTTTTCAGCACATTTTTTTTTTTTTTTTTTTTTTGTGCTGAAAACGCCCCCCTTGGCCAATACACAAGTCAATTGTCCCAGAAAGATGCGGCAGAGCAGAGGCAGGAGTGTGTGGCTGTGGCTAAAGCCTGTGCCGCTGCTAAAGAGAAATGAATATTCCAGCACACATCCTCCTT
This sequence comes from Dendrobates tinctorius, assembly GCF_039654945.1. Classification (NCBI taxonomy): domain Eukaryota; kingdom Metazoa; phylum Chordata; class Amphibia; order Anura; family Dendrobatidae; genus Dendrobates; species Dendrobates tinctorius. The sequence goes on along the minus strand of NW_027361779.1, from coordinate 43,231,461 downwards.
ACCTTCCTGCGCGCCCTTGCAGCATCTCATTCGTTGCAGCGCCAGCAGCTCTTCCAGCTGAGCGATCACGTGGCCCCGCTCATTAAAGTAATGAATATGCACGCCTCTCCACTCCTATAGGCATGGAGTGAATATTCGTTACCTTAATGAGTGGGGCCACGTGATCGCTCGGCCGGAAAAGCTGCTGGCGCCTGAACAAGATGAAGCGAGGGCGCCCAGGCAAGGTAAGTAGGATATAGATATATTTTTATTTTTATTAGTACCATGTATACAAGGACAAGGGGGATAAGGAGCCGTGCATACAAGGACAAGGGGGATAAGGAGCCGTGCATACAAGGACAAGGGGGATGAGGAACCTGTGCATGCCCGGCTTATACTCGAGTCAATAAGTTTATCCAGTTTTCGTGGCAAAAGTAGGTGCCTTGGTTTATACTCGGGTCGACTTATACTTGAGTATATACAGTATTTTTTTTTTAAGGAAGTTATAAGGGTTAAAAGTTGACCAGCGACTTCTCATTTTTACAACAAAATTTGCAAAACCATTTATTTTTAGCGACCACTTCACATTTGAAGTGACTTTGAGGGGCCTATATGGCAGAAAATGCCCAAAATTGTCACCATTCTAAAAACTGCACCTCTCAAGGTACTGAAAACCACATTCAAGAAGTTTATTATCCTTTCAGGTGCTTCACAGGAGTTTTTGTAATGTGGAAGGAAAAATAAACATTTGCTTTTACTTTACAAAAAAATTTTTTACACTTTTTTTTTTTTTTTATTTTCGCAAGGGTATCAGGAGAAAATGGACCATATAATTTTTTTCGTGCAATTTCTCCTGAGCATGCCAATACCCCATATGTGGGGGAAATCTACTGTTTTGGCACATGGCAGGGCTTGAAAGGGAAGGAGCGCCATTTCACTTTTTTAATCTATAATTTGCTGGCATAATTAGTGGACGCCATGTAATGTTTGGAGAGCCCCTGATGTGCCTAAACAGTAGAAGCCCCCCACAAGTGACCCCATTTTGGAAACTAGACCCCTCAGGGAACTTATCTAGATGTACTTTGAGCACTTTGAACCCATAGGTGCCTCACATAAGTTTATAATGTAAATCCGTGAAAATTATTTTTTTTTTTTTTTTTTTTTTTTTTTTTAGTTCCAAATTTTGCATTTTCATAAGGTTAACAGGAGAAATTGCTCCATACAATTTGTTTGGTAATTTCTCCTGAGTGCGCATATACGCAATATGTGGAGGGAAAACTGTTTTGGTGCATGGCAGGCCTTGAAAGGGAAGAAACGCCGTATTATAGTGCAGATCTTGCTGCACTTGTTTGAGGATGCCATGTTACATTGGCAGAGCCCCTGAGATGCCAACACAGCAGAAACCCCCCCCCCCCATTAGGGACCCCATTTTACAAACTAAACCTCTCAATGAATTCATCTTTAAAGGGGCTAGCTGAGGGACACAAGGACACTGCCAGCTACAATGGGTAAGCAGGACAACTCTGGAACATACATTAGCGCGGTGGTTTTTGACTTTTGTCACTTTTTGATCATGCATCGGTTCTTGTTATGCTCATTATTACATATGGGTGGTTATCTAAGTTATGACCTGCCTTACCCCAGGTTACTTCTTTGTATGTCCTTGTTTCTTCCCTCATGCTCCCGCAGAGCAGTATATGTACGACGCATGTCTGAAAAGGGTTAATGTCCCTCCTTCTGCTCACCTTCCCAGCCCTTCGCTCTCGCTACCATGCATCTGTTCCTCACCACATATACCCCCAGCACTTGCATTGAAATCTTCAGTACTTTCGCTGTACCAGAATTTCAGATGACATTGTGCGGAAAGTCAGCTGCGCACATCATGAAATTTTGATGCCTGTATAAAGTCTTCCCAGGCGCCATGACACTGGGAAGTTCAGCACAGTTCTAGAGACTTGAAGATTCAATCGCGAGCAGTGGGCAGTCAGAAGATGCGTTGACCTGCTAAGGGGCCGAAGAGGTGAGTTTAACAATTTTTCCAACATTTTGATGGCCCGTTATGGTTCAGAAAAATAATGGCTAGCGGCCACCATTTTGCTTAATCAGTACAGAAGCAAATTGCAAAGAATCCGCATTTGGCAAATGTGGATATTTTTAAAACTTCAGTATGAGGACTCAAACTCACATGCGAGAGAGAAACTCTGACGAGTCTCGCACGTCAGTACCTGGCACTGCCGCTGGCACTCAGATCGGATCGTTCAGCTGCATGTATATCTATGCAGCTGAACGCTCCGATTTGAGTGCCGGTGGCAGTGCCAGGTATTGACGTGCGAGACTCATCACAGTTTCTCGCATGTGAGTATGAGCCCTAATAATAATAAATCAACTTCACTTGAATTTATTTACTTATCTGTAATCTAATATATAAAGCACAATGTGTGTATGTCCGGTATTGGCATCCGCACCGTCGCAGCTACAGCCACAAAATTTGGCACAGTCACATGTCTGGACCCCGAGAGCGTCATAGGCTATGTTGAGGCGAAATTTTAACCCCGCGCGTTCCAATTCACCAAAAAATTTTGCCCCTATCTATATAATGGGGAAAAAGTGAAAGGAAAAGTGTTGGAGGCAAATTGACAGCTGCCAGATGTGAACAAGGGGGACTTAAAGAATGTGAGCGATGGTGCCAAAGAGTATATACCGTACAGTTGCTAAGGTGGGGCCCTGACATGGGATACTCACCACACACGGGGATATGAACACACACAAAATGCGCCACACACTACCACGTGCTTCCACACATATACCACCCTCAGCACACATTTCACCATACATACACCAACCTCGCCACATAAAAGTCGAAACACAAAAGACGCCACTCAAAACTCACCACACTGTCCCAGAGCTGTTTAAAAGATGAAAAATGAGCTGTGATTGGTTGCTATCAGCAACAGTTTTCTTTGTAGACAGTTGTGGTAACTGAGGCCTATTATTCTTATAATTTCTATGGTGTTATTGTCCTTCTGTGAAGCTGGAAATAACACAATTTATTACCGTGCCAACACAGACCACCCTCTGACACAGACTGCAGGGGAGCCCAGTATCACACAGGATAGGATTGGATACACAGCTCAGCAGTCAGTATCACACAGGATAGGATTAGATACACAGCTCAGCAGTCAGTATCACACAGAATAGGATTAGATACACGGCTGAGCAGAAAGTATCACACAGGAGAGGATACTTGGGTAATCGTTTAGTTAATTTGTGTTGCAAATCTGTAGTGTTGAATATATGATGTGAAATGGTTTTATGTGCAATATAATTATAATTTATTATAACTAACCACAGTTGGTTACTATGCCTAGGCAACGTTGGGCTCTCCAGCTAGTCCTAACTATAAAGTTAAATAAAAAGTTATCAAAAAGTTGTTGGTGAATGGTATTTAACCAAAACAACAAGAATTCAGAGTTGCTGTTTTGTTTTTTTTGTTTTTGTTCATTCCATCTCCCACAAAATATAATAAAAAATGAACAAAAAATTATATATTCACCTAATTTGGACTAATGATTAGATCCTGTCAGGTGAAAAATAAGCCCTCACACAAGGTCAGTTGACTGAAAAATGTTCAACTTGTGGCTCTTAGAATATGGTGACACAAAAACAAAATTGTTTTAAGCTGTGTATTTATTGTATAGCGTTATAAAACTATATTAATTTGGTGTGAAAACAGAAAATTAATACTTTTTATTTATGTACCATATGTAATCAAGCCCTCGTACAGCTATGCTGACAAGAACATTAACAAAATTATGAATCATGGAATAGAACAATGAAAAAATAGATGTTTAGCTCCAAATTGGGCCTGGTCCTTAAAGGGTTAGTAATAGGGATGGGCGAATCCTGAAATACTCGGAATCGCTAGACTCTAACGAGTCCGACTCGGAAACTCGCTACTCGTTGCGAGTCTAGCGAGTCCAATGTTAATGAATGGGGATGCGAGTATTGCAGCGATTCCTGTGCTGCCATTTTTTTTGTTCCGCTTACTTCCCGCATGTGGCTGTGCACACCATGCGGAAAGTAAGCAGAACAATTGCGGATGGTACCCACTGTCCTCCGGGCTTTGGGTACCATATCCCTGTAAAAAATAGAATTTAAAAATAAAAAATATTGTTATTCTCACCCTCCGACGTCCCGCGCAGCCTTCCCGCCTCTCCACGCTCTTGTTCCCAGTAGTCCTTTGCGAAAATGCCCGCGATGGCGTCCGTTCTCGCGGGATCGCGAAGTCTCGTGGTCATTCGCGCAACGTCATCTCGAATCACCGCGAGACATCGCGATCCCGCGAGAACGGACGTCATCGCGGGCATTTTCGCAAAGGATTACTGGGAACGGATGCGTGGAGAGGCGGGAAGGCTGCACGGGACGTCGGAGGGTAAGAATAACAATATTTTTTATTTTTTTTTACATTCTATCTTTTACTACTGAGGCCGCATAGGCGGCCTCAGTAGTAAAAAGTTGGTCACACTTGTCAAACACTGTTTGACGAGTGTGACCAACCTGTCAATCAGTTCTCCAAGCGATGCTACAGATCGCTTGTAAAACGCTAGCATTTTGCAAGCTAAATACGCTTGCAAATCGCTAGTTTTCCGCGGGAAAATCGCGGGAATTTAAAATGCGATTTTCCCGCGGAATGGAATTCCGGAATTCTCGCGGTAATTTCCGCGAGAGTTCCGGTACGTGTGCACTTAGCCTTATTTGCATTGGACTCGTTACTGTGCGAGTAATCGCTTGGAAACTCGCAGAGTACCGACTCCTGCGAGTCCCCTACTACTCGCAGAGTAACGAGTCCTAACGAGTAGATTCGCCCTTTCCTAGTTAGTAAGTTATTTGGGTTTTCTATTTTTTTTATTTATTTATTTTTTTGTTTAATCCTGTCCTGTTGTGAATCCTCTGTGTTTGATTCATGACAGCGTGAAAAAGGTAATAAAGATTGTAAGTACCAGTAAATGCCGGATAGATTTGTTTTGTAATGTATTGTATCAGGTTTTAACCTGCGTTCAACAAGTATGTACATGAGATCTGAGAATAAGTGCTTTCTGTGTAATGTTTTGAAAATGACAGTGTTGTAATGTATTTGTTTTGTGTAGCTGTGCCCTGTGTGGGATTTCCTGATGACTTGTGCTTATCATTCATGTCCAAGTCATAAGGAAGGAGCCAGAGACAGCTGAGTTTACATTTGTGTGCAGGACCTTGCTGAGTTTTGCTTACCATTCAGCAATTTTTTTTTATAGTTTTGCATTCCTAGTGTTTTCATTATAATGTATCCCATGTCACACTGTCACTGATCACTGTTGCCATTGTTTTTAAACGGCCCTGTTCGTATTTTGCAGTTTGATAATTTTAATTCAGAGAGGTTTTCATTACACACTAGGGAATATTTGTTAATACTGTCGTAAACGTAGACAGCCTAAGGCTGGGTTCATATTGCGTTCGGGTGCTGCGTTTAACGCATCTGTTACATAGCGGCATAACGCTATGTAACGGATGCGTTAACGCACCCATAGACTGCTATAGATGAGAGCATTGCTAACGCATGTCATAATTGGCATGCGTTAACGATGTGCTGTCATTCTGTGACAGGCGCTCATGCGCGGTCTGCAGTGTCCGAGGGTCCGTCACTGCTAGCGCATACGTTGAACGGACTGCCCTAACGCAATCTGAACCTAGCCTGAAAGTCAACGACACAGATGGAAACAGCACCAAATTTACAATGTGTGTCAGTGTCACGTGCTGAGTGATCATTTTCAAGCATCTTGCTAGATATGTTAGCCACTTTGTTGTGGTACCTCTTGGTTGACTTTACATTAGGGGTGGGAACCTTTTTTTTTATTTTTTCTTCTGTCAACGGCCATAAGTCGCATCTAAAAAATTATCCTTCCATCTTTGGTCAAACATTTAAAGGATTTGTGCAGTTACTTTGTAACTGCAGACTTATGAATCCCCCCCCCAGCACACGCACTGTGCGCTATGGGGATTCGCTGCTTTCTGAGCCAGGACCAGAGAGTTTTTATGCGTTATACATAGTCCCTGCCAGCGAGCACCGCCTCGCACCATACACTTGTATTCTGGAGCTGGTGTGTATACATCACATAGGAAAAGCTGGGGGCTGGAACAGATGCATCACATAGGAGACGCTGGGTCATATACAGTGGGTACGGAAAGTATTCACACCCCTTTAAATTTCATTGCAGCCATTTGGTAAATTCAAAAAAGTTCATTTTCTCATTAATGTACACTCTGCACCCCATATTGACTGAAAAGAAACAGAAATGTAGACATTTCTGCAAACTTATTAAAAAAAGAACTGAAATATCACATGGTCATAAGTATTCAGACCCTTTGCTCAGTATTGAGTAGAAGCACCCTTTGAGCTAGTACAGCCTTGAGTCGTCTTGGGAATGATGCAATAAGTTTTTCACACCTGGCTTCTTCCTTGCAAATCCTCTCCAGTTCCATCAGGTTGGATGGTAACGTTAGTGGACAGCCATTTTCAGGTCTCTCCAGAGATGTTCAATTGGGTTTAGTTCAGGGGACTGGCTGGGCCAGTCTAGAATGGTCAGAGTTGTTCTGAAGCCACTCCTTTGTTATTGTAGTTGTGTGCTTAGGGTCATTGCCTTTTTGGAAGGTGAACCTTCGGCCAATTCTGAGGTCCAGATCACGCTGGAAGAGGTTTTCAACCAAGATATCTCAGAAATTGGCTGCATTCATGTTTCCTTCAATTGCAACCAGTCGTCCAGTCCCTGCAGCTGAAAAACACCCCCATAGCATGATGCTGCCACCACCATGTTTCATTGTTGGGATTGTATTGGGAAGGTGAAGAGCAGTGCCTGGTTTTCTCCATACATACCACTTAGAATTATCACCAAAAAGTTCCATCTTTGTCTCATCTGACCAGAGAATCTTATTTCTCATAGTCTGGGAGTACTTCATGTGTGTTTTTTTTTTTTTTTTTATATAGCAAACTCTATGCGGGCTATCATATGTCTGGCACTGAGGAGAGGCTTCTGTTGGACCACTCTGCCAAAAAGGAATGACTGGTGGAGGGCTACAGTGATGGTTGACTTTGGGGAACTTTCTCCCATCTCCCTACTGCATTTGTGGCGCTCAGCCACAGTGATCTTGGGGTTCTTCTTTACCTCTCACCAAGGCTTTTCTCCCATGATTGCTCAGTTTGGCTAGATGGCCAGGTTTAGGAAGGCTTCTGGTGTTCCCAATCTTCTTCCATTTAAGGATTATGGAGGCCACTGTGCTCTTAGGAACCTTGAGCACTGCAGAAATTCTTTTGTAATCTTGGCCAAATCTGTGCCTTGCCACAATTCTGTCTGAGCTCCTTGGCCAGTTTCATTGACCTCATGATTCTCATTTGGTCTGACATGCACTGTGAGCTGTGAGGTCTTATATATAGACAGGACTTGGTTTGTAAAGACAAAAACCTATCAGTTTAATTAAACACAGCTGGACTCCAATGAAGGAGTAGAACCATCTCAAGGAGGATCACAAAGAAATGGACAGCATGTGACTAAAATATGAGTGTCTGAATTTGTTCAGAATGGGTCTGAATACTTATGACCCATGTGAAATTTCAGTTTTTCTTTAATAAATTTGCAAAAATTTCCACATTTGTTTTTTTTTTTTTTTTCTTTTTTAAACTCATGATGGGGTGCAGAGTGTACATTAGTGAGAGAAAAATGAGCTTTTTTGAATTTAGCAAATGGCTGCAATGAAACAGTGAAAAATTTAAAGGGGTCTGAGTACTTTCCGTACCCACTGTACATCATATAAGAGCGACTGGGACATATACATTTACATCGGAGGTGCTGAAGCGTCATATGGGAGAAATTGGCAGCTGTCTTGATTGGTGGGATGAGAGTGCATAGTGCACTGAATGTACCCACAAAGTACATCCTCACGCTGGCATTGAGTGTTGCATGTGTGACAGCATTCAGTTGGAAGCCTGTATGTGCATATTAACAGTGTAAATGTTAGGTTGAACAATAAGAAATGTTCACTAATTGCCTGCTCCTGGCCTAATGGATATTAATCAAGTGCGCACTAAAGAATTCACACCAGACACAGTCGGATGTAACCTCTCTTTGATCAATCTATGGCACAGCTCCAAAAGAGTTGATTTAACCTGAACATAGATTTATATATCCCATGTAAGGGGGCTCGGTTAGCTCTAAAATGGGAGTGATCATATGTATTCCATTGGTTAGTGGGTTGGGCAATGAGCTAGTCCGTGGGCGGATCCATGACGTCATCAGAGTGGGCGTCAATGTGGGGGGATTCATGAGGTCATCAGGGTGGTCATCTTGGATACCAGCACATGGTGTGTGGTGAAACAGGAAATGGCAGCCATCTTTAGTGCCACACTTTGATCTGAACAAGCTCATGTAAGGTTAAACAATACACTTTATAGGTCGTTTCTCTCACTCATGTCTTGAGGTTAATTAAGTATTTGATCTTATGGCTCTCCTCAACATAAGGAGCAATGAAATGGTTGGCAAAACAGACCCACCAGGCCAAGCACTGCGGTCCACATGAAGGTGCCCTGGGGCTGGAGAAAAAGAACATTGTGGGCCGTAAATGGTCTGCAAGCCGGAGGTTCCTCACCCCTGCCTTACAGGAATTAATTTAGGGAGTCTGAGCATTTTGAACCCACAGGTGAGTCACAGAATTTTATAACATTAGAACGCGGAAATGTAAAGTGAGTGGGTTTATTTTTTGTTTGTTTTTTTTTTTCAACCTTTGGCTTTAGTCCTAAATTTTAATTTTCACAATTGACCATAGGAGAAAGTGTACCCCACGATTTATTATGCAGTTTCTCCTGAATATGGCAATGCTCATAAATGGTTAGAAACTGTTTGGCTACTTGCCTGGGCTTGGAAGACAAGGAGCCCTCTTTGACTTTTAGAGCTCAATTTTGGCTGAAATAGATTGATACCATGTTGTATTTGCCGAGCACATGAGGTGCCAGGTACCTGGCAGACCTGGAAGTCCTTGTTTGACAGAAGACATGACATCCATTGGCACATTTAATATTACAGGAAGATTTATGTAAACTAGAAGCTTGGGTGGGCTGATAAATGGCAAATGAGCTTTAATGGGGATAAATGTAAGGTCATGCACTTGGAAAGAAGAAATAAGATATATAACTATGTGCTTAATTGTACAACACTGGGCACAACTGTCACTGAAAAAAAAAAAGACCTGGGTGTATGGGTGGACGACACTCATTTAGTGGCCAGTGTCAGGCAGCTGTTGCAAAGGCAAATTAATGGGATGCATTAAACGAGGCATAGATGCTCATTAGGAGAACATAGTTTTACCCCTATACAAGTTACTAGTGCAACCACACTTAGAATACTTTGTACAGTTCTGGTCTCTGGTGTATAAGAAAGACATAGCTGAACTGGAGCGGGTGCAGAGAAGAGTGACCAAGGTTATTAGAGAATTGTGGAGTCTGCAATACCAGGACAGGTTATTACACTTGGGGTTATTTTATTTTGGAAAAATGAAGACTTAGGGGTGATCTTATTACAATGTATAAATATGAGGGGACAGTACAAAGACCTTTCTAATCTTTTTACTCTTAGATCTGTGACTGGGACAAGGGGGCATCCTCTACGTCTGGAGGAAAGAAGGTTTAAGCATACTCACAGACGCGGATTCTTTACTGTAAGAGCAGTGAGACTACGGAACTCTCTGCCATATGATGTTGTAATGAGTGATTCCCTACTAAAATTTTAAGAAGGGACTGGATGCCTTTCTTGAAAAGTATAATATTACAGGGTATATACACTAGTTTCCTTAATATTGCGTTGATCCAGGGAGCTAGTTTGATTGCCATATGTGGAGTCACATGGGTTTTTTTTGCCTTCCTCTGGATCAACATGTTAAGGCAAGTTATGATAGAATATGGGTTGAACTAGCTGGACTTAAAGGGAAGGTGCCATCCAAAAAATTTTTTTCCAGCAATTGAAAAAATGTAAAGAATTAATGTTTACATATTCTTAAAAAATATATTATCATTTGTTTTTAACCCCTTCACCCCCAAGGGTGGTTTGCACGTTCATGACCGGGCCAATTTTTACAATTCTGACCACTGTACCTTTATGAGGTCATAACTCTGGAACGCTTCCATGGATCCCGGTGATTCTGACATTGTTTTCTCGTGACATATTGTACTTCATGTTAGTGGTAAAATTTCATTCAAATAACTTGCGTTTATTTGTGAGAAAAACGGAAATTTGGCGAAAATTTTGAAAATTTCGCGATTTTCCAACTTTGAATTTTTATGCCCTTAAATCACAGAGATACGGCACACAAAAAACTTGATAACTAACATTTCCCACATGTTTACTTTACATCAGCACAATTTTGGAACCAAAATTTTTTTTTGTTAGGAAGTTATAAGGGTTAAAAGTTGACCAGCGATTTCTCATTTTTACAACACCATTTTATTTTTAGGACCACATCACATTTGAAGCCACTTTGAGGGGTCTATATGATAGAAAATACCCAAAAGTGACACCATTCTAAAAACTGCACCCCTTAAGGTGCTCAAAACCACATTCAAGAAGTTTATTAACCCTTTAGGTGCGTCACAGGAATTTTTTTGAATATTTAAAAAAAAATGAACATCTAACTTTTTTTCATAAAAAAAATACTTCAGGTTCAATTTTTTTTATTTTACCAAGGGTAACAGGAGAAATTGAACTGCGAAAGTTATTGTGCAATTTGTCCTGAGTACGCAGATACCTGATATGTGGGGGGGAACGACTGTTTCGGCGCATGGCAGAGCTCAGAATGGAAGGAGCGCCGTTTGACTTTTTCAATGCAAAATTGGCTGGAATTCAGATTGGACGCCATGTCACGTTTGGAGAGTCCCTGATGTACCTAAACAGTGGAAACCCCCTACAAGTGACCCCATTTTGGAAACTAGACCCCCCAAGGAACTTATCTAGATATGTGGTGAGAACTTTGAACCCACAAGGGCTTTACAGAAGTTTATAACGTACAGCGGTACAATTAAAAAATCATATTTTTTCCACAAAAATGATCTTTTCACCCCAATTTTTATTTTCCCAAGGGTAACAGGACCCTAAAAGTTATTGTGCAATTTGTCCTGAGTACGCTGATACCCCACATGTGGGAGTAAACCACTATTTGGGCGCATGGCAGAGCTCGCAAGGGAAGCAGCGCCATTTGACGTTTTTGGCTGGAATTGAGATCGGACACGATGTCGCGTTTGGAAAACCCCTGATGTACCAAAACAGTGGAAACCCCCCACAAATGACACCATTTTGGAAACTAGACCCCCTAAGGAACTTATCTAGATGTGTGGTGAGCACTTTGACCCCCCCAGTGCTTCACAGAAGTTTATAACACCCGGGCGTGAAAATAAAAAATTCGTATTTTTTCCACAAAAATGATCTTTTAATCACCATTTTTTTATTTTCCCAAGGGTACCAGGAGAAATTGGACCCCAAAAGTTGTTGTCCAATTTGTCCTGAGTATGCTGATACCCCATATGTGGGAGAAAACTACTGTATGGGCACACGTCGGGGATCGGAAGGGAAGTAGTGACGTTTTGGAATGCAGACTTTGATGGAATGGTCTGCGGGTGTCATGTGCGTTTGGAGAGCCCCTAATGTACCTAAACTATTGAAACTCCCCACAAGTGACCCCATTTTGGACACTAGACCCCCCACGGAACTTATCTAGATGTGTGGTGAGCACTTTGAACCCCCAAGTGCTTCACAGAAGTTTATAACACTCGGACGTGAAAATAAAAAAATCATTTTTTTCCACAAAAATGATATTTTTGCCCCCAATTTTTTATTTTCCTAAGGGTAACAGGAGAAATTGGACCCCAAAAATTGTTTTGCAATTTGTCCTGAGTAGGCGGATACCCTACATGTGGGGGTAAAACACTGTTTGGGCGCATAGCAGAGCTTGGAAGGGAAGGAGCACCATTTGACTTTTTCAACTCAGAATTGGCTGGAATTGAGATCAGACGCCATGTTGCATTTGGAGAGCCCCTGATGTACCCAAACAGTGGAAACCCCCAATTCTAACTCCAACCCGAACCCCAACACGCCCCTAACCCTAGCCCTAACCCTAGCCCTAGCCCTAACCCTAACCCTACCCCAACACACCCCTAGCCCTAACCCTAATGGGAAAATGGAAATAAATACATTTTTTAATTTTATTATTTTTCCCTAACTAAGGGGGTGATAACGGGGGGTTTGATTTACTATTTATGGCGGTTTTTATGTTTGGCGGCTGTCGCACGCTAAAAGACGCTTTTTATTGTAAAAATAGTTTTTGCATCACCACATATTGAGAGCTATAATTTTTCCGTATTTTGACCCACCGAGTCATGTGAGGTCTTATTTTTTGCGGGACAAGTTGACGTTTTTATTGGTACCATTTTCGGGCACGTGACATTTTTTGATCGCTTTTTATTCCGATTTTTGGGACGCAGACTGAACAAAAACCAGCGTTTCATGAATTTCTTTTGGGGGGGTGCGTTTACACCGTTCCGCGTGCGGTAAAATTGATAAAGCGGTTTTATTCTTCGGATCAGTACGGTTACAGCGATACCTCATTTAGGTCGTTTTTTATGTTTTTGTCGGTTTTATGCAATGAAAACTATTTTATATAAAAAATAATTATTTTTGCATCGCTTTATTCAGCGAGCTATAACTTTTTTATTTTTTCGCTGATGATGCTGTGTGGCAGCTCGTTTTTTGCGGGACAAGATGACGTTTTCAGCGGTACCATGGATATTTATATGCGTCTTTTTGATCGCGCGTTATTACACTTTTTGTTTGGCGGTATGATAATAAATCATTATTTTTTGCTTCGTTTTTTATTTTTATTTTTTAAGGGGTTCGCTAAAGGGGTTAACTAATGGGACAGTTTTATAGGGCGGGTCGTTAAGGACGCGGCGATACCTAATATGTGTACTTTTATTGTTTTGTTTTTTTTTATTATTTCCAAAAAATGGATTTATTGGGGGAATATTTTTTTTTTTCTAATTTATTTGGCGATTTTTTTTTTTTTTTTTTTTTTTAATTATTTTTACACTTTTTTTTTTTTATTTTTTTTTTTATTTTATTAAATAGTCCCAGGTGGGACATCACTGTCCTGTGACAGATCGCTGATCTGTCACATCACAGATCACTGTGACAGATCAGCGATCTGACACAGGCAGTGCCGAAGGCTTCCTCATGCCTGCGCTTTGCAGGCACTGAGGAAGCCAGCTTCCGCAGGCCCCCGTCGCCATCTTGGATTCGGGGGCCTGGAGGAAGGGAGTCCCCCGCAGCAGCGCTGCACATTGCGCTGCCGTGGGGGGCTCAGGGAAGCACGGAGGGAGCCCCCTCCCTGCCGATGCTTCCCTTTAACCCCCGGTACACCGCGATCGTGTTTGATCGCGGTGTGCAAGGGGTTAACGTGTCGGGGGCGGTCTGTGACCGCCCCTGACACATTGTGCCGGGTGTCAGTTGTGATAATCAGCTGACACCCGGCCGCGATCAGCGGCGCTCACCACGTGGGCGCCGCTGATCGCGCCGACGTACTATCCCGTCCCCGGTCATACGGGCCCGGGTACCGTGGACGGGATAGTACGTCGGATGGCAGGAAGGGGTTAATTTTGCAAAATATGAAAAATAATTTTAAAAAGTTTGGCATTTCCACTTGTTAACACTAGGGGGAGCAGCTACTTAAATCTGGCACAAAAACCTATGACACCTGGGAACACAGTGAGCAGCCATTTTGATGGGGCCTGCAAAGTTACTGACTGTCTTTGCAAGTAAAGTCTGGATCAGAACAGGTCATCAATCGGCAGAAATGTTTCCTGGATTTCTGTGGAGCAGATAAGCAGACTGTCCATCCATGTGTATAAAAGACAGCACTCGATGTACAATCCCTGGCACTGAACAGAGTGCCCCCCCATAGACCAGTGCACTGCTCTTCTGAAATACTCTGTGCTGCTGTCACTCTGCTCCTTCCTCCATATATCAGGCCCCTGTCGCCTCGCTTTCACACATCGCCAGGACAAGATCTGAGGAGAGGAATGGGGTCTTAGGTCGCTGAGGATGGCAGGCAGCAAGGATTCTGGGAGCAGGGTGACAGCAGCACAGAGTATTTCAGGAGAGCAGTGTGCTAGTCTATGGGGGGCACAGAGGGAGATATATGGCGAAGGAGCAGGGTGACAGCAGCACAGAGTATTTCAGGAGAGCAGTGCGCTGGTCTATGGGGGGCACAGAGGGAGATATATGGTGGAGGAGCAGGGTGACAGCAGCACAGAGTATTTTAGGAGAGCAGTATCACACGGGATAGGATTAGATACACGGCTCTGCAGTCAGTATCACACAGGAGAGGATTAGACATGACTCAGCAGGCAGTATCACACAGGATAGGATTAGATACACGGTGCAGCAATCAGTATCACACAGGAGAGGATTAGATACACGGTTCAGCAGTCAGTATCACAGGATAGGATTAGATACACGGCTCAGCAGTCAGTATCACACAGGATAGGATTAGATACACGGTTCAGCAGTCAGTATCACACAGGAGAGGATTAGATACACGGCTCAGCAGTCAGTATCACACAGGAGAGGATTAGATACACGGCTCAGCAGGCAGTATCACACAGGAGAGGATTAGATACACGGCTCAGCAGGCAGTATCACACAGGAGAGGATTAGATACACGGCTCAGCAGGCAGTATCACAGGAGACAGTATTACAGATATGCCCACACTGGTGAAACTTCCAGCCCCCCCAATTATGCACTAGACTATGGGCTGTATATGTCACTGTCCTCCTCAGACAGCCATAAAAGCTCTCATAAAAGCAAAGGTGTCAGATTACCGGAGATCACTGGGGCTGTGTGTGAGTGAGGAGGCGGAGACAGAGCAGGAGGACTGTGGAGCTGGAGCAGGAAGCACGGTGCCGAAAGTGGAGCTCAGCAGATGGCACTGGGCTACAGTAAAATGGCGCCCAGCCACACCTACAGCAGTGAATGGTGCAGCCCACAGGGGCGTGCCCAGTTCACTGCTAATGAGGCTGCATGGTGGGGTCGGGAGCCGACCGCAGTCTCCTATGTCCAGGGACGGCCATATTTGCAGACTGTATGAGTCCTCCACAGATTTGCAAATCAAGATGGCAGCGCCCAGTGGCTACATTAAAACATTTTTACAAACAAACCATAAATCCTAGTTAGTACAACATTTGCTGAAACAACATGTTTTGTTACTTACTCTTTTTTTGCAAATTAAAGGAAAGGTGCCGCAATTTTATATAAAGTCTTTTCAATCTCAATAACTATGTTACTATGAACTGGAGCGGGTGCAGAGAAGAGTGACCAAGGTTATTAGAGAATTGGGGAGTCTGCAATACCAAGACAGGTTATTACACTTGGGGTTATTTTATTTTGGAAAAATGAAGACTTAGGGGTGATCTTATTACAATGTATAAATATGAGGGGACAGTACAAAGACCTTTCTAATCTTTTTACTCTTAGATCTGTGACGGGGACAAGGGGGCATCCTCTACGTCTGGAGGAAAGGAGGTTTAATCATAATCACAGACGCAGGTTCTTTACTGTAAGAGCAGTGAGACTATGGAACTCTCTGCCATATGATGTTGTAATGAGTGATTCCCTACTAAAATTTAAGAAGGGACTGGATGCCTTTCTAGAAAAGTATAATGTTACAGGGTATATATACTAGATTCCTTGATAGGGCGTTTATCCAGGGAACTAGTCTGATTGCCGTATGTGGAGTCGGGAAGGAATTGTTTTCCCCAATGTGGAGCTTAGTGTTTGCCGCATGTTGTGTTTTTTTTTTTTTTTTGTTTTTTTTTTGCCTTCCTCTGGATCAACATGTTAAGCAATGGGTTGAACTAGATGGACTTAGTCTCCCTTCATCCTTAAAGGGAATCTGTCACCCCTTTTTTGAGATATCATATTATGATATCATTCAATTGTGTGTCTCATAAGGATTCTCTTAGTACTTTTGCTTCCCCCTGACCCTGCACCTTTCATGCATAAATACCTTTTTTATATCGGTTCAGATGTATGTAAACTGCCGCTGTCCGGTCCGCTGGGCGGGGCTTATTCAACTGCTCCCCCCCTCCCTGTCTTGCTCTACACAAGAAGAAATGCATAGAGCAAGACAGGGAGGTGGGGGGAGCAGGTAAATAAGCCCCGCCCAGCGGACCGGACAGCGGCAGTTTACATACATCTGAACCGATATAAAAAAGGTATGTATGCATGAAAGGTGCGGGGTCAGGGGGAAGCAAAAGTACTAAGAGAATCCTTATGTGACACACAATTGAATGATATCATTAGATATCTCAAAAAAGGGGTGACAGATTCCCTTTAAATGCTATGTTACTATGTTACATCACAACCATGATGCTATAGTATCGATTTGATTAAATAGGGAACGCCCTCATGCTCACAATCATCTAGCTGCAGCAGTTATTATTGAATGTGACATCCAGAGGATTAAACAGTCAGGCTGTTAGGTAAGCCATACTTTCAAGGTGATCGCGTTGGGAACAGCTAGCCTGTACAATCACCAGGAAGTTCTAGTACATCCATTTGTGGACACTTATTCCCAAATAGGACGAACCCATTTGTCTAATATTGGGAATATTGGGAAGGCTTTAGTATACTTGCTGATCAATACATACCTTTTTTGGCATAGTGAACATGGGAACAAAGCCTCATTGTGTCCTGGAAGATGAGATATATTGTTCCATTGGCTATTTCCCCATGACTACAACATATGTATTGACAGAAAAAAGGAAGAAAAGGATTCACGTGACCATATGGATGAAATAATACATAAAATTATTTCACATGGTTAAAAAAGCTGTCCAGACAATTAAAAAAACATTACCCATTCTGACGTATGTTTCTTTTCCAAATAGTTTATTAATTTTGTAACAATTATCACAAGGATAGTAAAGATAAGAGAGGAATGAGGAATCCAATAAAATTATTATTGTACAAATAATACAATTTCAATATTAAACATAAAACAATAGTATGTAACACTAATACACTTCTCAAGTCCTATGCTCAAGCCTATATGGAAATATGGAAATATTTCTGTGAGACTGTTTTGTAACAATTACAGTATATACTCGTATATAAGCCGAAACCCCCCCCCAATTTTGCCACAAAAATCTGGGAAAACTTATTGACTCGCGTTTAAGCCTAGGGTGGAAAATGCAGCAGCTACTGGTAAATTTCAAAAGTTAAAATAGATTGAGACATCAGTAGGCTAAATGTTTTTGAATATTTATATTGAATCAGGAGCCTCATATAATGCTCCATACAGTTCATGATGGCCCCATAAGATGCTCTATACAAAATACACCCAATATAATGCTGCACAGAGGTTAATAATGGCCCAATAAGATGCTCCATAGATTAATATGCCCCATATGCTGCTCCATAAAGGTTATGGCCCCATAAGATATTCCATAGATTATGCCCCAATAAGATGCTCCATAGATTATGCCCCCATATGCTGCTGCTGCAAATTAAAAAAAAAAAAAAAAAAAAAAAAAAAAAAAAAAAATGACATGCTCACCTCTCCGTCGCTGGGGGACAGGTGCCGGTGTCACCACTGGCTCCGGACCCCCGCACTGGCGTTATTCAGCTGTCCCCAGTCCAATGCTGCTTGCCGCTGTTTGCCGGGTCCTGTGTCAGTGACTGTTCAGGCAGCAGAGGGCGCGGAGCGCACTAACTACGTCACTGTGCCCTCTGCTGCCAGAACGTCACTGACAGAGGACGCGGCAGACAGTGGCGAGCAGCATTGGACCGGGGAGAGGTGAATATTGCATATACTTACCCCCTTCTGGCACGGTCTCTGCAGCCCCCCCCTTCTCCCATGGTCTCCCTTCCTTCAGCGGTCACGTGGTACCGCTCATTAAAGTAATAAATATACGCATATTCATGACTTTAATGAGCGGTACCACGTGACCGCTGAAGGAAGGGAGACCGTGGGAGAAGCGGGGAGGTGCTGCAGAGATGTGCCGGGGGGGGGTCAGCATGATCTGACCCCCCCTCCTTCAGCCCAAAAAAATGGGCTGAAAATCTCGGCTTATACGTGAGTATATACGGTATTTTCTAGAGACTTGTAGTCAAACGATTGATGCAATGATATTTTATCAATCTCATCTTGTATAGTAGGTAAGTTTGAGGATTTCCAATAATATGCAATACTAATCTTCGTTACCAGTAGAACATATATAAATATTTGTCTCAAAATGGGATCGATTTGATCTGAATCTAAAGATAGGAGGACCAATTCGGGGGTTAGGATGAATTGCTGGTTTTTGAGAACCTGACCTATAAGAGTTGAGACTGAAACCCATAAAGGTTTAACCTTAGAGCATAACCAGAATATATCTAATAAATTTCCATGCTGGCCACAGTTTCTCCAACAGGAGTAAGGATTATCTGGATTAATGTGGGCTAGTTTAGCAGGGGTATAATAGCATCTCATAATGAGTTTATAATATTATTCCTGTAAGCACATAGAAGTTGAGGATTTCTAAGTTAGAGCTAACGCTTTTTCCCATTCCTCCAGATCTTCAGACAAATTAAATGGGTATCTGATTTAAATCATCTAGGGAGACTTGCAAATGTCGCTATCATTATTGAGCCATTTGTATATGTAATTTAGGCTCCAAAATATCTTATGGCCTAGGTCGCAAACCAGATTTCTGGAGGGTTCTGAGAGGAGTGGTTTTGTGAGGATGAAATTGACAGTCTTTCAGGAAGATATTGCAAGAAAGTTGAAGGTGGTACTTTAAAGATGGATCTAATACGACTAAAGGGATAACAGGTTGTACCATCACAAATATCCTGTAGTTTGGCGATCCCTAACTCAGCCCATGTGGGATTGATGATGGTGTTATTCATATACAAAATAAAAGAAATAGGAAGCGTTTTGGTTGAATCAAACCAGGGAACACCTCTTTTTGTTTTTGAAAGTTTTCTCCATGCTGTAATGGAGGCCTGAAAAATGGGATGAGTATTGGAACTGAATTTTGTGAGTGTGAGGTGATTCAAAATGAGAAGATTTAAAGGCTTACCTCAATTAAAGGATAATTCAAGATCATACCAGGTAGGTATTTATTCTAGAGGCCACCAGTACAAGCTTTGTTTTATCAAATTGACATAGTAGTATGCTATGCGGTTACATTAGGGAGGCCAATTCCACCATGTAATTTATTCCTGTATAACACATTTATTTGAGATCAGATGCTAGTCAAAAATGAAGTAGATATTATTAATGGTAGAGACCTAAAATATATAGGATTTGGGGTAAAATTATAGATTTAGCAATCATTATTCTCCCCCACCAGGACAAACCCCCGTCACCATAAAAGATCAAGTCATTGTTGATGATCTTAGTTAAATTGGTCAAATTATCTTGCATTAAAGTATTAAGTTTTCTGGACAATTTTAAACCCAGGTATGTTGTCTCTTTCTGCCCTGCTCCAAGAAGATGTTTTTTTAATTTCATCTATATGAATTTTGTTAAGACCAAAATGAAGGATTTTTTACTTTATTTAATTTATTTTAAAGTAGGAGACTATAGAAAATTTATGAAGAAGAATTTGTATTGTGGAAATGGATTTGACAGTCTGTTAGCGTCAAAATATCGTCTGCATTAGTGTTGAGCGATACCGTTCGATACCCAAAAATATCGTATCGGATGGTATCGCCCGATACGAAAAAAATATCGGGTATCACCGATTCCAATACCGGAAGTCCCATTCAAGTCAATGGGACTTCCGGTATCGGAATTAAAAAAACCCCTTTATTTCCTTGTTGGCTAATTCTACATAATTGAAAACAAATAAGAATCATGTAGAAAATATTGTGGGAGGTGGAGGAGACATTAAAGGCATAGTGGTTTATTCAAATCACATGACATAGCATTAATTCCAATTTTTTTTTTTCAAGACGTTCGGAGTTAAAAAGATATTGACTATGTTAACTTTTTTATATTTTGTCACATATGTATGTTTCACAACTTCCATGCTCTTCACCTTCTTTTGTACTTCTCCCACACTTTCTCCTTCATGATCCGCAGCAGTAGCATTTTTTTTATCAACTTTTTCTTCACCTTATTCATCTTCTTCTTCTTCACCTTCTTCCCATTATTTTTTTTTTCCATTCTTCATATTCTTCTTATTCAGCTGCTATTAATTTTCATATGCTATTTCTTCATCTTCTTCCTATTCTTCTTTTTCTTCATTTTCTTATGGTGACAGGCATTCCTGTAGTACTTATCTATAAAAGTTATAAGATTACACCTTACGTTCTGCCTGTCAAAAAAGATTTACAACAGGATTTGTCCGCGTTCAGTTTGGCCTGCAGCAGCAGGCATTTTCCAGGGGCACCACGAGGAGGAACGGACTCACCCCCATTTACTGCTTAGTCTTCTTCTGCTTATAATTTTGATTTCTTCTATGCTGATTTTTAGCCTTATGCTTAATGTTCTTCTGCTTTCTGTTCTTCTGCTTTTGCTTCTTCTGCTTCTTGTTCTTCTGTCTTTTGTTCTGTATCTTGGTGGTTGTCTTCATGTTCTTTGTCCTCTTGGTCATATTATTTAGGGTCATATTTCTGGTCTTCTTTGGTGTGGTCTTCAGGGTCGTCGTCATCAGGGTCGTCGTCATGGAGATCAATAAGGATTACCAAAGACAATTTCAAAAAGCTTGATCTTGGAAATGTAGCAGAAGGTACAAGAAGGCTGAGAAACTGGCGACAACCAGCTGACAGTACTGGAACCCGTAGTGGCAGCAGAAGGAACAAGAGCCAATGGCACTTCCGAGGACCAACTGACGGTTCTGGACCACGGTTACTAAGCAGAAGGTACCTGTGCTAGAAAGCACTACCAAGGACCAGCTGACGGTGCTGGACTTCGGATACCGAGATGGAGGCACCTAGGCCAAGGCTCTGGCGAGAACCAGCAGACAGTGCTGGAACCCGGGTGGGTAGCAGAAGGTACCCATTCAAAGCAAAGTAGCCAGGCCGCAAGCCGGCCGCAGTTACCAAAACCCACAGTCCTACACGGGGTCCATGTCCCATTGGCACTACGGATCCAGCCTTCAGTGCCAGTTCCCGCAGCCCACATAGGAGTCATCTAAGGCTGGTTTCACATTTGCGTTTTTTTGCGCTGGAAAAAAACGCATACGTGCGCATGCGTTTTTTCCCCTATATTTAACATGGGTGTGCATACCTGCGCGCTGGTAAGCGCACGTATGCGATTTTCATGCTCTGCGTTTTTTTGGGGTGTGCGTTTGTATTTTCCAGACGCAGCATGTTGCATTTTTTGGCCCTGCAAAAAAGCGCATGCGCACGTATGCGCACGTTTTGCGCTAAAAATGGCCATAATAGCCTATGGATGCGCATACATGCGCACTGGCATGCTCATGTATGCGTTTTTTTGCACATGCGTTTTTTTTTTGTTAACCATGGAATTTAGGGGTTTGGGTTAGAGTTAGGGTTAGTTAATGGGGTTTAGGGTTAGGGTCAGGGTCAGGGTTAGGGTTGGGGTTAGTGTCAGGGTTAGGGTTAAGTATGGTTTGGTTAAGGGTTAGGGTCAGGGTTAGGGTTAAGTATGGTTTGGTTAAGGGTTAGGGTCTGGGTTAGGGTTAGGGTCAGGGTTAGGGTTAAGTATGGTTTGGTTAAGGGTTAGGGTCAGGGTTAGGGTTAAGTATGGTTTGGTTAAGGGTTATGGTCAGGGTTAGGGTTAGGGTTAAGGTTAGTTAGGGTTTGGGTTAGGGTTAAGTATGGTTTGGTTAAGGGTTAGGGTCAGGGTTAGGGTTAGGGTCAGGGTTAGGGTTAAGTATGGTTTGGTTAAGGGTTAGGGTCAGGGTTAGGGTTAGGGTCAGGGTTAGGGTTAGTTAGGGTTTAGGGTTTGGGTTAGGGTTAAGTATGGTTTGGTTAAGGGTTAGGGTTAGTAAAGTCATGGTTTGGGTTAGTGTGAGGGGCCACCTAATGTTGGAAAAAAACGCAAACGCGGTAAAAACGCACTAAAAACGCATACAAACGCATAAAAACGCTGCGTTTTTTTCATGCATGCTCATAAAAATGCTTGAAAAAAACGCAGCAGTTGTATGCTTTTGTATGCGTTTTTTCAATGCGTTTTTTTGCGGGAAAAACGCGCTGCAAAAAAAAGCAAGTGTGAAACTAGCCTAAACTGCCGGCACCGTAGAGTCAGCTAACCCGGCCGCAAGACAGGACAATGGATTGGTGGCATAGTGACCTTGACACTACCCGGAAACAGCAGGCATGCTGAAAACAGGCTGGGCAACAGGGAGTACCCGTGCCAAAGACACTGCCGAGAACCAGCTGACGGTGCTGGAACCCAGATGGGTAGCAAAAGCTACAAGAGCCAGTGGCACTACCGAGGAACAGCTGACGGTGCTGGACCACGGTTACTAGGCAGGAGGTACCTGTGCTAGAAAGTACTACCAAGGACCAGCTGACGGTGCTGGACTTTGGATACCGAAATGGAGGCACCTAGGCCAAAGGCTCTGGCGAGAACCAGCAGACAGTGCTGGAACCCGGGTGGGTAGCAGAAGGTACCCATTCAAAGCAAAGTAGCCAGGCCGCAAGCCGGCCGCAGTTACCGAAACCCACAGTCCTACAGGGGGTCCATGTCCCATTGGCACTACGGATCCAGCCTTCAGTGCCAGTTCCCGCAGCCCACATAGGAGTCACCTAAACTGCCGGCACCGTAGAGTCGGCTAACCCGGCCGCAAGACGACTGGACAACGGATTGGTGGCATAATGACCTTGACACTACCCGGAAACAGCAGGCATGCTGGAACCAGGCTGGGCAACAGGGAGTACCCGTGCCAAAGACACTGCCGAGCACCAACTGGCGTTGTTGGAGCCCAGGGACAATCATGGTGCAGGCCGAGGCCTACTTGGTGGCAGTTTTAGATTGTTTGTAGGCTTACAACAGACTGTCAACGTGCTCCAATTAGGCATCTGTCTCCACTCTGTTTCCAGGATTTCACGTGACCACCAACACCGCCAGTTTATGCGTACAGCAGCCGTCTGCCCAATCCACACGTGTTCCTGTGTTACTGGGATTCTGTAATGTCAGCAGATCCCCTGATGTGTGTCTGCCACTGTCTCCTGCTCTGTCCACATTCCCACCACTTGCAGTGGGAAGGTGGACAGCGCAGGAGACAGTGCCGGACACACATTGGGGGATCAGCTCACGTTACAGAACACCAGGAACACAGGAACAAGTGTGGAATGCGTGGACGGCAACTGTGAGCAGGAACTGGCGGTGTTGGAGGTCAGGGGAAATACTAGAGACAGAGTGGAGACAGAGGCCAAATCAGAGAATGTTTAAATCTGAAGTAGTTACAATTTGGAGGCAGCAGCAGTTTGCCCTCCACACAGCAGGGGATCAGCTGACGTTACTGACCCCCACTTTCACATGAACAAGTGTGTTTTTCTGTGTGGACAGCACTTCGGAGCACCAACTAGCGTTGTTGGAAGCCAGGGAAAATCAGGTAGTAGGCCGAGGCCTACTTGGAGCCAGGTGTAAATCTGAGGTTGTTTGACTGTGGAGGGAGCAGGACACTTTGCCATACACACAGCAGGGGATCAGCTGACGTTACCGAACCCCACTTACACATGAGCGAGTGTTTTGTCTGTGCGGACAGCACTTCTGAGCACCAACTGGCGGTGTCGGAGCCCAGGGAAAATCAGGTAGTAAGCCGAGGCCTACTTGGTGGCAGTTTGCGATTGTTTCTAGACTACTACTAACTGTCAACGTACTCCAATTAGGCCTCTGTCTTCACTCTGTTTCGAGTATTTCCTCTGGCTTCCAACCACGCCAGTTGCTGCTCTGAAATGCCGTCTGCACAACCCACACTTGTTCCTGTGTTACTGGGGTTCTGTAACAGCAGCTTCTCCCTATAGGTGAGTCAGGCAATGTCTCCTTCTCTGTCCACATTTCCACTACAAGTAGTGGGAATGTAGACAAAGCAGGAGACATTGCCCTGCTCACCTCTGGAGATGAGCAGATGTTACAGGACCCAGGTAACACAGGAACAAGTGTGGATTGTGCAGACGGCACTTGAGAGCAGAAACAGGCAGTGTTGTAGGCCAGAGGAAATACTCAAAACAGAGTGGAGACAGAGGGCAAATCAGAGAACATATTAAATCAGAGGTAGTCAGAAGTTGTAGGCAGCTGGAGAGTTTGCCGTACACACAGCAGGGGATCAGCTGACGTTACCGAACCCCACTTACACATGAGCGAGTGTTTTGTCTGTGTGGACAGCACTTCTGAGCAACAATGGGCGTTGCTGTAGCCCAGTAAATAAAGTTCAGGTCATAGAAACATGAACACAACAGGAGACCTGGATCCTGTTGCCAACCAATTATTTATTCTGGAAGAGGACTGGCAAATTCAGGTGAGATCCAGGCCTTGTTCATTTTCAGAAAAGTAAGCCGGTCAATATTATCGGCGGATAGTCGCGTGCGACGGTCTGTTACTACACCACCTGCAGCACTAAAGACACGTTCCGATAATACACTGGCAGCAGGGCAAGCCAGCACCTCCAATGCATACTGGCTAAGCTCTGGCCATGTATCCAGCTTAGTGACCCAATACTTGAACGGGGAAGAGCCGTCTGGGAGTACACTAACAGGGCAAGACAAGTAGTCTGTCACCATCTGACGGAAACGTTGCCTCCTGCTGACTGGAGCCGTCTGTGATGGTGTAGCCGTTTGTGGCGGTCCCACAAAACTTTTCCACATTTGGGCCATACTGGCCTTGCCTTGTCCTGCGGCACTGCCTCTGCTACCTCTGTGCAGAGCTTCCTCCACTGCCTCTACCCACATGGCTGCTTTGAAAAGCACTACCAGCAACACTTGCGGGGGGAATGGAGAACATGATGGCCTGCACAAGTGTTTCTTGGTACTCCCGCATTTTTCGCTCCCGGTTCAACTGTGGTATGAGGCTTTGTAAGTTGTCCCGGTAGCGAGGATCTAGGAGTGTGTACACCCAATAATCAGCCGTGTGGAGAATGTTGGCGATGCGGCGGTCATTTAACAAGCACTGCAGCATGAAATCAACCATGTGCTGCAGACTGCCAACTGGACCGGAAATGCTGTCCCCAGCTTGAGGCAGCATCTCTGCCTGCTCAGCATCACCCCACCCTCGCTGTACACACTGACTACTAGAGCCTTGTGTACCTCCCTCCTCTGGAGAGATGTGTTCCTCCTCCATTGACTCCTCGTCATCCTCCTCACTAAGTGTTCCCTGCCTGGGCCTTTGTGTGGAAGCACGTTGCGCAGACTTGCCAGAAGCAGATGGCATTTCTGACTGCTCATCCTCGACCTCTTCAAAAACCTCCTCACTTAGTGCTTGTAAGGTTTTTTGAAGCAGACAGATGAGGGGGACAGTCATGCTGATTAGTGTATCATCTGCACTGGCCATCCGCGTAGAGTCATCGAAGGCACGCAAAACTTGGCAGATGTCCCTCATAGTGGCCCACTCAGTGGTGGTGAAGTGTGTCCGGCGCACAGTGCGACTTGTTTGCGCCTGATGCAGCTGGTACTCCATTACTGCTGCCTGCTGCTCACACAACCGCTCCAACATATGTAACGTTGAATTCCACCTGGGGGGGAGGTCACATATGATGCGATGTTCTGGCAGGCGGAATCGGCGTTGCAGAGATGCGATGCGCGATCTTGCCATGCTGGAACGCCGCAAGTGAGCACACTCTAGGCGAACCTTGTGCAGCAGTGCATCAAGATCCGGATAGTTCCTCAGAAAGCTCTGCACGACCAAATTGAGCACGTGTGCCAGACATGGTATGTGAGTGAGGTTGCCTAGGCCCACAGCTGCCACTAGATTTCGGCCATTGTCACTCACTACCAAACCTGGCTGGAGATTCGCTGGCACAAACCACACATCGCTCTCCTGCTTGATGGCATTCCAGAGCTCCTGTGCTGTGTGGCTCCGATTCCCCAAAGAAATTAATTTAAGGACGGCCTGTTGACGTTTGGCCACACCTGTGCTCATATCTGGTCTAACAGGCTCACACAGTGCTGATTCCGAGGAACTAGAGTAGGAGGAGGACTCAATATGTACAGACTGCATTCCTGCAATCCTTGGAGTTGGCAGAATACGTACAGAGCCACTCTCCAGATCTGTACCCGGCTCCACAACATTGACCCAATGGGCAGTGAGGGAAAGGTATCGTCCCTGTCCATGGCTACTGGTCCACGCATCGGTGGTCAGGTGGACCTTGCTACTGACGGCATTAAGTAGCGCATTTTTAATTTTTCCCTCCACATGCTTTTGCAGGGCAGGGACGGCTTGCCTGCTGAAATAAAAGCGGCTGGGCACATTGTATTGTGGAACTGCCAATGACATAAAGTTCCGGAAGGTGTCGGTCTCCACCAGCCTGAATGACAGCATCTCAAGGGCCAGTAGTTTGGCAATGCCGGCATTCAGAGCCAGTGCTCGGGGATGGTTTGCCGAGTATGGCCGCTTTTTCTCCCATGCCTGTGCTACTGATTGCTGGTGAGTGGCCTGGGAGTGTGCTGATGACTGCGAACGTGGTTCAGTGGGTGGAGTTTCACTGGGTCTCTGGACAACAGTGGCAGTGGTTCTTCCATGGCGTTCCAGTGAGGAAGCCGAACCAGCTGTGTGTGAGCTGGAGGAAGAGGCCCCCAACACGAGCTGAAGAGGTGGTAGGTGCTGCTGAAGGTTGGCCTACATCTTCAGTGTGTCTGTGTAACTCCACCTCGTGCTTGGTACGCACATGTTTCCACATATTTGTGGTATTGAGGTTGCTCACATTTTTCCCTCGTTTCACTTTCTGATGACACAGCTTGCATTTGACAAAGCAAATGTCATCTGCAACTGTGTCAAAAAAAGACCACGCACTGCAAGTCCTGGGAGCGCCCGTTTTGTGTTTTGGAAGAGGATTGCTCCTCACGGGTGCCAAAGTGGAGGCTACAGGCAACCAAGTCTGCCCCCGCCCTCTCCCTCCTCTTTTGGCCATTCGGGGAATCTCTTCCTCAGAGCTGCTCCCACCACCTTCCTGTGGCTGACGCCATGATGGGTCAAGGACCTCATCTCCACTCCCCTCTTCAAGCACCGGCTGGTCCTGGGTTGTCTCGCCAGCACCGTACGCACCAGAAATTGGCAACTGAGTCTCATCATCATCAGATGAGCACTGAGGTGTGCTGACAATAGGCACTGGCCCACCCGCCTCTTCAGATTCAGAGGGACAAAGCAGTTGTGCATCACTGCATACTCCCTCTTCTTCACGCTCTAGAATGCTGCTTGGCTGGCCACCTCTTTCCAAGCCAACAGATTCTGAGAACAGAAGTAAAGATTGAAATGGCTCCTGTCCAGGGCTCTCAGACTGCCTGGGCAATTTGGCAGGTGGTGAAGAGACAGATGGTTGCTCTTCAGTGCTCTGGCCTTGGGAGGATGCGGAAGTCATTGAAGTGGATGCGTTAGCTGCCATCCATCCGACAACGGCTTCAATTTGTTCGTCACGCAGCAGTGGGGTACGGCGAGGTCCTACAAAGCTGCGCATGAAGGACTGTTGCCTGGTAAAAGTGGGGGATGCCAGGTCACTGGTGGCCGCAGCAGACACCGAATCCCCACGTCGTCTCCCTGCTGAATCCCCCCGTCCTCTCCCTGCTGAAACTCCGCGGCCACGACCACGTGCCTTACTCCCTGCCTTCTTCATCTTGGTAGACTGATAGATAGGCAGAAAAGTAAAAAAGGGGTGGCTTAGTGTTCTTATTCCTGAACACCTGCTAACCAGTATAAGAAACACTAATTTGGCTAAGAGTGTGTGTACTACACTTTAATATGATCTAATGTGGCCTAGACAACTGTAAAGTGGAGTGTTTGGTGAACTTTATTTCCTTTTTTTTTGGGGGGGGGGGGGAAAGAAAAGAATGTGACCAAAGTTTGAAAGCTATAGTATCACAAACTTTTTGGAGTGATTACAATGCAGGAAGCTAACCTACAATGCAATTGATGAGGCTCCAAAAAATAGGGTGATACTAGTCTGGCTGGCCCTGAAGGGCACAAGCCAGCAAAAAGGTTCCTCTATCTAATCCTATATAGTGTTTGCAACCAACCAATGACAATGGATGCGGTTGGAAGCACACTAATATAGGAGCAAAAATCTGGCTAAATTAGGCTGGTTTCACATTAGCGCTTTTTAAGCGCACGCACGGCCGGGGGTAGCTCCGCCCCCGAGCCGGCTCTCTGCCCGGCGTGCCCACCCCTTGCTTGTAGCGCCGCCTCCTAGCGCACAGCGGCCCCTGCGATCGGCGCACCCTATCTTTAGCATAGGGTGCGCAGATCGTGCGCTAGTTGCGCTTTGACCTGCGCTGCGCACTTTTGACGGTGCGCCGTGCGCGCCAAAATCCGAAAAGTTTGATTGGAGTGGACATCCTTGTCTTGTCCCGTTTGTAATATCAAACGGTGTTGAAAGATGGTTGTTTGCATATATCTTGGATTTTGGTTTTGAGTACAAGGCCATCATTTGTTATACACGACTCATTAAATCCAAATTTTAAGAGTGGATTGTAAATATTTCCAGTTCAGGCGATCAAACGCTTTTTCGGCATCTAGAGAAATAACAGAACCGGTGTGTTTTGAAATGATTAATAATGTTGATGAGTCTCCTAGTACCCGCTGTAGATTGCCTACCTTTGACAACTCCAATCTGATCGTTGAATATCAGCTTCGGTAAAATACTATTCTGTTAGCTAGAATTTTTGAGTAGATTTTCAAGTCAGAATTTATCAGTGAAATAGGCCTATAATTTGTAACCAGAGTGGAGTTTGAGTCAGGTTTAGGAATAAGTATAATAGTAGCTTCTAAATTTTCTTCTGGAAATGAACCAGAGGTCGAAGCCGCATTGAAAACTTTTGTAAGGTGAGGAACCAGGAGATCACCAAAACTCTTTATAATAATCGTTACTAAAACCAACAGGCCCTGGTGCTTTGAGCGTTTTCAGCTGTTTAATAGTAGACGCGATTTCTTCATCACTAAAAGGAGAAGAAAGGAAATCTGAATCTTCAGGGGACATTTATGAGAGGTTAATTTTTGATAGGAGTCAATGTCTTTGCTGGGTTGGGGTAAAGGATTATTTAAACTTACATTGTATAATAGACTATAGAATTCTGCGAATGAGTTAACGATATCTTGTGGGTGAAGAATAGTATCTCCTTTTGGGTTTATAATTTTGTCTATTCTATTGTTGAGTCTGATTTTCTTAATTCTGTTTGACATACTGTATATTTGGAGGGCTTAAGTGAAGCATATTGCTTGAATTTAGAGTTTTTAATAGCCACTAAGATGGCCTTAAGATCTTTCCTTAATTTAGAAAGTTCTGATTGGTTTTTGAAACATGGAGAAGATTTTTTCATAAGGGACATTTCTTTATCTTTTATTAAGGTTTGTAATTCTTTAATATTTGTTCTATTAAGTTATTTCATTTTTGAAGATAATTGGATGAGAACTCCCCTAATGACAGCCTTTGGGCATTCCCGCAAAGAAAAGGGCTGTCTGGGATGTAGGGATTTTCTTTAAGTAATTTTCGATAGCCAAGGAAATTTCTCTATTGTAATTGGAGTTTTGAAATAAGGAAGAAATGCACTTCCATAGAAAATGATTATTTACGGAGTGACCTTCATTTATTTCTGCCGCAACTGGTGCATGATCCAAGATAGATTTAGAGCAGATGGATGCAGAGGTAAATCTAGGGAGCGAGAACACATCCGTTAAAATGAGATCTATTCTTGATGCTGATTGATGTACGTTCGAGCAATGTGAAAATTCTTTGGAATTGATTTTCAAACATCTAAACACATCAAAGACCTCGTTGTTAAAAAGCCAATTATGTGAAAGGGATTTGGACCTATTAGTTGAAGTTGAGTCACGTTGAAATCGCCTAAAATCAATAATAAACCTTTTTTGACCTTATTGATTTTCTTAGTTTATTTAAAAAAACGTATTTGTCCTTTATTAGGGACATATACATTGGTAATAGTATAAAGGCCCTTTTACACTTAGCGATGCACCAGCGATCCGACCAGCGATATGACCCGGTCAGGATCGCTGGTGCATCGCTAAATGATCGCTAGTGAGCTTCCACACAGGAAGATCTCACAGCGATGCAGCAGCGACGCAGCGCACGATACTTACCTTTCACAGACAGCGATCCTGACGTCCTCCCGCCCGCCTCCACTCGTCGCTCGTCGTCACAGCAGGAAGCGCCCGACGAGAAATGGAGCCGGACATTCTTGCGCGATCAGCGATGGACAGCGGGGGAGCCGGTCGGAGGTAAGTATCACACAAAATCGGTGACGTTATAGCGATATTTATGAAAAAAAACGGAAATATGACGAAAATTTTATAATTTTCAAACTTTGACGTTTTATGCCCTTAAACCAGAGAGTTAGTTCCATATATATTTGGACCTGCATGGAGAGCTCCTTTGACCGAATGTTTCCTTCAAAGCAAAACCTTCCAAATGCAAGCACCACACCTCAAATCAACTCCAGGCCTTTTATCTGTTTGAGAATGACATAACGAAGGGATTGTCCACACCTGTCCATGAAATAGCCTTGGAGTCAATTGTCCAGTTACTTTTGGTCCCTTTAAAAACAGGGTGGCACATGTTAAGGAGCTGAAACTCCTAAACCCTTCATCCAATTTTAATGTGGATACCCTCAAATGAAAGCTGAAAGTCTGATCTTCAACTGCATCTGAATTCTTTTGTTTAAAATTCATTGTGGTAATGTCTAGAACCAAAATTAGAAAAATGTTGTCTGTCCAAATATATATGGACCTAACTGTATGTGAAACAAAATAGTTAATAAATAACATTTCCTACGTGTCTACTTCACATCAGCACAATTTTGGAAACAAAATTTTGTTTTGTTAGGAAGTTATAAGGGTTAAAAGTTGACCAGTGATTTCTCATTTTTACAACAAAATTTACAAAACCATTTTTTTTTAGGGACCACCTTACATTTGAAGTCACTTTGAGGGGTCTATATGGCAGAAAATACCCAAAAGTGACACCATTCTAAAAACTGCACCCCGCAAGCTACTCAAAACTACATTCAAGAAGATTATTAACCCTTCAGGAGCTTCACAGGAGCAGAAGCAACATGGAAGGAAAAAATTGACATTTAACTTTTTAGTCACAAAAATGATCTGTTAGCAACAATTTTTTATTTTCCCAAGGGTAACAGGAGAAATTGGACCACAAAAGTTGTTGTCCAATTTGTCCTGAGTACGCTGATAACCTATATGTGGGGGGGGACGACCACTGTTTGGGCGCACAGCAGGGCTCGGAAGGGAAGCAGCGCCGTTTGACTTTTTCAACCTAAAATTGGCTGGAATTGAGATTGGACGCCATGTTGCATTTGACTAGCCCCCGATGTGCCCAAACAGTGGAAACCCCCCCCACAAGTGACCACATTTCGGAAACTAGATCCCCCAAGGAACTTATCTAGATATGTGGTGAGGACTTTGAACCCCCAAGTGTTTCACTAAAGTTTATACTGCCCAGGCGTGAAAATAAAAAATCCTATTTTGTGCCCACAAAAATGATCGTTTAGTCCCCAATTTTAAATTTCCCCAAGGGTAACAGGAGAAATTGGACCCCAAAAGTTGTCCAATTTGTCCTGAGTACGCTGGCCCCCATATGTGGGGAAAAAACTGATCAGGCACACGTCGGGCATCGGAAGGGAGTGACGTTTTGGAATGCAGACTTAGATGGAATGGTCTGCCGGCATCATTTTCCATTTGCAGAGCCCCTGATGTGCCTAAACAGTTAAAAAAAAAAACAACAACCCACAAGTGACATTGTTTTGGAAACTAGACCCCCCAAGGATCTTATCTAGATGTGCCCCAACTAATCTAATGTTTCCGGTAAAGTAATTTAGTAGTGCATTGAAGTTTGGTACAATTTGAAGTAATCCTTCATACACAGGCCAGGTTTTTCGGGGCAGGTGTCGCATTGATAAATGGTGTCCTTGCGTATTCCGTTTTTGTAACACACTCTGCACCTTTTTTGCGATTTACCTCTTTTTGCAGTTTGTGGGACCTCCCCCGGGAAATGCTGACCTGTACAATACGAGCACCTTCAGTTCCGGAGGTTCTGGGGCCTGCTCCTTTGAGTGCTAAACATCAGGGCCTTAGCCACTACCTCCTGGAACTCAAGGTACGACGTATCGGTGTGGCGTGCACATTGTGACAGCAGGAATGCGTTGAGCATTGCCAATTGGACGATGTGCATGGCCAGCTTTTTGTACCACACCTTGGCCTTTCTCAAAGCATTGTACGTTTGGAGGAGTTGATCGGAGCGATCAACTCCCCCCATGTTTTTATTGTACCCAAGCACACATTCAAGTTTGCTGACTTGTGCAGAGGTACCCCGTACAGTGCTGAGGGCGCTGCCATCACCGTGTATGGTGGTCAAGAGAAGGACATCCCTCTTGTCCATGTACTTGACCACCAGCAGGTGGTCGCTACATTGGGCCCTGCTCTCACCTTTTCGGAGCATCTGCCCAAGTAGCGTCTTCGGGAGGCCTCTCTGATTTTTGCGGACAGTACCGCAAGGTGCGGTACCTCGCGCAGAGAGGGATTTGTAGAGTGGGATGATGGAATAAAAGTTATCAGTGTAGAGGTGATAACCTTTATCCAGCAGTGGGTGCACCAAATCCCACACAATTTTCCCACTCACTCCCAGGGCAGGACACTCAGGGGGTTCAATCCTGGTGTCCTTTCCTTCGTACACTCTAAACCTGTTGGTATACCCTGAGGTACTCTCACACAGCTTATAGAGTTTGATTCCATACCTGGCCCTCTTACTGGGCAGGTATTGAGGGAATCCCAGCCTGCCCTTAAAATGGACCAAGGACTCATCCACGCAGATGTCCCTTTGGGGCACGTACACCTGAGCAAACTTCTTGTTGAAGTGTTCGATGATCGGCCGAACTTTGATCAACGGTCAAAGTTGGGGTCATCTCGTGATGGACACTGTGAATTATCGTTATAATGCAGGAATTTGTGGATGGCCTGAAAACGCGTCCGGACCATGACCATTCGGAAAACTGGAGTGTTGTATAAAATATCAACACTCCAATATTGCTGAATTTCAGGCTTCTTCAGGATACCCATGTGGAGGACCAGGCCCCAAAACTTCATCATTTCAACTGCATCCACAGGAGAAAAGTTAGAATAGGATGAACGCGGGTGTTGTTCCAAAAATTGCCGAGTGTACAAATTAGTTTGCTCCACCATGAGGTTAACAAAATCCTCAGAAAAAAAGACTTTGAAAAAGTCAATTTCTGTGAGGCTGGTGGTGTCAAACTTGATTCCTGATTCTGCCACAAAATCGGGAATCAGTGGCTCATAATTTTCGGGGGGCGAGATCCACACAGGGTCTGCTGAATCCGCTG
Organism: Dendrobates tinctorius; assembly: GCF_039654945.1. Classification (NCBI taxonomy): domain Eukaryota; kingdom Metazoa; phylum Chordata; class Amphibia; order Anura; family Dendrobatidae; genus Dendrobates; species Dendrobates tinctorius. Next base: position 43,197,885 of record NW_027361779.1, on the reverse strand, counting down.
CGTGCATGGTGGGCGCTGCCTCATCTTCTGTCCTGGAGCGTCTGCATGGCGGTTCCACAGGACCCTAGGAGGAAGATGAGGAGGAAGAGGATGAAGAATCCGAAAAATAAAGAAAATTGGGATCCTCTCCCTCACTATCAGTGTCGGAGGCAAGTGAGGCATATGCCTCCTCCATTGAAATAGTGCTGATGGGAGGAGCGTGATGGGCGGGACATTTTTGTGTAAATATGGGGTTTGGGTGTACTTTATTTATAACTGTGTATGTGTGTGGGGGGCTAGTGATTGGTGCACACTATCCTGTAAGAAAAAGCTAAAAGGAAATGGGGAGCAAAATACCTCTGAAAAAAGTCTAAAACAGCAAGCCCTAGATATGATAAGTGAACGGCATCACTTACCAAAATTTAGTGGCTGCTGGATGTGTGCACAGGGGTGGCTCAAGGAGCGGGGGGTGAAAAAGAAAAATGGAAAACAGCCAACACGAGCTTTGATAAGTGAATTGCGTCACTTACCAAAATTCGGTGGCTGATAAATGTGCACACAGAAACAGCAAAAATGGGGGTAAAAAGAGGGGGCTGGGGGGATTGGGGTGCATGAATAGAGATTGGGCAGGGGTCAACAGTTAGGGTTGTTGTTAGGTGGCACAAAAAGGGGTGAAAAAAAATTAAAAACGGCAGGCACAATCTCTGATAAGTGATGCGCGTCACTTAGCAAAGTTTTGCGGCTGCGGGATGTGTAGGAGGAGGTGGCGCAAAGGGGGCAGAGTGGGGAAAAAAAGGGAGCACGAGTGTTGATCGGTGAACTGCGTCACCGATAAACGCTCGGCGGCTGCGCACTGAGGCGGCGCTGGAGGGGAGTAAAAGGGGGGTGATGGGGGGGATGAAGATAGATTGGGCAGGGGATCAGGGATCAATTAACACTTACAGTTGTAGTGTTCATTCTTCTCTCTTTCTTCTGCAGGGATTATGATGCTACAAGCTGTGGCACCACAATACCCAGCACAGGAGGTCTTGCTGCATCTGACCTCTCTGCAGGAATCTTCAGCTAAGAGTGAGGACCCCTGCAGAGATGTCAGAGGCAGGTCAGGGACAGGTCACAGGGCGGTCACATCGCTGCTGTGACCTGTCATTGGTGGGATCGAATGATTACATCGTTCCACCAATCCCTGCTCTGCCTGGTGACCATGGCAACTGCCTAGGATCGGAGCTCACAGCTCCGATTCCTAGGCAGGTCATGGTCAGGTCACCAGCAGGGCACAGAGCGGTCACAGCGTGACTGCAGCTGTACCCTGTGGTTAGCGCGATCGCCGATCTAATCGATCGTGCCAACCACTTCCTGCAGGCCCTGCTGGGCCTGTCCTAGGCTCCGGCCTAGGATCGGTGCTATTACAGCACCGGGCCGGTACCGGCAGGGCACAGCGGCGATTTTCCTCCGCTGTGCGCTGCAATTGGCGTGATCGATTAGATCGGCGATCACGCTAATCTGGGGGCTTTTCACCAGTGGTACATCGGTACTCAATCCTAGCCTAGGAACCCGTTGTTTCAGCAAATCTGATTGGCTGAAACAATGAGAAGCGCTGTGATTGGCTGTTCTGAACTGAAGCGCACGGAGGGGCGGGCCAGGGCGGAGACAGACCGGGATGCCGAGGCCATCTTTCCTGAGGTAAGATGGCGTCGGCATTTTAATGCGATCACCGCGACTTAAGTCGCATTAAAGGGCATGACATACTATTCCGTCCATGGGACTTAGGTCCCAGGTCACATGGACGGAATAATAAGTCTAATGTAGGAAAGGGGTTAATTGTATTTAAAAACTTCAGGCCTTCATAAGGCTAGAGCAGGACAGTAGTTTTTCCTTTATACTGAACAAGGAGTTTTAATGGAAATCCCCATTTGTATGGGATTTCATTGTCTCTTAGAGGGATGGTTAACCATAAACCCCTTCATGACCAAGCCTATTTTGACCTTAATGACCAGGCCATTTTTTGCACTTCTGACCAGTGTCCCTTTATGAGGTAATAACTCGGGAACGCTTCAACGGATCCTAGCAATTCTGAGATTGTTTTTTCGTGACATATTGGGCTTCATGTTAGTAGTAAATTTAGGTTGATAATTTTTGCGTTTATTTGTCAAAAAATCAGAAATTTGGCGAAAATTTAGAAAATTTTGCAATTTTGAAATTTTGAATTTTTATTCTGTTAAACCAGAGAGTTATGTGACACAAAATAGTTACTAAATAACATTTCCCACATGTCTACTTTACATCAGCACAATTTTGGAAACAAAAAATTTTTTTTTTTTAGGAAGTTATAAGGGTTAAAAGTTGACCAGCGATTTCTCATTTTTACAATAAAATCTACAAAACCATTTTTTTTAGGGACCACCTCACATTTGAAGTCACTTTGAGGGGTCTATATGGCAGAAAATACCCAAAAGTGACACCATTCTAAAAACTGCACCCCTCAAGCTACTCAAAACTACATTCAAGAAGATTATTAACCTTTCAGGTGTTTCACAGGAACTAAAGCAATGTGGAAAGAAAAAATGGACATTTCAATTTTTCCAACAAAAATTTTCTTTTAGCCTCAGTTTTTTCATTTTCACATGGGCAACAGGATAAAATGGATCCTAAAATTTGTTGAGCAATTTCTCCTGAGTGCACAGATACCTCATATGTGGTCATAAACCACTGTTTGAGTGCACGGCAGGGCCCGGAAGGCAAGGAGCACCATTTGACTTTTTGAATGGAAAATTAGCTCCAATCGTTATCGGACACCATGTCGTATTTGGAGAGCCCCTGTGCACCTAAACATTGGAGCTCCCCCACAAGTGACCCCATTTTGGAAACTAGACCCCCTAAGGAACTTATCTAGATGTGTAGGTAGCACTTTGAACCCCCAAGTGCTTCACAAAAGTTTATAACACAGAGCAGTGTAAATAAAAAATAATTTTTTTTCCTCAAAAATGATTTTTAGCACACTATTTTAATTTTCACAAGGCTAACAGGAGAAATTGGACCCCAAATCTTGTTGTCCAGTTTTTCCTGAGTACGCTGGTACCCCATATGTGGGGGGGAACCACTGTTTGGGCACACGGCAGGGCTCAGAAGGGAAGGAGCGCCATTTGACTTTTTGAAATGCAAATTACTTTAAATCGTTAGCGGACACCATGTCGTGTTTGGAGAGCCCCTGTGTGCCTAAACATTGGAGCTCCCCACAAATGACCCCATTTTGGAAACTAGACCCCCTAAGGAACTTATCTAGATGTGTGGTGAGCACCTTGAACCCTCAAGTGCTTCACAAAAGTTTGACGCAGAGCCATGAAAATAAAAAAAAAAAAATTTTTTCCCTCAAAAAATTTTTTAGTGCGCAATTTTTTTATTTTCACACTGGTACCAGGATAAATTAGACCCCAAAATTTGTTGTCCAGTTTGTCCTGAGTACGTTGATACCCCATATGTGGGTGGGGACCACTGTTTGGGTACACGTCGGGGCTCGGAAGGGAAGTAGTGACATTATGAAATGCTGACTTTGATGGAATGGTCTGCGGGCATCATGTTACATTTGCAGAACCCCTGATGTACCTAAACTGTGGAACCCCCCACAAGTGACCCCATTTTGGAAACTAGACCCCCCAAGGAACTTATCTAGATGTGTGGTGAGCACCTTGAACCCCCAAGTGCTTCACAGAAGTTTATAACGCAGAGACGTGAAAATAGAAAATATTTTTTTCCTCAAAAAAAATGGTTTTTAGCCAGCAATTTTTTTTTTCACAAGGGTAGCTGGAGAAATTGGACCCCAAAAGTTGTTGTACAGTTCGTCCTGAGTACGCTGGTGCCCCATATATGGGGGGAACTATTGTTTGGGCACACGTAAGGGCTCGGAATGGAAGTAGTGGCGTTTTGAAATGCAGACTTTGATGGAATGGTCTGCGGTCGTCATTACGTTTGCAGAGCCCCTGATGTGCCTAAACAATAGAAACCCCCCACAAGTGACCCCATTTTGGAAACTAGACCTCCCAAGTAACTTATCTAGATGCCTGGTGAGCACTTTGGACCCCCCAAGTGCTTCACAGAAGTTTATAACGCAGAGATGTGAAAATAAAAAAAAAAAAAATTTCCACAGAAATATTTTTTTAGCCCCCAATTTTTTATTTTCCCAAGGGTACCAGGAGAAATTAGACCCCCAAAGTTGTTGTGCAATTTTTCCTGAGTACGCTGATACCCCATATGTTGGGGTAAACCACTGTTTGGGCACACGTCGGGGCTTGGAAGGGAGGAAGCACAGTTTAACTTTTTGAACGCAAAATTGGCTGGAATCAATGGTTGCACCATGTCGCGTTTGGAGACCCCCTGATGTGCTTAAACAGTGGAAACCCCTCAATTCTAACTCCAGCCCTAACCCCAACACACCCCTAACCACAGCCCTAACCCCAACACATCCCTAAACCTAATTCCAACCCTAGCCATAACCCTAACCCCAACATAACCCTAACCCTCTTTCCAGCCCTAACCCTCTTTCCAGCCCTAACCCTCTTTCCAGCCCTAACCCTCTTTCCAGCCCTAACCCTCTTTCCAGCCCTAACCCTCTTTCCAGCCCTAACCCTCTTTCCAGCCCTAACCCTCTTTCCAGCCCTAACCCTAATGGAAAAATAAAAATATTTTCTTTATTTTATTAGTTTTGCCTACCTATGGGGGTGATAATCGGGGGGTTTATTTACTTTTTCTTTCATTTTGATCACTGTGAGAGTGATCAAAATGAAAGAATGGAATCTGCAGCCGGCAGATTCGGGCGGGCGCACTGCGCAGGCGCCCGCCATTTTCCAAAATGGCGGCGCCCATCATCCGGACCCGAGGGACACCGGGAGGGACGGGGTGACTCAGGAGGTACCGGGGGGGGTGAGGGGGGGGATCGGAGGCTGGCGGGGAGCAGAGGGAATGGGAGGGGGGCAGATGATGACAGCAGTGGCAGATCGCCGCTGTCATTCAGTTGCGGGGGGGCGATCGCTGGTGGGGGGGGGTGGAATCGGTGTCTCCAGCCATGTCCGATGCTACAGCAGCGTCGGACATGGCTGGATTGTAATATTTCATCAATTTTCATTGATGAAATATTACTATCGCTCTGATTGGCTGTTTCACTTTTAACAGCCAATCAGAGCGATCGTAGCCACGTGGGGGCGAAGCCACGCCCCCTGTGGTGAATTACAAAGCCCCCTGTATCTGCGGGTCGGGTGACCTTTCAGTGACCCCGGTCACCCGACCCGCAGGGGGGCTTTAAAGTCATGACGCCACATAGGCGTCACTGGTCAGATTTGAACCAGGTTTCATGACGCCTATGTGGCGTCATTGGTCGTGAAGGGGTTAAATGTTTTCCTCCCTTCTATGGTATCTTTTGAAAGATCAGCATAGAACTTCAGATGATTGTAAGATTCTGGAAACCCACCCCTGTTTTTAACCCTGTTTAGCAGTTATTCCTTAATATGAAAGAAATTCTTAATATGGTGTCTCTAGGGAGGTCTTTAGCAATATTGGGTGGTTTGGGTAAATGTTGATTTCTGTCGATTATTAGGTCTTTAGTCAGACAAAGATGAAGAAATTTTCTTAAATACTGTACGTCTGACGTTGTCTGCAAGGTTATTAAGAGAAATAGATTCAGGGATCCCTTGTATTTTTATATTATTTCTCCTGTTTCTATCTTCGATATCCGCTAACTTCTAACTTATGCAATTCGCTTTTTATAACTTCATTTTCTTTCAAAGTAGTTTCTGATTTCTTTTCTACCACCACAAGTCCTTTTTTTCGTGATTTTCCAATTTGTGATTAAACAATTCTAGAGTTTCTTGGAAAATTTTTTGTTTGTCTAAAGTGGCTTTTAGATTGCCATTAATTTTTTCAACAAGACTAGCCATGTATTTCTCAATAGAATTCTTATCTATTTTAATAGAATTTTCACTTTCTGACTCAACTTTTTTAAATTGGGATTTTTCAGGGCCAGTGTTTGGTGAGGAGGAAGAGGAAGACTCTTCAGAATCTTTGCCTGTTGCTTCATGTTGTAGAGCAAATATTTCTCCCCACTCCCCTGGACCCTTCCTCTTGGAAGAGATGGATATTTACATAAGTTCTGATGTTTTTAAAGAAAAGTTGTCCGCTTTAGCAAAATTAGACGCATTGATGTCATTGCCTAGTTGGGGCTATTAGGAGATAGAGATCTCCAATCCAAAGGAAGGAGAAACTATTTCATTGGGCTTATGGTGTTGGTAGAGTCATGTGATGGGTTGCAGGAATGACCCTTGTCTTTTTTGGTCTGAATTGGAATTGTTGATTTCTTAGCAGCCATTTTAACTTTTGTATTATTATGACTCATTTTTCTGTATTATAAACGTTTGGCATGGAATTAGAAAACTGCAACAGTATGGTATTAGTAATTCTTATTGTGGTATCAGAATTGAATTTTAACCTATTGGTATTGTAGCAGAACCAATTAAAGAGGTAAAGGAGTATAAAATTACCAATTAATTATAATTGTTATAACCACTCAGTGTGGTAATAGAGGTGAAAAATAACCGAACTATATGGCAATAAAACTGCTTAATGTAGTAATAGATATTACATATGAACAACTAGTTTGGTGTAGGAACCACTCAATGTGGTAAATGAATTAAAATGTAGTTATCCAATACAATATTAGACACGAGGTATGACCAGCTAATTCTGGTATCAGAATTAAAATATGATCAACCAGAGTTATATGCGGATCACTTAGTGTGATATCAGATTAAACAGTTCCGGTCTTCCTTTTATTACTGCAAGCCCGATCGGTAAAAAGCTATTTTCCCCGGGGCCTCGGGGCTGTCAGCCGCTGAGACGCTTGCAGCCACGTAGTATGACTAGCCGCGGCTTTGCTAGGAGCTGCCGTGATCCCCCGTTTCCTTCCCTATGCAGGGGAGGCTCACAGTCGGGACCGCTGGATTACCCCGCTTAAGCACAGTATACTTCACCGCTGAATGTCAATGCGGAGCTAAGGCTACTTTCACACATCAGTTTTTTGCCGTCAGGCAGGATCCGGCTATTTTTAGAAAAACCGGATCCGGCATAAATTTTGGAGAACTGTAGAAACGGATCCGTTTTTCTGCTGGATCCGTCTAGCAGGTTATATCTGTTTCCTGGGGGCTGGTCAATTGGATCTGAGCATGCGCAGACTTAAAAAAACGGATCCGGTGGCTGGATCCGTCTTTTTCTGGATCCGGCGCATTCCGGCGCCCATAGACTTTCATTGTAGCAAAAAGCCGGAAGCGTCGGATCCGGCGCTTCCGGCTTTTTCGCCGGAGACAAAAAAACGTTACAGTAGCCGTTTTTTCCAGATGCCGGAATGAGACAAGTAGCTGGATCCGGCAAAAAATGGATGAAACGTAATGCCATCCGGCGCGATCCGGCGCTAATGCAAGTCAATGGGGAAAAACTGGATCCGGCATTGCATTTTGCCGGATCCGGTTTTACAAAAAAAAGCCGGATCGCGCTTGACGGCAAAAAACTGATGTGTGAAAGAGGCCTAAGTCCTCATCGCCGTCTCTTCTGGTATGTTACTGCCAGCGTCGCTGCTTGTCCTCCGTCCTCCCTTCAGCGCAGGATGGCACCTCACCTCCGTGACATCCCAATATTGTCCTTCAGAACAGACGGCAGGGACCGTCGGCGCTTTTAATCTTCACTGCAGCACGGCAGACTTAGTAGCGATGACGTGGCTGTATTGTCTCTAGGATCCCGGAGATGTCAGCCGCCCGCAGTGACTGCGGACAAGTTCTGCAGCTGGAGAAGTTGCTAATAAAAGTTCAAAAAGTCTATTTTGATAATCTTCTGCCTCCTTCTTTATTCCGGGGAGAGATATGGCTCAAGCCGGGGAAATATACAATAGGAGCCTGGCGGTGCCTGTTGCTATGCAACGCTCAACAGCTGATAAATAGCTGATGCCTCCATTGCTAGTGACGCAGTTAGGCCTCCATCAGCTGGACCGTTGTTAGTAATGCCATATAACCTGGATATTAAAGTCTGTGGGAGCCAATTTCAGGTTAAAATGATCTTCAAAGGATCAAATATTAGATATTAGCAAAAGGAGGTAAAATCCACGATTTTAAGTGGTGATAGTGATGCAGTGACGCAGTTAGGCCTGCAATAACTAGCCAGTTGGAGCAATGTCAGATGATTTTAGATAAGAGTCAAATATAGCCAACTTTAGGCTTAAAATAATCCACAAGGGATAAAAAATAGTTTTAGTGGAAAGAGGTAAAACAATCCACAATTTTGGTGGCAGTGACAGTAGTTTTAGAGGATGTCTCTCCAGAGCTAAAAGACCACACGTCCTACTCCATCGCAGTCATAGGCCACTCCCCCTGACATGTTTCTGGCCAAATCCCTTAGTTGTAGAATTCCACATTCATGACTGAGGGCTTTGGGCAGAAGCGTACATCATGTTTTTTAAGTATCTGGACAACTTTTTTAACCATGTGAAATAAAATTACGTAATTTTTATCTATACGACCATGTGGCTCCTTTTCTTCCTTTTTTGTCAATTTTCTCTGGTGGTCAACAGTATTGGATCCATTCTGTTTAACAGGGAGCAACGTTACATTTACCACATAGTGAGGCTCTTTCCAAATTTTCTTTTTGCGTTACTTCCTGTGTGTATGTGTGTGTGTGTGTGTGTGTGTGTGTGTGTATATATATATATATATATATCTATATATATATATATATAAAATCTCCAGTATACACTTGTTTTGGCTCTATTAGAAATTATATTCGCTTCGTGAGTATTCAACAAAGATGAATTGCAATTATGACGAATATCATTATTCAACTTGTCTTAAACATCAGTCTGAGATCACTGAACCTACTCTGGAGATTTGTTTTATGCTCTTAAAGGTGTTTTGTTGACTGTCTCTTTAACATCATCCTATGTTTGTTGGTTTCAACACTCTGATACAGAATCTTAGTGATTTCATTACACACACAAAGCAGCACAATTTCTAAACCTCGCAGAATAAGACAAGCTAATGCAGTTGTGTGAAAAAGTGTTTGCCCCCTTCCTGATTTCCTATTCTTTTGCATGTTTGTCACACTTAAAAGGAATCTGTCTCCCCCAGGAATGTATATGACCTATTAATATGGGCATACAGGTAATAGAAAGGTTAAGCTAGTCCTACCTGTATGCCTCATATTAACCCCTTAAGCCCCCATCACACATAGCGAGCTCGCTAGCGAGATCGCTGCTGAGTCACAAGTTTTGTGATGCAACAGCGATCTCACCAGCGAAATCGCTGTGTGTGACAGCTATCAGCGACCGGCCCCCCTGCCAGGTATCGCTGATCGCTGTGGAAACCTCGGGACATTTTTGGGGTCGCTGGTCTCCCGCTGGCCAGCATGCATTGCTGCGGGAGACCAGCGAGCAGGAGCTGGTAGCTAGGTTTCTAAGGGGCACGCAGCACCTAGCAACCCGATGTGTACCTTAGTTACCAGCGCGCTGATGCAGGGAGCTGGTAACCAAGGTACACGTCGGGTTTCTAAGTGACGCACATCCCTTAGAAACCCAGTGTACCTTGGTTACCAGCTCCCTGCATCAGCGCGCTGGTAACTAAAGTACACAGCGACGCCGCGCGCTCGGCGTCGCTGGTGCTGATCGCTGGTGAAGCTGCCTGTTTGACAGCTCACCAGCGATCATGTAGCGGCTCACCAGCGATCCTGACACGTTGATATCGTTGTCGGGATCGCTAGTCAGTCGCTATGTGTGACGGGCCCTTAGTGACACTCAATTTGGTACTTAATGACCAAGCCAATGTTTACAATTCTGACCACTGTCACTTTATGAAGTTATTGCTCTAGAATTTATCCCACTGACTCTGAGATTGTGTTTTTTTTCGTGACATATCATGTTAGTGGTAAAATGTCTTCAATATAACTTGTGTTTATTTATGAAAAAAAAACTAATTTGGCAAAAATTTTGATAATTTAGCAATTTTCAAACTTTTAATTTGTCCCCTTATGGACCGGAGCTTTTTTCGATTTTCGTTTTTCACTCCCCTTCTTTCCAGAGCCATAACTTTTTTTTTTTTTTTAATTTTTCCGTCAGTATGGCCATGTGAGGGCTTATTTTTTGTGGAACAAGTTGTACTTTTGAATGACACCATTGGTTATACCATGTCATGTACTCGAAAACGAGAAAAAAACTCCAAGTGCGGTGAAATTGCAAAAATAGTGCAATCCCACACTTGTTTTTTGTTTGGCTTTTTTGCTAGGTTTGCTAAATGCTAAAACTGACCTGCCATTTTAATTCTCCAGGTCATTACGGGTTCATAGACATGTCTAGGTTCTCTTTTATCTAAGTGGTGAAAAAAAATTCCAAAGTTTGCTTAAAAAAATGCTCAATTTTCCGAGACACGTAGCGTCTCCATTTTTCGTGATCTTGGTCTGGGTGAGGGCTTATTTTTTTGCGTGCCGGGCTGATATTTTTAATGATACCACTTTTGTGCAGATACGTTCTTGTGATCGCCCGTTATTGCATTTTAATGCAATGTCGCGGCGACCAAAAAAATGTAATTCTGGCGTTTTTGATTTTTTTTTTTTTTTTTCTCGCTACGCCGTTTAGCGATCGGGTTAATCCTTTTTTTTTTTTTTTTTTTTATTGATAAATCAGGCGATTCTGAACATGGCGATACCAAGTATGTGTAGGTTTGATTTTTTTTTTTTTATTTTGATTGGGGCGAAAGGGGGGGGCGATTTAAACTTTTGTTTTAATTTTTTTAAATTTTTAAACACTTTTTTTTTTTTTTCTTTTGGCATTCTTCAATAGCCTCAGGAGGCTAGAAGCATTCCATACTTGATCGGCTCTGCTACATATAGGCGATGCTCAGATCGTCTATATATAGCAGAAATACAACACTGCTATGAGCGCCGACCACAGGGTGGAGCTCATAGCTATCCGCTGGCAACAACCATGGAGGTCTCTTGAGACCTCTGGTTGTCAAGGCAACACGTTGCTGACCCTAGATAACGTGACTGGGTCATCGACGCGCTCATTTCCAGCCGGGCACCGGAAGTACTAGTTAAATGCCCGCTGTCCGCTTTTGTCGCGATTCCGCCCCCGACTATTGCGAGCACATGTCAGCTGTTTATAACAGCTGACATGTCGCGGCTTTGAGGTGGGCTCACCGCCGGAGCCCACCTCAAAGTAGGGGATAATGACCACTGACGTACTATCCCGTCAGCAGATGGTAAGGGGTTAAATAAGAGAGTGGTATCACACAAAATAGTAAATAACATTTCTCACATGTCAACTTTACATCAGCACAATTTTGGAAACATTTTTTACTCGAATCAATAAGTTTACTCAGTTTTTCGTGGCAAAATTAGGTGCCTTGGCTCATACTCGGGTTGCGGTAAATTTTTTTTATTTTTTTTGTTATGATGTTATAAGGGTTAAAAGTTGACCGGCGATTTTCTCATTTTTCCAATAAAAATTACAAAACCATTTTTTTTAGGGACCACCTTACATTTGAAGTGAGTTTGGGGGTCAATATAACAGAAAATACCCAAAAGTGACCTCATTCTAAAAATTGCACCCTTCAAGGTGCGCAAACCCACATTCAAGAAGTTTATTAACCATTCAGGTGCTTCACGAGAACTAAAGCATTGTGGAAGTAAAAAATGAACATTTTACTTTTTTCTACAAAAAAATTGGTTTGGAAGCAACTTTTTTATTTTCACAAGGGTATCGAGAGAAAATGGACCACAAAATTTGTTGTGCAATTTCTCCTGAGTACGCCGATACCTCCTATGTGGGGGGAAAGCCACTGTTTAAGCACATGGCAGGGCTCAGAAGGGAGGGAGCACCATTTGGCTTTTTGTATGCAAAATTGGCTGGAATCAAAGGTAGCGCCATGTCGCGTTTGGAGACACCCTTTATGTACCTAAACAGTGGAACCCCCCAATTCTAACTCCAACCCTAATCCCAACACGCCCCCAACTTTAGCCCCAACTCCAACTTTAGCCCCAACCCTAATACTAATGGAAACATGGAAATAAATATATATTTTTTATTTTATTATTTTTACCTAACTAAGGGGGTAATAAAGGGGGGTTTGATTTACTATTTTTTATTTTGATCACTGTGATAGGGTCTATCACATTGATCACAAATGAACCAATAGGAAAAATTTGTTGCTAGTTGCCGGCCAGCAGATCTCAGCAGGTGCACTGCGCATGTGCCTGCCATTTTCTTCCCAGAAGAAGACGCCGCTGGCCGGGGGACATCACAGGGGAATCCAGGAGGATCCAGGGACACCGGAGGTACCAGGGAAGGATCGGGGGACCCCATTTCTCTCTCCTCTGATGTGCGATCACATCAAAGGAGAGAGAAATTAAATGGTAAATCGGATTTTTTTTTTTTGGTCTGTTGTTCCGTTAACAGCGATTGCAACATTGTGGTCGGTAAAAACCGACCTGAATCATGTGCCCGAATCGGTAGAAGAGACCCTGGAGAAATTCAGACACTGAGGGCGCTATGCCCTTATTTCTAAGTGCTGTTAAAAAGTGGCGCTGAGGAATAAGTATCCTTAACTACTGCCGTTAAAAGGCGTATCGGCGGTCGTTAAGGGGTTAATGGTCTTGTTGTGGAAAAATGTTTTATTCTCTTTATGGTAATGATTTCTTCCAGGCTCCAGGGTGTGCTGTCACTGGGAGAAATCCCTGCCTATTGTCTTCGTTATAATATCACCACTGTCCCACGCACATCAGTTATGGTCTCGGAATCATGTGCCCTGCACGTGCTCAGTAGTACATACCTCTTCCTCCCTTCTATGGGCACTATATTCAGGGATCTGCGCAGGAGCCGGCAACTTTCGCTCCAGTGACCTCCGGTGTGTACGCCGTAAAGGTGATCCCCACTTCCTCCCTGCATAGTCATTGCCATGTACACACGGTTCCTAGCGATGACTATGCAGGGAGCAAGCGGGGAGAGCATCTTATCGGCGCTCACACCGGAGGTCACAGCGACTCTCCGGCGCTTGTGCAGAAGATCACTGAATACAGTACCCATAGAAGGGAGGATGAGGTATGTAGTTCTGATTGAGTGCAGGACGCAGGTTTCCGGGGTCATAACTGACATGAATGGGAGGGGTGTAGTATTGTAATAAGGAAAGGAGGCAGGCATTTCTTCCAGGCACTGCACGCTCCGTAACCTGGGGGAAATCATTAACATAAAGACAGAATATATCATTTCTCCACAACAAGACCATTAATATGAGGCATACAAGTAGGGCTGATAACTACCAGACCTGTTTTCAATCAAGAAATCGCTTAAATGGAACTTGCCTGACAAAGTGAAGTAGACCTAAAGATCCTCAAAAGCTAGACATCATTCTGTGATCCAAAGAAATTCTGGAACAAATGAAAAACAAAGTAATTGAGATCTATCAGTCTGGAAAAGGTTATAAAGCTATTTCTAAAGCTTTGGGACTCCAGCGAACAACAGTGAGAACCATTGTCCACAAATGGCAAAAACATGGAACAGTGGTTAACCTTCCCAGGAGTGGCCGGCTGACAAAAATTACCCCAAGAGCTCAGCGGCGACTCATCCAAGAAGTCACAAAAGACTCCACAACAACATCCAAAGAACTGCAGACCTCACTTGTCTCAGTCAAGGTCAGTATTCATGACTCCACCATAAGAAAATAGACTGTTCAAAAATGGCCTGCATTGCAGAGTTCCAGGATGAAAACCACTGCTGAGCGATAAGAACATAAAGGCTCGTCTCAGTTTTGACAGAAAACATCTTGATGATCCCCAAGACTTTTGATAGAATACTCTGTGGACTGGCAGGCAAAAGTTGAACTTTTTGTAAGGTGTATGTCCCATTACATCTGGTGTAGATGTAGCACAGCATTTCAGAAAAGGAACATCATACTAACAGTAAAATATGGTGGTGGTAGTGTGATGGTCTGGGACTGTTTTGCTGTTCGAGGGCTTGGAATTATATAGAACCATGAATTCTGCTGTCTATCAAAAAATCCTGAAGGAGAATGTGTGGCCATCAATTCGTGACCTCAAGCTGAAGCACATTTGGTTATGCAGCAGGACGGTAATCCAAAACACACCAGCAAGTCGACCTCTGGATGGCTTAAGAAAAACAAAATTAAGACTTTGGAGTGGCCTAGTCAAAGTCCTGACCTTGATCCGATTGAGATACTGTGGCATGACCTTTAAAAGGGCAGTTCATGCTCGAAAACTCTCCAATGTAGCTGAATTACAACAATTCTGCAAATATGAGGCGGTCTAAATTCCTTCAGAGCGTTGTAAAAGACTCATTTTCAGTTATCACAAACACTTGATTGCAGTTGTTGTTGCTACGGGTGGCCCAACCAGTTATTAGATTTAGGATCCAGTCGCTTTTTTACACAGGGCCCTGTAGTTTTGGATTTCTTTTTCCCATATTAATTAAAACCTTCATTTAAAAACTGCATTTTGTGTTTACTTGTGTTTTCTTTGTCTAATAATTAAATTTGTTTGGTGATCTGAAACATTTAAGTGTGACAAACATGCAAAAGAATAGGAAATCATTAATGGGGCAACCACTTTTCCACAACTGTAAGCTGCAACAACTGATTGTATATCTTTTATTCTTAGGTCCCCTGTACCTCACAGGGGCCACTCTCTGAACTGTTACTTTGGGTAGAAATTCTCCCTTAAGCCTTGTTCAGCATTTAGAGTAAGTTCAGTTTTTTTTTTTTTTATGCAGCAGAAAAGCTGCAGAAAAAAGTATGTTTTCTTTGTTTTTTTTTTCCTCTGCGGTTTTTGCATGCTAGATTTGTCTATTGTGCATGCTGATAAAGTTTAATGTCGGGAAAAAAATAAAAAGTCCTTTTTCTATAGAATCAGGTTTTGGAACAAAAAACGCAGCAAAACCTGATACCTGCATTTTTTTTTTTTTTTTGTGCATTTTTTTTTCACAACACATTCATCTCAATGGGTGAAAAACGCTGAAAAAAACCGCACCAAAAACTCAGTGACGTGTTCCATTATGCAAAAAAAAACATGCGAAGCACATAATCCTGATGACTAAAAACCAAGACGTGTGCACGAGGTTTCTGAAATCTCATAGACTTTGCTGGTTCTGTAAAACGCAGCTGAAAATTTGCGTTAAAAAGCATTAAAAAATGCTGCAAAAATGCCTAGTGTGAAATTAGTTGAAGCGCATATTTTATATCGGTATTTGTAAGCCAATATCTGGAGTGGAACAATTAGAGGAAAAGTATATTCGAAACACGTGCACCACTTCTGCATTATTCCCTCCTGGTTTTTGTTTACAAATACTGATGGAAAATGCTGACCAAATAAGGTTTTAACAAAACTTTTTTCTGAAGGGCTCTGCTTTTATGACCTACATTATGCTTCCTATAGTGAACATGTGGCTTCTCTTGGCTCAGCTCTCTTTCACTTGCAAGTCTGTCCCTACATACAATAAACATTAAATTGCATTACTGCACTAGAAATATGAAAAAGTGAGAATACTTAGCGCATAAAGTGGCCAATTCATGTGTACCTGGAAGCCACGTTAAGGCGATTCTCGTTTCCAGGACCTAACGCCAATCCTCTCTTAGCCAGTCTACATTTCTTCTGGGAACCTAATGTGAATCCTCTCCTAGACTAAAGTCTAAATCTCAATGGAGGGGTATGACGATGTTGCAATTAAAAACGCCTAAGGGGCAGAGTGCTCAGTCAGAAGGCTAATACAACTGTCAAAAAAGCACCTGTTCAGACCTGATTTGTGTTTGGATGTGACGATCAGTTTTTTGATAGTTGTATACAGTTGTATAGTTCTTAACCTCTGTATGATCAAAATTGAGCATAAATAGATTGGAATCTGGCTAATATATTTCTCTGTTCCTCCAGATAAAGAAGCAGCAGCAGGAACTAATGCAGTACTTGGAATCCCATAATATCACTTGTGAAATAGTGGATATCACCATGTCAGAGGAACAGAAGCAGTGGATGTACAAAAACATCCCTAAGGATAAGTGGCCTGAGCATGGCAACCCCCTACCTCCTCAGATATTTAATGGTGAAACTTATTGTGGGGTAAGTATTCTCTATTTTTACTCCTATAGTTGGTGTGTAAATGAAAAAAAGCTTTAATTACACTGTTGTACATATTTCTTAATGATTTTGAGCTCCTTAATTTAAACTCAGAGTTTTCCTTTTTATGTTAAATAGCTACTATATAATTGTCTGTCTTGGAAATCCCACTTCGCTGATTGGTCGCGGCAGTTAGGCCGCGACCAATCAGCGACAGTTGCTTAGTCGTCGTGGCAATACGGCTGCATTGCTTATTGTACAGGCACATTACAGCTGTTAAAGGCATCACTGCTGCGTCGCTCATTACCCAGGCACAGTCCTGTACATATTCTGGAGTACAATACATTAGGTAATTAGTTAACAGTAGAACAGTGACTTCAGCTCTGGGTGTAACTTGCATACAATACATTAGGTGACAGCAGAAAAGTGAATGCAGCTCTGGGTGTAACTGGAGTACAATACATTAGGTAAGATCTAAACAGTGACTGCAGCTCTGGCTGTAACAGGAGTATAATACCTTAGGTAAGAACAGAACGGTGACTGCAGCTCTGGGTGTAACTGGACTACAATACGTTAGGTAAAAGCAGAACAGTAACTGCATCTCTGGGATTAACTGGAGTACAATACATTAGGTAACAGCAGAACAGTGACTGCAGCTCTGGCTGTAACTGGAGTACAATACATTAGGTAACAGCAGAACAGTGACTGCAGCTCCGGGTGTGACAGGAGTATAATACACTAGATGGTGGCACGATTCTATCACATCGGGTATTCTAGAGTCTGTTAAAATAAAAAATAGTTATATACTCACCTACCGACGACCCCCGGACTCTGTCCCTCCTCTCACCACGCTCCCGGCATCTTCCGGTCCCAGTAATGCTTAGCGAGAAGGGCCGGAGATGATGTCACTCTCGCAAGAGCGCGACGTCATTAGCGGTGTTTTGCGCGAAGCATTACTGGGACCGGAAGATGCCTGGAGCGTGGTGAGAGGAGAGAAAGAGTCCGGGGGTCGTCGGGAGGGGAGTATATCACTATTTTTTATTTTAACAGAGACTCTAGAATACCCGATGCGATAGAATCAGGCCACCATCTAGTAATTAATAGCAACAAAATTCTAAGAACTGAGTTCATAGTATGGCAGTAAGTAAGGCCCTATGCCTAATGGTAAAAGGGCCAGAGTAGTAAAGGGAGATATTGTTCAAAATCCGTTATATCTTCTTTGTGCGTCTACATATAATTAATGTATAAAAGTTTCAGTACTTCTCAACAATTCAAATACCGTATTTTTCGGACTGTAAGATGCATCGTGCACCTAGGTTTTAGAATAGGAAATTAGGAAAAAAACTAACAAAAAATGTGGTCAATTCTGTACTTAATATCCACTATCCTGGTAAATATGGTCCCCTCATCCTCATACACATGGCCCCTCATCCCTATCCTGGTATGCATGGCTCCCTCATCCCCATCCTAATATGCATGCCTCATCATCCCTATCCTGGTATACATGGCCCCCTCATCCATATCCTGGTAAGAATGGTCACCCTCATCCCTATAATGGTATGCAGGGTCCCCATCCTTAACCTGGTATGCATGGCCCCATACTTATCCTGGACTTGGCATGCATGGGCCCCATCCCGGTCCTGGCATGCATGGGCCCCATCAGAAAAGATTAAAACAAAAACAAAAAAACTCTTTGCACTTGCCTTCTTCCACTCCCTCGCAGTGTCCTGCTGCGGTGCCAGCAACTGCTTTATGCTTGTAAGCAGCACATGGCAGGGACGTGATGCGCTGCTCACAAGCAGAGCACAGCGTCTGGAGTACTCACCGGGACTGTTCACCGCAAAGAGCTATGAGTATTCATTGCTCTTCAGTAGTGCGCAGTGTCAGCCACCGGCTTCCTTCTGCTACCGGCGATTACGTGTGCCAATACTTAAGAGAAATGAATATTCAGAAGTGAGTATTCCGGACGCTGTGCTCTGCTTGTGCGCAGTGCATGATGTCTCTGCCATGCGCTACTTAGGCTACTTTCACACCAGCGTCGTGTGACGGCCGTCGCCCTGCGTCGGGGCGACGAACCGTCGCACGTTGTGAAAGTTGTGCAAAACGGGGGCAGCGGATGCAGTTTTACAACGCATCTGCTGCCCCATTGTAATGTCCGGGGAGGAGGGGGCGGAGTTTCGGCCACGCATGCGCCGTCGAAAATGGCGGATACGACTCACAAAAAAAGTTACATGTAACGTTTTTCTGTGCGTCGCGGCCGCCAAAACACGACGCATCCGTCGCACGACGGATGCGACGTGTGGCAATGCGTCACTAATGTACGTCTATGGAGAAAAAACGCATCCTGCGGGCAACTTTGCAGGATGCGTTTTTTCTTCAAAAAGACGCATTGCGACGTGCTTCGCACAACGCTAGTGTGAAAGTAGCCTAACAAACATAAAGCAGCTGCTGGCATCGGAGCAGGAGACTGCAAGGGAACGGAAGAAGGTAAGTGTAATGGTTTTTTTTTGTTTTTTTTTTATCTTTTCTGATGGGGCTATGCATACCAGGAATGGGATGGGGCCAATCATACCAAGATAAGGATGGGTCCATGCATACCAGGATAAGGATGGGGCTAATCGTACCAGGGTAAAGATGGAACCAATCATACCAGAATAAGGATGGGACCAATCATACCAGGATGCCAAAAAGAAATGAAAATTCACTGCCCTCCATGCCCATTGGTGTGGAATGCAGTGAATATTCATTTTTCTTTAGCAGCGGGCGCAGGAGTTAGCTGCAGCCGCCAGCTTCTGCCTTTGTGACCCGCTGCGCCGCCGAAACCGCTCCCCCATCACAGCCAGAGCCAGTACATCTGGACTATAAGACGTTACCCCCCCAATTTCCTCCATATTTTGGGAGGAAAAAAGTGCGTCTTATAGTCCGAAAAATATGGTAAAGAAAACATGTCTAAACACTATTGTGAATTATAAACAGTTACCGCAATTACAGTACAGAGTTTGTTCCTCATTCAGTAGCAACTTTTTTTTTTTTTTTTTTTTGCTTGTCTCTTGTACTCCTGCATCAGATCATCTCTTACAATTATCCAACAGTAATCTGCAAGCATTGATGGATTACATTTTCCTTTTATCTTTTCTCTATAGCTGCAATATCTTGGTGAAAATGCACCGTTCTCGTTGCTCACTCATTGCTCCACTGTTTGGTGGAAAGAGTGTCTAGATGCGAATTTAAGAAATTAATCTTTAAAGACTTGTTGCAACCAAGATACTTGATCTTATGAATCTGAGGTCCAATAAAGACTCCTTTTAAATTTGCTTCGGTCAACCTTGGAACTTTATCAATGAGATGCTTAAATTCTTTTGCATTTTTATCCATTGCCTTTACAAAGTTCTTCATTAGGCTCAACCTGATATGCAATGGTGTCAACAAAATCTTATGTAGGTCAACAAGTGGTGGATGCAAGACATTGTTACTCCCTGGCTGAAGTGAATGTCAGAGAGGTCAGTCTCTTATTGTAGTGATATTCTCTTGCATGACTATCTCACTCTCACAGAAATCAGCAGTACTTAGTGAATCCACCCTAGAGGCCAAGTAAGAGAGCAACCACCTTTTAATCACTACAGAGGGGCCACAAATTTGGGCGGCGTTCAGGCACCTCAACAGCTGTTTCATGTTGTCATAGGTTTCTTTCATGTGGACTGCATAACCACCTGGAATTGAAGGTAGCGCATTGCCATTATGCAGCAAGACGGATTTTAGGCTTGTTTTGGACAAATCGACAAAGAGCCTTCATTCTTCTTGATTATGACTTAACTTCAGAGCTTCCATAAAACTGTTCATGTTGTTGCATGCCACAACATATACCCACATGAAGAAGTATTGGACAAAACTTTAGCACGGTTGCCGAACAAAGAAATCCGAACATCGGCCACTAGGAGATTCCACTGCTGCAGCATGGAACTGAAGAGCTCAGCCTTTTATTTTTGACAGACTCAAATCTCTAACTAGATCATTCAGTTCACTTGGTGTTTATAAGGTGTGGTTCAGTTGAGGTTCCTGACATAGTCTTGGTTGTGAGAGGAAGATGCTTCATGACACCAGTGTCCTCGTCTTCCTCGCTTGACTCAGCAGAAAATTTTTCTGGTGCTTTTGAAACTGGCAGTTCTTCTGTATGTAGAAAATGAAAAAGTCAGCTCACCTTGTATATAGGCTCTTTCACATACACCCGCAAGGAGAAATGCTTAGCAGTCAGTCCAGAGCATTCCACAAGCGAAGTATAATCCAGCGGGGGATCAGTGGTTAAAATCCAAAATTTATTAATCCATAAAAATGCCATGATTAAGACGTTGTCGAAAAGCGTTTGCTGATGCTACATGTGTGCTATGTTGATGTGTGCTTATATATATTTATAACATTTTGGTACACCAAGTGGAAATTTTTATGGATTAATACATTTTGGATAGTAACCAGTGATTCTCCGCTGGATTATACTTCGTTTGTGTTCTTCTGTATTTGGTACTGGGTTTATTGCAAATGAATGTTTGGATACTGTAAAGTCCACTACTTCTTCCTTGAAACTCCTTTCCTAATGGGAGACACCATGCAGAAATGGCAAATGTTAAGGGGGTTTTACACTAAGCGATATCGCTAGCAATATCGCTAAAACGTCACTGGTTTTGTGACGTTATAGCGATATTGCTAGCGATATCGCTATGTGTGATACTTACCAGCGACCGGCTCCCCCGCTGTCCATCGCTGATCGCGCGAGAATGTCCGGCTCCATTTCTCGTCGGGCACTTCCTGCTGAGACTTCCTGCTGTGACGACGAGCGACGCGTGGAGGCGGGCGGGAGGACATCTGGATCGCTGTGTGTGAATAGTAAGTATCGTGTGCTGCGTCGCTGCTGCATCGCTGTGAGATCTTTCTGTATGAAAGCTCACTAGCGATCATTTAGCGATGCACCAGCGATCCTGACCGGGTCGGATCGCTGGTCGGATCGCTGGTGCATCGCTAAATGTAAAAGGGCCTTTAGTGTGATCGGCTGGCTCTTTCCAGCTCATTGGGACTGCAAAATGCTTAGATTACATCTTCCCATGCAAGTACTGGGTAAAATGTGATGTGCATATATGTGGAGCCCAACTCTTGTCCTAATCTCCTATTCTGCAGCCAAAATACAGGTTTTAGGTTTACATTATAATGGTAGTCAAGTTGCACCTTTGTGACGACAAAGTGATTTCTCTACGTATATAGCAAAAAGTATCCTCTCATTTTAATGCAAGAATGAGGCAAATCTTAAAAAAAACAAAAAAAAAAAAAAAAAAAAAAAACTATACCTTACACAGAGAGTATTTATAAAAGTAGGTGATGCAACTGTAATTAGGATTATGTCATCAAAGCAGAGTTGGCGATTTTTGATTGCTCACCATAGGATAGAATGCTGTTGGCTCAATGGACTAACTAGAAGACATAATAGAGTAGCTGCTAATAATGCAATAATAATGATGAAATGGTAAAGACAAAATTTTTCTATAAGCTTCCACGAAAAATGTCATATGTAATTACAAGCTCCTCTGGATCTTGAAAATTAGATTCAATCAGCAAATTTAAGCATCATATTTGTTTTTAGCACCATGAAATTAGGTAGCTTCAACTGTTTTCGTGTCTGAACTAATTTGGCTGGAGAACAGTATTATCATAATTATTTTGAGCAGTGCCTGAAGCAAACTTAGTTTTACACATCTCATGATAAATCTGTTACCACAGATTTAAAAAAAAAAACAAAAAACTGCACAACTAATCATTGGAAAATAATTAATATTTGCACTCCTTCATCTCCTTTTAATTGTGCCCTCTGGAATCTTTGGTCTGTATGTAACAAGCTTCCTTTCCTGCACAACTGCTTTCTGAACAACTCTATTAATCTGTTGGCCCTCAGCGAAACCTGGATTCAAGATTCTGACACTGTCTCCCCTGCTACCATCTTTTTTATGGTGGCTTACAATTCTCCCATTCCCCGAGACCCACAAACAGACTTGGTGGTGGAGTCGGCATACTCCTGTCCCCACAATGAACTTTCCAGGTCATCTACCCAGCTCCATCGCGGTCATTCCCTTCTTTTGAGGTCCACACCAGGCTCTTCCGTCCCCACTTCCTCAGAGTATCGGTCATATACCGGCCCCCAGTCTTACCCACCCAATTCCTTGACCACTTCTCAGCCTGGCTGCCACACTTCATGTCCTCAGAACTCTCGAGCCTTATCCTGGGAAACTTCAACATCCCCATTAACAGCCCTACTTCCACATCTGCATCCCAGCTTCTATCACTAACCACTTCTCTTGGTCTCTCACAACTCTCAACCTCCTAGAGACACACAGACGGTAACACCCTTGACCGGCTCTGTTCAATCTCCTACCTAGATAACACCACTTTCCCTCTCTCTCTGACCACAACATTCTCTCCTTCATGCTCACAAATCCTCGCCCACACTAGCACACTCCTACTTGCCACACATTCAGAAATCTAGGCCATTAACCCTCATAAACTTGCAGACTCCCTACTCTCATCATTGTCCCCAATCTCCTATTTTTCCTGTCCTGATCTGGCTGGACATCACTACAACAACACTCTCAGAAGCACCCTTGACGAAGTAGCTTCCCTCACCTGCAAAACCTCCAAGCACAGAGTAAAACAGCCCTGGCTCACATCGCAAACTCGACTTCTCCAGCGATACTCTAGGAGTGCTGAACGCTTACGGAGCAAAACTCGCACACCAGAAGACTTCATCCACTTCAAATTCATGTTAAGAACCTATAGTTCTGCCATTCACCTTGCCAAAAAGACCTACTTTACCACCCTGATCTCCTCACTATCCAACAACCCCAAAAAACTTTGACACCTTTCACTCACTCCTCAGGCCGAAAGCACAAGCCCCTATCACAGACATTTGTGCTGATGACCTGGCCTCCCACTTTATAGAGAAAATAGATAATATCTGTTAGGAAATCCACTCCCAGCCACCAAGTGCAGTGACTCCCATCCCTCCCTTCATTTCCCCTGGCTCACTCTCCACATTTGATCCCATCACAGAAAAAGTCGTCTCCAGGCTCCTCTCTTTTTCTTGTCCGACTATATGCACTACTGACCCCATTCCCTCACATCTCCTCCAGTGTGTCTCTCTCTCTCTCTCTCTCTCTCTCTCTCTCTCTCTCGTGTCGTCACAACTCTCCTAACTACAATCTTTAATCTGTCTCCTCGGGCATTTTCCCCTCCTCCTTCACTCACTCTATACTCCATTATTAAAGAAACCCGCTCTCGACCCATCATGCAAAAACTACAGACCAGTCTCCAATCTTCCCTTCATCTCTAAACTCTTGGAGCTTCTGGTTTGCTCCCGCCTTACCCATTACCTTTCCACTCACTCATTCCTAGACCCATCACAGTCCGCTTTCCGCCCCCTACATTCGACAGAAACTGCTCTCATCAGTGACCAATGACCTTCTGACAGCAAAATGTAACAGTGACCACTCTCTGCTCATTCTCCTCGACCTTTCTGCAGCTTTCGACACTGTTGACCACCATCTCCTACTCTCTAGGCTCCATTCACTAGGCATTAAGGACAGTGCTCTCTCCTGGTTCTCTTCCTATCTTTCTTACCGCTCCTTCAGCATCTTGTTCGCTGTCTCCACTTCATCTCCTCATCCTGTCGGGGTACCTCAGGGCTCAGTCCTTGGCCCCCTTCTCTTTTCTCTCTATACGGCCCCAATTGGATAGACCATTAGCAGAGCTTTCAGTACCATCTTTATGCTGATGACAAACAACTATACTCATCCCCTGACCTTACCCCCGCTGTACTACAGAATGCCAGTGACTGTCTGTCCGCAGTCTCCAACATCATGTTCGCTCTTTATCTGAAACTCAACTTTTCCAAAACTGAACTACTTCTACTCCCACTGTCTACCAACCTACCTAAATCTGACATTTCCCTCTCCGTGAGTGGCACCATAAAAACACCCCGGCAGCAGGTGCGCTGTCTGGGTGTTATGTTTGACACCAATCTCTCCTTCACCTCCCATATACAATCTCTTGCCGCTTAAACCTAAATAACATCTCTAAATAACATCTCTAGAATCCACCCTTTTCTCACCATAGAAACAACAAAAACCCTCACTGTCGCCCTGATCCACTCCCGCCTGGCCTACTGTAATGCTCTATTAATTGGCCTCCTCATCACTCGACTTTCCACTCTCCAATCCATACTTAATGCAGCAGCCAGGGTCATCCATCTGGCTAATGAGTACTCTGACACGTCCGCTCTTTGTCAGTCATTACACAGACTGTCCATTCATTATAGGATCCAATTCAAAGTACTAGTTCTCACCCACAAAGCTCTCCACGGTGCGGCACCCCATTACATCTCCTCCCTCAGCCTAGCCGATTGCTGCGCTCTGCAAACGACATCCAACTAACCTCTGCACTAATCCGTACCTCCCACTCCTGACTCCAAGACTTCTCCCGCGCTGCACCAATCCTCTGGAATACTCTACCCCAGGAAATTAGGACCAGCCACAACTTGCACAGTTTTAGGAGCTCCCTGAAAACACATTTGTTCAGCCTATCATGTTCCCTAATCAGTCATTTTATGTGTAAGTGTGCGTGGGTAGCCCAGTCACTATCCCCCACTACCTCAAGATGGCTGGACCATCATTGTAAATACATCACTGTAAATACACACCTGTACTTTGTATCTCCCCCATCTGATTGTAGATTTTAAGCTCTCACGAGCAGGGCCGTTTTATTTTGCTTTTATCACTGTATTATTGTTAAAGTTGTTACTTTTGATTGTTTTTGAAACGTTTAAATTGTAAACCGCTGCAGAATATGTTGGCGCTATATAAATAAAGATGATTATTATTTATTAATGTTATTGTTATTATTATTATTTGGCCGATTTTAAAAAAAATAATGTGGGGCTACGAAAGTTGTGAGCTAACTTGGATTCATACATAGACATGATACACATTAAAAACTACGGTATATAAGAGAAACCTTAGGGGGTTGTGTGTGTGTGTGTGTGTGTGTGTGTGTATATATATATATATATATATATATATATATATATATATACATACTCACTCACTCACTGGCCACTTTATTAGGTACACCATGCTAGTAACGGGTTGGACCCCCTTTTGCCTTCAGAACTGCCTCAATTCTTCGTGGCAGAGATTCAACAAGGTGCTGGAAGCATTCCTCAGAGATTTTGGACCATATTGACATGATGGCATCACACAGTTGGCGCAGATTTGTCGGCTGCACATCCCTGATGCGAATCTCCCGTTCCACCACATCCCAAAGATGCTCTATTGGATTGAGATCTGGTGACTGAGGAGGCCATTTGAGTACAGTGAACTCATTGTCATGTTCAAGAAACCAATCTGAGATGATTCGAGCTTTATGACATGGCGCATTATCCTGCTGAAAGTAGCCATCAGATGTTGGGTACATTGTGGTCATAAAGGGAAGGACATGGTCAGCAACAATACTCAGGTAGGCTGTGGCGTTGCAACGATGCTCAATTGGTACCAAGGGGCCCAAAGAGTGCCAAGAAAAAATTCCCCACACCATGACACCACCACCACCAGCCTGAACCGTTGATACAAGGCAGGATGGATCCATGCTTTCATGTTGTTTACGCCAAATTCTGACCCTACCATCCGAATGTCGCAGCAGAAATCGAGACTCATCAGACCAGGCAACGTTTTTCCAATCTTCTACTGTCCAATTTCGATGAGCTTGTGCAAATTGTAGCCTCAGTTTCCTGTTCTTAGCTGAGAGGAGTGGTACCCGGTGTGGTCTTCTGCTGCTGTAGCCCATCTGCCTCAAAGTTCGACGCACTGTGCGTTCAGAGATGCTCTTCTGCCTACCTTGGTTGTAACGGGTGGCAATTTGAGTCACTGTTGCCTTTCTATCAGCTCGAACCAGTCTGCCCATTCTCCTCTGGCATCAACAAGGCATTTCCGGCCACAGAACTGCCGCTCACTGGATTTTTTTTCTTTTTCGGACCATTCTCTGTAAACCCTAGAGATGGTTGTGCGTGAAAATCCCAGTAGATCAGCAGTTTCTGAAATACTCAGACCAGCCCTTCTGGCACCAACAATCATGCCACGTTCAAAGGCACTCAAATCACCTTTCTTCCCCATACTGATGCTCGGTTTGAACTGCAGGAGATTGTCTTGACCATGTCTACATGCCTAAATGCACTGAGTTGCCGCCATGTGATTGGCAGATTAGAAATTAAGTCTTAACACACAGTTGGACAGGTGTACCTAATAAAGTGGCCAGTGAGTGTATATATATATATATATATTATAATATAATATATAATATAATATAATATAATATAATATATATATATATATATATATATATATATATACACACACACACACACACACACACACACACACAGTGGGGGAAAAAAAGTATTTAGTCAGTCAGCAATAGTGCAAGTTCCACCACTTAAAAAGATGAGAGGCGTCTGTAATTTACATCATAGGTAGACCTCAACTATGGTAGACAAACTGAGAAAAAAAAATCCAGAAAATCACATTGTCTGTTTTTTTTTTTTTTCATTTTATTTGCATATTATGGTGGAAAATAAGTATTTGGTCAGAAACAAAATTTCATCTCAATACTTTGTGATATATCCTTTGTTGGCAATGACAGAGGTCAAACGTTTTCTGTAAGTCTTCACAAGGTTGCCACACACTGTTGTTGGTATGTTGGCCCATTCCTCCATGCAGATCTCCTCTAGAGCAGTGATGTTTTTGGCTTTTCGCTCGGCAACACGGACTTTCAACTCCCTCCAAAGGTTTTCTATAGGGTTGAGATCTGGAGACTGGCTAGGCCACTCCAGGACCTTGAAATGCTTCTTACGAAGCCACTCCTTCGTTGCCCTGGCGGTGTGCTTTGGATCATTGTCATGCTGAAAGACCCAGCCACGTTTCATCTTCAATGCCCTTGCTGATGGAAGGAGGTTTGCACTCAAAATCTCACGATACATGGCCCCATTCATTCTTTCATGTACCCAGATCAGTTGTCCTGGCCCCTTTGCAGAGAAACAGCCCCAAAGCATGATGTTTCCACCACCATGCTTTACAGTAGGTATGGTGTTTGATGGATGCAACTCAGTATTCTTTTTCCTCCAAACACCACAAGTTGTGTTTCTACCAAACAGTTCCAGTTTGGTCTCATCAGACCATAGGACATTCTCCCAAAACTCCTCTGGATCATCCAAATGCTCTCTAGCAAACTTCAGACGGGCCTGGACCTGTACAGGCTTAAGCAGTGGGACACGTCTGGCACTGCAGGATCTGAGTCCATGGTGGCGTAGTGTGTTACTTATGGTAGGCCTTGTTACATTGGTCCCAGCTCTCTGCAGTTCATTCACTAGGTCCCCCCGCGTGGTTCTGGGATTTTTGCTCACCGTTCTAGTGATCATTCTGACCCCACGGGGTGGGATTTTGCGTGGAGCACCAGATCGAGGGAGATTATCAGTGGTCTTGTATGTCTTCCATTTTCTAATTATTGCTCCCACAGTTGATTTCTTCACTCCAAGCTGGTTGGCTATTGCAGATTCAGTCTTCCCAGCCTGGTGCAGGGCTACAATTTTGTTTCTGGTGTCCTTTGACAGCTCTTTGGTCTTCACCATAGTGGAGTTTGGAGTCAGACTGTTTGAGGGTGTGCACAGGTGTCTTTTTATACTGATAACAAGTTTAAACAGGTGCCATTACTACAGGTAATGAGTGGAGGAAAGAGGAGACTCTTAAAGAAGAAGTTACAGGTCTGTGAGAGCCAGAAATCTTGATTGCTTGTTTCTGACTAAATACTTATTTTCCACCATAATATGCAAATAAAATGAAAAAAAAACAGACAATGTGTTTTTCTGGATTTTTTTTTTCTCAGTTTGTCTCCCATAGTTGAGGTCTACCTATGATGTAAATTACAGACGCCTCTCATCTTTTTAAGTGGTGGAACTTGCACTATTGCTGACTGACTAAATACTTTTTTTCCCCACTGTGTATATATATATATAAATTGTCTCCCGTTGTACCTGAGCGAGTAGAATTATATATATATATATATATATATATATATATATAATATGTGTGTGTATATATTATTAATATTACATGCATGTATTTCTACTCGCTCAGGTACAGCGGGAGACAATCAGGGGGCAGGTTTCTTTTAAAGTTCATGGGGTTTATTGCATCATAAACCCATAAAGCAGCACATAACAAAAGAGAGCCCTTTAGCTTAGGCAAAAAGAGAACACATGTCCATTACTTCAGACTCAGTCCTGGAGCCTCAGCACACAAGGGAGGCTTGGTCCTCCCTGCATACAGCTCTGGGTTTCAGGAGTAGTCTAGCTTATAAAGTTGTTTAACCAGCCAATGGATAGAATAATTAAAATATACCTTTTATTGATATTTTTAAAAATTAAAGTGCAAGGTGCTCAAGTAACGTTAAACACAACAAAGAAGAACGCATAAATGAAAAAAGCTAGTATTGCCCATCGTTTACTGAGTATCCCAATTATCAAGCATATTCATTGGGTATTTTAAATCAGTCCAGAACAACCAACCTTTTCAAAAGACATAAGAGTTTCTCAAAATAGTCTCTAGACTTAACATATCATAGCGTTGGCCGTTTTTATTGGAAACCGGTGTCATGCCATCAGTATGTTCCCAAATATGGCATACCCGTTTCCCTCTCCTCATCAGGAGTACTGTATACTACAGGGTACAATACTGCTATACAACATAAAACAGAACCACATAACCTCAGTTATTACGTTCGCTGCAGGTTCTATGACACATACATAGTATATCAGATAGAAATGTATCAAGTGTCCTATAAAAGATATAATCCCGCATACCCTCCTTATATATCAGCAACAAATCTGAATCCACCAAGTATGCATAAATATCTTAGATAGACCGTCTCTTATAAAATGAGACCATTATCTAGACACCAAGGTATTATATACAACACGAAACAATCTCACCCAATTAGCAGGGGCATTTTTTGATTGATTGCCATCTCCGTGACTAGTAGGCGCGACACCCCTTTCTCCCGACGCGTTTCGTCCTATCTCATCAGGGGAGTCCAGTGGGGTTCATCTGAATGGTGTATCACGCATGGCCGTTCTATACTTCATCCGACATTATGTGTACATACACTCATGCATGCCTCCTTTTAAATGTTGGCGCCGTGGCGTCTCGGGAAGCCGTCACTTCCGGTCCCTGATCCACCTCACATCCTGTGTTCGGGTCGCGCGTATCATCAGCGTGCTCGCTCAACAGAGCGCGTCACACGCTGAGAGCGCGTACCTCCAACTGGGCATGCGCACATAGCGCTGCCCCCTCCAAAGGGAAAATGATATATATACTTTATATTATTATATTGGCGTCATTTAATTGCGGCATCACACAGCCCCTGTTGCACTATATATGCGCCTATCATTACCATCCATACAGCAGCAAAATATCATCTTATGCTAATTGTGGGAGCCCCTCTAGAGATTTAATTATTGGAGATATTTATCATATTTTGAAATATCCCCTACTACGATCATGTGCAGGAATTCATATATATGGGATTAGTTCCATATTAAATCAAGGGTTTTAGTTAATACAACTGCAGAATCAACAGACTCCTTCAGAAATATATCAGTTATAGAAAAATAGGCAGTTATGAAATTATTGCTATGACAGTACCGACTCACTTTGACCAGATGGGCCTTATAACCACCGAATTTTGCCTAAATAAACAATATCTTCTTGTTTGATAACAAGGTCTTCCACCAGCTCAGGGGTACTGCGATGGGGAGCCCTTGTGCCCCTACGTATGCAAATTTGCTCCTGGGCTGGTGGGAGGAGAATATAGTGTTCAATGATACATTCACTGAATTCAGCGAGAAGATAGTGATGTGGGTACGTTACATAGACGACGTGTTCGTCATATGGAAAGGTACTGAGGTTGACTTTGGTCAGTTCGTTGGGGGACTAAATGACAATGAGATTGGTTTGCATTTTACCCATGAGGTTAATAAATGCAGTCTGACATTCCTAGACATCCTAGTCCAAAAGAATGAGAATGGTGAGCTCATGACAAAAAACTACCGTAAACCTACGGCTACAAATTCCCTCTTAAGATGGGAAAGTGGGCATCCCAACTCCCTTAAGAGAGGCATTCCGAAGGGACAATATCTTAGAATCCGTCGGAACTGCTCAAATACAGCCAATTATAAGGAACAGGCTGATTTAAGGCAAAGGTTTTTGGATAGAGGCTATCCTAAGAATGTGCTAACGGAAGCCTACCAAAACTCTCTGACAAAAAACAGAAGAGATCTATTGAGCCATGCACCTCCGAAACGGGAGGATAATATCTCTAGGTTCATAACGAAGTTTTCTAGTGGGGCTAAAGAGATACGTAAAATCTTAGAACGACACTGTGCAGTGTTGTGTATGGACTTGGATGTCAGGGATACAGTGGGCCCTACCCCTCAGGTCACCTTTCGTCGAGGTAGATCACTGAGGGATAGATTGGTCCACAGTCATTTTCAGAATCCGTGCAACCAGACATGGTTGGGGTCACCTCCACTGGGATGTCATAGATGTGGGAAATGCAAAGCTTGTGCTTCTATATCCCCGGGTAAAACCTTTAAAAGTAATAACACTGGAAAGGTGTACTCTGTCAGACAGTTTATTAATTGCCAAAGCACAGGAGTGGTGTATAAGGCAACATGTGAATGCGGCCTGGAATACGTAGGAAAGACCAGGAGAGAGTTTCGGAGGAGAGTAGGAGAACACATACGTGACATCAGTAATAAAAGAGACACGTCCATTGCTAACTACATAAATGGATACCATCAGGGTAACTCCAAGGCTATTACATTTATGGGTATTGACAAAATAAGACCACCTACACGTGGAGGCAATTGGGACCAGATGATCCTTCAAAAAGAAACAAAATGGATCTTCTGGTTACAAACTACATATCCAAAGGGTCTTAATGATCAACTATCCTTTGTATCTTTCATCTAGCAAAGGGATTAATAGGGTCAGCAGTGAGGGAAAGCCGACGTTGAGTGGGGACGCCATCTGCGCAGGTCTTAGGGTGCCAATCTCCGCGGTAGGTAGGGAGAGGTAGCCTAGGAACTGTTATAGGGAGAATATAGTGGCACCCCTTTCAGTTTTTCGGTGGTTATAAGGCCCATCTGGTCAAAGTGAGTCGGTACTGTCATAGCAATAATTTCATAACTGCCTATTTTTCTATAACTGATATATTTCTGAAGGAGTCTGTTGATTCTGCAGTTGTATTAACTAAAACCCTTGATTTAATATGGAACTAATCCCATATATATGAATTCCTGCACATGATCGTAGTAGGGGATATTTCAAAATATGATAAATATCTCCAAGAATTAAAAC
The DNA here is from genome assembly GCF_039654945.1 of Dendrobates tinctorius. Taxonomy (NCBI): domain Eukaryota; kingdom Metazoa; phylum Chordata; class Amphibia; order Anura; family Dendrobatidae; genus Dendrobates; species Dendrobates tinctorius. The sequence goes on along the minus strand of NW_027361779.1, from coordinate 43,166,275 downwards.
TCTAGAGGGGCTCCCACAATTAGCATGAGATGATATTTTGCTGTTGTATGGATGGTAATGATAGGCGCATATATAGTGCAACAGGGGCTGTGTGATGCCGCAATTAAATGACGCCAATATAATAATATAAAGTATATATATCATTTTCCCTTTGGAGGGGGCAGCGCTATGTGCTCATGCCCAGTTGGTGGTACGCACTCTCAGCGTGTGACGCGCTCTGTTGAGCGAGCACGCTGATGATGCGCGCGACCCGAACACAGGATGTGAGGTGGATCAGGGACCGGAAGTGACGGCTTCCCGAGACGCCACGGCGCCAACATTTAAAAGGAGGCATGCATGAGTGTATGTACACATAATGTCGGATGAAGTATAGAACGGCCATGCGTGATACACCATTCAGATGAACCCCACTGGACTCCCCTGATGAGATAGGACGAAACGCGTCTGGAGAAAGGGGTGTCGCGCCTACTAGTCACGGAGATGGCAATCAATCAAAAAATGCCCCTGCTAATTGGGTGAGATTGTTCCGTGTTGTATATAATACCTTGGTGTCTAGATATTGGTCTCATTTTATAAGAGACGGTCTATCTAAGATATTTATGCATACTTGGTGGATTCAGATTTGTTGCTGATATATAAGGAGGGTATGCGGGATTATATCTTTTATAGGACACTTGATACATTTCTATCTGATATACTATGTATGTGTCATAGAACCTGCAGCGAACGTAATAACTGAGGTTATGTGGTTCTGTTTTATGTTGTATAGCAGTATTGTACCCTGTAGTATACAGTACTCCTGATGAGGAGAGGGAAACGGGTATGCCATATTTGGGAACATACTGATGGCATGACACCGGTTTCCAATAAAAACGGCCAACGCTATGATATGTTAAGTCTAGAGACTATTTTGAGAAACTCTTATGTCTTTTGAAAAGGTTGGTTGTTCTGGACTGATTTAAAATACCCAATGAATATGCTTGATAATTGGGATACTCAGTAAACGATGGGCAATACTAGCTTTTTTCATTTATGCGTTCTTCTTTGTTGTGTTTAACGTTACTTGAGCACCTTGCACTTTAATTTTTAAAAATATCAATAAAAGGTATATTTTAATTATTCTATCCATTGGCTGGTTAAACAATTTGGGAAGTGGATATCCTAGTGCTGTATATATAGCTTATAAAGTTCTAGCCACACCCACAAACCCAGCAGCTGACTGGTCACGTGATTGTGACCTCACCACAGGTCCTTGCAAAACATCTGAAATAGAATGATAATTAGGGTTTACATTACAGAGCGCACCCATCTCTGAGCCACATACCTACCATCAACTATACAACCCTTAGCCATGCCACATACCTCCCCCCTCTGCCTAAAGCTGTGGGGCTTGGCACTTTTACCTACTAGACAAGGGATTCGTGAGAGGACATCGGCATTACCATGTAGCTTCCCGACCCTATGTTCTACATGGAAGCTGAAGTCTTGCAGGGCTAAGAACCAGCGGGTGACCCTAGCATTCTTACCACTTGTTTCCCTCAGCCATCTGAGTGGGACATGGTTGGATATTAACCTAAACTTCCTTCCCACCAGGTAGAACCTTATGGTATCCACAACCCATAGCCACGCCACTATATATTCTACCGTAAACAAACAACCTATACATGTTTGGTATCTACAAACTTGAAATGACCTTGAGAATCATAATGGCAGGTCAGTTTTAACATTTGGTGAACATAGTAAGAAAAAAAAGTTATGGAATTGCACTTTTTTTGGGGAATTTCCCCACACTTGGAGTTTTTTTCCCGTTTTCCAGTACACGATATGGTAAAACCAATGATGTTGTTCAAACTTGCACCTTGTCCCGCAAAAAACAAGCCTTCACATGGCCATATTTATTATTATTATTATTATTATTATTATTATTATTATTTTATATTCCATGGTGCTGTTGTACAGGAGAAAGGGTTACATACAAATTACTGAATCACTTACAGTAAACAAACTAACAATCACAGACTGATATAGAGGGGAGAGAGGACCCTGCCTTTTCGGGCTTACATTCTACAGGATGGTGGGGAAGGAGACAGTAGGTTGGGGGTTTGCAGCAGCTCCAGTGATGTTGAGGCGGTAGCTCCAGTAGTGGTGAGGAGGCAGCGGGGATCATTGCAGGCTGTAAGCTTTCCTGAAGAGATGGGTTTTCAGGTTCCGTATGAAGGATCCATTTGTGGTTGATAGTCGGACGTGTTGGGGTAAAGAATTCCAGAGGATGGGGGCTATTCGGGAGAAGTCTTGGAGGCGGTTGGGTGAGGAGCGAATAAGTGTCGAGGAGAGAAGGAGGTCTTGGGAGGACCGGAGATTACGTGAGGGCAGGTATCGGGAGATTAGTTAAGAGACATATGGGGGAGACAGGTTATAGATAGCCTTGTAGGTCAGTATTAGTAATTTGAATTGGATACGCTGAGGGAATGGGAGCCAGTGAAGAGATTTGCGGAGGGGTAGCAAGGAGAGAGATGAATTAGTCGGGCGGCAGAGTTAAGGATGGACTGGAGGGGTGCGAGGGTGTTAGCAGGGAGGCCACAGAAAAGGATGTTGCAATAGTCGAGGCAGGAGATGATGAGAGCATGTACAAGCATTTTATTAGAATGAGGGTTGAGGAAGGGACGAATTCTGGAAATATTTTTGAGCTGGAGGCGACAGGAGGTGGAGAGAGCTTGGATGTGCGGTTTGAAGGACAGGGCAGAGTCAAGGGTTACTCTGAGGCAGCGGACCTCTGGTACGGGGGAAAGCGTGATGTCGTCAGTTGTTATAGATAAGTCGTGTAAGGAAGATCTGTGAGATGGGGGAGAGATGATCAGTTCAGATTTGTCTACATTGAGTTTGAGGAAGCGAGAGGAGGGGGATATGGCTGATAGACACTCTGGAATTCTGGACAGCAGAGAGGTGACATCTGGGCCAGAGAGGTAGATCTTAGTATCATCGGCATAAAGGTGTTACTGGAATCCATGGGACTTTGAGTTGCCACAGGCCAATTGTATAGATTGAGAAGAGTAGGGGTCCTAGAACAGAGCCTTGGGGGACTCCAACAGAGAGGGTGGGAGTGGGAGACGCTGAACGTGTGGTTGGAAAGGTATGAGGAGATCCAGGATAGGGCGAGGTCTTTGATGCCAAAGGAGGAGAGGATCTGTAGTAGGAGGCAGTGGTCAACTGTGTCGAAAGCAGAGGACAGGTCTAGAAGGAGGAGTATAAAGTATTGTCCGTTAGCTTTGGCTGTAAGTAGGTCATTGGTAATTTTGGTCAGTGCTGTCTCAGTGGAATGATGGGGACGGAAAACAGATTGTAGATTGTCAAAGAGCAAGATGAAAGGTAGGCGGAAAGGTCAGCGTGGACATGCTGTTCCAGGAGTATTCCAGGAATATTGATGGAAAAATAAAGTTATGGCTCTGGGAAGCAGGGGAGCAAAAAGTAGAAACGCAAAAATGAAAATGGGCTGCAGCGTGAAGGGGTTAAACTCCAAAATGTGTGACTTTGGATATTTTATCGTAATAAATAATTCCTAAGTACATGCAAAATGGGTTCTGGGGGGGCGTGGCTATGTAGCGGCGGAGAGAGGACGCATTCAGGGAGAGCTCATATCCTGATATTTATCCAGTCAGCGGACTTGTGGTGCCGCGACATACCTGCCGGTATTGGACCCCCTGGACTGTGGAGCACCTCTGGACCCCCGCGGGAGGCCGAATCTCGGCGGGCTGATAGCGGTAAAGGCCGGGGCAGCCGGCTGGGCCTGCACGAGGCGGCAGCCATTTTCAGAAGCGCGCGCTTTGGCTGTGAGAGATGCGGCGCTGGCTCCCTCCTCGCAGCGCTGACAGGACGGTGAGCACACATCCTGTGGATCTGAAAGGGAGAAGCGGTGAGTGCTCTGGAAGATTGGGCCCCGCACTCCCCTCTGCTAAGTCGCCCAATTTGTCGGTGTTATTAATTTAGGGTCCTCTGGACCTATCCCTGACTGCTGTCTCTGTGGGCACTGCGGATCCATCCCCAGCCATAAGGCCCCTCGGTTACTTCTCAGAGCCGAATTTTATCCTCCTGTGTGGCCCTTCCGCTCTGTGCTGCCCTTGTTATCATATTATAGCACTGCTGTGCTCATAACTTGGACCTGGGAATCCCCTGGATATACCATTTCTGTTACCCGGCGGTGCCATATTGCTATTGAAAATGAACCGTTCCAAGGGGGCAGGAGCAGCCGAAAAATTGAAAGAGTTTGCTAGACCTGACCATTCTGATACTACACGGTCCCTCAGAAATAACCCCTCACAGACTCATTTAAAAACCGTCCCTCTGAGGGTGAAGAGGAGAGTGAGCAGGAGGAATTAACCCTGAAGCAATCATCTGAGCAACTGATGCAGGACATCTCTTTAACTAGGACATCGCTGACAGGGAAAATAGAGGACGTGTATACCGAGGTGGGGCCTCTTCGACAAGATATGCAGGCCATGAGAGGGCGCATTACGGAGGTGGACACAAGGGTGTCCAAGGTAGAGGACACCATCGCACCCATGGAAGCCAAGCTTACGAAAGCGTCGGGCTCAGTGAACGCATGGAGGCAAAAAGCAGATGACCTGGAGAATAGAATGCGTCGGAATAATATCCGAGTTATTGATCTGCCGGAATGCTCGGAAGGTCAACATCCGGAACAGTTTCTAGGAGATTGGCTCAAAACTTCTCTGGGAGATGAATTCTCCCCAACATTTGCTGTGGAAAGGGCTCATAGGGTCCCTACAAGACCTCTTCCTCCTGTAGCCCCACCTAGACCTTTTTTGGCGCGTCTCCTCAATTGCAGGGACAGGGATGCGATTTTACGTCTGGCTCGACAAAAAAGTCCCATCCAGTTCAGCAATGCCACGATCTCAATTTTGCCGGATTTTTCCATGGAACTTCAGAAACAACGAGCACAATTCATGTAAATCAAGAAGCGGCTCCAGGAGAGGAATGTCGTGTACTCAATGATCTATCCGGCCAGGCTCCGGATCTATCTGGCCAGGCTCCGGGTGGTCCACAAGTGGTGTTCTACATTTTTTATGGATCCAGCGGAGGCGGCTGAGTGTTTGCGGTCCCACAAAGGGTCTGCTGCGAAGGAATCCTAATGTTTCTACTGTTAATCAGAATTCTTTTTATTGATGGTTTGATTGGAGCTTTTTCCACAGACGTCCGGATTACCAACAATACCGGACACTGAGCTGAGTGATGGTATCCCCGTGTCTATTTCGTGATGGGAGAGCAGGACTTTGCTCCCGTATTGTTTTTTTTTTCCACTTTGATGTTTTTTATAGTGGTTTTATTTGTTTTCTAGGTATAATTTGCAGCCAACAGCAATTTCAGTTTGTGTGGTGTCTCTAAATTTTACTCAGGCAGTGATGTAGGACATATCCAGCGGAGTAAATCTGGGGTCTGAGATGATATGTACGACATGGAATGTGAGAGGTATAAAAACCCCCTGGAAAAAGATCAAAGTTTTCTCGCAGATTAGACATTACCGCCCTCACATTGTGGCCTTGGTGGAGACGCTTCTGACCAGGGATACAGCCCGCTGCGTGCAGAAGCCTTGGGTGCAATGGTCTGTTCATGCATTCCATACTAGTTACTCGAGAGGGGTTTCACTGTTGGTACACAGAGATGTTCGATGGGAAGCCAGGGAGACCCGGAGGGATCCTGAGGGTCGTTTTATCTTCGTATATGCATCAATAAATATCAGGAAATATGTGATTTTGTGTGTTTATAATTTGCCCCCGGCTAATATGTCCATTCTCCAGAAGGCGCTGAGTTTTGCCCTAAATTATCCGGACACGGATGTTATCTGTATGGGGGACTTCAATATGGTTATGAACAATTGTCTTGATAAATTGAGATTGGATGATGGAGTATCTGGGAGGGTTCCTTCGCCGACGGCAACCCAACTGTCGCTATTTATGGTGGCTAGATTTGTGGAGAGTGCGGCATCCTGAGTTGAGAGAGTCTACCTGCCACTCATCCACTAAGCGCTCCCTATCGCGCATAGATTACATATTTGGAACCAGTGGTCTGGCGATGTGGGTGGATAGTGTGGAGCATGGCAGTAGAGGGATCTCAGACCATAGCGCGGTCATCCTCAAACTTAAGTACGGGCAATTAAATAACAGGATGGTTTGGAAGTTGAACCCTTTCTGGCTGAAACTGATAGTCCCCCCCCCCCCCCCCCGATAGAACAATCAATCAATTGCATTGTTTCATTTTGTCCCACCAGGAACCTCATGATATTAATTTATTTTGGGATGCCCTTAAGGCGGCATATCTGAGGGGCTGCTTGTCCTCCACAATTTCTTATATTAAGCGGGTAACCTCAAGAGCGGATGATGAGATGGAACGGCGATTGAAGGATTCAGAGGCTGTATAATACATATGTAACCAAACTAATGGCAATAGGATTGAGTGGTTGGCTGCCCAGCGATTATACACCCAGCATATAGACACTAAGTCTAAGCGCAAATTATTCTTTGCTCGCCAGTCTTATTTTGAACTGGGAAACCAAGCAAGTAAACTTTTGGCCTATCTGGTGCGCCAACATAATACTTCTAATACAATATTACAGATCCGTAAGTCGGATGATTCATTGGTGTCTTCAACTGAGGAGATTCTTGGCTGCATTTATGATTATTATAAGTCATTATATGAATCTAAAAGTGGCTCTGATAATTTGGAGTGTTTGGATTACTTGTCAGATCTAACATTCCCTACCATAGATCCTGATCAGCGAACCTTTATGGACGCTGAATTCACTGTGGAGGAGATAGAGAATGCTATAATGGACATGGCCTCTGGGAAGGTCCCTGGGCCGGACGGGTTCCCTATTGAGTTGTATAGGAAATACCGAGACATATTAACGCCACTTCTGATAAAGGTATTTCGGGGAGTATGGGAGGGGGAATCTATGCCTGAATCCTTTTACGAGGCTAATATCATAGTGCTTAGGAAGGAGGGGGAAGGACCCTTTGGGATGTGGTTCCTATTGTCCCATATCGTTAGTAAATATGGACTATAAAATCTTTTCTAAGATTCTTGCCACCAGATTAAATTCGATTATACTGAATCTTATACGTCCTGACCAGACGGCCTTTATGCCTGGTAAGAGCACTTCAATTAATATTAGATGAGTCCAGTCAGTAGTCCAATATAGTTCTCTAATGCCAGACAACAAATGGGCACTGGCATCGTTAGATGCCGCCAAAGCTTTTGACTCTCGAGTGGCCTTTCCTCTCCGCATGCCTACAGAGGTATGGCTTTGGTGATAAGTTTATAAAGTGGGTTAAAATACTATATATGAAACCTAAAGCCCGTATTATTGTGAACAATTCCATATCTGAGCCCTTTTCATTACACAGGGGGACCCGTCAGGGGTGCCCCCTTTCCCCGGCCCACTTCGCCCTTGCGATTGAGGCATTGGCAATACGTATAAGGTCTTCCCCTGACATTAGGGGTATAGATATAGCGGGTCGGGTAGATACCATAGGTTTATACGCAGATGATATGGTGAGATTTATGGACGAGGCGGAGGAAACTTTGCCTCAAGTGATTGCCACCATAGATAGATAGATAGATTCAGTAAATATTCGGGCTTATATATAAATTGGGAAAAGTCTGCCCTGTTACCCCTATCCCATGCCCCGACTTGAGGGTCTCTCCTCGTTGTCTATTGTATCTAGCTTTAAATACCTGGGTGTTCATGTGTCTCATACCAGCACGCTTGACTTACAACTTAATATCTACCCATTGCTGGAACTGGTTAGAGTTAAATTTGCAACCTGGAGCAAATTACCGCTGTCTGTGGCCGGACGCATTAACCTTATTAAAATATTACTTCCCAAACTTAGCTATTCCCTTCAGCACAGTGCTGTAATGGTACCCAAGTCCTTTTTTGTGAATCTTAATTCCCAGGTCACATCTTTTATATGGGGGGAAAACCAGACCCAAACTTAAATTGCCCACTCTACAGAGGCCTAAAAAGGGAGGTGGGGCGGCGCTACCAGATTTCTTCCTATATTATTTGGCTGGACAGGCTAAAGCCCTAAGTAAATGGATGCCAGGTAATTATCTCCCTAATTCTGAAAGCCACTTGCTTCAAGCTGCAAGATCTGATTGCCCACTGGGTTTCCTGGAGTTGGAGAGCCCTGGTGCCCCTCGTTTGCTGCCCTTGCTCCGTCTGGCACGATTAGTTTGGAGGCAAATTAAGAAAGTGATTGGATTTAAGGATATCATAGCTGAAATACCCCTATGGAAAAATGTCTATTTTCCGGTATTACTAAGTCACCCGTCCACTGATTTTTGGATTCAACATAATGTCTCCTTGATAGGAGACTTGTATGATCATGGGACCTTAATGTCTTTCGAGCAGATACAGGTTAAACATGATGTCCCGAGATCTCAATTTTTCCGCTATTTACAACTAACTGCTCTTCAGTCGCACATAAGGTGTATAGGTGTGGGCCGTGCCATTTCGTCCCCACCTTTGATAGGAATCCATAACTCACGGTCCACAGGGCCTTATCTCCTCTTTATATACGTCCATGCTGTCGGTGGGAACAGAATCTGCCATAAGCTCTGTTAAAGGGAAGTGGGAAAGACTCATCCCTAATACGCAGGGAGAGGAGTGGGAAGAGATCCAGGAGTCTCTGATCAGAGTATCACCATCTACTAATAATAGAATGATACAGTTGTATATAATAAACCAATCATATTTGACTCCGATACGACTTTTTAAGATGGGTCGATTCCAATCATCAGAATGCTTGCGATGTCACTCACCAGATTCAGACTTTATTCACATGATATGATAGTGGTATGTCCCACTATCTTACAGTACTGGAAAGAGGTGACGCTATTCTTGTCATCACTGGTGCAAACTCCTGTCCCTCTTGAACCACTGGTCTGCTTGTTTGGGGTATGGGAGGAGGTTTGGGGTTACCACGTTGGGATTTTTCTATGTGAGACGCTGTTTATGGCACGGAAAGTATTGGCACTACGGTGGATGGGTAATTCATGTCCCTCTCTTAGAACCTGGATTGACTTGGTAAACACAATTGTTCCATACGAGCGCACATTATATCAGAACATGGGATGCCTGGGTAAATTTGAAAAGATCTGGGAGAAGTGGAATTCTTCTCATATTACTTTGTAGAATGGAGACATTGCATATGAGATAATATAGTGCAAGATAGTAGGCTGCGAGTTAGTAAATAGTTGACGTAGACGTAGTTTAGGAACTTATAATCAATCTACATTATCTGAGCGACACTAAAAAGGCTTGTGAGATATGACTGATGTACATGCTTATAATGTATAGCCTGTTCTTTGTATATACTTGGGGGATTATGCATAGATTACCCGTATATTAAGAAGTGTTCAATTTTTGTTTAGTATTTAACAAAAAGACAGTAATGTGTATGCTCTGTACAGTGTTCACAACCACAAGCAAATATGTACATTGTATACTACATCCTTTTCTTGTTTCAAAGTTTAATAAACAAATTTAACCCCTTCACTACCAAGGGTGGTTTGCACGTTTACTACCGGGCCAATTTTTACAATTCTGACCACTGTCCCTTTATGAGGTAAAAACTCTGAAACGCTTCCATCGATCTCGGTGATTCTGACATTTTCTCGTGACATATTGTACTTCATGTTAGTGGAAAAATTTCATTCAAATAACTTGTGTTTATTTGTGAAAAAAATGGAAATTTGGCAAAAATTTTGAAGATTTCGCAATTTTCCAACTTTGAATTTTTATGCCCTTAAATCACAGAGATATGGCACACAAAAAACTTGATAACTAACATTTCCCACATGTTTACTTTACATCAGCACAATTTTGGAACCAAAATTTTTTTTTGTTAGGAAGTTATAAGGGTTAAAAGTTGACCAGCGATTTCTCATTTTTGCAACACCATTTTATTTTTAGGGACCACATCACATTTGAAGCCACTTTGAGGGGTCTATATGATAGAAAATACCCAAAAGTGAGACCATTCTGAAACCTGCACCCCTTAAGGTGCTCAAAACCACATTCAAGAAGTTTATTAACCCTTCAGGTGCTTCACAGGAATTTTTTGAATATTTAAAAAAAAAAAAATGAACATTTTACTTTTTTTCACAAAAAAAAATACTTCAGGTTAAATTTTTTTTTTATTTTACCAAGGGTAACAGGAGAAATTGGACTGCAAAAGTTATTGTGCAATTTGTCCTGAGTACGCTGATACCTGATATGTGGGGGGGAACCACTGTTTCGGTGCATGGCAGAGCTCAGAAGGGAAGGAGCACCGTTTGACTTTTTCAATGCAAAATTGTGTGGAATTCAGATCGGACGCCATGTCACGTTTGGAGAGCCCCTGATGTATCTAAACAGTGGAAACCCCTCACAAGTGACCCCATTTTGGAAACTAGACCCCCCCCCCCCAAGGAACTTATCTAGATATGTGGTGAGAACTTAGAACCCACAAGAGCTTCACAGAAGTTTATAACGTACAGCCGTACAATTAAAAATCATATTTTTTCCACAAAAATGATCTTTTCACCCTCAATTCTTATTTTTCCAAGGGTAACAGGACCCTAAAAGTTATTGTGCAATTCGTCCTGAGTACGCTGATACCCCATATGTGGGTGTAAATGACTATTTGGGCGCATGGCAGAGCTCGGAAGGGAAGCAGAGATCGGACACCATGTCGCATTTGGAAAGCCCCTGAAGTGCAAAAACAGTGGAAACCCCCCACAAATGACACCATTTTGGAAACTAGACCCCCCAAGGAAATTATCTAGATGTGTGGTGAGCACTTAGAACCCCCAAGGGCTTCACAGAACTTTATAATGCCCGGGCGTGAAAATAAAAAAATCGTATTTTTTCCACAAACATGATCATTTAGTCCCTAATTTTTTTTATTTTCCCAATGGTAACAGGAGAAATTAGACCCCAAAAGTTGTTGTCCAATTTGTCCTGAGTACGCTGATACCCCATATGTGGGAGAAAACTACTGTATGGGCACACGTCGGGGCTCGGAAGGGAAGTAGTGACGTTTTGGAATGCAGACTGTGATGGAGTGGTCTGCGGGTGTCATGTTGCCTTTGGAGAGCCCCTGATGTACCTAAACAGTGGAAACCTTCCACAAATGACACCATTTTGGAAACTAGACCCCCCTAAAGAACTTATCTAGATGTGTGGTGAGCACTTTGAACCCCCAAGTGCTTAACAGAAGTTTATAACGCCGGGGCATGAAAATAAAAAAAATCATATTTTTTTCCACAAAAATGATATTATTTTTCCCCCAATTTTTTATTATCCTAAGGTTAACAGGAGAAATTGGACCTCAAAAGTTGTTTTGCAATTTGTCCTGAGTATGCTGATACCCCATATGTGGGGGTAAAACACTGTTTGGGCGCATGGCAGAGCTTGGAAGGGAAGGAGCGTCATTTGACTTTTTCACCGCAGATTTGGCTGGAATTGAAATCAGATGCCATGTTGCGTTTGGAGAGCACCTGATATGTCCAAACAGTGGAAACCTCCCAATTCTAACTACAACCCTAACCCTAATCTCAGCCCTAACCCTAGCCCTAGCGGGAAAATGGAAATAAATACATTTTTTTTACATTTTATTATTTTTCCCCTAACTAAGGGGGTGATAAACGGGGGTTTGATTTACTATATATGGCAGGTTTTTATGTTTGGCAGCTGTCATACGCTAAAAGACACTTTATTGTAAAAATAGTTTTTGCATCACCATATTTTGAGAGCTATAATTTTTCCGTATTTTGATCCACCGAGTCATGTGAGGTCTTATTTCTTGCGGGACGAGTTGACGTTTTTATTGGTACCATTTTCGAGCACGTGACATTTTTTTGATCGCTTTTTATTCCGATTTTTTTGGACGCAGAATGAACAAAAACCAGCATTTCTCCTTCGTCTCATTGGGGGACACAGACTGTGGGTGTATTCTACTGCCGTCTGGAGGCTGACACTAGGTATACAAAAAAACAAGTTAGCTCCTCCTCCGCCGCATACACCCTCGCCCCGATAGCGGGCGGAAACCAGTTTTTTGCTTAGTGTCTTATGGAGGCACACGCAGTCTGGATCGCTCCAGACTATTTTTTTTTTTCTCTCGCTATGAAGAGGAGACAGGGGCAACGGATCCTATAGAAAGGGTCTGATCTCCCCAAACCAGCAACGGGCGAGCACGCGTTGAGATTCGCCTCCGCGTATCCTTTCCCACACCGAGGGACATCTCTGGGACTTTTCCCCAGACATCTATTTTTTCTTTGTTTTTTATTTTATTAAGATAAGACAGGGGCAACACATCCTATTGAAAGGATCCGATTTCCCCAAACCAGCAACGGACGACCACGTGCGAGTGTCCCTCCACGTTTCCTTTCCCGCGACGTGGGACACTATGCCAGACTTAGCCCTGTCCACCCCTAGGTATCGAAACCATGGGCTTGCACAGAGGCACAAGACTAGTCTGTGCGGCCCCCACTGCTCCACCAACGCAAGACGGCGGTGCTGCATGACGGCGGACGGTCCCTCTCCTCGCCCCTACAAGGCGGACGGAGCTAGGGTGCCTGCACCGTCCTAAACGGAATTACCTCAGGTGCTGACTATCGAGCTGGAGTGCAGGTATGAGCTGGAGAGGGCCCTGGGCAGCGTTTTTTGGAGCCAGGGATAGTAGTCAGCCTCGGCTCACCCCCGGGTGGCAGGCGGCCATTCGGCTGGGGGGGGGACAGTCTTCAGAATGGCTAAAGCCCGGGTAATCTCAAATCGCATTACCTCTCCCCCCCTCCTTCCCTCCGCTCCTCGATCCTTCCTCGCTCCTTCACTTCCCCTCCTCACTCCTAGTACCGGTGCGGTCCGGGAGACTCAGTGGGTCCGGGGAGCCGCCAGCAGACGGAGCGGCATTGGGAAGTGGACGGACCGTCTCTAATTTAGCCCGGGGCTTCGGCCTGGGCCGCGGGCGGAAGTTCCGCCCTGGGCGCGACGTCCTAACCAGGGCGGGCGCCGGATAAAATTGAGGCCCCTGCTGCAAAGCAGGGTAGGCCACGATCATAGAAGACTCGCAGCTTACCCAGGAGTGAAGCAGCAGGCAGACTGCAGGAGCACGGGGAGAGACACGCAGGAGCAGGTAAGTGCGACCCCCGTCCCGAAGCCGCACTAAGGCATTACAGGGTTACCCTCCTCCTCTCCCCTCGAACCTTAAAAGAAAAAATTTTTTTTTTTTTTTTTTTTTTTTGGCCTACTCCAGCAGTATGTCTGGAAAAGGAAAAACACACACGTTCCTTTATGCCGCATGCGTTTCCTGTGGGGTTATGTTCCCACGAGCGCAGACTGTTAAGTTATGTGAAGCCTGTGACTCCGAACGTGCCCAGGAGCCCTCCCTTGCGACAGAGCCCAGGGGTCTGGATCCCCTGGAATGGGCATTATTGCTCTCTCGGTCCATGGCTTCGCTTACGAAGGCGATTGAGACCATTCAGGCCTCGGATAGGGGTAGAGACGACGGCTCGCCTGTTTGGGAGGGTTCATCCACCTCACAAGAGCCTCCGGCCTGCAGAGGCTGCACTCTCTCTAGGCAGACGCATAGGAAAAGAACCCATACTGCGTCTCCAGGCCCCTCCAGTGCTTCAGCATCCGCGAGTGCGGCGTCTCGCTCACCGTCACCATTTTCTGGGAGCGAGCAGAGTTCAGGTGATGACGTGGAGGAATCCTTGGAGCTGGATACCCCGGGGTATCGGGAGACGGTAGACAGTCTTATTGAAGCTGTCAATCAGACTCTGGGTATTGAGGATGATGTCTCCCTAACCGCAGGTCATAAGGTATCCTTTAAGAAGGCCAGGAGACCACATAGATTGTTTAGCACTCATCCTGAGTTCGAGGACATAGTGCAGCGGCACAGAGAACGTCCAGGCAAATGTTTTTCAGGACAAAAAACGCTAGAAACGAGATATCCGTTCGCATCAGAGTTCTGTAAGAAATGGGCGGAATCTCCGGTGGTGGATCCCCCAGTGTCACGTTTGGCCTCAAGATCCTTGTTGTCAGTACCTAGTGGTTCTTCCATTAAGGACCCCACGGATCGACTCATAGAAGGTTTAGCTCGCTCGGTGTATGAGGCATCGGGATCAGCGCTCTTTCTTTCTTTTGCGGCAACATGGGTAGCCAAAGCCATGATGTCGTGGTCAGATTCTTTGAATAAGGTCCTACAGGATAGAGAATTGCCGACGGAAGTGGCTGAGATAGCAAGTCAGATCGCGATGGCGGGTGACTATTTAATGCATCTTTGGATGCGGCTAATTGCGCGGCACTAGCGGCGGCAAATGCAATCGCCATTAGGAGAGCCTTGTGGTTAAGGCTATGGCGGGCTGATTCGATTTCTAAGAAGTCTTTGACTTCCCTGCCTTTTCAGGGTAACCGGCTATTTGGGGAGAAATTAGACAAACTCATTTCAGACGCTACAGGGGGAAAAAGCAGCTTTCTTCCACAACAGAAGATTAAACTGCCATTTCGTCAACCTCAGGCGCGCTTTCGAGCATTTCGCACCCCCGGGTGGATGGCAGCGGCCAGTACCTCCGCCCCAGCTCGCTATAACCAAGACAAAGAGCGTCAGGTCACGTATAAAGCCACTGGGTAGGATGCGGGGCCGCCCGCCCAGGTCAAGGGGGGCCAGGTCCCAGAGGCCCTCAGCAAAATGACTCGAGGCATCCGGTACCCGAGGACAGCAGAGTAGGCGGACATCTGCTCAGGTTCTGCCGCGTCTGGGTCGCAGTGGCGTGCGACGCATGGGTGGCAGAATTAGTGTCGTCCGGGTACAAAATAGAATTTGTCAAAGATCCGCCAAGACGATTTTTTTTCTTTCCCGGCTTCCCAAAACGGAATCCCGGGCAGAGGCATTGCTAGGGGCCATCGAGGTGCTGCAGCGCAATGGGGTCATTGTCCCTGTGCCAGAGTGCGAAAGAACCCAAGGATTTTATTCCAACCTGTTCACGGTCCCCAAGAAGGACGGAACAGTAAGGCCGGTTCTGGACCTAAAGCTCCTGAATAGGTTCATCAGAGTCAGGCATTTTCGCATGGAATCTCTCCGGTCGGTCATATCGTCCATGGAGCAGGGAGAATATTTGGCCTCGATCGATGTCCAGGATGCCTACCTGCACATCCCTATTTTTCCCCCGCATCAAAAGTTCCTACTGTTTGCAATCGATGGGCGGCGTTTCCAATTTGTGGCCCTACCTTTCGGGTTGGCCACGGCCCCCAGGATATTCACGAAAGTGATGGCTGTTGTCATGGCCATTCTACATTCTCGGGGCATAGTGGTTTTGCCGTACTTAGACGACCTCTTAGTAAAGGGTCTGTCCTTTCGGGCATGCGAGGAAAATGTCAGCATCACACTGGATACCCTATCTCGCCTAGGATGGTTGGTCAACGGGAAGAAGTCATCCCTTACCCTAGCTCAGAGGATTCTATTCCTAGGGATGATTTTCGACACTTCCCGAGAGTTGGTAATTCTCCCTCAGGACAAGGCTCGGGCGCTCCGGCAGGGAGTTCGAACTCTTCAACAACCAGGCCCTCACACTATCTGGTTCGGGATGAGGGTTCTAGGGAGGATGGTGGCGGCGATGGAAGCAATTCCGTTTGCTCAATTTCATCTTCGTCCCCTGCAGCATGCTCTCTTAGCGTCTTGGGACAGGAGTCCGTTCTCGCTCAATCATCAGTGCAGGTTGTCCTCTCAAGTCTGACGGGCACTTCAATGGTGGACGCGTGACTCCTCTCTTCGTCAGGGGAAGCCCTTTCCCCCAGATCAATGATTGGTGATCACAACCGATGCAAGTCTTTTCGGTTGGGGGGCAATCTTCCGCCATCACACGGCCCAGGGACAATGGTCACCTCAGGAGGCACATCTCCCTATCAACTTGTTGGAGATTCGAGCCGTGCGGTTGGCACTGCAGCATTTTCAGCACTTGCTAGCAGGACGCCCAGTCCGGGTTCAATCAGACAACGCCACGGCAGTGGCGTACGTGAATCACCAGTGAGGCACGCGCAGCAGGGCAGCCATGCGCGAGATAGAGCATGTACTCCGTTGGGCCGAGAGGCACCACTCGGTAATCTCAGCAGTTCACATACCAGGCTTGGAAAATTGGGCAGCAGACTTCCTAAGCTGGCAAGGTGTCGCGGCCGGGGAATGGTCCTTGCACCCCGAGGTCTTTCAGCAGATTTGCCAACGGTGGGGGACTCCGGACGTGGATCTGATGGCCTCCAGGGAGAACGCCAAAGTGGGCACGTTTGTCGCTCGGTCTCAGGACCCTCGAGCAATCGCAGTGGATGTGTTGGTCCTACCATGGAACCAGTTTCGGCTCCCATACCTGTTTCCCCCACTGCCACTTCTCCCGAGGGTCATCAGAAAGATCAAGACAGAGGGGGTCCCGGCAATTCTGCTGGCCCCAGACTGGCCCGTCGAGTATGGTACGCGGATCTAGTGCAGCTCCTCGCAGACGTGCCTTGGTGTCTACCGGAATGACCAGACTTACTGTCCCAGGGGCCGATCTGCCACCCGAACTTAGGGGCCCTGTGTTTGACGGCATGGCTGTTGAATCTTGGATTCTGACCCAGGCGGGGTTTGGGCGTGAAGTGGTTGCTACAATGGTTAGCGCCCGGAAGCCGGCCTCGGCGAGAATTTATCATAACACTTGGAAGGTTTTCTTTCATTGGTGTCGAGAACACAGGGTTGCGCCATTATCCTTCTCGGTCCCCAACATCCTGGCTTTTCTTCAGTCCGGCCTAGACGCAGGGTTGGCTCAGAGTTCCCTTAGGAAGCAGATATCGGCCTTGTCGTTCCTTTTCCAGCGAAAGATCGCTACCAATGTGCAGGTCAGGACGTTCATTCAAGGGGTCTCTCATTTGGTACCCCTCTATAGAGCACCCATAGATGCCTGGGACCTTAACCTGGTCCTGAGTGTCCTGCAGGAAGTCCCGTTTGAACAGTTACAGGAAATTTCATTGTCATATCTCTCCAGGAAGGTTGTATTCTTGGTAGCCATAACTTCCATTAGGCGGGTCTCGGAGTTGGGAGCATTATCTTGTAGAGCTCCATTTCTGGCTTTTTTATAAGGATAGGGTAGTCCTTAGCCCACCGCCGCCTTTTCTCCCGAAGGTCGTGTCCTCTTTCCATGTTAATGAGGACATTGTTCTGCCTTCGTTTTGTCCAGCGCCAGTACACAGAGTGGAAAGGGCGCTCCACACGTTGGACCTGGTAAGAGCTCTCAGGAGGTACGTGGCAAGGACAGCACCTTTTCGCCAGACGGACTCGTTGTTTGTGATTCCCGAAGGGCGCAGGAAGGGGCTCGCAGCCTCACGGTCGACCATACCCGTATTAGAGGCACACCGATTCCAACAGGGATAGGGGCGCACTCTACTCGGGCAGTGGGCGCCTCTTGGGCGCTTCGGCACCAGGCTTCAGCAGAGCAGGTATGCAAAGCAGCAACCTGGTCCAGCCTGCACACTTTTTGTAAGCATTACAATGTGCATACTCAGGCCTCGTCGGATGTGAGCCTGGGTAGAAAAATTCTGCAAGCAGCAGTGGCACACCTTTAGACAGGAGAGCATGCGGCTTGGATCAGTGAGTTGTCCTCCCACCCAGGGACTGCTTTAGGACGTCCCACAGTCTGTGTCCCCCAATGAGACGAAGGAGAAACATGGATTTTTGTGAGTGCTCACGTAAAATCCTTTTCTCCGAGACGCTCATTGGGGGACACAGCACCCACCCTGTTAGCCAGTTGGCTCTTGTTTATTTAATTACTAGAATTCCTTTTTTAATGCAGGGTGGTCCTTCTTCAGACATATGACTTTCTGCATTAAGGCTAATTTGTTTTTTTGTTCTCCTACTGCTTTTGCACTAAACTGGTTTCCGCCCGCTATCGGGGCGAGGGTGTATGCGGTGGAGGAGGAGCTAACTTGTTTTTTGTATACCTAGTGTAAGCCTCCAGACGGCAGTAGCATACACCCACAGTCTCTGTGTCCCCCAATGAGCGTCTCGGAGAAAAGGATTTTACGGTGAGTACTCACAAAAATCCATGTTTCAAGAATTTCTTTTGGGGGGTGCGTTTACACCGTTCCGTGTGTGGTAAAATTGATAAGGCAGTTTTATGGTTTTATTCTTCGGGTCAATACGGTTACAGCGATACCTCTTATGTAGTTTTTTTTTATGTTTTGGCGCTTTTATGCAATGAAAACAATTTTATATAAAAAAAAAAAGCAAAACGATTGTATGCTTTTGAGCATGGCCCTCACTCCGCTTGCCTGAATTATATGTCACTTTGTTATGCATTATTGTACTTAGAGATACATTTTCCTTTTAAAAATTAATCTAGTAATTTAGGGTCCTGTTACCCTTGAGAAAATTAAAATATAGGGTGAAAAGATCAATTTTGTGGAAAAAATATGATTTTTAAATGTACGGTACAGTTCCTTGGGGGGGGGGGGGGTGGTCTAGTTTCCAAAATGGGGTTACTTGTGGGTGGTTTCCACTGTTTAGGTACATCAGGGGCTCGGCAAACGTGACATGGCGTCCGATCTGAATTCCAGCCAATTTTGCATTGAAAAAGTCAAACGGCGCTCCTTCCCTTCTGAATGCTGCCATGCGCCGAAACAGTGGTTCCCCCCACATATCAGGTATCAGCGTACTCAGGAGAAATTGCACAATAACTTTTGCAGTCCAATTTCTCCTGTTACCCTTGGTAAAAAAAAAAAAAATTGGACCTGAAGTAATTTTTTTGTGAAAAAAAGTTAAATGTTCATTTTTTTTTTTTAAACATTCAAAAAATTCCTGTGAAGCACCTGAAGGGTTAATAAACTTCTTGAATGTGGTTTTGAGCACCTTGAGGGGTGCAGTTTTTAGAATGGTATCACTTTTGGGTATTTTCTATCACATAGACCCCTCAAAGTGACTTCAAATGTGATGTGGTCCCTAAAAATAAAATGGTGTTGCAAAAATGAGAAATCGCTGGTCAAATTTTAACCCTTATAACTTCCTAACAAAAAAAAATTTTGGTTCCAAAATTGTGCTGATGTATAGTAAACATTTGGGAAATGTTATATACTAAGTTTTTTATGTGCTATATTTCTGTGATTTAAGGGCATAAAGATTCAAAGTTGGAAAATTGCGAAATTTTCGAAATTTTCGCCAAATTTCCATTTTTTTCACAAGTAAACGCAAGTTATTTGAATGAAATTTTACCTCTAACATGAAGTACAATATGTCACGAGAAAACATTGTCAGAATCACCTAGATCCATGGAAGCGTTTCAGAGTTATTACCTCATAAAGGGACAGTGGTCAGAATTGTAAAAATTGGCCCGGTCATGAACGTGCAAACCACCCTTGGGGGTGAAGGGGTTAAAAAGATGTTTTTTTTTCAAGGCACTCTTAAAGGGAACCTGTCAGCAGGATTGTGCAGAGTAACCTACAGACAGTTATAGGTCAGAACATGCTGAACCAAGGCAATACATTTATATCAACACGTACCTTATATACTCGTGTATAAGCCGACCCCCCCCCCCCCCCCCCCCCCGCCTAAATTTGCCACAAAAAACTGGGAAAACTTATTGACTCGCGTATAAGCCTAGGGTGGAAAATGCAGCAGCAGCTACTGGTAAATTTCAAAAATAAAAATAGATACCAATAAAAGTAAAATTAATTGAGACATCAGTAGGTTAAATGACTTTGAATATCCATATTGAATCAGGAGTCCCATACAGTTAATGATGTGCCCCATAAGATGCTCCATACGAAATACACCACATATAATGCTGCACAAAGGTTAATAATGCCCCCATAAGATGCTCCATAGAATAATATGTCCCATATAATGCTCCATAAAGGTTATGCCCTATAAGATACTGCATAGATTATGCCCCAATAAGATGCCCCATATGATGCTTCATAGATTATGCCCTCATATGCTGCTCCATAGAATATCCCCCATATGCTGCCCCCATATGCTTCTCCATAGAATATGCCCACTTATGCTGCCCCATAGAAAATGCCCCCATATGCTGCGGCTGCCCCCATATGCTGTATCTATCAGATACATTAATGATACTAGTGCTATATATGTGCACACAACGGAATGGCAGACCATTCGGAATAGATATAACTATACCAATAGCAAAAAACCCGAATATAGGTCGAGGAGGGGGTCACAATAAAGAATGTAGAAAATAGTTTGAAATAAAACACCTTTATTTGAGACATTGATGAAGTAGTGGCACAACTAACAGGAGTGCCTGCACATACAAACAGCAACAAACCATAAGGGCATATACAGTAAAATTACATACAAAGTATTGCACCAAGATAAAGACAGATAATTTAGATAAGCAGTTAAGACAAATATAGTAGTGTCCAAGTGGATAAGCCTTGCCAGATATAGGGTCCCATAGCAAAGTTTTAAAGTAGATAGAGTATATCCAAAGAAGATGGTCCAGAGTCTTTACACTAAAGGTGTATATCTTTGGTGCGAAAGAGTGCAATGTGCTAAGGTGCTTGGAGAAATATAAAGGCAGTAAGCACTAGAAATAAGCGCCAAAAATTGAAAGAAGGTACACTGAGAGTTAATTATACCTGCATCTAGATCCATGCTTATATTGTAGTAGCCATCTCACAGTAGTATAGTGCTGCACACATAAATAAGGTCAGTGAGCCCATAATACAAGATATAATGGCATAATTACCTGATAGTAGGTGTTGTGTATTATGGGCTCACTGAAATTATTTATATGTGCAGTACTATACTACTAATTATGCAAATTGTATCTTCAGAGAGGAAGAGGACTAGAACTCTAGTGCCACCTATTTCAGGTAGCAATCCTAAAAGTCAATGTTGACCCTTTTTAACAAGCCTAGTTACATGACTTAGGATAAAAGCCAAGCCAGAATCTCCATTTGCAGACACTGTGACTTTTATCCTAAGTCATGTAACTAGGCTTGTTAAAGGGTCAACATTGACTTTTAGGATTCTACCTCCAATAGGTGGCACTAGAGTTCTAGTCCTCTTCCTCTCTGAAGAGACAATTTGCATAATTAGCATATTTCCCAGAGGAGCATTATGGCTTTAAGTCTCCTCACCTCGACATGCTTAGCATGTCATTCTCTGCAAGGAGAAATGATACTACTTGTACTATACTACAGTGACATCCTGCTACTGCAAAACCTGCTTCTAGATCCATGCATATATAATTAATCCTCAGTGCACCCTCTTCCAAATTTTGTCATATACTTATTTCTTGTGCTTACCACATTTATATCTCTCTTGGCACATTGCACTTTCTCACACCAAAGAGATACATCTTTAGTATAAAGACTCTGGAGCATCTTCTTTGGATATACTCTATCTACGATCACCGGTACGCCTTTTAACGGCAGCAGTTAAGAGAACTTATTTCTCAGCACCGCTTTTTAACGACGCTGAGAAATAAGGTTATAGCGCCCCCTGCTTCTGATAATATCCGTGGTCTCTGCTACTGGGGGTAGCTGAGACGAAGGAGGACATGATTTAGGTTGGCTTTTACCGTCCCCATTCATGTAATTGACGTTATTCACCAAATAACGTAGATTGGAAAAAAAAAAGTCAGATTTCCCATTCATTTCTCTCTCCTCTGATATGATCTAGCATACCAGAGGAGAAAGAAATCGGGTCCTCCAAGCGGTGGTGTTGGGGTTAGAGTCAGGGGTAGGGCTGTGTTAGGGTTGGAGTTAGAATTCAGGGGTTTCCATGGCGCCCGTCATCGATTCCAGCCAATTTTGCGTTCATAAAATCAAACGGTGCTCCCTCCCTTCTGAGCTCTGCCATATGCCCAAACAGTGGCTTTCCCCCACATACGAGGAATTGGCGTACTCTGGAGAAATAGCACAAAAAATTTTATGGTCCATTTTCTCCCTTTACGCTTGTGAAAATAAAAACGTTTGGGTCTAATGTAAATCTTTTTGTGAAAAAAGTAAAATGTTCATTTTTTTTTTTCTTCTGCACCTGAAGAGTTAAACTTCTTGAATGTGGTTTTGAGCACCCTGAGGGGTGCAGTTTTTAGAATGGTGTACTTTTGGGTATTTTCTGTCATATTGACCCCCCCAACTCGCTTCAAATGTCAGGTGGTCCCTTAAAAAAGTGGTTTTGTAAATTTTGTTGGAAAAATGAGAAATCGCTGGTCAACTTTTAACCTTTATAACTTCCTAACAAAGAGAATTTTTTCCAAAACTGTGCTGATGTAGACATGTTGAAATGTTATTTATAAACCAATTTTACCACTAACATGAAGTACAATTTGTCCAGAAAAAACATTCTCAGAATCAGTGGGATACATTGAAGTGTTCCAGAGCTGTAACCTCATAAAGTGACAGTGGAATTGTAAAAATTGGCTTGGTCTTTAACCCCTTAACCCCTGGATCTTTTTTCGGTTTTGCGTTCTCGTTTTTCGCTACCATCCTTCCCAGAGCCATAACTTTTTTATTTTTCCGTCAATATGGCAGTGTGAGGCTACTTTCAGACTAGCGTACTGAGGCACAGCGCAGGGCTGCAGCTAAGGCTAGTTTCACATTTGCGCTTTTGAACGCAGCGATGGCCTGCGCACGGCCGCCGCTAAGCCCCGCCCCCTGCCGTGGCTCTGCCGGTAGCTCCGCCTACCGGCGCATGACGCTGCATGCGTCCTGCGTCCCCTATCTTTATCACTGGGGGCCCAGGCCGTGCGCAGTATGCGTTTGGCGCCGCATGCGTCCTTTTCACGGTGCGCCGACCATCGCCAAACGCAACCTGCTGCAGTTTGGTTGCGCTCGGCACACCGTGAAAAGGACGCATGCACCGGCAAACGTGCACTGCGTACAGCCTGCGCCCCCAGTGATAAAGATAGGGGACGCAGCATGCAGCGTCATGCGCCGGTAGGCGGAGCTACTGGTGGAGGCGCGACAGGGGGCAGGGCTTAGCGGCGGCTGTGCGCAGGCCGTCGCTGCGCTCAAAAGCGCAAATGTGAAACTAGCCTAAGCCCCGCCCCCGGCCGCGCCTCCTCCGGTCAACTCCTTCTATGATCGCATGACGCTGCATGCGATCAGCGTACCCTATATTTAGCGTTGGGTACGCTGGCCCTGCGCTGGTATGATTTTGCCGGCGCTTGCGCCCTTTTGGCGTTGCGCCGAGCGCACAAACGCATCGCATCAGTACACTAGTCTAAAAGTAACCTGAGGGCTTGTTTTTTACGGTACGAGTTGTATTTCATCATTGTTTTTACCATGTCGTGTACTAGAAAGTGGGAAAAAAATTCCAAGTGCGGTGGAATTGCAAAAAAGTACAATCCCACACTTGTTTTTGTTTGGCTTTTTTACTAGGTTCACTAAATGCTAAAACTGACCTGTCATTATGATTCCCTAAGTCATTACAAGTTCATAGACACCAAATATGTCTAGGTTCTTTATCTAAGTAGTGAAAAAAAATCCAAACATTGTTAAAAAAAGTAAAAGTTGCGCCATTTTCCGATACCTGTAGCGTCTCTATTTTTTGTGGCCTTGGGCTCAGTGAGGGCTTATTTTTTGCATGCCGAGCTGATGTTTTTAATGATCTCATTTTGGTGCAGATACGATTTTTTAATAGCCAGTTATTGCATTTTAATGCAATGTCGCGGCGACCAAAAAAAGTCATTCTGGCATTTTGACTTTTTTTTTTTTCCCTCTCCACGCCGTTTAGCAATTAGGTTAATCCTTTTTTTGATTGGGCAATTCTGAACACGGTGATACCAAATATGTGTATGTTTAATTTTATTATATTATTGGTTTTTTTTGAATGGGGCGAAAGGGGGGTGATTTGAACTGTATTTTTTTTAAATATTTTTTAAAACATTTTCTTCTTACTTTTGGCATGCTTCAATAGTCTCCATGATAGTCTAGAAGCTGCCACAACCTGATCGGCTATGCTACATACATACAGGTGATGGTCTGATCGCCTCTATGTAGTAGAATTGCTCATTTGCTATGAGCGCCGACTACTGGGTGGCGCGCACAGCAATCCGGCACTGACAACCATAAAGGTCTCCAGGAGACCTCCAGTTGTCATGCTGACACACTGGTGACCCGCAATCGCGTGAGACGGGTCACCGGTGTGCATATTTCTGGCGAGATTGCCGGAAGCGCTTGTTAAATGCCGCTCTCAGAGTTTGACAGCAGCATTTAACTGGTAAATAGCAGTGGGTGGATCATGATTCCACCCATGGCTATTGCGGGCACATGTCAGCTGTTCAAAACAGCTGACATGTCCCGGGAAAGATGTGGGCTCACCGCCAGAGCCCACATCAAAGGGAGGGAGTCCGACATCGGCGTACTATTATGCCCGATGTCGGAAAGGGGTTAAGGCCAAAATTGGCTCTGTCGCTAAGGGGTTAAAATCTTGCTATTGGCCCCAAGACTGCTGACAGGTCCCTGATCCCTCAGTGACCTGCCCCCTAATGTACATAATAAAATAAATATATACAGTATATAATCTCTTGGGGCGGGGGAGGGGGGAACAACCTTCTGCAGGCACCTGCGTTGCAGCATGATTTCCTATGTACCGTATTTTTTGCTTTATAAGACGCTCCAGATTATAAGATGCACCACAAATTTTGAGGAGAAAAATAAAAAAATATTTTTTAATAAAATGATGGTGCTGCTTATAATCCTTGCATCTTTATTGCTTACCGGGTTTGGTGGCTGCGGTGTAGCAGGGTCCCAGGCCCCGCTGCTGGAGGAGGCAGGAGTGGAGTGATGCTGCAGTCTGCATTCAGGGATGGGGGGGCTCCGATGTGTGCCGTTGTTGCAGGGGTCTTGTTCTGCTGAAGGGTCTTGTGCTGCTGCCGGGTTTCTCCGGGTGTCCGGTGGTTGCTGCGGGGGTCTTGTGCTGCTGCAGGGTCTTGTGTTGCTGCCAGGTTTCTCCGGGTGTCTGGCCGGTGCTGTGGGTGTCTCCGGGCTGCCTGTGGCTCTGCCGACATTGTGTGACAGGCCAGAGACCCGGCATTTCCACGGATCTCATCTCTCGAGAGCTGGGTCCCGAGATCCCATCTGCGCAAGTGCGGCAGCCATTTTTTACCGGAACCACAGAACACACAGAGGAATCGTGGTAATGCCGGGGTTCTGGCCTGTCGCAGAATGTCGGCAGAGCCCCGGGCAGCGCCGGACACACACGCAGCACCGGAGATACCCGTAGCATCGGCCAGCAACCGCCAGACACCCAAACACCCCCTGATCACGGCCTATGGTAAGGCATGTACGCTTTGTAAGACGCACCCCCATTTTCCCCCCAAGTTTTGGGGGGGAAAAAAGTGCATCTTACAAAGCGGAAGATTCTGTAATTATATACACATTTGTTTGTTGTAATCCTAAGTTCCTAAAAAATAAGAAATCAGTTTGAAAATGGCGCTGGCTGTGCCTGTGCAGTAGCAACTATCTGATAGCTGCTACTGCGCAGGTGGCACCATGTTGGAAGAGAATTTTTTTTCTTCCTCTAGCAAGATGGCGCCACCTGCGCAATAGCAGCTATTGCTGATCGTTGATAGCTGCTACTACACAGGCATGACCGGCGCCATTTTCAAACTTATTTTTAGGAATTTCAGGATTACATCAAACATATGTGTATATAATTCATTACATATCCAATCATGCTTTAGCGCAGGTGCTGGCGCCTGCCTGCAGCAGGTTTTTTTTTTTTTCTTTCAAGATATATGTAATATTCATTATGTAAACTTTGGGGCAGGTTGGTGAGGGATCAGTTACCTCTCAGCAGTCTGCATTATGAATAGATAATTAGAGCACCACATGAAGACCCCTCACAGGCCCGCCCAGAGCACGAGCATATCATTAACTCAAAGCTGAAAATAAAGATTAAACAACAACCACAAGACAGATTTCATCAACCACGGTATCATTTTATTCAGTATAACTGCGCCGACCTGACACTTTGTGTAGGATACTGTGCATAATCCTGCTGACAGGTTCCCTTTAAAGCTGGGAATTGATCGGACTGTCATGGGTAGTGCAAGAATAGGAAGGGAAGGATCAGGAAGAATGTCTTGGAGAAGAAGTGAGAGGTTCAGATTCTGGAGGATGTTAGTCTTGAAAGATTAGCACAACTGAGAGCACAGGTAGGCTGGCAAGCAGAGATGAGGTAATACAGTGGAGAAAAGTATTTAGTCAGCCACCAATTGTGCAAGTTTTCCCACTTAAAAAGATGAGGCCTGTAATTGACATCATAGGTAGACCACAACTCCGAGAGTCAAAATGAGAAAACAAATCCAGAAAATCACCTTGTCTGATTTGGCAAGATTCATTGTATAGGGAAGGGCAAAGCTGTGGAGACCTTTGGTGAGTTTGATATCTTCTGTAGCGGAGGAGCACACAGATCACATAGAAGAAAACGTGTTTGAGGCATGTGCCAGAGTTGCTGTCTTCTGTGAGATTTCTGGGTGTATGGAGCGCCTCTTCAACCTGAGACATTTAAAAAGTAGTTTTCCAACAAACAAAAGTTCATTTTAATCAATAGATTTTAGAATAATAGTAATTTCCACAATTTAATGTGTTTAAATAAAATGTTCCTGCTGTGCCCCTGCTGTGTATTGTAAGGCAGTGTCTGACCATACAGGGGACATAGTCTGATCATATCACAGCTCCTGGGCAGCTCGTCCCACAAAAAAACAAGCCCTCACACGGCCATATTGACTGAAAAATAAAGGTTATGGCTCTGGGAAGAAGGGGAGCAAAAAATGAAAATGTAAGAAAATGGAAAATCCCAAGGTCGTGAAGGGTTTAAAGGGGTTGTCCCATCTTCTATCTTCAGGAACACACTGCTCCCCATCCTCTTAACCCTTTCGCGCCTGAGCCTGTTTTTGCCTTCGTGACCAGGCCAATTTTTTCAATTCTGACCAGTGTCACTTTATGAGGCCATAACTCTAGAACGCTTCAACGGATCCTGCTGATTTTGACATTTTCTCATGACATATTGTACTTCAGGATAGTGGTAAAATTTCTTAGATATGAACTGCGCTTATATGTTAAAAAAATCTAAATTTGGCAAAAATTTTGAAAATGTTGCAATTTTCAAACTTTTAATTTTTATGCCCTTAAATAAGAGAGTGATATCGCACAAAATAGTTAATAAATAACATTTCCCACATGTCTACTTTACATCTGCACAATTTTGGAAACATAATTTTTTTTTTTTTAGGAAGTTATAAGGGTTAAAAGTTGACCAGCGATTTCTCATTTTTACAACAAAATTTACAACACCATTTTTTTTAGGGACCACCTCACATTTGAAGTGAGTTTGGGGGGTCAATATGACAGAAAATACCCAAAAGTGACACCATTCTAAAAACTGCACCTCTCAATGTACTCAAAACCACATTCAAGAAGTTTATTAACCCTTCAGGTGCTTCACATGAATGAATGGAATGTGGAAGGAAAAAATAAACATTTAACTTTTTTTCACAAACATTTTACTTCAGAACCATTTTTTTATTTTCACAAGTGTAAAAACAGAAAATGAACCACAAAATTTTTTGTGCAATTTCTCCCAAATACGCCGATACCCCGTATGTGGGGCTAAACCACTGTTTGAGCACACGGCAGAGCTCAGAAAGGAAGGAGTGCCGTTTGACTTTTTCAATGCAGAATTGGCTGGAATTGAGATAGGACGCCATGTCGCATTTGGAGAGCCCCTAATGTGCCTAAACAGTGGAAACCCCCACAAGTGACCCCATTTTGGAAACTAGACCCCTTAAAGAACTTATCTAGATGTGTCGTGAGCACTTTGAACCCCCAAGTGCTTCACAGAAGTTTATAACGTAGAGCCATGAAAATAAAAAATCATTTTTGTTCCACAAACATGATCTTTTAGCCCCCAATTTTTTATTTTCACAACAGTAACAGGAGAAATTGGACCCCAAAAGTTGTTGTCCGATTTGTCTTGAGTACACTGGTACCCCATATGTGGAAGAAAACTATTGTTTGGGCACACGGGGGGGGGGGGGCTCGGAAGGGAAGTAGTGACGTTTTGGAATGCAGACTTTGATGGAATGGTCTGCGGGTGTCATGTCGCGTTTGCAGAGCCCCTGATGTGCCTAAACAGTGGAAATCCTCCACAAGTGACCCCCTTTTGGAAACTAGACCCCCCCCAAGGAACTTATCTAGATGTGTGGTGAGCACTTTGAACCCCCAAGTGTTTCACTAAAGTTTATAATGTAGAGCCGTGAAAATAAAAAAATCATTTTTTTTCCACAAAAATGATCTTTTAGCTCCCAATTTTTATTTTCACAAGGGTAACAGGAGAAATTGGACCCTAAGAGTTGTTGTCCAATTTGTCCTGAGTACGCTGGTACCCCACATGTGGGGGGGGACCACTGGTTGGGCACACGGTGGGGCTCGGAAGGGAAGTAGTGACGTTCTGGAATGCAGACTTTGATGGAATGGTCTGCGGGCGTCATATTGCATTTACAGAGCCCCTGATGTGCCTAAACAGTGGAAATCCTCCACAAGTGACCCCTTTTTGGAAACTAGACCCCCCCAAGGAACTTATCTAGATGTGTGGTGAGCACTTTGAACCCCCAAGTGTTTCACTAAAGTTTATAATGTAGAGCCGTGAAAATAAAAAAATCATTTTTTTTCCACAAAAATGATCTTTTAGCTCCCAATTTTTATTTTCACAAGGGTAACAGGAGAAATTGGACCCTAAGAGTTGTTGTCCAATTTGTCCTGAGTACGCTGGTACCCCACATGTTGGGGGGGACCACTGTTTGGGCACACGGTGGGGCTCAGAAGGGAAGTAGTGACGTTCTGGAATGCAGACTTTGATGGAATGGTCTGCGGGCGTCATATTGCATTTACAGAGCCCCTGATGTACCTAAACAGTGGAAACCCCCAATTTGAATTCCAACCCTAACCCCAACACACCACTAACCCTAGCCCTAACCCTAACCCTAGCCCTAGCCCTAGCCTGCCTACCTGCTTTTTTTTTCTTTACTTTTTTTTATTTTTTGTGTTTTTTTATTTTTTGTATTTTTGACTCATAGTAACGCCACTTCTCCTCTGATCTCACACTGGCAGATGATCAGAGGAGAAGCAGCGTTACTATGTGACAAGATCGCTGCCCGGCACATAGTAACGCCACTTCTCCTCTGATCTCACACTGACAGATGAGCAGAGGTGAAGCAGCGTTACTGTGTGACAAGATCGCTGCCTGATACAGCTGTGCCAGGCAGCGATCAGCTGTGCCAGGCAGCGATCTAGTCACACTGTAACGCTGCTTCACCTCTGCTTATCTGTCAGCATGAGCTCAGAGGAGAAGTCGCGTTATAATGAGGGAGATCGCCGGGAAACAAGCAGCTTTCCCAGCGAGCTCTCTCATTGGCTGCTGTGACGCGACGTCATCAGGACCTGAACCAATCAGGTCTCGATGACGTCGGGGGTCCCAGCATGCATTGTGCACCGGGATCCCCGCGTTATAAGGTATGAGGGGGTCCCGGGGGGCACAAAACCGCCGACAGTAGATAAACGTCGGCGCTGCACAAAGCCCAGCAAGCGCCAACTTTTATCTACTGTGGGCGGTCGCGAAGAGGTTAAAATAAATAAACTAAAAACTTTAAAAATCTCAAATAGCCGCAAATCATATTTATTTTTATTTTTTTCTTACAACTTCTGAATTTTTTTTTTTGTAATTGCTTTGTCATGCAACCATAATGAAGGCAGGGTAAACCAGGCACACACACATTAAAGTTCAACTGTAGAAATGATTTTTATGCTTCCTTTTATGGACATAACATGATCATCAGATGCTCCCTTTTCTACATTGCTATAAACTACTAGGGTATCATATTCTCTGCCAGCACTGACCTCTAGTGTTTTTAGCAACTTATTCAGTTTTGGCTACTTTGTTAACCTTTTCTCACTTTTTTTTTCAGGATTATAATGCTTTTTTTGAAGCAAAGGAAAGTAATACAGTGTCGTCATTCCTACGGATATTGCCAAAATAATCAGCAAAGTTAGTTCTTTTCGTTTCTTTTATTTCTTTTGTGTAAACAGTGTTTTTTTGTTACTGCTTTCTCTCTTTTGGAGTAATATACATGAACAGGTTAAATTTCTGCTCCCTGACCCAAGACATTTATGCAAACTAAAATAGACTGGAAATTCTGAATAGTTTATGGAGGAGCCGATAAAGTAAAGAAACGCCGCCACCACCTGCCCAGAAGTGAGCTTGGACGCTCTCTAAGAAGAGAGAAAGCTAGTTTATTTAAACCAAGAAAGGGACATGAGTCATCTCCCCA
The DNA here is from genome assembly GCF_039654945.1 of Dendrobates tinctorius. Lineage (NCBI taxonomy): Eukaryota > Metazoa > Chordata > Amphibia > Anura > Dendrobatidae > Dendrobates > Dendrobates tinctorius. Next base: position 43,135,900 of record NW_027361779.1, on the reverse strand, counting down.
TCTCTCTGTTATCAGAGTAACAGCACTCTGTGCTCTGAGGGAATAACCACCACTGTGTGATTTCTAAGGGTATATTCCTACAGTCAGTAAACACTGCCGGTTGGACGCTGCGTATATCCGCTGCGTAAATCCACTGCGTCCAACCCGCAGCAGCCTCGTGTTACAGCATAGTGGATGGGATTTCATGAAATCCCATGTCTACAATGCGTGCAGGGATGCCTCCGGCTTCCCTGCGTAAACGGACATGCGGCACATCTTTCCAGACCGCAGCTTGTCTATTTATCTTGCAGAGACGCTCAGTCTCCGCAAGATAGTCACCCATCCAATGTATAGAACACGGTGATTCCGCATGATTCAATGAACACATGCGGAATCCCCTGGATTCAAAAGCCGGCAGCGCTTTGGACGCAGCGCATGTGAAAGCGCTGCGTAATACTGAAACTGGGAACATACCCTTAGATATTTTCAAGCAAAGGCATTTTATAATCACAGGGACACTTTATTCTTTTTACACTGCAACATCTTTAGTGTTTTCATGGTGATGCCTCCCAATAGCAAGTACACTCCCCTCATGATTTCTCCTATCGGAGAAAGAAACTCGTTGGGAGGGAATCTTTTCTTGGGATAATAGCTCCACTTGGGTACTTATTAGGACAGAATCAACTGCAGAGGGCAGGACAGGGCAGAGTGTGGGATGCTGCACTTCAGTTGGGTGAGATCCACGATGTTTCTTCTTTTTTCATTCACCTTATTGCACTGTGACACTTTTCTTATTTAGTCCTAGCATTACTAGTCAGATACATTAGCTAGCATTCTTACTAAAGGATGGGAATGTTTTTGTTGTAGTTTGTTGTATCTTGATAGTAGGTGTTAGGTTTGGATTTGGGTTCTTGCTGCTCTGCTGAATTTTTAAGGTATGATTTAATTAAAAGTCAATTTTTAATAGTGTCCTCTAGGCTAGATGTGTTAGTAATACTGATGAGGTGCCTGGTTAAAGACAGGAACAAGGGCCTTTATTGCTTACTATTATCTCTAGCTACAAGATTACTGGGCCACTTACCAAGAAATGTATTTTTAAAGTAATATTCAGATTAGTTTGTCTCTGCACCATGGGCGCTCTGCAGCACCATCCCTCTGTAGCTCCAAACCCTTCCCTGGACCTAACACATACATGTTTCAATATCCAAAATACTGTGACCTGTTTAAAGTTATGCCATTTTGATTTTTGGACAAGAAGCATCATAAATCAGTCACTCCCTCCCTATAGATAACTTATTTCTCAAATTATAGAAGCACTTATGAGAACATGTGAACTCTCACACTGGGAATCCAAAATTTGGAGGAGTAACCACTTAACAATGGGTTTAAATACAACAGCATAATGCTGATCAGCATAATACATTCAGAAGTTTTTCAGGGCATTACATGAGCAATCAAGCTGTTTGTAATTCTAGCCCAGAAGTGGACTAAAATAAAAAGTGAAAAAACCAAAATGCTGTTTATAAGTGCATATTATTTTGACAGTCAGATAGGAGGCATGCAGCCTTTACTTCTATCTACTGTATATGTTCATTTACTTTATTCAAGAGTGGATTAAATGATACATTTATGTACTTTAATGATGAAAGAACCTGTCTTTCGAAAATTACTTAAAACTACAACTGTTTATTGTGGGTCCATGGATATTACAGAAGGGGGTCCAATGCCGTAGCAGAGTGTCAATTTAAACGGAATCGGTTTCCTCCAAAATTACTTTTTAACTGCAGCTATCGGGGTAATCTATTGATAAACTGTTTTTAAATCATGCCTGGCAGGATTTCTGGAAGAGCAGTTACAGTAAGTTACCGATCACTATATAGTGAGAGCGCTGTAACATTGACAGCAAGCTGTGCACATACACACACTATACACACCTGCTGCAGAGCTGGCTGTTGATCAATATGCCTGATAAGATATATACATATACACACTATTTTGTTTCATTGCAGATGCCAAGATATGAAAAGAATGGTTTATCTCAAAATAAGGGTTTGCATTTATTCTATTTTTTTTCTCCCACAGAATGAAGAAATGTAAAAAGCATTTGATGCATTTAATAGAAAAGAAACACTTGATTCCTGTACAGCTCGAAACCATCCTGTCACATATTGTACAATCTGGATCCTTCATTTTTCTACAAGTGATGTGGAATAAATTGCGTTCGTAAACTGCACATTCTGTATAGGTTCCTTTGTACTTTGTAGAGTATATCATGTTGTGCAGAAGAGTGTGTTATTAAACCTACGGTTTATTTGTTACGTGCATACTGTTTCTTTTCTCTTCAAACCTGCAACTCTTTGCCAAAATCTCCTTTTACTTAAAGGGGTTATCCGGGACTTTTGCCTTTTTTATTGCTATGCTACTAAGCTCTTACAGGTAGATAGTTGCTAACTCCCTGCCTGTTGTGCCCAGCTTGGAGCAGTGACCGATCACTCCTGAGTACCTAAATGTGACCATATAGTAACAAGGCCCTCCCAATAGGGAGAAAAACAGGGAGTATAGCAGCCAAAGTAAAATAGTAATCTTTAATTGAAACATAAACTAGATACAATTTCATACAGAAGGCTGAAAATACATAGGGAGTCCCAGGGGATCAGACAAAATCAGAAAAGACAAAAAATGCAGGTGTATAGATAGTAAATAAATAGGTCTTGTATATTCAATGAGTATAGACTACAAAACACAGCTTGATAACAAAATTCAAGGTAACCTAGTTTATTTATATATGGATCTAGTGCAATAAACTTTAGGATTTATTTACATTTTTAACCTGCATTTCTGGATCATCTTACTACAGTATTTGTTTTTATTTTTTTTTGAAGGTTCCCTGAATTTTTCCTATCAACCTTTTTTTGGTAGACCATCTTCATTGAATATATAAGGGCTATTTATTATCTTTACACCTGCATTTTTTTACTTTTCTGATTTTGTCTGATCAGCTGGGGTTATCATTGCCCCTGGTACTCCCTTTGTGTTTTTAGCCTTCTGTATGACATCCTCTTTTTAATGAAATCTTACCTTGTTTATATGTTTCAATAAAGATTTCTATTTTACTTTGATTGCTATACTCTTTGTTGTTTTGTAGGTCTTTCTTTCACAGATCTCTCCTGCTGTTGATTCTGCTGCTTCATCTGACCTCACACCAACAAATCCATGACATCACCAAAGCCATGCAAACTAGCTACAGTGGTTACAATACTGTTGCATATACAGGGGCACCCAATAATGACCACATTTCATTGTAAACATTAATTTGTGCTGCTGTTTGTTCCATTTTCGTTTTAGGAATAACAACTTAAATATTTTATTGAAAAAAATATTATACAGAAATATGAATGTTACTATCTATATATTGTAGTATTTGAAACCCAAAACACTGAGGGTAAAACTAATGTTTACTATTAAAGGTGATATCAAGTTTCCCTTTAAATATTGCTTATTTTGATATTTTAATCCTTTAACAACCATCGGTACGATGAAAGGCTAAAATGCTGCGAGTCTCAGCTGAATACCATAGCTGACACTTTGCTACTAGGAAAGTTAATAATAATAATTTTATTTCTATAGCGCCAACATATTCTGCAGCACTTTACATTATAGAGGGGACTTCTACAGACAAAAGACATTACAGCATAACAATAAACACATAGATCAAAATAGATACCAAGAGGAATGAGGGCCCTGCTCGCAAGCTTACAGTCTATAAGGAAAAATGGGAGACACGAAAGGTGAATGGTAACAATTGCTTTTATTGTTTGGACCAGCCATAGTGTAAGAATCGGGTGTTCCTGTAATGCTGCATGAACCAGTCAACAGTCTAAATATGTAACAGTACAGACACAGAGGGCTATTAAATGCATAACGCATGTGAGAACATGATGCGAGAAACCTGGTTATGGTAAAACATTTTGAATGAGCCACACAGGGAGATTTAGGTTAATGCATTTAGGCGATAGGCCAGTCTGAACAAATGCGTTTTTAGGGCACTGATCGTGGCTGTTTAATCACTTATATGCCACTGTCAATAGCAATAGAGGCATCTAAATGGTTAAAAAAATGGAGGGGGCTCCGACTTTAACTGCCATCGTTATTTAAGATCTTGAGGCCAAGTAATGGTCTTTTGCTACAGTGGCCTGTTAAGTGCCACTATAAGTAGGGTCTAACAGGCAAAAAGTCAATATGACAGGTCTTATGCACTGTAATATAGAGGTATAGCAGTGTAGAAGGTGAAAGATCAGACCATTGAAAGTACAAGTCCCACAAAAGGACTAAATAAAACAAGCATTTACTTATAATTTGGTAGTTTCACACTTGCACCAACAAGTCTTAGAAGAGACCGTCACATTATTTATCCTGTATATGAATACTGCAAAAAACACACCAAAAATTTAGTTTTTTCATCAAACTGACACAAAAAAAGAATAAAAATGATCAAAAAGTCATTAGTTAAAAAAATGGGTATAACTAAAATATTAACTTGTCTCGCAGAAAAGAATTCCTCATACCTTTATTCCTGCAACCTGCACTCCCTCAGAAATGCATACCTCGTCCTCCCTTCTGTGGGCACTGCATTCGGGGATCTTCTATGTAGGCGCCGGTGACTTCCTCTCCAGTGACCTCCAGCGTGCGTGCTGATAAGTCGTTCTCCCCATTTGCTCCCTGCATAGGCATCACATTGTTCCTAGCGATGACTGTGCAGGGAGGAAGTGGGGAGAGCATATTATCCAGGCGCTCACCAGAGGTCTCAGTGATTGACCTCCGCAGAAGATCCGAGTGCAGTGCCCACAGACGGAGGGATGAGGTATGTATTTCTGAGGGAGTGCAGGGCGCAGGATTCTGGGGCCGTAACTGACGCTGATGGGAGGAGGTAAGTATTACAATGCAGAGAGGAGGCAGGGATTTCTTCCAGGCACTGCATGCCCTGGAGCCTGGAAGAAATCATTAACATAAAGAGAGAATATAAAATTTCTCAGCAACAAGACCTTTAATGAGGCATACAGGTAGAACTAGTGTAACATTTCTATTGCCTGTTTGCCCATATTAATAGGTCTTATACATTACATGCAATAACAGATTACCTTTAAAAACAAAACTCATCTTATCACTTATTCTGTGCAGTGAACAGTGTAAAAAATAAATAAAACCGTTCCTGATTTGCAGGATTTTGTTCATTCTTTTGTCCAAAAAATATGATTTAAGAAAAAGTACCCCAAAATGGTAACAGTAAAAATTTTGAATCATCCTTGGAAAAGCAGGCCCTCTTACTGCACTGTGGGGCAAAAAATGAAAAGTTACAGCTCTCAAATAAGAATAGTGACTAAAAACAAGGTTTTCTCTAGCAACCTTCCACGACAGCATAGGAGGATGTCTCCACGCCCTAATGGGGGACAGGAAGCACGAGAGGTTAAAAGGTCCCTCCCACCTCCCTCTCACCAGTGATTTTCCTGTCCCCCATGGGGCATGGAGAGGTCTGGTGTGCTGTGTGGCCGGCTGCTGCAGCATACCTGAGGATCCAAAGAAAAAGCCGGGCAGTGGTGGTCGCTGGCACTGCCTCCCCTCCTCCGATCTGCTCCCGTCTCCTCCTGGATTCGGGACCGTTCCTGGCCCTCCCGCGCTCCCCTATGGGGAGTAAAGCGGGCCAGTGATCCCTGACCGGAGGCCTCCTGTAGCTCTCCGGTCTCTCCCCCTGCGTGCAGTGCGATACCCGGAAGTGACGTCACGCACAGGTCACTTACGGGGTATGTGGAGGACGCGCTGTCATGGCGGCCCCCATGCAGTTGCCGGCGCGTGGAGCTCGCCAGCGCTTGCTGTGCCAGCATCGGGACCTAGGGAGGAGGAGGAGGGGGAAAATGAATACTGCGCTGAGGGCGGGGTTAATCTGTTATTAACCCGCCGGAAGACACCGACAGGTAAGATGAGAATCCCCTGTTAGCATGGACGGGTCTTCCTGCCCTGCATCTGCAGAGCCCAGCACTGCCCCAACCACAGTAAGTGTCCGGGGATGGGTCCTAGTGGTGCGGTCTCTGGGTATAGGTCCTCAAAAAAAATTCTCCGCCTTGTTTCATAGGGAGAAAAGTCTGCCCATAAGAGCACCAATACATCCAGCAAGTCGGCTAAATGTGCGATATGTAGCACAAAACTTCCCTCAAATTGGGAGAAAAAGCTATGTCAAGCTTGCACAGATAAGGTGGTTAGGGCTGAGCACCCGTCATTAATCGACGAGATCCGCAGCTTGGTTACCCATCAGGTTCAAACCTCTTTAGCTGCCCTGCCCCCCCCTCCACCACCTCCACTCCCCCCGATTGTGGGCTCACCGCCCCCCAAAAAAACGGAAAATTCAAATAGAGGATTCGGAATCTGAATCAGAGGGATCATACAAATCGGGATCCGAGAATTGGGAACAACCAGGAACCTCTAGGTCAGCAGACACTAGAAGGTACCTCCTCTCCACAGAATATGTGGAGGAGCTGGTCAGTGCAGTACGTGCCACTATGGGCCTAGAGGACGAACCCGTCACGCAGACAGCACAGGATCGCATGTTTGGTGGATACGAGGGGCCTAAGCGAACAGGCTTTCCAGTCCACAGGAGTATAGCAGATATGATTTCCCAGGAATGGGAGTATCCAGAAAAATGCTACTCTGCCCCCTCAGAAATCCGACATAGATTTCCCCTGGAGGGAGAGGAATTTAAATGGGACATCCCGAAGGTTGACGTCCATATGGCAAGAGTAGTAAAAAAGACGGTTCTGCCGTTTGATGATGCATCCCAGCTTAGAGATCCGATGGACTGTAAAGCAGAAAGCCTCCTAAGGAAGGCCTGGGAAACCTCTGCCTTTACCTTAAAGTCAGGAATCGCGTCCACTTGTGTCTCTAGGTCTCTCTTCCAATGGATTGAGGAACTAGAGAGCCATATCTCTCGTGGTACCTCAAGAAGTGACCTCCTTAACTCCCTCCCTATCTTGCAGAGAACTACGGGTTTCCTGGCAGATGCATCAATGGAGATGATCTGTGCCTCTGCCATGGCTATGGTGCAGTCAAATTCCGCCAGGCGAGCCCTCTGGCTTAAAACATGGAGCGGGGATGTTACATCCAAGATTAAACTCTGTTCCTTACCCTTCAAAGGCGAACATGTCTTCGGCCCTGCCTTAGACGAAATTCTAGAAAAGGCCACAGATAAAAAGAAGGTGCTTCCAGAGCCGGGGTCCACAAGAAAGCGTCTTTTTCGAGCCCCCCAGAGTCAGTCATCCCAACCGTGGGGAAAGGGAAAGATGGGAAGATGGAGCTACGCTAAAGGGAGAGGCAGGAACATCCTGGTCCCCCAGCAGCAGCAGCAACCACCACAAGAAAAACAATGACTCAACCCCGGTAGGGGGGAGGCTTTCGAGGTTCTTTCCTGCCTGGCAGTTGATCTCCAACAGCCCCTGGGTCCTCAGTGTGATCAGAGAGGGCCTACTGCTAGAGTTCGAATCCTCCCCCCCCCCCCGCGGGGTCTGAGTTACCTCCCTACCAGCTCGGGAGTCCCCAGCACTAAAATCCGGCAGTCGGCTTCTTCTACACTCAAATGCCATCTCTCAGGTCCCTGTGGAGGAGCAAGGAAGGGGACATTATTCCAGATTGTTCCTAGTAAAAAAGCCCACAGGGGAGGCAAGGATAATAATAAATCTGAAGGGCCTCAACCGACACATTCAAGATGGAGTCATTAAAGACTGCCATTCCTCTGATAGGGCCAGATTACTTCATGGCAACTATAGATCTGAAGTATGCTTATTTCCACATCCCCATACATCCTTCCCACAGGAAGTATCTAAGGTTTGTGATTCGTCAGGGTCCGTAAGTCAAGCACTTTCAATACAATGTGCTTCCCTTCGGAATATCCTCTGCCCCTCGAGTGTTTTCCAAAATTATGACAGAGGCCGTGTCCTACATCAGGAGCCGGGGAATATGTATTTTACCTTACCTGGACGACCTACTGGTAATAGGGTCCTCCTACCAGGCCCTGGAAGACCAGGTAGCCCAGACTCTAGACATTCTCCAATCATTGGGATGGATCCCGAATATAAAGAAGTCGCAAATCCAACCCTCTCAGGAGATAAAAATTTTTAGGAATCCTACTAGATTCAAAGAATCAAATGTCCTTCCTCCCGGAGGAACATCAGACGTCTATAATGTCAAGAGTCTCAGATTTCAGAGGACAGAGATCCCCGACCCTCAGGGCAGCCATGTCCATAGTAGGGTTAATGACCTCCTGCATCCAGTCGGTGCCTTGGGCGCAGGCCCACTCCAGAACACTCCAGTCTCATATCTTAAGAAACTGGAATAGGGATCACACCTGCCTGAACAAAAGGGTCCAGACCCCGGGAACAGTGAAAGCTTCACTAGCATGGTGGATGGACCGCAAAAACCTGTGCAGGGAAATCAACTGGTCCCTGATCCCCTTAATTACGGTAACAGACGCCAGCAAAAAAGGCTGGGGAGTTGTAGTGTCTCGTCAGCCATTCCAAGGGTTATGGAGCCAGAAAATGAGTGCAAGATCCTCAAACTTCAGGGAGCTGAAAGCAGTGGAGGAAGCTCTCCTGGCAGCAAGACACCTGGTCCAAGACCAACATATCAGAGTCTACTCGGACAACATAACAACAGTGGCACAAGATCCAGCAACCTGGAGGGCCTCTCAGGCCGAATATTTTGCTGGGCCGAAAGACACCTTCGTTCCCTGACAGCAGTCCACCTGAGGGGTACGGATAATCTTCAGGCAGATTTCCTGAGCAGAAAAGGTATCCAGCCTGGCGAGTGGGCCCTGAATGGAAGAGTCTTTCGAACACTAATCAGCAGGTGGGGCCTCCTGGAGGTGGACCTACTAGCCTCAGGAGAGAATGCTCAAGTGAGAAACTACTACTCCCTGAACCCCAGGGACAGATCCCTGGGAGTGGACGCCTTCGCCCACAGGTGGAGTTTCCATCTGGCATATGCCTTTCCGCCAGTTCCAATCCTTGCTGCAACCCTGAGGAAAATCTGGGAGGATCAGACCCCAACAATTCTAGTAGCTCTGCTATGGCCAAAGAGGAGCTGGTACTCTTTAATAACAGAACTACAGGTAGACGGGCCATTCATCCTACCCATAAAAGACGATCTTCTCTTACAGGGCCCTCTGCATCACCCGAACCTCAGGGGAATGAAGTTAGCGGCCTGGTTTCTGAAGCCCAGATCTTGAGGGCCAGGGGGCTATCAGAGGCGGTAATTAAAGCCCTCCAGAAATCTCGAAAGCCAGTCACCATTGCCATATATAATAAAATATGGAAGAGATTCCTCTCATGGTGTCTGCCAGACCTGCCCGACCCAGACAACCCTAACATTTCCCGTATCCTAGATTTCTTACAGAGGGGGCTGGAACTAGGTCTAAAACCTAGCACACTAAAAGTGCAAGTATCAGCATTAAGCTCTATGTTTGACTGTGACTTGGCTAACCACAAGTGGATAAAAAGATTCATGACATCGGTCTGTAGGCTACATCCAAAAAACTAGTCTCTGTCCCACCATGGGACTTGAATGTGGTGCTTACGGGACTCACTCAATCACCCTTTGAGCCTCTGTCATCCTGTACTTCTCAGCTCCTCACCTACAAATTAGCCTTCCTTATAGCAATAACCTCAGCAAGGCGGGTAGGAGAGCTCCAGGCTCTCTCAATCAAGGAACCCTACTTAACAGTTAGAGACGATTCCATAGTTCTCTCCCTTGAGCCATCTTTTCTACCAAAGGTTGTGTCCGACTTTCATAGGTCTCAGAGTATAATTCTTCCTTCATTCTGTCAAAACCCAGCAAACCCCAAAGAGGAGGTGTTTCACACGCTGGACGTAAGACGTATAATTCTCCACTACTTGGAGTACACCAAACCATATAGAATCGACCACAACCTACTTATCCATACCTCTGGTCCGAACAGAGGAAATAAGGTGGCAAAAAACACCATTGCCAATTGGATTAAAAAGGCTATCTCTGAAGCATACCTGGCGCAAAACATCACTCCCCCTACAGGGATCAAAGCGCATTCAACACGATCTACCTCCACTTCATGGGCTGAGAGGGCAGGCGCATCTTCAGAGCAGATTTGTAAGGCAGCAACCTGGTCTTCCTTACATACTTTCACTAAACACTATAGATTAGACCTTGTGTCCAACAGGGATTTAGTCTTTGGCCGAAAAGTTCTTCAGGCCGTTATCCCCCCCCCCCCCCCCCTAGTGCAGTATAGGTTGTTATGCCTCCTATGCTGTCGTGGAAGGTTGCTAGAGAAAATAGAATTATACTTACCGGTAATTCGGTTTCTAGAAACCTTCCACAACACCACTATTTCCCTCCCTGCATTCTTGGGCAAATTCTGAGAATCTTAAGGTAACCGGTGCTATGGTAATCAGTTATAAGTCACTGGTGAGAGGGAGGTGGGAGGGACCTTTTAACCTCTCGTGCTTCCTGTCCCCCATTAGGGCGTGGAGACATCCTCCTATGCTGTCGTGGAAGGTTTCTAGAAACCGAATTACTGGTAAGTCTAGTTCTATTTTTTTAGTGTTTTAAAAGGACTTAAAACAAAAAAAATATATAGAAATCCGGTATGCAGTGAACTTTACTAGATGAAGAAAAGTGTTTTATTACTTGTACTGCACAATGCAAGGCTTTAAAAAAGAAAAAAAAACTTCTGTGCTCTACGCTGACCACCTACAGAAGCGCAAGATGGGCACAATGCAATAGGCACTAAACTGGCATATTTGCAATTTTCAGTGTGCAACATCCACTCCATGCTTTTTTTTCTGGAAAAAATAGTCACTGCATTTGTAGATGAATTTACTGAGGGAGGAATTATCAAAATGGGGTCACTTCTGGGGCTTTCTACTGTTTTTTTGCACCTTAGGTGCTCTGCTGGAATACATTGTGATTGCAATTTGTAAAGTCTGCATTCCAAAAGTCAAACTGCATTCCTTCATTCTAAGCCCTGTCGTGTGGCTAAACTGTAGTTTCCAATTAAATATAGGGCATCAATGAGTTCAGTAGATATTTTGCAACAAATTATGTGGTCTAGCTTCACCTATTATCCCTTGTGAAAATAACAAAATTTCAGCTATTCTAACATTTTAGTACCAACATTTTTATATTTTTTTTTTATTTTTTATTTTAATGGTTCACTATTATAAAAATCTGTGATGCACCTGTGGGTTCAAAATACTCAGTTCAGCCCTGGATGATTTCCTTGAGCGGTGTAGTTTCCAAAGTGGGATCACTTTTTGGGGGGTTTCTACTGGTTTGGTACCTCAGAAGCTCTGCAAGTGCCACATTTCTTCCCCAATCAAATCCAACCAAAATTTCACTCCAAAAGTCAAACAGCACTCTTTCCTTGCCAAGCCCCGAAATGTGAACAAACGATAATATTCAACTACCATTAGTCCTATCACTGTGATCGGGAGAAATGGCATTACAAATTTTGTGATCATTTTTCTCTTACTACCCCTTGGGAGAATGAAAACATTAGATACTAAGGTAAGATTTTGAAAGTATTTATTTATTTTTTTTATTTTCATGGCCCATTCTTATAAAACTGACACACGTTGCGGATTCTGCTGCAGATCCGCAGCGGATTTGGCCCTGCAGATCCGCAGCAGATTTTGCTGCGTTGTACAGTACCATTAACCCCTTTCCTACAATAGACGTAATATTCCGTCCATGTAACCTGGGACCTAATTCCCATGGACGCAATATTACGTTATAACGATCAGCGGCGCCCACGTGGTGAGCGCAGCTGATCGCGGCCGGGTGTCAGCTGATTATTGCAGCTGACCGCGGCCGGGTGTCAGCTGATTATCACAGCTGACATCCTGCACAATGTGTCAGGGGAGGTCACGGACCGACCCCGACACGTTAACCCCTGGCACACCGCGATCAAACACGATCGCGGTGTACCGGGGGGTTAAAGGGGAGCATCGGCAGGGAGGGGGCTCCCTCCGTGCTTCCCTGAGCCCCCCCACAGCAGCACAATGTGCAGCGCTGCTGTGGGGGGCTCCTTCCCTTCAGGTCCCCGGATCCAATATGGCGACGGGGACCTTCGGGGGCCCGCAGGGAGCTGGCTTCCTCAAGCCTGCAAAGCGCCGGCAAGGAGGAAGCTTGCAGCACTGCCTGTGACAGATTGCTTATCTGTCACAGTGATCTGTGATGTGACAGATCAGCGATCTGTCACAGGACAGTGATGTCCCACCTAGGACAATGTAATAAAGTTAAAAAAAAAAAAAAAAGTGTAAAAATAAATTTTAAAAAAATCGCTAAATAAATTTAAAAAAAAAAATTCCCTAATAAATTCATTTTTTGGAAATAAAACAAAACAATAAAAGTACACATATTTGGTATTGCCGCGTCCGTAACGACCCGCCCTATAAAACTGTCCCATTAGTTAACCCCTTTAGCAAACCCCTTAAAAAATAAAAACAAAAAACGAAGCCAAAAATAATGATTTATTATCATACCGCCGAACAAAAAGTGCAACAACGCACGATCAAAAAGACGCATATAAATATCCATGGTACCGCTGAAAATGTCATCTTGTCCCGCAAAAAACGAGCTGCCACACAGCGTCATCAGCGAAAAAATAAAGTTATAGCTTGCAAAATAAAGCGATGCAAAAATAATTATTTTTTATATAAAATTGTTTTCATTGCATAAAAGCGCTAAAACATAAAAAAGACATAAATGAGGTATCTCTGTAACCGTACTGACCCGAAGAATAAAACCGCTTTATCAATTTTACCGCACACGGAACGGTGTAAACGCACCGCCCAAAAGAAATTCATGAAATGCTGGTTTTTGTTCATTCTGCGTCCCAAAAATCGGAATAAAAAGCGATCAAAAGATGACACGTGCCCGAAAATGATACCAATAAAAGCGTCAACTCGTCCCGTAAAAAATAAGACCTCACTTGACTCAGTGGGTCAAAATATGGAAAAATTATAGCTCTCAATATGTGGTGATGCAAAAACTATTTTTTACAATAAAAAGCGTCTTTTAGCGTGTAACAGCTGCCAAATATAAAAACCGCCATAAATAGTAAATCAAACCCCCGTTATCACCCCCTTAGTTAGGGAAAAATAATAAAATTTAAAAAAAAGTATTTATTTCCACTTTCCCATTAGGGTTAGGGCTGAGATTAGGGTTAGGGGTGTGTTGGGGTTAGGGTTGGAGTTAGAATTGGGGGGTTTCCACTGTTTGGGCACATCAGGTGCTCTCCAAACGCAACATGGCATCTGATCTCATTTCCAGCCAATTCTGCGCTGAAAAAGTCAAATGGTGTTCCTTCCCTTCCAAGCTCTGCCATGCGCCCAAAGTGTTTTACCCCCACATATGGGGTATCGGCCTACTCAGGACAAATTGCAAAACAAATTTTGGGGTCCAGTTTCTCCTGTTACCCTTAGGAAAATAAAAAATTGGGGGAAAAATATCATTTTTGTTGAGAAAACGATTTTTTATTTTCACGCCCGGGCGTTATAAACTTCTGTGAAGCTCTTGGGGGTTCAAAGTGCTCACCACACATCTAGATAAGTTCCTTGGGGGGTCTAGTTTTCAAAATAGTGTCATTTGTGGGGGGTTTCCACTGTTTTGGTACATCAGGGGCTTTCCAAATGCGACATGGTGTCCGATCTCAATTCCAGCCAAAAAGTCAAATGGCGCTGCTTCCCTTCCAAGCTCTTCCATGCGCCCAAATAGTCGTTTACACCCACATATGGGGTATCAGCGTACTCAGGACAAATTGCACAATAACTTTTAGGGTCCTGTTACCTTTGGGAAAATAAAAATTGAGGGTGAAAAGATCATTTTTGTGGAAAAAAATGATTTTTTAATTGTACTGCTGTACGTTATAAACTTCTGTGAAGCCCTTGTGTGGGTTCAACGTTCTCACCACATATCTAGATAAGTTCCTTGGGGGGTCTAGTTTCCAAAATGGGGTCACTTGTGGGGGGTGTCTACTGTTTAGGTACATCAGGGGCTCTCCAAACGTGACATTGCGTCCGATCTGAATTCCAGCCAATTTTGCATTGAAAAGTCAAACGGCGCTACTTCCCTTCTGAGCTCTGCCATGCCCCGAAACAGTGGTTCCCCCCCACATATCAGGTATCAGCGTACTCCGGACAAATTGCACAATAACTTTTCCAGTCCAATTTCTCCTGTTACCCTTGGTCAAATAAAAAAAATTGAACCTGAAGTATTTTTTTTGTGAAAAAAAAGTTAAATGTTCATTTTTTTTTTTTTTAAATATTCAAAAAATTCCTGTGAAGCACCTGAAGGGTTAATAAACTTCTTGAATGTGGTTTTGAGCACCTTGAGGGGTGCAGTTTTTAGAATGGTGTCACTTTTGGGTATTTTCTATCATATAGACTCCTCAAAGTGACTTCAAATGTGATGTGGTCTGTAAAAATAAAATGGTGTTGCAAAAATGAGAAGTCGCTGGTCAACTTTTAACCCTTATAACTTCCTAACAAAAAAAAATTTTGGTTCCAAAATTGTGCTGATGTAAAGTAAACATGTAGGAAATGTTACTTAAGTTTTTTGTATGCCGTATCTCTGTGATTTAAAAATTCAAATTTCAAAATTTTCACCAAATTTCTGTTTTTTTCACAAATAAACACAAGTTATTTGAATGAAATTTTACCACTAACATGAAGTACAATATGTCATGAGAAAACAATGTCAGAATCACCGAGATCCATGGAAGCGTTCCAGAGTTATTACCTCATAAAGGGACAGTGGTCAGAATTGTAAAAATTGGCCCGGGAGTTAACGTGCAAACCACCCTTGGTAGTGAAGGGGTTTTAAAGTCTATCTAGAACCATAAAGGCTGTGCACATGCTGTGGATTTTTCCACGGATTTAAATTCGCAGCATGTTAATTCTTTGTGCGGATCCACAGCTTTTTGAGATCTGCTCCTTTATAGGAATCCACCGGTGATAAAACGCAGGGGAAATCCGCACTAAATCCACCAGTAAAACGCAGGTCATTTGACCTGCGTATTTACCCAAATCCGCATGGAAAAATCCGCAGGGATTAATAATCTGCAACGTGTGCACATACCCTGATAGGTTAAAAATGTTCACCTTACTCATAGATGAATTCTTGCAGGGTTTAGTTTTCAAAATTAGATCACTAATTAGAAACTAATAATCATCTTTTTTGCTGCCACCTCAGGAACATGGGCACCACTGCATCTGAAATCTATTCCAACCAAATTTACGCTCCAAAAAACAAATAGCATTCTTTCCCTTCTGAGGCCTGTTGTGTGCCCAAATTGACATTTTTGACAACATATGGGATATTGCTGTGTGTGGGAGAAATTGCTAAACAAATTGTGGGGCTATTTTCTCTCATTAACCTGTGGGAAAATGAATAGTTTGGAGCTTACGCAGTGTTAGTGGAAAAACTTTCATTCTGTATTTCTTTATACTTTACACATATTTCTGTGAAACAACTAAAGGTTAACAAATTTCTTGACAATTTTTGAGAGGTGCAGTTGTTAAATTGGTATTACTTTTGATGCTGAAATGGTCCTTATGGAAATAAAACTTGTAAATTTTCTTTAAAAATTGATGCTAAATGTTAACCCTTCTGACAAAATAAAAGGATGTTTGAAAAATTATGCTTACATAAACTGCATTATATATATCATATAATATATATACTGGTGTGTGTGTGTATATGTGATATATACACACACACACACACACACACACACACAGTTTTTCAGTAATTCCTTTGTATCCCCGTTCATACGGCACCCACACAACATTTGAAAGGTAAACTTGCCCCCTTCAGCAAAGCAAGAAAATAGCCAAACAAACAACACATCCACGATTTGATCACAAAATACAGTTTACACATTAATTTTCATAAACCTGCAGTAAGGAAAAATGACCTGCAGGTGGCACCACAGTACCCCAAAGCACACTACCAACACATTTGTAAGCATGCACTGCTTTTTCGCTCATTACTTCGCCCCACAAACACAAATGATACACCATTTGAAAGGTAAACTTGCTCCCTTCAGCAAGAAAACAGTCAAACAAACCACACAATCATGATTCTATCACTAAATACAGTTTAAACATTTTCATAAACCTGCAGAAAGACACAATGACCTGCAGGTGGCACCTCAACCAGAAAACATTTTTTGGCCTCTACTTATCAAAACAATTTATAGTATTACCAATCTACATATATAAATACCTGTCTGTTCATCAGCTCATGAAATACACTTACATTTGACCAGCTTGCTTTTTCTGAAATTGTCTGCGCCCTCGACAACCAATGTGCGAAAATTTCACATGCGTCAAGCTAGTATATGTGTGTGTGTGTGTGTAATATATATATATATATATATATATATATATATATATATATATATATATATATATATAAAAACTGTGGTAGCGTCACTCTGTCTGAAGCCTTTATAGACTGCGCAAGCGCGACGTGCCTGCACAGTCTGGCTCCAGGCAGAATGAGGCATCCAGCGGTAAGAGGAGTGTGTATGGCACCAGAGATGGCGGTACGCGTACAGACTGCATACCGCTATCTCCGGCGCCATACTTTCCTGACCGGGAGGAGCATTGCCACGGCGCTTCTCCGGCTGGAGACCGGGGCCGGAGTGCATGTGGGAATCGCGCATGCGCAAAGCGCTATCCGGCGCCATTTTACTGAAGACATTTGCAGTGTGTCTTCAGCAATATGGCGCCAGACAGCGTGGTATGGGCATGCGTGTACTCCGGCGCCAGACTCCTCCCCTGGCCTCCGGCAGAAGTGGAACAGGACAGCGCTGGACACAGGGAAGAAAGGTGAGTATAATTTTTTTTTTTGCATGTGTGCAGTTTAATAGGGGTCAGGAGGACCATGCATACCAGGAAAGGGGGGGGAGTGAGGGGACCATGCATACCAGGAAGGGGGGGGAGTGAGGGGACCATGCATACCAGGAAAGGGGGGGGAGTGAGGGGATCATGCATACCAGGAAAGGGGAGGGGAGTGAGGGACCATGCATACCACGATTGGGGGGTGAGGGGTACCATGCATTCCAGGGCAGGAAGCGGGCAGCACATACCAGGATGGGAGACCATATGCCAATAAAAATGCTCGTCACCCGGACATGGAACGGGCTCATAGCTAGCTAGTGTGTGTGTGTGTGTGTGTGTATATATATATATATATACACTCACTGGCCACTTTATTAGGTACACCTGTCCAACTGTGTGTTAAGACTTAATTTCTAATCTGCCAATCACATGGCGGCAACTCAGTGCATTTAGGCATGTAGACATGGTCAAGACAATCTCCTGCAGTTCAAACCGAGCATCAGTATGGGGAAGAAAGGTGATTTGAGTGCCTTTGAACGTGGCATGATTGTTGGTGCCAGAAGGGCTGGTCTGAGTATTTCAGAAACTGCTGATCTACTGGGATTTTCACGCACAACCATCTCTAGGGTTTACAGAGAATGGTCCGAAAAAGAAAAAAAATCCAGTGAGCGGCAGTTCTGTGGCCGGAAATGCCTTGTTGATGCCAGAGGTCAGAGGAGAATGGGCAGACTGGTTCGAGCTGATAGAAAGGCAACAGTGACTCAAATTGCCACCCGTTACAACCAAGGTAGGCAGAAGAGCATCTCTGGACGCACAGTGCGTCGAACTTTGAGGCAGATGGGCTACAGCAGCAGAAGACCACACCGGGTACCACTCCTCTCAGCTAAGAACAGGAAACTGAGGCTACAATTTGCACAAGCTCATCGAAATTGGACAGTAGAAGATTGGAAAAACGTTGCCTGGTCTGATGAGTCTCGATTTCTGCTGCGACATTCGGATGGTAGGGTCAGAATTTGGCGTAAACAACATGAAAGCATGGATCCATCCTGCCTTGTATCAACGGTTCAGGCTGGTGGTGGTGGTGTCATGGTGTGGGGAATTTTTTCTTGGCACTCTTTGGGCCCCTTGGTACCAATTGAGCATCGTTGCAACGCCACAGCCTACCTGAGTATTGTTGCTGACCATGTCCATCCCTTTATGACCACAATGTACCCAACATCTGATGGCTACTTTCAGCAGGATAATGCGCCATGTCATAAAGCTCGAATCATCTCAGATTGGTTTCTTGAACATGACAATGAGTTCACTGTACTCAAATGGCCTCCTCAGTCACCAGATCTCAATCCAATAGAGCATCTTTGGGATGTGGTGGAACGGGAGATTCGCATCAGGGATGTGCAGCCGACAAATCTGCGCCAACTGTGTGATGCCATCATGTCAATATGGTCCAAAATCTCTGAGGAATGCTTCCAGCACCTTGTTGAATCTCTGCCACGAAGAATTGAGGCAGTTCTGAAGGCAAAAGGGGGTCCAACCCGTTACTAGCATGGTGTACCTAATAAAGTGGCCAGTGAGTGTGTATGTATATATATATATATATATATATATATATATATATATATATATATATATATATATATATATATATATATATATTGTGGTGTAGTTACCACTATGTCAGCTAGGGGGCGCTGTGTGGGTGTCCCAGGACGGGTGTACAGGCACATTCAGTGTGGTAACAGGAGCAGGGTCCTAAATGACCATTATGGGTCTCAAGGTGGGTGGCCTTGGGATGCAGGCTCCAGGGTGTATTGATCAGCAGAGGTACTGCTGATCTTTCTGTTACACTGTGTCAGGGAAGCCTGTGTTTGTCTATACAACCTTTAGTGATGTCATAGCCATGTGATCACCTGTGGGTGTGGTTACAGGGCTATGTAATTGAGATGTTTGGCACATGTGAGAGAGTGGAGGGAGTCTGTGAGAGTGTGGACAGACTTCCCTGTGTCCAGGTGGGACACTACAGAGAGGGGCATGTGTGCTAAGGAAGGAGAAGCCTTCCTGGGTCTGCGGCTGCAGATAGAGCGCTGCTCTGGACATTGCCCTGAGCTGGGTATATTAGTGTATATGGGGAGGACTACACCTCCCAGCATGTGCTGAGACTCTCGGTCCGAGTCTGAAGCCACGGACGTTTATGTTCTTTTGTGCCTAAGCTAGAGGCTATTTTGGTGATATGCTGATTTATGGTTTATGGAGCAAATAAACCTCATGAACTTTGGGAAGAACCTGCCTCATGATTGTCTCCCGCTGCACCTGAGCGAGTCACATCCCTACAATTGGCGGAGAACGCAGGCAGCGATTCCCAGAAGCACGTGTGGCAGCGCTGGCGATTCTGAGCCAGGAGAGCAGATGGTCTGACAACCGTGAGTAATACTGACCGAGGTCAGAGAAAGTGACTGTGTTAATATTTGTGGGATACCTCTGAGGAGAAGAGGCGTCCAGGAACCTGTGTGGCCGACACAGATAACAGACAGGAGTCTGTGTTGCACTGACCAGGGTCAGTGAGAGACTGTGTCCCTGGAGGGGTCAGTGAGCAAGGTCCTGGAGGGTCAGTGTTGGGAGGATCCCTGAAGCACGTGCTATGACCTTGGACCTGGTGAGGGGTGTGTTGGGCAGTCTCAGGTGGAGACAGATGTCCTGAAGAGCACTCGCTGAGCCCCTGGACCTGGTGAGACCGGTGTGTTGGGAAACCCTGGGAGGAGGGTCGGCTCCCTGAATAGCACCCGGTGTGCGCCTGTGTGTTGGACGGTCTCAGGCGGAGACGGTACGTCCTGAACAGCACACGGACAGGACATGAGAGACTGTGCATGTGTTTTTGTTTTTTTTTCTTTTCCTCTGCAAAACCTGAAGGTGCTTGCTGTGGCTCAGTGGGGTCACGAAGGTCTCGCAGCACAAGGACCTGGTGTTTTCTTTTTGGGATCTGCCCTGGGAGCATTGGTAGCAGACGCTGTCTGTCTACACCATCCTGCTGCAGCTTTATTGCATGTGACTAAGCGGATACAGTAGTTGTGGCTTTACACAACTATTAAGGGTGAGTACCCTGTATTATTGCTGCATAACCCATTATACCTGCACTGGTAAGGCCCTATGGGTGCGCTTTTGTGGCTTTTTTATCTTTGAGGGTGACAAGCAGCTTCCAGTAACCCGGCGGGGTTACGAAGGTGACAAGCGGCTTCCGGTGGATCGGCGGGTCCACGAAGATGGCGCAGCAGGAGCTGCAGTGACACCAGCCGCTGTGTATGTGTGTGAACAGCAGCCGGAGGTGCCGGTGATCAGTGACAGCAGGAGCTGTGGTGGTGCCAGCAAAGACTTGTGTGGTATCGTTAAAAGACAAACTGTACTGTGTGAACTGTGGCCTAAGAGGTTCTGCAGGACGGACATGGTGGTGACCCAAAAGGGGGTGGTGACCCAAAAGGGGGTGGTGACCCAAAAGGGGGCGGTGACCCAAATTGGAGTGGTAACCCAAAAGGGGGCGGTGACCCAAATTGGAGTGGTAACCCAAAAAGGGGTGGTAACCCAAAAGGGGGAGGTGACCCAAATTGGAGTGGTAACCCAAAAAGGGTGGAGTCCCAAAAGGGGGAGGTGACCCAAATTGGAGTGGTAACCCAAAAAGGGGTGGAGTCCCAAAAGGGGGCGGTGACCCAAATTGGAGTGGTAACCCAAAAAGGGGTGGAGTCCCAAAAGGGGGCGGTGACCCAAATTGGAGTGGTAACCCAAAAAGGGGTGGAGTCCCAAAAGGGGGCGGTGACCCAAATTGGAGTGGTAACCCAAAAAGGGGTGGAGTCCCAAAAGGGGGCGGTGACCCAAATTGGAGTGGTAACCCAAAAAGGGGTGGAGTCCCAAAAGGGGGCGGTGACCCAAATTGGAGTGGTAACCCAAAAAGGGGTGGAGTCCCAAAAGGGGGCGGTGACCCAAATTGGAGTGGCAACCCAAAGCGGGGTGGTGGTCCAGAAAGGGGCCAAGTTTGAAGAAGTGACAGCACTAGGTGACTCAGTAGGTACGTCTGGAGTACCGCAGTGTATGTGCAGGTCTTTTTCAGAATGTGGAATAACATTTCCAGGTAGTAATGACGGGCCACAGATGTGTACAGTGATGCTGCACCGGGAAGGAGCCTTTGGTCGGCTGGACTCAGAGAGTCAGGTGACTCTGACAGGTACGCCTCTCGTTTTCTCTGACCGAGAAAAACGTCAGGGTTCGCTGTAAACACGGGGTCACGGTGAACTACGCAGTAGACACAGTAGTGTTTGAGGGGACCAAAGGTGGTGAGTGCCAAGGTAGAGGGATACCACGGGACTTAGTCTATGCCTGGGAGAGGGGCCGGGACTTTCTTTTGTTTAATGACATTTGGTCGGATGATGGAGATGCTTCGACTGTGGGGCCAGCGGACACTGAAACAGTGACGGCTCCTGACATGGACAGGTCAGAGGTAGAACTGACCAGAGGAAGAAGTACATCTGCCCAACTGACGGACCTGACGTCTCGTGATAAGACAGATGGTGGGCTGGGAGATGAGACGACTGGACTAGACACATTGGTGCTGGACGGTAACTGGAGGGTTCACTCGACTGGGGTGACTGACCCAGTGGTACCCTTTAACGATATAATTAAAGAGGTAGTAGTGAGACACGTGATGGACAAAAGAGAGCAGGATCGTGAGATACAGCTGATAAAGGAGACTGTAACAGAACATGTCGAACGGGAAAGAGTCCTAAGGCAAGCAGCTGAGCACAGAGTGGATGAGCTGGAGAAGGAAGTCTCTGAGCTCAGAGGTCACCTGTCAGCGTGTAAAACCATGAACAAGACCCTGTTGGAAGATATGGAGGTGCTCAGAGAGGCCCAAGAGAAGCATCAACAGGAGATTCTCAGGAGAGAGGATGAGCGTCGCTACCTGGCAGAGGAGAAAGATAAAGTTCTGCAAGAACTCAGTGGAGTAGTAAAAGGTCTTCTGCAGAAGAAGTGGATGGGCGAAGACGTACAGCGGCCTTGCCCGACTGATAGCAAGGCAGAACTGCCAAAGCCCATCTTGGAAAAGGGTCCTGAAGACTTTAAATCTCAGGAAGATGGTGAGCCAAGAGCTGCACAAGACAGTCACCCGGTCTTGGCAGATACCTTGAGGGAAGTGTCCGTGGGGAACCCAGAGCCATCTGTCCAGGATGAGAGCAAGTCCATGACCTTCAAGTGCGTGATGGAGGTACCCGAAGACGTGCGAGAAGCGTGTGCCAGCGAAGGTGTGCATGAGACCTTTAAAAAGGCAGTAAAGGCCTATAGTGTGAGCTGGGCACCAGAAACAGACCAGTTGGTGATACTGGCAGAAACGGAAGACACAGAGAGAAGGGTGGCTGTCCTGAAGGAGATGCACCTACAACGTCTCCACACGAAACAGATGCTCGTGGAGCGTAATAGGAAAGCCGCTCGACGTCTGGAGCTTGCAAGGGAAGCACAAAGTCGGCTGGGCTTTGTGGAAGACATAATTCCGGTACCCCTGAAATCTGGTGGGGAAAGTCGTTGGCAGACTTGGAAAGGTGATGCAGGAGATGGTGAATCGATCCTGTGTGAAGAGAGTGAGGATCCCACCTGCTGGTGAAATCCAAGTCGTTATTGAAGATGACATGGTTCCTGTCATTGTGGTTGGTTCGGTGGAAAGCATTGGGAAGCTTCGCTTGCTCCTGGAATATCGGGTAGCGTACCTGAAGGAGATTGAGCAGCTAAGACAGGATCGACTGCAGATGAATGAGCAGATAGAGAACGTCAGGTGGCGTCCCCCTCCAACCCAAGGTGTAAGGACCCGAAGGGATCCTCCAAGGAATGAAAGGACAGGTAGTCGAAGGCAAGAACGTCGAGAGTCCGCAAGTGGCCGTTCTAATCTTAGTAACATAGGCACGAGACTCGGTGGTGGACATAGCGACAGAGGGTCAGACTCAGACCAGCCAGTTGGCCCAGCTGGACGTGGGACTCATGACCGTGCGAACTGGGAGAGCCAGCCAGTGAGAGAGAGGTCGCGTGATGAAGCACACTGCAGACAGGTGGAGACTAAAGAGTGTCTGGTCACACTGACGGACGTTGACGGGAAGGCCAAAGCCCAAGGCCGAGATACTGACCGCTGGGGGCAGGGGAGGCCTAACGTAAATATGCAGTATGACTACCGAAACAGACGGAGATGGTCCTCCCGACTGGTAGGGCAAGGTGACATGGGTGCCAGGTCTCAAGATCCCTGGGTGATGTCATGTGTTCAACCCCACAAGTTTGAACAGAGGGGGGAGGTATGTGGTGTAGTTACCACTATGTCAGCTAGGGGGCGCTGTGTGGGTGTCCCAGGACGGGTGTACAGGCACATTCAGTGTGGTAACAGGAGCAGGGTCCTAAATGACCATTATGGGTCTCAAGGTGGGTGGCCTTGGGATGCAGGCTCCAGGGTGTATTGATCAGCAGAGGTACTGCTGATCTTTCTGTTACACTGTGTCAGGGAAGCCTGTGTGTGTCTATACAACCTTTAGTGATGTCATAGCCATGTGATCACCTGTGGGTGTGGTTACAGGGCTATGTAATTGAGATGTTTGGCACATGTGAGAGAGTGGAGGGAGTCTGTGAGAGTGTGGACAGACTTCCCTGTGTCCAGGTGGGACACTACAGAGAGGGGCCTGTGTGCTAAGGAAGGAGAAGCCTTCCTGGGTCTGCGGCTGCAGATAGAGCGCTGCTCTGGACATTGCCCTGAGCTGGGTATATTAGTGTATATGGGGAGGACTACACCTCCCAGCATGTGCTGAGACTCTCGGTCCGAGTCTGAAGCCACCGACGTTTATGTTCTTTTGTGCCTAAGCTAGAGGCTATTTTGGTGATATGCTGATTTATGGTTTATGGAGCAAATAAACCTCATGAACTTTGGGAAGAACCTGCCTCATGATTGTCTCCCGCTGCACCTGAGCGAGTCACATCCCTACAATATATATATATTGTTTTAGGACTTAAACCTGATAGTCATACCACATACGTACAAAGTAAATTTTTCTGTCTATTCATCAAATCAAAGTATGATGTTTTAAAAAAAACAAGTCTCAGACATTACTGGGATGTGTTGAAGCATTTCAGAATTATTTATTATGCTTTACTTATTTAGCGCCATTGTATTCCATATCCAAAAAGAGACACATTTCAGATTTAAAAAAAAAAAAAAAAAAAAATCGGGCTTGGTTATTAAGGTCAACAATCAATGCGTTTCGAATTCAATAGGACTTCTTCAGGAGGTGCTATAGGTCAAAAATAGCCTGTAGGACTGAAGAAGTCCTATTGACTTTGAAACGCGTTGAGTGAATAAACCATCATCTTTATCCCTAAATTGTGTGAAAAGGAATTTGCACAGCAGCGCGGGTGTCAGCCACAATTTTTTTTCCAGTTTTAACACTATCTCCTCAGGTTGTTTTACCACCCAGCTCCAGACTCCTCAGATTGATTACTCACTGTCTTATTTCCTTGCCTGGTACTTGAGGTTACATAGACTGTGAGCTATCAATCACGCAAAAGCGGTCGGTGCTTTGCGGGAAAACAAGCTGGAGAGGCAGTGGATCCTTAAGCCCTCAGTCAGGCCCAGATCACTTGACACCTCATTTGCATATGAATAAAAACACTAATTACTTAGTAATTCAGCTACAGATAGAAAATATAAAGTTGTATATGGATATACCTGCATTTACAAGACCTGCATTCTCCCAAGCATGTGATTTGGGCGCCGTGGGGTTGATTTTACAGATTCCCTTTAACTTCGCTAACTTAAAACTTATTGTTATATAGAAAGAACCATGAAAAAATGTTTCTTGATTTCAAATGACTATTTCTTATATGAAAAGCAATTTCTCTTTTACAAAAAAAGTAAGATTTTATTTTTATGTATCTATATTTTTATGTAACTTACTTTCTGTTTCTGTTTCCCTTTTCATTCAATGTCAGATACTTGTATGATCCTCTTTTAGATATGGAAGGCAAATGGATGAATGCAATTTATTTTTTAAAAAATGTTACTTTCATTTATTCATCCATGAAAATGGTTAATAGATATTATACTATAGAAGAATGTAGAAAGAGACCCAAATAACACTATGGCAAAGCCTCTTGCATAAGTGAGTTCATGTTTACCCGGTATTTTCACTGTTATTGTGTGGTTTAGTTTCTTAATAAAAACGATTACTGACATGATGCTGACAGGGTTTTTTTCTTTTACTTATACTGAACCAAATGTGTGTTTTTAAACACCTATACGCAAAGCTCATTTATACAAAATCGCAGTGAATGTTTTATTGTATTTTTAATAGTTTGGGAGAAGAAAAAAGAAAGTGGTTACCTCCTAAGGTGATCCTCTAATGGAGCATTGTAGAATGTTAATATACCTGAAGGCCAGATATAAGAGGAATCCATTACGCTAGTGGGAACGAAGTATAAAATAAATATGAAATTATTTGTGCACATTTGACATATTTGGTTTTATTGGACATCATCTGGCTGCAAGTCCATAAAAAGGTTTAGAGTCTTGACGAGCTCACGGTCTTTCTGCTATCCACCATCTGTCTTTGCATTACCGTGTAATATCAGCCTCTTCTCATATTACCCTGCATTTAAAGTAAGAATTAATTCCATAGTCCTTTATCGCAGTTTATTATATGATTAACTATATGATTAACACGGTATGTATTTTCAAACTGTAAAAAAAGGAAACTTGCCATCTTAAGGAGGGAATTGTGTATAAATTCTGATTTTCTTCACTTAAAATGACTGTAAGACCATTACTACTTATAATGTACACCATTTTTTATGGTTTTCCCATCTATGAAACTGCACATCAGCCATTGTCAAAGATTTTTGCAAAGAGCTGTAAGATCCATGTAGTAATTCATACAGTGCAAAGCGCCATATCGCTTTATGCAAGGTGTTTAATTAAAGGTGTTTTTTTTTTG